>NC_139002.1:11985154-12720154 GCF_964374135.1 Grampus griseus
GCCTGTAAGCCCCACATTCTGCCCCATAGAGGTGTGTGTCGTTTAGAGAAAGTCAAGACAGAATCACAGCTCAAGAAGAGCAGACATTTGCATTACAAAAGGACCCTTCATTTGATAGAGAGGCAGGTTTGAACTCCATGAAATGACAACTCCCTCTAATTTCTTTAAGATTCTATTGAATTCACGGAAAACAGATTGACACATTCCAGAATGCATCTGGGGTATAAAACATGGTAGGTTTGAACTCGATCTGCACTACTCAACCCACCTCACCCACACTTCCGTCTCTGAAAACCTCATAAGCACCCTGACCATGAGACACAGGAGAAAGTGGAAGTCAGGTCACCTGGTAAGATCTGAATGCTCAGTGCAAGTCAAAGGTCCTCTGAGCCCAGAGCTGCCTTTCTGGAACACTGTGAGAAAAATGGGAGGTTGCTCCAATATGCTTCCCTCTGGACTTAGAGGATACTGCTGGTATTCCAGAAGACTCCAGAAGGTTTTCCAGAAGAAGCTCTGCCACGAATTACAATGTCATCGAAACCGAGCACCCTCCCGGGTACAAAAGCCCCTCCATGCAACACACACACACACACCTGTTTCTTGTTTGTAGGAAAAAAACGCTTTAGTCTCCTAAGCCTTCCCTGAGTTCCAAAGCGCAGATTCAAACAATTACGAATTAGGGAAGTGAAGGAATGTAGAAACAAAGGGAAAGCAGCCAGGAGACAGTTAAGTCAGCCATAAAGCAGAGTCCTAGTTCCTCCTCAAGGGATACACACAACAATCTGCTGCAAGTCTTCGAGTTGCTCTGCAGGAACTAAGGCCCCCCTCCACCCCACCCAGGTGGAGGATGCTGACCACACTACATGCTGACCGCAAGCACGCAGACTCCAGACTGTTTGGCACCAGAGGGCTGATTAAGATTCCTGGAACACCGCCCCGTTACCTCACCACCAGCCAATCAGAAGAAAGTCATGCCCCCTGCAGCTCTCACCCCAAATGTTGTCTTTAAAAACCCTTCCCTGAAAGCCACCAGGGAGTCTGGGTCTTTTGAGCACGAGTTGCCTGTTCTCCTTGCTTGGTGTCCTGCCATAAACCATCCTCTGCTGCAAACGCCAGGGTTTCAGATAGGCCCTGCTCTGCTGTGAACACACGGACTCCGGTTCGGCCACGTGCCCCTCACCCGGAACCGCCCCCAGCACGGCCCACAGCAGCTGCACCCAACTGACTTCCCTCCACAGACCACAGTCTTCACACACCTGCCCTCACCCCACCCCCCACAGGGCAAACTCCTACTCATTCCGCAAGGCCTCGGTCAAGTGCCAACTCCATGCTGGCACCTTCCCCAACGTCGCCGAATGTACGTCTGTTCCATCCCCTTCAGCCTCCATAGCATCGCGTCCCTGCCTCTGTCAGGGCACTTGGCAGGGCTGGGCCATCCAGCCTGCGGATGGCAGGTAGCCTGGCTCCTCCTTTATCTTTGCATCCCAAGTGCTTAGCGTGGGGACTGCTGAGTGGACGTGGAGTAAGGGGGCTGAGGCTGGGGCCAGCATCCCCCCTCCCAGACCACCACATGCCACTGCCAGGTGCTGAGGGAGGTGGAGTGGGGGGCTCCCTCCCCCCAGTGCAGTGTGCTGGTGATGGAGGGGGCATTCTCCCCTCTCCATCCCCTCCACACTGCCAGGTGCTGAGGCAGGTGGAGTGGGGGGCTCCCTCCCCCCAGTGCAGTGTGCTAGTGATGGAGGGGGCATTCTCCCCTCTCCATCCCCTCCCTCCAGGTCAGGCACCCACCATCAACCACTCCCCCTCTGCATCCCAGTGACCTGGGTTCTCTCTTTGCACTTTCAGCAGCAGCAGCAAACATGGAGAAACAAGTGTTACCAAATCTAACTTGAGTCCACTCACCTGCCATGCCGTGAAGCCCGTCTGCTGATGCCCGGTTGTGGTGAAATGAAGGGCAGCACTTATTGCAGACACCAAGCAAGAAGAACGAATGACTCACGCTCCGAAGAGCTGAACGCCAAGGAAGGGTTTTTTTAAAGGCAAAATTGGGGGGTGGGGCTGCAGGGGGCATGACTTTCTTCTGATTGGTTAGTGGTGAGATAACAGCGTGGTATTCACGGAGTCTTAATCATTAACCTCCTGGTTTCAGTCTGGGGTCTCGTGCTTTAGGTCAGCATGTAGTCACCATCTTCACCTGGGTGGGCGTCTTAAGTGCCTGTTAACTCAAAGATCTGCATCAGATTGTATATTCCTTCAGGAGGAATTAGAACTCTCATTGCCGAACTATTACCTTACTTTTCTTGCATAACTGCTTTTCCTTTGTTTCTGCATTACCTCCCTTCCCTAATTAGTAACTGCTTGAATCTGCTCTTTGGAACTCAGGGAGGCCTAGGAGACTAAAGCCTTTTTCTACAAACAAGAAGTAGGGGACACGGAGGGCCCTGCAGGTTCCTGCGCAGTTTCGATCCCCCCCTTTTTTGATACCCCTCAATGGAACAGAGATGGGACAAGAAAGGGAATAAAGTTTTGTGCAGAGAGGTTAATCATAAACTCGGCAGGGGAACTTGGTTTGGGAGGGACTCAGTTTCACGAGTATCTGTCTGGATGCTGTGCTAGTCTGGGTCCAGCTCGCACTAGGTCTCTCTCTGGAAAGTAGAGAAAGAGGAGCCTGAAGACGGCTCCTCCACACCGCCCACGCCCTGCTCATCCTACACTAAGCTAGCGTCCACACCTCATGCCCCAAAAGCCCTCTTGTGAGGACACCACCGGTCTCATCTAAAATCAGGGTCCAGGGCTTCCCTGGTGGCGCAGTGGATGAGAGTCCGCCTGCCGATTCAGGGGACGCGGGTTCGTGCCCCGGTCCGGGAGGATCCCACATGCGGCAGAGCAGCTGGGCCCGTGAGCCATGGCCGCTGAGCCTGCGCGTCCGGAGCCTGTGCTCCGCAACGGGAGAGGCCACAGCAGTGAGAAGCCCGCGTACCGCAAAAATAAATAAATTAATAAAATCAGGGTCCGCCTCGCAGGGCTGTGGGGAGGACAAGAGTCACTCTCCTAGACAGCGTTCAGAGTTGTGGCATTTCATAGGCGTTACCTAATGTATCTAATCTGATTTCACCCTCGCAGCAACCCTATGAGGTAGGTGCTAAAGGATCATTATTTACAGGTGAGGAAACAGCAGGGCAAGAAAGGGCAAGACACCGAGAGTCACCAGTTCCCCAGGCAGGGTTCCAACTCAGGCCATCTGAGCCCAGACCCTTGACCACATGCAACTCTGCATGAAGGGCTGCCAGGCACAGAGGAAGTGCCCCGCAGACGCTGGTCACGGTTCCCTGGGGCATTTGCCAGGACTGAATACTCCCTCCTCCGAGGGCACCTGAGGGCTCCAATCTGGCTTGGCCCAGGTTCCTCGGCTTTGGGTGTTACTTTGAGATCTCTTTTCACTCCCAACATCTCTCTCTCTCCAGGCTTTTATCTCCACCGACCTCTCTAACTCTGACCATTCTAGATGTACCTCTGCAGCAAGATCTCCAGCCCAGCTCAGTCTCTGAGCTCCAAAAACCGCCTAATCCTACAGCACCTTCCAGCTTCAAGGCTCTTGCACATGTTTCGTTAGACCTCCCAACACCCTGTGGTGTCAGCTTTGTTATCACTCCATTTGATGGACAAGAAAACTACGGCACTAGGGAGACTTGACAAGTGGTCTCTGTAGTCCCATGGCAAGAACTGCAGCACCGGGATGCGACCTCAGCCCGCGCTCTCTCCCTGAGTTGGACCTATCGAAGTGGGCTAGTAGTCTTCCATTCATCCTGTCTTCCACTGAGGAAGTCTACATATAAAAAGCAGTAGCTCAAAGGAAACAAGGTATGACATTATTAATTAAAATGTGGATACGCAGCCAATCATGCACTCTTCTCCTCGAAGTAGGGTTTCAGTGTTTCTCTTAGAAGCTGAACTGGAGCCTCCTTCCTCCCCCAGCGTAATCATGGGAGACCCCAGCACAGGCTTGACCACAGGCTTTGAGAATTAAGATGGGTTAACTCCCTAATTAGCTGAGCTCTTAAGCAAGTCATGTAACATCCTTAGCCTCCGTTTCCCCTTTTATGAAATCACATACACCATCTACACAAGACTCGTAAGTGACTTGCCAACCCTGAGGTTTATTCTCTGCTGTTCCAGAGGGCAAGCATCCTGTCTGCTTTTACATTATTCTTCCAGAGACT
Source organism: Grampus griseus (assembly GCF_964374135.1). Classification (NCBI taxonomy): domain Eukaryota; kingdom Metazoa; phylum Chordata; class Mammalia; order Artiodactyla; family Delphinidae; genus Grampus; species Grampus griseus. The sequence goes on from NC_139002.1 coordinate 11,989,375, forward strand.
AATGCAGGACCTGGTACAGAGGAAGTGCTCAGATAATATTTCTTAAATGAATGTTGCTCTGGGGTCCAGGAATCAGGTGCCTGACTGACAGGGAGTATTGAGTCTTGTCAGCCTAGAGCTTGACACCTGACATTAATCTCTGACTTATTTGGGAACTGCCCAAATCCTCAGAATTCTCTCTTCTTCTGCCTGATACCTCTCTATCTTAGACACCTGCAGACATTTATAAGCGCTTCCAATAGGGGCTCAGCATCTATTCACATAAAATCCACCTGTTCTACCCTCCAGCTCTTGCAAAGCTAGATGCTGCAGTTTAATATTTAGGGAAACTATTTTGCCGTTTAACACATCCCCTACCCTGTTGAAATGGAGAAAGTGCTCCCCATCCAACACTAAATATTAATACCTCCAAAGCTCCTTCCAAGTGCTTCTTTTCCTCCTACCCCATCACCCAGAAACACGAAAAGTGATCCCACCCGCTGGCTTTAGACCATCCCCTTCTCTTCCTCAGAACTCAGACACATCCCTCTTGATGACTCAGGTCACTTTGGGACCAAACACATTCATATGACAACCATGTTTGCAAAGCACCTTCTGCTTACGCATCTGTCTTATGCTCTCATGTCTACTTAACGCTGTCCATTTCCTTTGATGGGATGCATCGAAAGCTGTTCCTCCCATATTTCCGAGCAGCAAAACACTCAATAGGGAAAAATTAGTGAGCCAGAGATAACGAAGTGACTCAAGTAAATCCTCCTATGAGTTTCACTAGTACAGAAGATGAGTCAAAGTACTTCACTGTGATGATAGGTAGAAATGCAGCTGATGGCATGGTGGTCCTCTGGTTCCACTGGTCCTCAGAGTAAGTGTATATCAAAACTGCTTATAGGGACAAAGGGGAAGAGGGTATCAGGCTGCTTTTGAGATCTGCATTCAGGTTCGCCTTTGTGGTGGTGGTGAACCAGGACAGAACAGAAGTAGCAGAGCTTTGGGAAACTCTCCCACGTGAACTTGGTCATATTCACGACAACAGAACTGTAACCAGATGCAATTGCTCATATAAAATAAAGTGATAAAGGGACACACACCAAATGTTAACAGTGGTTGTCTCTGGGATTTTACCAGGAAATCTCATTTCCTTCTTGCTGCTTCTTTCATTTTTTCCAAATTTCTCTAGTGGATACAAACTCCTTTTATAATCCAAAAAAATAAAATGTTTAAAAAGATAAACTGGTTAAAATAAATTCCAAATGTATACACCCAAATCAGGCTCTCAAAGGGTCACCTGGCGTGTCTGTGTAAAAGAATTAAAAGCACAGACTCTGAAATCAAGCTACTTGGGTTCAAATCTCAGCCCTGCCTCTTACTAACTGTTGTGTACCTGGGCAAATTTCCTAACCTTTCTGTGCATCAGTTTCCTTATCTATAACATGAGGATAATAATATCTTCCTTACAAGATTATTGTGAGGATTAAATTAGTTAATACACAAGAAACCCCCTGAACAACGCCTGGCCTAAAACAAATACTTATTTGCTATTAGGACTTATTGCCATAGGACTACTATCGCTCAAAATGTTTAGGGACCATCTATTGTATTCAGGGTCTTAAACACATTCCCTTGAATCATTTCAATGGGATTAAAATTTCCTCCTTTGAAGATGTGCCAAGTCTTGGGAGCAGTCAAGCTGTCTGGGGTTCGAAGTAAGGTGTGTTTATGAAATCAAGGGCTTGATGTTCTTGTATCGCTCATCTACTGCCTATGAAGAATTCCATAAAACACACATGCACACCTACCCCCAGGTAATTCAGCACCACCCAGGGTGTGATCAATCCCTGGGTAACTAATAGGTTCTGCTTCTGCTAGAGAGAGATTGAAAATTAAAGTTTAATTATGAGACCTCTTCGTTCAATTGATCTTGAGGGCTTTATGTACTAGCATACAACCAAAGGGCAAATTTCATAAAAGGCTGATTTACATTTAAATTCGAGCCTTTTTTTCCTTCCTCAAAGTTTGCTGATGCTGAGTTTTAAGTATGATATTGTTTTCACACAAATATTCCCAAACATTACCAGTTGTCATCTGGCGTTAAATAGGGTTGCGGCACGACAATGATAACATTAGCATTTTTAAAAGCATAACATCATTGTTCTGTAAATTGTTGCAGGCTCAAATTACCCTACACATAATCTTTTTACAAAAAATTAATGGGGCACTGGCATCAAAGCCACTTAGGGTTGTATAAAAAGAATGGCAGCCACCTCCTTTTGCTGGGACCCTACTGGTCTTGTGTGAGCCCAATTAGCACCCTAATGGGACATGGTGCAATCGTATGCTCCACTGTGTACATAAATAAAGGTTAGTAAAATGTGCACTGGACATCGTTTCCCAAGATGCAAAGGATTTTGATAAAATCTAACTGGGTTGTCGCAAAGCAAAAGAATCGTTCGTGTTTCTGATTACTGAATTCTTAAAAAAAAAATTCCAATTAAAAAAAGGGCTTCATCGATCTAGCATCAGTAGGAAATATTGTGTTCCACATAAACGATTTTGCAAAGCAATTGAAGTTTACCTCTGTCTCCAAATGCCATTTTTAATCTTTCTGGTGGAGATCTTTTAAAAATGTATTACCTCTACCCTTGAATTCCCTAAACAGTATTACTATTACAGACTTCTAATACTGTACCAAAAGGGCAAAGCAGCATGGCGAATAGGAACACGAACTCAAGAATGGAATAAATCTAGGTTTCAGTCTGGATTCTACCACTTCCTACATGTGAGATCTTGGAGGTGTCACTCAGCCTCTCTTACGAGCAATTGTCCTCATCTCTTAAAACAAAGGTTAACTATCTAAATCACAGGATCATTTTTAGAATTTAAAAAGAAATTATAAAGCGTTTAGCACAGCAACTGGTAAAGAACAGGGGCCAAACTGAGGAGAACCATTATTATTTTCATCAAGTGGGTCATGTAACTTGTAGGACTCTGTACCTTTGGGGCCCGACAGGTTCTATACTAAATGGCCCCAACAAACTGTTGAATTCCTTTATCTCTGACAGAGGTTTCTGACAGTCTATATTTTCTGATAGCTTTTCATCTGTTGTTGTCAGGGCTTCTGCCTTAATCATCTTTTTCCATTTTTAATTTACTGTGGCCTAGGGAACCAGAGACTCACAGCTGACACATGTAGGCAGAGTTTGAGGGCTACACTGTCACCCCAAGGACTGAACAACAGTATCCTCCCAGGGTTAAACTTTAAAATCAACACATAATAGGCAGAATAATCTTACAGAAACACGGCTCTCGAGCCAGGAAGATATTATTATAGCCCAGTCTGAAGGCAGTGTTAACATCAGCTACAGAATGTTTTCGTGTCGGGGGCAGTGAACTCAACCACAAAACAAAAAGATGACTCAGGGTGCCAGACACGGGCAGTGCCCAAGCCCTGTCCAGGGGAAACTGGCAAAGGGACTTCAAGGATTAAGATCCCACTGGCAAGGCCTTCTTAAATAGAAATGGATACAGGGAGTATCTATATCCTGAAGGTTTCAAATACTAAGTTTGTATGGAGTAGATTCTTCTTCTAGCGGAACGTCCAGCATTCGTTATCCGTTCAGTATTTATTGGGCGACCACTATTCACGCCCAGACCCCTAGCTCAACAAGCAACCTTCTCGTCTAACTGGCTTCTTAGGTAGAGCTCCTGACACGGGGAGAATGTACTGGCCACATTAACCTGCTAAGAGACAGGGCGATTTCCTGAGGTGAATTAATAAATGGGTGTCATCTTGCTGCATATCAGTCTCGGGAGCTTGGTTAAGGTGCGTTTGCCATCGAGAGATGACTCTCTATCGTATGTCGACAAAACCCTCTATCTAAGCCTGGAACCTAAGGGCTAGGCCATAACCGGATGGTAGGTATCCCCTTGGGATTCTTCTGGGCGCAAGGCACTGGATTGAGGGTGTTCACTCTGACACTGAATGGTGACAGGAGGCAGGGTGGCACAGTGATACAGAACAGGGCACTGTTCTATTGAAGGCTGGTTTTGCCATTTACTTTCTGGTTTCCCTTAAGCAAATTACTTAACTTCTCTGAGCCTTTTTCCTCATCTACCAAATGGGATGATAAAACTTCAGAGATTGATTCTGGCTCAATAGTTAAACAAAAGCAACATCCCGGAAGATGTCACACCAAAGCACCCTCTCCCACCCGTTCCGTACTCTCCAGTCCTGACTTTGTCGGTCCACCTGCCTTTCATCACCGATCAGAGGCAGGTGTGGCAACCCTCATAGACTTCATCACCTCCAGAAGCCTCATCATACCGCTGTGCTTTCTTCTCTCAGATTTGAAAATTGCCTTCTTAGCAAACTGTCTCTTAGCAAAGGTAGTTACAGCTTTAAGGGAGCCACTTAGTGGTCGTCCTGGCAGAATGATTTTATTTACTTCAAAACAGCCACCATGTCTCCCTTCTCCTCAGCCAACACGAGTAGACATCGTGATCCACCATCTGAGACCAGCTTGTTAATAACAAAATTATTCCAGGTCTTAGTGTTCTCTTCTCGATGAAATAAACATGCCTTTAAAACAGACAAGTCAAATGGTGTTCCGAGACTGTATGAACCATCTTTATTGCACTCCAAAGAACAGCTCGAGACACGCATAGAGAGTGGATATTCAAAGAGGTGTTTTCTTGACCCAGTTAAATTTTTATTCAGTGAAAAAAGTTGACATTGAGACAAAAATGATTTAAAACTGTGAGACAATATAGTAAAATCTTCAGCATAAACCAGAGGTTTGGAAACTTATCGAGGCAACTGAAACGATAAATACCTAACTTCACTTTGGAGAGAAGCAAGGATACAGTGTTTCACTTTAAGAGCAGAGTAGGCCTTTATTTTGCTGCAAATACTTTTGATTTTTGCCTGTAGGTTCTAATAATTCACAACAAGAGCCTTTCATTGAGAAATGACATGGAATATCAGAGAATAATGTTCCATTCCAGCATTCGTACTTGTCCCATTTGAGCTATTACACATGAAACTAATACCGTTCTTGGGTTACTTGGCTCCGATGATTTAATTCCAAATATGGCTGCTCAAAATTAGTGGGCAGAAACATATACACGACCCATCCTCCCTCAACCCACGTTTGCTGGGGGTACCCCTTCCGAAAACATGCTTGCCATCTGTGTACCCAACAGCACACATAATCTCTCGTTATCAGCTCCATACCTCGGTCTTGCATAGAAAGTGGTCTATATAAACGTAATGCACTGGCTTTTATTACATAAAAATTGTACCTGAAAGGCAGCACACGCTTCCTTTAAGAAAAATAATGCAATAGGAACGTCAAGATACAATATCAACACGAGTGAAGATTCTGCACAGCATTTTGGAGTCAATCCCTAAAATCAATATGGAAGTGGTATGGGGTTTGCTGACTTCCCTGGATCCTTTCTTTGAGGGACCCCCAATTCTCCGCAAGGAAGAGAAACGTCTCAGGGATTCACTGTGACATTCTTAGTGGGAAAGCGACCAACCAAACCCGACCGGATGGGGTTTCTGCCCTTAAGGAAGTACCGAGAACATGACCTCACTAGATGGAGAGTTACCACTAGGCGAATATTTGAAGGCAGGACTGTCCAGTCCCCCTGCCCAAAAATGTCCACTGGTCTGAGAAGTTCCTTAAATTGTTGGAGAGCTGCATCTAGTGGGTCACACGTGTTGGGCAGAGAGAACATGTAGCTGTGTGTTGTACATCTGTCCCCCACAAATATCCCCAGTGAAACTACCAGAGATGGAACCCCAGGAACCCCTCTTCCCAAAGTCAGAAGTTTCAACCAGTTACCCAGCTTCGTAACTATTTACCCAGCTTGCCAGGGCCAGCCAGCAGTCACGGGAGCGTCCCACCTGTCTGGAAAAGGGTCTGCAGGCATGGCCTCTCCCTGGATTCCTCTGCAGAACTCTATTCTCTGTTATTTTATCCACACGGACCCACATCTCGTAAGGCTTGAGGGCCATTCAATCCATCAAGGGGCAAAACCAACTTCCAGAGGAGATGTATACACAATCCCCCACCCGCCAAACTGTAGCGGTCCACTCATGGTCCGCCGACCACATGAATGTGGGCTTCTGAAATTCTAATGCATCCTGGAAGAAAATAAAGCCCTTTCCCTATACAGTGTGAACTCTGGAGGTAGGATCTCCAATGAGGTACAAAAGCCCCTTCTTCAAAGGCTCCAACTGGTCACAGTGAAGACAATTATCTGGTCACCTTCAAAGTCTCCACGGAGTTTTCTGTTCTCATTTGCTCTTGTCACTCCCACCTTGGGACTCTTGCAGACGGCGTATATACATCAAACCTCACAAAGCCATGCAGAGGGAGGTGAGAGTGCGTGCTTCAAAAGTTCATAAAAATAGACAATTTCCACATAGCTCCATCTATCTAGCTTAGTCTTCGGGAACTTAGCTCTTCTGTTTATATAAAATACTCTAGCCCTAAAAGGCTGCTTCTTCTCCAACAGCCCAGTAGCATTTTCCAAGGAGAGGGGTGATGGCCAGTCTATACAGTACAGCGCACTAAGCATTGGCAGGCACTGGGAATAAGACTCGGAAGCTCAGAAATATCTCAAGTTGCCAACTGGAGACATGTGCTCTGTAGAAAGGCTTTTGCCTATGGAAAAACTGAATATAAAGTCTCAGAGCCTTTGATATCAGCTTTCACAAATGCCACCAAAAAGTTGGCAGAAAAAGAAAAGAAGAAAATAGACTTTCTAGTGGTTCGATTAAATGACTTGCCTCCCACCAGATCATTCATCTTTCAGTTATTTAAAGTGCTTATTTATAAAAAGGGGAGGTGGTAGGGCTCGGAGTTTTGAATGAAACTCCACGGTAAGACAAGATAAAGCCAAAGAAATTCCAGTCTTTAAAAACATAACACAGGAAAGAGATAGAAGAAAAACATGCTGGAAGAAGGCTTGTCATTTACCACCACTCACGACATACTAAACGTCTACAATTGAAAATACTCCTCAAGCAGAATATATATATACACAAATAAAATGTTTTAACTAAAAAAACTTTAATTGGCTCTTTGTTTCCCAAACACTCCCCAGGTAGAACAAAAGTATGTTATCAGCGAAGAATGATACTTCTGGTTAAAAGGAAGCAAATACTTGTGAGAAGGTGATGCATTGCATCTAAGAGGAGACGGGGTTTTGACAAAGCTTGCAGGTGAGGGACACATGTGCAGAAGCATGACTCTGGAATATCCCTAGAGCTCACTGCTTCTCGTTCAGGAAGAAGTTCTGCAGTGAGGTGCATACGATAGGCGTCACAACAATGCTAGACACTGCTGCTAACAACACTAGGTCTCAAGAGTGGGCACCAGTCCCCAGTGGATTTCACACACCTGCCAAGTGGCCACGGTTTGAATACAGGGGAGGCATTGAAAGGAAGAAGGATACAGCCCAGCTTATTTTACAGAGCATATCAACTCTAGCGTTGCCACTACCATGAACTGGATCGAATGGTCTCAAATTCACACATCTCCTGTCTCTCTGTAAGAGTGAAGAGCATTTTCTCTTTAAACTGGGCAGGGGTACAGGTGAGGCAGGTGGTAGAAGAGAAGAAAAGAGAAGGCACTGACCCAATTCAAAATGACTGCATATATCAGTACGGATTTTTAAGGACAGTAAGCGGCCAACTCAACACAAATACAAAACTTTACATTTGACATTCTTCAGCGGTAAGTAAAAACAAAACGAAACAAAAAATCCCAAGAGGAAAAATTAGGTACTATATCTGCCAGTGTAGCTATCATGGCACAAATCTAGAACTCTCTCCCACAACCAGAGCAATGTTTTGCAATGACAATGACACCAGTGTATAATAAAGCAGTGTTATCATTTTGTAGCTTTCAAAGCTACATCTTGTACAGAGGTGTGTACAGTAAGAATCTATCCATTTATATGAGAGAGGAAGCTGTTGCTTGCAGGGCTTCCCAAGCTGCATCTCTGTTTAACTGAAATGGAGCAATGATTCAATATGCTCTTCTGTCAAACACCGTCGTGTGACACACGAGTGAATAAAAATGGATTGTTTCTGGAATGGAAACAAAACTGCTTCTGTTCCCCACGCCTCAACCCTATAGGCGAGGGGCTCATAACATGTGTGGTGTCAGATGACCACTAAAGCCTTGCCCTATACAGAGTTCCAATAAATTAACAAAATAACACAAAAGAACCTTCCCCCGTCATACGCCCAAACACTTTCATAGAAACTAAATGCAAAAAAAATTTTTAATTTGAGCATACTTTCGAGGAGGAGGGATTCTACCCGTCACTCTCGAAGTTTTTATTAAATACATTTCTGTGTCTTAGAAAAATAAAAAGAATGGCCAATTTACTGAACCAAAATTATCTCACAGACTTAAAAAGCATGCCCAGTAAGCACAGCCCTGTAAGACTACACTAATATCAAATCAAAGCAATTTGGTTACTAAAATCAACCTGGTTTGAAGTTCACAGTTGATTACGACAAAGTTTATTCATTCCTTTCTTTCCTCCTTTTTTTTGTTTTTTTTTGTTGTTTTTTTTTGGCCCATATAAAAATAACATATTGCAACTCAAAGTGCATCTTTTAAAATAAACCATCAACTATCTTTATCAAATAAAATATTTACACCATTTGGTTTCTAGTGAGGAAAGCTCTTTTAGGCTATCACCATGGGGACGTCGTCGGAAAATCCAGTTATCATCGGAGCATCTTCATCGTCCTCCCCTAAAGGCAAGACAGTCAGTCCTTGGTGAGTTCCGGGGCACTTCCGCCCAACCCCACACCCCACCACTGACCCTCCATCCCTACAGCACAAGCCCCAGCTGGAAAAGTCAGCAGCAGAGCCAGCCAGGCACAAGAATCGATGCTGAAACCCAGCCCATCTTCTCTCTGACACTCTTGGGTCACCTGTTCCCCATCAACGGGTGGCCAAGCTTATTTTCATGGTACTTGAAATTAACCAAATAAGAAAAGTAAATCTTTGACGAGGGAGGATCTTATTCCCTACCCCAAAGTCCAACGGGTAGCTTAGGTGCCCCGATTTGAGTTGTCCACACCCTATGCTAGCACAGTGAACGTCATTGTCTGTTTTCTCCTTTGAACCCACACTGTTCATGAAGAAAAGGACCTTAGAGGGGTTTAAGCATTTAGCCAGACTCATGGTTGTCCCCTCGTGGGCCCTGGTACCACCCTGAGCAACTAAGTGCTGATCTGCTTTCAGTGATCACAGCACGGCCCCGTGATGGGTGGATTCCTCTTGCCCCCAGTAACAGAAGCAAAGAACCCACTAAAGAACCCACCCTATTCACGCAAGGCAGTCCAAGCGCCTGTGATGAAACAAGAAAGGAAACTGAGAAGGGAGAAGACTCAATAACGAATGATCAGTGAGCAGGGAACACGTAAATGTCTGCATAAACAAAACTGTAACTGGTTGACAGAAGAAAATAAATATGTAAACTCCCATTCAGCAGTCTGAGTTTGGACAAGCCCGAGTTTGGCGAAGGCCCCAAAACACACCTATTTGATTACATTTATTAAGTGGCCTACTTGCTCAATTAGCATTTAGGAATTTGAGCACACAGACGTTTATAAAAGGAACATCTCCCTCTCTTCGCCATGCCATAATACGTAAAAGAAGAATGGCCAGTGAGGTTGTGCTAGCCATCAGAAAGAGAAACAGTAAGATGGGAAGGGCTTCTTTGGACGGAAGCCGATGGGGAAAGCGTGGCTTTTTGTCTAGACTAACATCTCCAGAGACGTCAGGCCTCCAGGTCTGTGAAGGATGAGAGGGGTCGGAAATTCTTAAGAATTTGCCAATACTTTGGGAATACCCAAAGCCCAGGGTCTGCCCATCCTTCCTGTAAAGGGCAAGCTCCTATCTGTTCTTTCACAGAACTCCCTGCCTCGGGCACACTATTTAAGAGAATACTGGTATTTTAATTTAGGAGCAACTTCAAAGCAAAGGGCTCCAACTGATTCAACCCAAAGCAGTAGGATCACTGGTTAGTAAAGCGCTCTGCTAGCGTCAAAAGATGAGCTCGAGGCGGGCGTTTCCTCAGCAAGCCCCTGGCTTTGTGGGGTCTGCCCTGGGAAGAAGAACCCTGTGCCCTGACGCACTCACCCAGGTCATCCCCCGAGGAGAAGACGGCCGAGCCCAGCCTGGAGCTGTAGTGGCTGTTGGCAAAAGCGGTGAAGCTGCTCTGCAGCCTCCGATGCTTCGTGTACAGGATGGCGAACCCGACGCCCAGGCTCAGCAGTATCAGGAACAGGATGGGCACCACCACGGCAGCAACGTCGGTAGATCTGGCGGCCTGGATCGTTGAGGCATCGCCACCTGCAAAGGCAAGAGGCCAACCCGTGAGCCTCCCACGTAAGGGCGGGAGAACAGACTGGGCAACCCCTCACTGCCCCACCCACCCCGGAACGCCGAGAGCTCGCAACACCTCCCCGAGCCGCCTGCCCGGTATGGCACGTTCCCGCACGTGACGCCTGAATGTTTCCCGACTCCTTGCCATGAGTGATGGAGGACAGGCCTTGTGCATGCAAATACGGTAATTACATTAGGCTCCTAATCACGGCCTCGTTGGTTATTTAGATAATCTCTTGGAAGGGAGACCTTTGTTGGGGTACCAACACTGATTTCATTAGCGTTATTACTTAAGACCGCTTGCTTGCCTTACATAAGAGGATGTGAAATCAGACCACTAATTAACGAGATTGCAATTATTTCCCCCTACTTGGCACCAAAGTCACTCTGAACTGCAATTACCTGAAGCTCCATTAAGTGATACAAATGAGATTCCTTTACTGCAATACTGACTTAACAGCTCATGAAGTTTTATGAGGTTTTTTAACTTAAATAAGAGAGAGAGAAAATCTTTCCATATACATTTAACATTTTGTAAAAGCTCTTTGCAAAGCCATCTGGGTGTCTATAACCTAACAGTGATGCTCCCTTCCCACTGTTTTAAACAAATATTAGCTTTATCATGAGGTACTGACAAAGCTGTAGCGACAGGGCTCTGGGGCAAAGCCATCTCCCTGTGGGGTTAGAGCCAGCCTTCCTGGAAGGGGTAGATTTTTATGTCATAAATCCTGGGGAAAGTCTGAACCTGAGGCAGGAACATGGCTTGCGGGCGTCAGTTTTAGCTAAGGAAGCAAAGTGGACTTCCTCGGTCTCCATGAGGAGCTTCATCAGGCTTGAGGTTGTTCCCTGGTGCAGGGCGAGGTGATGCAGGCCAGGGCTTTGCCTTGTGGAGAGAGCTCAGGAGCCGCCCAGGGCTTCATCCCAATAGGTCTTCGTAAAGACGGGCCAGAGAGCAGCCATTTCCTGCGAGTCTGATCTAACAACTCAATAGCCACGTCGTTAATTTCTTGCACTATCGACTTACTGGAAAAAACTCTCCCAAATCTCAGTTCACGCGTCCCAACCTAATCCCAGCTGTGAAGTGGAAAATTGGGGGAAAGCTCTGGGCTGGAGCAGTTAAGAGGAAGCCAGCACGGTGGAGGCGGCAGGAATGAGTGAGCTCCTGTCCTCACCCCGCCTCCGAGGGGACGTGCACATCAAGGGGCAGGTGGTGGCCCGAGAGGTCTACCTGAGAGATTCTCCCAGCTGAGTCTTGGTTTACAAAGGTATCTGGCAGATGTCCTCACAGCAGTTTTCCCCAAAGTCTATTTCACAGGTTGCTAATAGGTTTTACTTAAAAAGGAGACTCTATTTAAAAAACACTAGGACAACAAGAGTTTGGTTGTTTGTTTCCTGTAGAAACTTCTCAGAACCTCAAACATGCGACAGTTCTCCAAGGGATGTGGTGTGCAAGGTTTCCCTCTTTTAGGGAGGTGCCAAGGATAAAGGATTCCCCCAGAAGCCACGCCGGGAAGCGTGATGGAACATATAACAAGTCTAACATAAGATTCTGAGCTTAAGCACTGGTCAGTTCTTGGCTGGGAATACATGGAACTACAAAGGCCAGTGGCAAAACATTTGTTGAAATCCTGGCTAAGCTATTACAAACTGAGCAGAATTTCCATGTAAATGGAAGGTTCCTCTCCCCTGCCATCAGCATGGCCCGACACTGCTGTCTGTGTGTGTCCAGAAGACAGAGATCCCAGGTCAACTTCAGGCTTTGATCTGAGGCTGATGGTGAAGATGAAGAGGCTGAGAAATCAGGGAATCTGTGATGAGATAATCTACTGACTTGTAGAATCCTAGGGAATATTAGCATATTAGCAGCTCTGAACAGTCTTCCACAGAATAAAAACAAAACTCATTAAGCTAGTGCTTCCCAAGCAGAATCTCCTTTTTCAACAAAACCTCCCTTTCTTCTGCTTTACATGCAGAATATGGTCACCTTATAATCCCAGCTCCTCACACCATGCCTGACTCAGGAAGCATTTTTTTTTTTTTTTTTTTGCGGTACGCGGGCCTCTCACTGCTGTGGCCTCTCCCGTTGCCGAGCACAGGCTCCGGACGCGCAGGCTCAGCGGCCATGGCTCACGGGCCCAGCCGCTCCGCGGCATGTGGGATCCTCCCGGACCGGGGCACGAACCCGTGTCCCCTGCATCGGCAGGCGGACTCTCAACCACTGTGCCACCAGGGAAGCCCAGGAAGTATTTTTTAAATATATCAGTATCTGATTAAACTGATGCATAAATGATTTTCCTTTGAGCTGCAAGAATATATTAAATGCGTTTTAGAAAGACACGTGTTTATCAAGCCATGCTACATCCTTGATATATTTCCTCGGAATTGAAGATGGAAATGGGCAACAACAGCAACTTACCAGATCCCAACTCATCATAGAGCAGGACAGCAGGCTCCCCACAAATCTGGCTGCCAAAAAGGCATCGTGCTTGGACAGTGAAAGTATAATTATGACCCAACTTCAGGTTGGAGATTTTAAAGAAATTGTCAGTAGTATTCCCAAGGTAAGCTGTGATATTCATGGCACTATCAAACATGTGTATCTCATAGCCCTGAAAACAAACACAGGAGGGATTGCTCAGGAAGTTAAATAAGGAATCTAACAGCTGCTACTACTGGTTCCAACTCTGTGAGCTCCTTATTGCAGACATTTATAGATGCTAAAGCAGTGTGTGTTTCGTACCAGTTCTTTTTACATAGCACTGAGATATTAGATTCAGAAAATGGGAACATTCTCATCCCCAACATCTAACTACCCACTTCTGAGCCACATAGCAGAAATGAAAAGCACAGACCTAACAAAAGCCATCTTAACAAATACTCCAGTACAGAATTCAAAGTTCTGGTCAGCAATCCACTTATCTCAAGGAATATTAAATGAAACAAAGAATCCAGACAACATAGCAACAGGTCATTGAAAGGAGATGGACCAATAATAAATCCAAGTTGCAGTGGACTCCAGGCATGGGGTAAAAAATAAAAGCAAGACATTTCTCCTTAGAACAGCCTATACAAACTCCATTGCTGGCTTGCAGCTCACTTCCTATCTCCGGGCTTTCTAGCTCATCCAAGCTGATCTCAGCCCCAGACAAGCCTGGCCTTGAACTAGGCAGCACTGCAGCAGCTCAGCCTCTGTTCACTGGCGGAGTGTGAAATAAGCATCCTATTTAGACTGGCTCGGGGAGAGTCTTGGACTCCTGTGCTGGAAAAATCCCTCTTGGAACAGCCCGAACCCAGCATGCTGGCTGGGATCAGGATTGACTCCCAGACTTCCCGGTTGATCTCCAAGTCTTCCAGTGTCATAGCTACCAGCACCTCCCCCCACCGCAGAACCCCTCCCATCTTATTTCTACCCACATATTGGGCCCCACTGCATAATCATAGTCTCCTGGTTCTCATTCTGATGACCTGCCTCTTCTTTGAACTCTAAGTCAGGAGGAAGGAATAAGGACACATTAAGCTTATGCTGGAACCCTGCACTGGGAATGGAATACTGACTGCAAGCTCAACCTTTACGAAGCTGGGCTCCTGCCACGCTGATGACAATTGGCTGCCCGACTGGGTCTCCCTACAGCACCTGCCTGGAGTCCTACTCCTGCCTTCTTTTTTATAGACTACTAACTAGCATTTATTATTTTCTATCTAATATATATGTGGTGTAGGACATTTGCAAAATACGTAAGGGGATAAAGAAAAAAAATGTAAATGATACCAACATCAGCCACCCATAACTGACTTGACCAACCCTCTTCTAGTGGGCATCTAGGGTGTGTTCTCTTTCTTACTGTCATAAATCAAGTTCTTTATGCACACTGTTTCCTTAGAGTAAAATCCTAGAATTGCTGGATCAAACGATGTAACACTTTCAATGTTTCTGATACCTACTGCCAAAGTGCCTTACAGAAGGTTGAACCCATTCATATTCCCAGAGCACTCCTCTCCCCAGCTATGACTCATGTTGGTACTACCCTCCCCCAAAACTTTTGCCAATTTAATGTGAAAGTGCTGTATCTGTGCTGTTTAGATTACTAGTGAAGCTGAAACTTTATTTTCTTTTGCTCACTGCTGCTTGAACATTTTTACCTTGCTACCTGTTCCTTATTCAAAATTATAACACAGTTGACCTCTGAACAATGTAGGGGTTGGGGCCCTGACTCTCTGAGCAGTCAAACATCCGAGAATAACTTAGAGTGGACCCTCTGTATCCTCGGTCTGCATCCTTGCATTCAACCAACCACAGATGGTGTGGTACTGTAGGTTCCACATATAAGTGGACCTGCACAATTCAAATCTGCGTTTTTCAAGGGTCAATGTGTTTCTGTTTTGAATTGATTTGAAAGCTCTCTTTACACTTAAATACATTAACCATTTATATGTCACAGTTGTGAGAATTTTCCAATTTTGATCCTTCTGGCATTACACTGTGACGATTTAGAACTGGAGGACTCTCTGCCAACGCTCTACCCCGAGGTAGCCACGGTTGATTTACTGTGTATCTATTTAGCTCATGCTTTGCTGACAATGGGGCCAACCCAGCTCCACTGGAGAATCTGTCCACCCTTGGATGGCAAATCTATTCCCAGGTGCCACTCTCCTCCTCCTCCTCCTATCTCCTGCTGTGAGTTCAGTAATTGGTCTGCTAAAAACAAAATGAAACAAGGTGTTTTTCATATGTCAAAAGACTATCTTCAAGCACTTCCTGCTCACTGGAAAGAAACTGGTAAGATTCCAGGTTGGCAGTGCAGCTCAGTTCCCCAGTACTAAAGCCATAGCCCCGCCCTCACACTGTTTGGGAAAGAGGGGGCCCTGGGTTCTGATGCTGAACCCCTGTCCAGCCTCAGGAAGCACAGTGAGGACTCCAGCCCGTTTCCCTATCTTTCAGGGGATGACAAGTTCAGGATTGAAAAGTGCTTAGTGCAGAGATTCACATCTTTAATGGGCAGTATAAACATTTCACTAATTAGCAATCCTACAGAAAATGGTCCTTTAATTCTCAAGTTCACTCCCCTGCCCTATTCCTTCTTTTTACTTTATCTATGCCAGCATGCTGTTAACGAGCTCATCTCTAAAATGGCATTTCAATTAGATTTCCAAAGTCACTGAGAAGGAGGGAGGAACTTACCCTGCTTTCATTAAAATGCTTTTCCTTCAAAGCTAGGCTTTTCCAAAACAGAAGAACATGGTCATTTTCTGTTATGATTTTTAAGGCATCAGGTGCTGATAATGAAACTGAAAATTAAAGGTGAAGTAGGATGCGGTTAGTAGCTCAACATCTGAGTCTCCGTTTTCTTGTCTGTCAAAGGTTGATTAAATAATGCTAATCTTGAAGGGATAGGTTAAGGAAGGAATAATACACATTACCGCTTAGTATACAGCCTAGCACATGGTAGACACTCTTTAACTGGCATCTCTTTTGTTGTTATAATACCTTTAGCCAAGATATCTGGACATTATCTAGACTCAAGGATGGCCAAAAACAAACGGGGTAGGGGGAGGAAGGGATGGGGTGGGAGGGAACCATGTTCAAAGTTTACCTGGACTTCTGCTCTGGTTCCAGTCTACTTTCGTGCTCCAAATGCCAGAGGCCTTAGAGGTCAGTGAGGGCCTAGGGAGCTCGGTCTGAAGACAGAGCCCTAGAATGACCACCGAGTATGGCCCAGGCCCACGGTTCACACTGCCGGCCTCCGTTACTGACACTCCTGATATCGCCTGCTGCTGTCCGAGTAACTGAGCTTATTACTTGCTCTCTGAACTTGAGCCTGACAGCTGAGCCAGCCTGGAGCTGGCAGCAAATCCCCCTTTAATCTGCTGCCCAGTTACTGGTCTCCGTCCATTTCTGCACATGATGTCGCCCCAAGGAACCACGATGACCTCAGTCCAGGTGCCCAGATGCAAAGCTTGGCTTTAAGTGGCCAATGTTCAGTTTTATTTCCTAACTCTCTTGGAAATGTCAGAACCAGCTAGGGGAGGGGAGACTAGAGGAGATGGAGAATATGGAAAACGACAGCCACTCCCCAGCCCACAGCGCCCTGGCCACCACCCTGCAGCCCAGATACTGGGACCCCTGCACGGCTCTGCCCCAGCGTGGACACTGCGGGTCGTCTTCGCACTTCCTGTGCAATTACTGATAGAAATCCTATGTCTTCAAAAAACTAAAAAATAAAAAAGGAAAAGAAGAAATCCCATGCCTAGAGGGGTTCTAGCGGCACTGGGAGTGCCTTGCCGTGTGAGGGGGGCCGCCAATCGCTCGTCGGCTCACCTGTGGTAATTTTGATACTGGAGTCCTTGCTCATGTTCCCCAGCTGAACGATCACATGGTATTTCCCTCCAGGCTCCAACTTGCTAAGGGTGTATTCCACGGTACTGTTGCGGGATTTCACCTTGTAGCTCCGGTCACTCTTCCTTATGAGATCTTTAACTGCAACTGCATATAGCTAGGACAAGAAAAAGACATTTTAATGGTAATCAGGAACCTGGAGTTGTTTTACTCTTTGTAGTTCAATGGTGGCCCATGTAATATAAGTATGTCAGTGGTTGTGACCCCCGGCAACAATATTTTGAGCCCCAATGTCTGTTCTTTGGAAAGCCTCTGGGGTAGTCATGTACCAAGCTTATAACAAGTATTCACTCCCAGATTTGTACAGAGAATTGTCAGTTTGATCCACCTACCCCACCTATCCCCAAAACAACAACTCTAGGGAAAACCACATTTGTGATGGCAGCAGCAGGTAGGTTGGAACATGCAAGAAAAACCCCAGTTCAGGGCTTCCCTGGTGGCGCAGTGGTTGAGAGTCTGCCTGCCGATGCAGGGGACGCGGGTTCGTGCCCCGGTCCGGGAGGATCCCACGTGCCGCGGAGCGGCTGGGCCCGTGAGCCATGGCAACTGAGCCTGTGCATCTGGAGCCTGTGCTCCGCAACGGGAGAGGCCACAACAGGGAGAGGCCCGCGTACCGCAAAAAAAAAAAAAACAAAAAACCAGTTCAGTGTTCAAATTCTCTATCTCCACTGCCATAGTGTCGGGATGTCGTCAGAGGGGAACAATGAATGAAAGTGTTCAATTCCAGCTCTAAGAGACAAAAAACCCCATTTACTTTCTCCCAGGTTGCTTCTTATGTCTATGGGGACAGGTAGAAAGTAAAAGGACAGGTAGTAAGCACAGGGAACTCAATCAACAGGAAGAAGCTGAGAGGCCAGAGGAGTCTTTGTGACCAAGCATTTAAAACCACCCACCCCTGGGACAGCAGGAAGGGCAGAGGGCATGGAGGTCAGAGCAGCCTGGGCAAGGGAAAATGGGAGGTTTTTTCTAGAATCAATGCCTCTTCTCTTAGGGCACGGGCCAGCAAACTTTTTTGTAAAGGTTCAGAGAACAAATATCTTAGACCTTGAAGAATAGATGGTCTCTACCACAATTACTCAACTCTCTTGTTTGTAGCATAAAAGCAGCTCTAGATAATGTGTAAACGAATGGGTATAACCTGGTTCTAATAAAACTTTATTTAGAAAAACAGGCAGTGGGCTAGATTTAGATTTGTTAGTGAAGGTAGAGAAAGCAGAGAAGGAGGGACAAACCAGTATGGTAGCCAGGAATACTGGAGATGTGACAATGAAGAAGAGGCACCTGTAAGGACCCCATCTTTGACCAGGCAGAAATAGGGGGAGACCTCCTGCTGAGCTCCAAGCACCAGGACTAGGTTTCTTGCCCCCTTACAGGACCCACCCGCCCCCAAACCAGACCATGCGTCCCCTCACCAGGTCCTGGTCAGGAGAATCGTATGGGGATTCCCACTTGATGACAGCGGAGGTTTTGCCTGTATGAACCACGTGCAGGTGACGGGGAGGAAGCCTGCTATCTGGGATCATCCTCACCACGACGTAGTCAGAGGACGGCCCCTGGTAGGGCGCCACCACCCGGACCTGAAACAAACACCATTCGAACTCATGCAGTTGTCACCAAACCACTGTTTCAACAAAATAGTGACATATGGATACAATTAAAATTCAATGCATACAAAAAGATGTAGAATAATTCCCCACCTACCCCAGATCTCTAATCCGTTTTCCCAGAGGTAGTACTAGTAGTGATCTTATGTGCTTCCTTCCAGAAATGTCCTACACAAATATAAGCCCAGATATACGGGTATGTGTGTATAGATATGTACTTATATATGTGTGTACTTATGCATGCATGTATATGTGTAGCCTACTGTTCTTAATTTTTTTTACACAAATGCAAAAACATTACACATATTATTATGCTCTTCGCTTCTTTTACTTAATAATACAGCATGGAGATTTTTCCAAATCAGTACATTTGGAGTTTGTTGTATTTGTGTTGGATGGTTGCACTATACTCCATCACAAAGATAAGCAACAACCCTTTTAACCAGTCTTCTCTTGATAGACATTTGTTCCAAATCTTTTGTTTTCACAAGCAACAGTATACCAAACATGTTTCTCTAAATATCTTGGCACACATGTAAAAGCATGTAAGCTAAATTCCTAGAAGTGGAATCTGACAAAAGCTTTTATTTATTCCTGTGACCCATTCTCCAAGTTCTCAATCCTGCACAAGGGAGCTGTAGTTGGCTAAGTGGCCGTTCATTCTGCGTTTCAAGTAAAAACCTGATGCTTGTGAAAAAGAACCATCCTCCCGTGTGTGTCTCTCTCACAGCCCCTCTCTCTCGCACAAATACATGCACAGGGGCACACGCATCGCACACGGATCCTGGAATCCACATCTCCAGCTCCCCAGGTCCTGGGTCTGAGCCAGGAGGCCAGCAATTAAGACATCCTCAAAAAATAAAACATTCTTCTGTACTCCTGGCGCAGGAAACTTACCAGAAACAAATACTGCTCATCCCCACTGACAAGGACTGTTTTGTTGTGCTGTGATGTAGTCAAGCTCTTGGGGTTGCGATACAGGTCAAGAAAGGATGTGGCATAGAAGATGCCGTAAACCTGGTAAAAGGAGAGAACAGAAAGGACACCAGTTCAGTGGCCGGTGACTTCACTCTCATGAAAGCCCTAATTTAAGACCCGGGGAACCACTTCAAATGAGCTCACAAAGAATTCTTCATTCAACATCTATTTCATCAGCATTTACAGAGAAGGCACCCTGGGCCAGGCAGTGGCTTCCCACCTACAAAGATAAATACGGTGCAGACTCTCCTCAGAGCTTGCTTTTTTGAGGAGAGCCAGGCAGAGAGGAAATACAGAATTATCAATAACAAGATGCAAATGTGGAAGGTTAGATGCTACACTAGAAGACTGCATAATAAACTGGGGAAAAGAGGGGTTGACCAAGGTGCGAAGGGGATAGCAAGTGTGCAAGCTCGTGGAGGGGGCATGGGGAGGGAGGGCGGGCACTGTTGGCTGCCTAGGACATTCCCATGCTCCCCTCGTCCCTCAGCAGAATCCTGGTTCTTAGTGAGAACTGCTACCTGGAAACATGCCTACACCCACACCTCCCTCCAAGCGGCAGAGGCCACGTGACAGGGCTGGTCAACAAGATGTCAGCAGATGTTCCAGGCAGGACCTTGGTGAGGACACATTGAAATGCAGGGAGCGGTGCCCTTCTTCTGCCCTCCCGCTGCCTGGAATATGCAGGGTGATGTGGTCCAGGAGGCCCTCTGGACTGCAAGGTGATGCCACAGGCTGGAGGTGGCAGGGCCTGGGGCCCAGATCAAACTGTGCTGCGGCTGTAGAGCTCCCAGACGGCTGAACTCCAAACTCTGACCGACTTGTAATTAGGAGGGAAATAAACTGTTGAAAGCCACAGTTACTCTCCATTCCTGTTCTATGCACCCATTCTTAACCCTAATTGGTACACGTGGAGTTTAAAGCAGGAGGTGGGAGTCTGATGGCCTCATAGAGGGGAAAGTGGAAGCTGAGAGCATGTTTCTAATGGGGGAAGCATGAGGAAGCTTCCTTTGTAAGGTAGAAACAAAGGGCATTTTCTCCAAGAGCATATGAGCAGGTAAGAAAGGGGACTTGAAAACCGTACAAGTTTGGAGAAGCTGTGGGGATGAAGGGAGCCCATCAGGGACATGCAAAAGGACTTGTATGTCTCAGATGAGCAAACGGGAATGGAACAGGAACAGGGGAAGGAGAGAGCTCAGATGGGATGGCAGAGGGGGACCCAGGGCGCAGGCAGGCCTGACCCCCAGAGAGAACAGGCCCGTGGCCACCATGGGGTGGAGGCTTCAACCAGGAGCCAGGAAAGGGGTCCCTGGAGCCATGGAGCCAGGGTGTAAGAAGGCCCCACGCAGACAGTGATGGGGGCAGCTCTTGCGGTGCTGACGGCAGCCCTGAGTGAGACCCCAGCGTCCGCAGTGAGAGGAAGACGGGCGGAAGCTGAGAGCTTCGTCCAGAGGACTCCACCAGCCCCTGACCCTCGGAAGGCTACCATGAGTGTAAGGGGTCTCTCAGCCAGGAGGAGGCCGGGCTAGGCTCCTTCTCCAAGTTCACGTGTGGTGAGACACTAAAAACAAGTCACGGGCCAGTGTTCTGTACACAATGCCCCACTCTGTGCAGACAGCTGGGGGTGACAGGTGGGCAGGCTCTGAGTTGGGTACTTAAACAGAGATAAAGGCCCCTCTGTGATAACGGTCTACTTCCAGGTAAAATGGAGACCGGGGGGGCTCTGGGCATTCTCATCTCTGTCCCTGCCCCAGAGTCAGGTTCTGGAGCAACAGAAGAGCCCAGGCTGTTAAATTAGCTGGACCTGAGCTCTAACTCAGCCTGTTGCTTACTAACCCTCGACTTTGGCCAGTTACTTCACCCCCTCTGAGCCATGGTCTCCTCACTGGTAGAGAAGGAACATTTACCCCACAGAGCTGATGAGAGGACTAAGTGCGAGACCACGGATGAAGGGTAGGCATCGTGCCTGGCACACAGTGGGTGCTCAGTTAACTCCTACCTCTCCCTCCTCCTTCACAGCTGATCTCACAGACAATTAATTACTTGCAAACCTTGGTTCTTTCCCCACGAACCAGTCCTGCCCCCGATGCACACTGGGGATGCCCTCAGAAGACAAGACTCATGCCAATTCCTCCTCACCAGCCACTGAGGATTCACTAAGGCTCAATTACAGATTTAGTTCCATATGCTTTTCCATTTGGAAAACCCAGAAAACAATCCTTCCCTTCAAGAACTTACAAACTACTCAGGGAGATGACAGTGGACAGAAGATATCAAATCGGATATGCAGTATCTAATGAAACATTATGCTGTGTGGCGTCAACTCTAAAGATTTAGGAGTTGGTAAGGGAAAGAGATCCAGTAGAAGAGCTAGGATTTGACTACACAGCAGCAGGAGCAGGAAGGATTCCAGGGCAGAGAGAGCAGACGCCCTGGTGCAGAGGCAGGAGGGGCATGATAAGAGGCTTGCGAAAGTGCACCTGAAAGCAAAGGAGGGTGCACACTGTGGAAGGCGGGAAATCAAAACCAGGCTCAAAAAGAAGCGCAGGGCTTCCCTGGTGGCGCAGTGGTTGAGAGTCCACCTGCCGATGCAGGGGACACGGGTTCGTGCCCCGGTCCGCGAAGATCCCACATGCCGTGGAGCGGCTGGGCCCGTGAGCCATGGCCGCTGAGCCTGCGCGTCCGGAGCCTGTGCTCCGCAACGGGAGAGGCCACAACAGTGAGAGGCCCGCGTACCGCGAAAGAAAAAAAAAAAAGCGCAGATCTAATTCCAGTGAGTCAAAATGCATACATGAAAACAAAAGGCCTATATACAAGTAGAGCCAGCATCCTGGAATGAACTGGGGTGGGGCATGTTTGGGGGGACAGAGAAAGCAACCTGTGGGCGGGGGATCCCGTAGGTGAGGAGGGGCTCGAGGAGCCTGAGGCACGGTCCTCAGGTGCATACTCATTGTCCTGCAGGCGACTTCTCACCCATCCCTAGGTGAGACTCCCAGCTGGGGAATGTGCCCCCTCCTCAAACTAGGTCTATTCAGCAAACAGCAGGGGGCTCTTTGTCTTGGATGCCAGGCCAGGATGCAGAAAGGGAGGCTGAGGCAGGATGTCAGGCGCCTCTAGAAGGTAATCCAGAACTGACTACAAGGGTAGCTTGTGTTTGGGGTGAGAAGAAAAACAACAGCAACAGAGGGGGAAGCCCTGGGGGTGTCTTGTGGCCTAGTGCCAGGCGACAGTCCATCCGTGCTCTGCAAGGGTCATCCTGGCTGACTTACCACATTCCTGGGGCCGGTCCAGGTGCATTCCACCGCCGTCTGATTGACGGCCTTGGCTTTGAGGCTCGGGGCGGGTGGGCGGACTCCTCTGGTCGTGACATGCTCAAATGCCAGAGGACTGTCCCCCAAGTCAGTCTTGGCCCAGGCAGAAATCTCGTAGGTTGTATGAGCTGTCAGGTTGCCCACTGGGGAAACAGGGACAAAGGGCTGGGGGCAGCAGTCAGGAATACATATCTTTATATGCACACCCTATTTTTTTTAATGTCATCTCTCCATTTAAGTGCGCCCCACATGCTGGAGAATTTTTATTACTTTACAGATTCACTCAGCGTGATTTATTAATGACTACTGCAAGCAACACACTGCATGGGCATGGGAAAATCCCTTTTAAAGCTGCCTATCTGGGGATATAAATTGGTACGACCCTCCTGGAGAGCCATTTGGCCTTGTGAGTCTTGACATCCTTCATAACCTTCAGTGCAGTTAAATGAGAGGGATCCCAAAATTTGTGCAGCCAGGATGTCTGTCACAGCGTTTGTTATGGCAGAAAAAAGTATAATCATCTGACTGCCTGGCAACAAGGCAATAGTTAAATAATGTGCCTCCATGAGCTTCACGTGCATTCCATGAACTATTACGCGGCCACTAAAGGCTGTTTCCAAGAATATATAATGAAACTAGAAAATTCTGTTATTTACATTCAGTGAAAAAGGCAGGATATAAAATTCCATACAGTATTATTCAAATTTTATTTAAGAAGATACAAAGAAATCAATGAGGAGGAAAAGTATTAACTTAGAACCACCCAAAATGTAAAAGTGGTTTCCCTGGGAAGTGAAATGATAGGAAATTAAAAATTTGATTGTACCTTTTTTGTTTTCTAAATTTTCTGTAATAAACATGTGCCCCCTTTCTAATTAGGGGAAATGTTATTAAAAACTAAGAGAGCAGTGAACAAAAAGGAGGGTGTGCTAAGAGGACAGTCTTTGGAATCGGAAGGACTTGGGTTCAAGGCCCAACTCTACCCTTCGTACTTGTACAAGCAAGAATGAAGTATTCAAACTCTCCAAGTTCATTTCCTTGTTGGTAAGATGGAGGAAAGTGACAGCACTTATACCAGCTGGCTGTTGCAGGGAACAAAAAAAGAAAATTCCTCTAAATTGGTCGGCACGACGCCTGGCATGGAGCAAGCCCTTCGTGTGTTTCAGGCAAAGCCTGGTAAGACTTTTGCTCCCGACTCTGCCAATTTCTATTGGTGTAATGTTGAGGCGATGAGACCACAGCCTTTGGAATTAGAGAGGCGTGGATTCCCGTCGTGGCTCTGCCACCTTCTGAGGGAATCACTCAGTCCCTGAACCTTGTTTTCTCGTCCATAAAATGAGTAGATCCCACCACACTATTCTGAAGGTGTTCTGAAAAACACCACACACAGAGTGCCTGGGTAAATGCCTGTATACAGTCAGTGCTCAATATTAGCTATACTCCTGCACAGCCTCCTTAGGCAGCTTTTGGTTCCCTCCCGCCAAAAAAATATACTGTGTATAACAGAACGCCTGCTAGGATTGAAAGTACTTTGCAAACAGAGTATAAGGGAAGAGTAGAAGCTCCCATGTCCTCTTCAACATTCACAAGCAGCCTTGGCCAATGAAGGTTTTGTCTTAGAAATAAATGAAAATCCTTCCTTTAGTCCATCTTCAGATATGAGAATTTTAATTGAGACTCACTATCTGTACAGATACAAGAGGAACTGGACCCTCTCCCTTCCTCGTCTCCTTGCTTCCTTTGCTCAGTCTGTTGGTCCACTCGTTCAACAAATGTTTACTGAACGCCAATTATGCAGCAGGCCCTGCGCTACCTTGAATCAGCAAAGAAGGAGCAAACCAGGGCAGTAAAAAGAGAGACAGGTAACTAAACCCAGGAACTCTCTCTTTTGGGAGGCAAAAAGCATCTGTAGAAGGTTAACCTGGCTTCCTTCCAGTGTTTCCTCCTTTTTAAGCCTCCAACTTCCATGAAGAGACAACAGGTTAGAAGGGGATTTGGGGAACCACCCAATGGATCCCTCACCTGGACTCAGGAGTCACTGACAGCATCCTCAATGGAGAACACCTGCCCACTCAGAACGGCTGCAGAGAAGACCCCCCACCTGTCCCGCCGCCCCACACAAGCTCTACTTCCAGGAAAGCATCGGTCTAGCCTTCCTCCTTACACACCGACCAGCTCCAGGGCGCTACCTTTGTGTGACAATATGCTTCCTCGGAAGTTCATCGTTCTCTTCTCCTGTCTGTGGGTGTCGAACGCCCAGAAGAGGTTCACCACATAGCCATTCACCTGCCAAGGAGCAAGAGCCATGTTACAGGAACAGTCCACACTCACAGAGCTCACCAGACACTAAAGGAAGATCTTTTCTGTTGTTCCTCGGGTATCTATCTCCCTTCTTACAATGGACGGGCTAGTCCTTTGGATTCTTAAACCAGTTCCATTTGTGCTATCATTGACTACTTATACTCCCTCCTACTTCTAAAAACAAATGTGAGACCATTTATAATACAACATATAGATTCAATGACACAAAAAACTTAATAAATAATAAAAGGACAAGAACCAATTTAAAAAGGCAGAAAGAAGGGAATTCCCTGGCAGTTCACTGGTTAGGACTCTGAGCTCTCACTGCCGAGGGCCCGGGTTCAATCCCTGGTCAGGGAACTAAGATCCTATAAGCCACGTGGCACAGCCAAAAAAAAAAGGCAGAAAGGCTAAAAATTGAAAAGGTAATTAGATTACGGTAACTAAGGATCAGTCTTAGCTCAGGTGGTCCTTGCAGTCAAGGCCGAGAGGTCCATACAAAGGGGGCTTGCTTAGATCTCTTTTGTCTAATGGGAGCAAACACATCCATGGGTCAGGAAAGACTACCTTTTCCAAGTCCTGAGCTCACAGAAGGATTTGATGTGAAGGTCTTTAAAAATATTGGCCAATGCACCAAATTAAAACGTTTTCAAGAGCAAAGACTATAGAGACAAGGTCTACACAAGGTCATTTCTGGCATCAGCTGTCTCTGAAGCCAAAGGCATGACACCAAACTGTAGTTCAGTCAGTGGCACAGGCTGTTGCCCCCACCACAGCTTCACAGACAGGGAGGGATATGAGGGGAGACAGACAAGAAAGAACCCCAAGAAAGGTGTGTGGCAACTTGAGAAACCAAAGGGACACAGATAATTATGGTGAAGTTGGTCAAGCAGATGGACCAAGCGGAGGGGAGGAAGGTGCTAGAAGGGGAGAATATTAGGTGGATCTAAGTGGATACGCTTCCGAGGTATTTGACTCTCTCCTAACACTCACTCTTGGGAACCTCTGCATTAGCGCTCGGCACCAATAAAATCCAATAAAGCTGAAAATTACAGGGCATACATATTCTGTTAACACCAACTCTTCATTTGCACTGTAACTGTGAATCATTTAATTATACGGTAAAAAAAAAAAAAAAGGCACCAGGCTGAGGCAAAATCATTACACGTGAAGACTCGAGTTGTTCTTCGTCGGGGGAGGAACCAACCTAGGTGTGGTATTTTAGCTTTGCTGGGTCAAGTCATTCATTTTTCTTAATCTTCCCGTCCTCTGCCGTATCGGTTCCCATGCAAAGTAAAGCCCCATTTCAAACCGCCCAACCGCTGGTTTGAAATTTCCACGTTACCTTGATGTCAGTGTCCACGGACAGGGTAAAGCTTAGAGAATTTTCACCATAGCTGTCAATGTGGATGTCTGGGGGTGGGATCACTGAGAACAAAAGAGGGATTCAAAAAGAGAAACCAGGTGATGAAAAGGGAAGAAGGCAGAACTTAACAGTTTTCAACTCAAGAGACAAAACAACCTTTCAGTCGGGGAAGAAAGGGCATTTCTTTGGCGGCTTCTACTCTTCCCTTTTACCACTGTTGTCCTGAAGCTGAGGTTAGGTCCACAGTTACCTGGTGAACACGTAACTACCTCGGCTCAGTCAGCTATCCCGGCAATGAGGTCGAGCAGAAAAGTTCCATTATGTAAATGTCCCTCATTAACCCAGCTTCAGCCTGGTTCTGAAAGGCACAGGGATCACACTGAGAGCCGCCTGTGTTGGCACCAACAAATTCCCAGAGGGCTCAAGTCCTTTTGGAAGGTTGACGGCAAGCTAAATCTTAAGTCCCAACTTGTAAATGCGCGTGTGGCAGGACGGAAAGGATCTGGGCTCTGGAGTCTCACGCTGGAGTTCAAATTCCTGGAGAGACACAGCACCGTGTGACCTGGGGCAAGTTACCTGTCCTCGTGAAGCCTGGAGATGCCCTCTGTACTTCTCAGAGGTGGGAAAAGTCACTAAAATAATGCATGTCAAGGGCCTGGCACCCAACTACAGTTCCCTTTCTCTCCCGTTCCCACGACAGATTAAAGAGCTGACGAGCATGATGGCATTCTCAAAAAGATCGGAGCTCGAGCTGGGAGCTGAGGGCACAAGGAGAGGGCGGCAGAGAGAAAAGACCCCTCTTGGCTCAAGTGCCGAGCATGATGCCGGTCACTGTGAAGGTCTACCCAGCAGAAACCTGACAGTGTGCGGCCAAGCATAGCCCAGGAGCGCTGGATGCAGTCAGCATCATCGGAAGATAAGCTTTAAATGACCGCTTATTAGACTCTCAGCACATATGCCTCTTATACTGGCAAAGCAAGAGGGACTCAAAGGAGTGCCTCAGACTCTGTGGCAAAGAGAAGTACCAAAATCTGCAGGAGTCTCTCCAGATGATCAATGAAAGTGGGCTCAAGGAAAACACAGCAACCAGAAGAAGAAAGGATATTAGGAGTTTCAGGCAGCCAGCTCAGAGCAAAATAGTTCGGGTGCTGCTGTAAAGCTGACCTGGGTTATGATCGTGGTGGCTGGGGACAGATCACAATCCTCTCCGGATCCCAGTTCCCTCAGCTACAAAATGAGCATAAGAAGACTCACAGGGTTGATAAGGATTAAGAGATCAGTTCACGTAAAACAACCCGCAGGGTGCTTACTACACAAGCAGTGCTCAAGAAAAGGTGGCCTTTCTCACTGCTGTTATAATTAATCCACTGCGTTCACTAATGAAGGTGGTGATTCTGGGTGACGCCACCACTGTTTTGTACCCCGTCTTCTTACCTTATTAGGACACGAGGTCACAGATAGATCACAACTCACACTTTTTGACTTGGCACACAGTTGCCTAACACATGCCCTCACCGACACACATATGAGGAGTTGGGGTTCATCCTCAAAATCATATTAAGGAAGTTAAAGAGAAGCGACCACCCACTGAGATTTTCAAATGCAGGTGTGACTTACGATGAGGAATTCAAGGTACTACCTGTTTTTCTGATGACCTTCCAATGTCCCTCCTTTTCAGTATGTATGGTCAGTCTGTTCTGACTGACCTTGTAGAGGAAAATAATACCACAATCAAAACTCTCGGGGAGTGTGAACTCGGTACACTTTTTCCAATACCCACACACTCCCTGCTCCACAGACTGGCTGGCTTCACTAAGTTTAGCTGCCCCTGTCCTGATCTCAATGACACCATATTTCACAGGCGACCTGACAGTGACTCTCCATGACCCAGAGCCTATTTCTCACAGGCTCAGATTAAAGTATAATCCCCCAAGCACGTTCCAGGCGACACTTCTGGCTTTAACGCCCGCCAATCCAAAGACGAAAGCCCCAAGCGCCAAAGCTACAATCAGGAAGACGAGTTGGACTGTCTCCCATAGAGTGTCAGAGCCTTCATTTCACTTGCTTCAATTCACTCACTCATCCACTATTTCATCAGCTCCTACCCGACACCACCCTCGAGGCACGTGTGCAAGGCAAGGAGCCCCTCCCGGCAAGCAGGTGGTACAGTGGTTCAGGGCACAGGCTCTGGACTCAGGAGATCAGGATCCAATCCCAGCTCTGTCACTTGACTGACTGCGTGCAAGAGACATAACCTTTCCAGTCCCTTATCTGTTCTTATAGTTGTTCTGAGGGTTCAACGAGATGAGCTGGTGTATGCAGAGCAGGTCCGTGGCAAGTCGTAAGCTATGACTCCAATCAGCTCGAGCGCTAGAAAACTACCACCTAAGCATCGTCGGTCGGTGCCCCTGGGGCAGTAACAAGTGTCAGCACGGCACTCTCTTAAAAACACCACAAATACACATGGACAAGATCATCTTTATCTCGGCTGGGAAGGAAGGACTCCTTCTATTTTTGATACTGTGCCTGAGAACAAGGGCATGAAGGCCTCTGGAAATCCCTTTGTATGTTTTTATTATAACAAATGCTCAGTTCTAGAAGGAGGAATACCTTCAACAGTTGCCCCCAAAGACTTCATGTGTAAAGCACTATGGAGACGCCCACAAAAGTGCGTGTATCGGGGAGAGGGAGGCTGTGTGAAGTTTCCTGATCTCTGCTTCTTCATTTTCCAGTCACACTGAAAGTTATCTCCAAAGGGTTATTCTATCTTCTCGAAATCTGCAGATGCTGGAATCACTTACCTTTTCCTTTTATGGTGGTAATGGATTTAGAATCGCTCCAGTTTCCTATTCCCCGACTGGTCACTGCAGCCACCTTTCAAATCAGAGTGCAAATTGGTATGAAATACAGGCAACATACCACACAGTAAGAATCCCGAGTGAGCGAAAGTGGTGAGGCTTTGGCTATAAGGGTGGAAGAAATTATACACAGAGGGATTCAGGATAGACAGAGGCCCCAGCAACTGAAATAAGACAGGGAAAGAGACAACGGGAGGGAACCTGGGTGAAGGGAATTGTGATAGCACTGACATTATGAGGGAGTCTGTGTATACACTTCATGGTCTCAAAACATGTTTTGCACAAAATCTCTTTTCTACTGAAGATGTTGATAATATATTTCATAAGAACCCCACAATATCATTTTATAAATGCTACTTATCATAGCTCTGCATCTCCCTGCAGCTAAAAATAAGCAGAAAAGAGGTGGGTGCAAAAGTAATTGGAGCTAAAGCACTAGCAGAATGTCTGGGTTAAAAGCAGGTAAAGCTGCATTACCATCGGTTGTTGGTTATCTGAGCAAAGTCTGATTTCAAGTTCTCTGTGGCCTTGGTTTACGAGACTGAAAGAAATGACAAGCTTCCAGAGCAACAGGTTGGGTATTGAGCACACCACGAGTAAGCATCTCACAAAGGTAGGCACGGAGTTCTCATGAAAGGCCAACCAGCTCCCCATGTTCCAAGACCACCTGGACGGCTAAAACGCGTGTGAACACTCACTCTGACAGTGTACTGAGCGTTGACCAGTAGGTTCCTTATTTCTGTCAAGTTGCTAAGAGCTCTCTGGGAGGCCCACATCTTGGAACCACTCCTGCTGTACTCTACCTGAAGTGAGGAGAAAAAAAATACTATGGACAGGTAACCAGAGGTCTGGGCATCCCGACATCTTGCAAGGAGGCAGGCGGAGAGAGGGGAAGGTGAGATGCAAAACGTTCCAGAGGATGGATGATCATTTACAAGGCGACAGCAAACCACGTCCTTGTCGCACAGAACATGCTTCTGCTCTACCAGCCCCGGCAATCTCCTGCTCTCACCCGCGCACAGCCCGCCGCCAGAAGGACTTACGATGTACTCCCGAATGAGGCCGTGGCTGTGGGCGGGAGGGGCCCAGCGGCCCACGATCACTCCTTCCACTTCCCTGTGGAGCGACAGCTGGAGGTTCTGAGGGGCGTCTGGCACTGGAAAAGAGGCAACTCAGGGTTAAAATCCATCTGCATACTCATCAACTGGAGGAATTTCCCTGAGCTTAAAACTCGGACGAGAAAGAATCCAGAGCTGGCAGTGGGACCTATCTGCTAGAAAGCGCTGTCAGCTGACAGAACACCTTTCCTCTCTTCCGGAATGCAAGGCCTGCTTGCACTCATCACACATCTAATGACTGCACGTATCAGACCACGCCTCAGCGAGTCTGATGCAGGCCGGGGGCTCACAAGGGCTGCAGGATAGAATCACGTGGGCGGGCTAAGTCACCACTGGCCCTGGGCTTTGATGCTGAGATCTTAATTGTCAAGGACGGCATCTGCTGTCCTGAACTCTCGTACAACCAGAGAACCACTGGTGTGGCTACAAAGAAATAAAGCTTACTTTCTCTCTTTTTTTGGTCACGCCGCGCAGCGTACAGGATCTTAGTTCCCCGACCAGAGAGCAAACCCATGATCCCTGCAGTGGCAGCCCGGGGTCTTAACCACTGGACCGCCAGGGAAGTCCCAAGACTTACTTTCTAATAGCACAGAACTTCTAGATTCAAATGAAGGGACCCCCTTCAAAGTAGGTTTCTTAATAACTTCACTGCTGGCATTTCTGAGACCTTTCGGGATCTCCCCTTTTGTGACTGCCTTCAGAGGCCAATTAGAAACCACACAGAAACCAGTTACAGTGCTTTCCAGCCAAACTTCATTTTGACTGCACAGGAGTTATTCATGTTGATAATCCGCTGAAGATGAATATTAAGGGTTGAACTGTATCACCTCCGACCCCGAATTCAGGTGTTGAAGTCTTAACCCCCAGTACCGCAGAATGTGTATTTGGAAATAAGGTCTTAAAAAAGTCATTAAGTTAAAATGAGGTCATTGCCCCTTACCCAGTGTGACTGGTGTCCCTATAAGAAGAGGAAATTAGGACACAGACACGCACAGAGGGCAAACCACGTGAAGACGGCCAAGGAGGCCTCAGAATGAAACCAACCCTTGACCTTGGACTCCCAGCCTCCAGAAATGGAAGAAAATAAATGCCTGTGGTTTAAGCCACCCTATCTGGGGTACTTCGTTATGGCAGCCTCAGCAAGGGAATACAGTGAATGTTCGTCAACAAGCCATGGCCTGCAAGCCCTTGGAGGGCAGGAACTGTGTCTTATTCATCTGATTCTCCAGCGTCTAGCCTAATTCCTGAGCAGTAGTAGGGACTCAGCTACCATCTGTGGAAAGAAGATCAACGAATGGGATATTTCAAAAATGGTTCCACTTAGAGTTTAGCTAAGCTAGCCCATGGTATTGCTGTCTCAGCATCCACTTTATTTAGACAAATAGGCTAAGGGGGCCTTAAATTGACATTAGCCCCCAAGCAAACCCTGGATCACAGCCCAAAGAGTCACAAGCAAATGCAAATCCCTAACATGACTTCCCCAAGGGCCCTTGTGATAAAGTCTCCCCACCTCCCAGGACCTTCTCCCTCGTGCTCCTTAGGTAAGACTCCCAAGAAGTTTACCAAAACCCCCCTTTTTTGGTGTGAATTGGCCAAACCAGCCCTAGCCCAGGAACTCCACAGCACTCCACCCACAAATCCTAAAAAAGGCGTGTGCCCCAGGTCCCGCTGCTCTCTGCCTGCACCCTGCCTTGACCTCCTGCGTGGCCCCTTGAGGTACGCGTATACCGCCTTCAGAACCTGGGAGTAATAAACTTCTCTATTTCACTTTCCCTGGTGGGCTTCTGCTGACTCTCTGGCACTCTCTCTGCTCTACTGAACAAATGTTATTCTAACAAAGTCATAACTCATAGATTCTTTTTTGTGTGTTTTGTTCAGCACTTCCTTAATTTCTTTTTTCTTTTTTTGAATTGAAGTGTAGTTAATTTACAACGTTGTTTTAGTTTCAGGTGCACCGCAAAGTGATTCAGTTTATATATATTCTTTTTCAGATTCTTTTCCACTGTATTTTGAGCATAGTTCCCTGTGCCATACAGTAGGTCCTTGTTGTTTATCTATTTTATATCTAGTAGTGTGTATCTGTTAATCCCAACCTCCTAATTTACCCCTCCCCCCAATTTCCCTTTGGTAACATGTTTGTTTTCTATGTCTGTGAGTCTATTTCTGTTTTGTAAATAAGTTTGTTTGTATCACTTTTCTAGATTCCATATATAAGTGATAGCATATGATATGTGTCTTTCTCTTTCTGACTTACTTCACTTAGTAAGCACTTCCTTACACTCTGGCACTACCAGATGCTCCAGGCTTATCTTACAGATCTCCTGCCCCAGGCCTGGATTTGGCCATTTCTTCAAAGAGCCCTGTGTCCTCTTATTGAAGAAGGCATTAGAAACCTAAATCTGAATGATAAAGTTTTTCTGGGCCTTCTCAGTTGACAAAGCAGAAAAAATATGCGTTGTGTACTAACCTGTGCACATACACAGATCTAGAAATATTTTACGTGTAACCATCTACACGCACATTAAGATAAACATGAGTTCATATTAACATCTCCAAATGTAAACATGGTTCTGATGGCAACTGCAAATGAAAAGTTCACAAAACCTGGGGAGCAGAGATCACAGGAATCAGCACTGTCACCCAATGTCAACTACTGTGAAGGGGGAAGAACTAGGGAACTCTCTATGACCCAAGGGTTTTGGTAAATTTCCTTAAAATGAACCCACAATACTTCTGACGAGTCTCATACGTTAACAATGATTATCTCCTAAGTACCAAATACTGGGAAATACCTAGAGACGGAAGGTAGAGGTAGAAAGAGGGCAATGGTGGGCAGAAAAACATTATGTGTGGTGATCATTTTGTAATTACAGAAATATCAAATCACTATGTCATACACCTGCAACTAACACGGTGTTGTAGGTCAATTATACTTCAATTAAAAAAAATCGTTTTAAGACACTGAAAACAAACGTATGATTACCAAAGAGGAGAGGGGGAGAGGGATAAATTAGGAATTTGGGATTAACAGATACACACTACAATATATAAAATAAATAAACAACAAGGACCTACTGTACAGCACAGGGAACTATATTCAATATCTTGTAATAACCTATAATGGAAAAGAATCTGAAAAAGAATACATATATATATGTGTATAACCGAATCACTTTGCTGTACACCTAAAACTATGTAAATCAACTATACTTCAATAAAAAGAATTGTATTGAAAAAAAAAAAGTGACATAGTAAGAACAACTCAGCCAGGACCATAAAACTTAGCCACATAGGAAGCACAAGTACTTTTGTTTCCACGCTCCTGAGCATCCTGGGAAACTCTGAAAATCCCACATAAGGTCCTGTCCCTGCCATAAAAATAAGCTGTAGCACTTACATCCTTCTGGAGTCCTCAGGGTCACAAAGTCATTGGTGCTGTGCACCTTGCTCAGACACTGGACCTGGACTTTGACCTGATACGTGGTGTCTGGCTTCAAGACTTTCAATATTGTGTTCGTTTTATTGCTGTGGGTTTCCAGAGTCTTCCATATGCTCTCTCCAACCACCCTGGCCAAGAGAACAAAGATAGCATCACATCAAAGCCGCATGGGGCGGCTGAGATGTCTGAATACGTCAAAAAAGAGCTGCTCTGTGCGCACACAGAGTTTATGGAACATCCAGTGGCAAAAGAAACATCATTTTCTCCCATGGCAAAGATGGGACCCACCTGTAGTAGACGTTATACACACAAGAAGCAGAGGGCATTTTCTTGGGCCGCATCCAGGTCAAAGTTACATCCCCAGAGAAGTCAGCTGTCCACTGAAGATTCTGTATTTTGTATACATTTAATTCCTCTAGAGAGAGCAAGGGGAAAAAAGGGAAATTGATATCTTATAAATCTTGGATTTCAAAGGACCCAAGAGGTTCCTTGGTTTCAGGCAGACCTACTGTGATGTGGTCAGGCCACCATCATTATCTTAAGACACCCCAGAAAAAAAAAGAGTTCAGACCTTCCTATATAACCTTTCCCAAGGTCTCCTAAATTTCCAAGCATGGCGTTTCTCCCTGCATTTCACCTCCTTGTCTGCACTGATTTAAGCCTGATTCTCAACAGAGAATGCTACAAATCCAAAGACAATGTCATGGCAGGATCCATCACTGCTACAGACTGAAATGTTTGTGTCCCCCAAAATCCATATGCTGAAACCTCATCCCCCATGTGATGGTATTGGGGGTGGGGCCCTTGGGAGATGATTAGGTCATAGGGATGGAGTCCTTGAAAATGAGATTAGTGTCCTTGTAAAAGAGGCCCGAGAGAGCTCCCTCACACCTTCCACCGTGGGAGGACACAGAAAAGACAGGCTGTCTGTGGACCAGGAAGTGGGCCCTCACCAGACCACCGAATCTGCTGGTGCTTCAATCTCGGACTTTCTAGCCTCCAGAACTGTGAGAAATGAGCTTCTGTTGCTTCTAAGCCACTCAGTCGGTGGTACTGTTATAGCAGCCCCCAAATGATTGCTAAATGCATTCCAGACAGAAGGATGGAGTTCACCCCACCACAAAGCCTGACGCTCTGTGGGAGCAACGATGCCTCAACACGAGGGATGTCCTTCCAAAGCCAATCTAATATACTCCAATATAAAATAAAAATTAAAAAAACTCCTATGAAAGATCAAGTTAAATTGTTTTATTTGTATAACAGAATGCACTACTGTAATTAAGCAAATCATAATTCTAAGACACTACCTAATTTTTCATAAGTAATATCTTGATTAAAATTATCATTATTTAAACTCAAAAACACCCCATTCTAAGGTGTAACTATTATATATAGGATGAATAAACGACAAGGTCCTACTGTATAGCACAGGGAACTATATTCAATATCTTGTGATAAAGCATAATGGAAAAGAATATTTAAAAATAAATAAATAAAAGGATCCAAGTACTAATACAAGGACTAAAGCAAAAGAAAACAGAACAAAAAAAACCAAAAACACCCAATCTAAGACCAACATTTCCCTGAGAGGGGCGAGGTGGGCTGGAGGCTGCACCAGAGGCGGGACTGGGCCTCGCCTCACCTGCAGCTCCAACAGTGAGCAAGGAGCTTTGCATTTTCAGACTGAGGAAGAGCTCAAGAGGGTTCAACCTCAGGGCCTACCCAGCAGGGCCGAGGGTGAGCCCGGGGTCCTGGGGGGCCACACTCACCGCTGCAGGCGTGCTCGTCGCTCTCGTCCGAGCAGTCCAGGAAGCCGTCGCAGCGCTCGGAGAGCACGATGCAGGCCTCGCCGTCCTCGCACCGGAACTCCTGGCCCGTGCAGGTCAGGGTGCTGCGCGTGGCTGCAACACACGAGGGGCCACGGTCACCAAAGGTTTCTCGTGTTCGGGAAAAGGGAACTCATCAGCTTCTGCTTCAAAAGACCCTCGGGATGGGGGTGGCGGGGACCCCACGCTGGCTTGCTAATCCCTCTTCATTTGACATTGACCGGGGGAAGGTGCCTTCAGGAAGGGCCAGGGCTTTGGCGTCAAAGAAATCAGGGTTTACATCCCGCTCTGTATGAGCCTGAGCTAACTGTTTAATTCAGGCGCACCTCGTTTCATTGTGCTCAGCTTTTTCATACTTTGCAGATAACTGCGTTTTTTAACACATTGAGGGTTGGTGGCAGAGCCGGTGCCATTTTTCTAACTGCATTTGCTCACTTCATGTCTCTGTGTCACATTTTGGTAATTCTCACACTATTCCAAACTCTTTCATTATTACTGTATTTATTATGTTGCTCTGTGATGAGTGATCTTTGATATCACAAACGCGTGGCAAAAAGATTACAACTCACGGAAGGCGCAGGTGATGGTTAGCATTTTTTAGCAGTAAACTATTTTAAAATTAAGGCATGTACGTTATTTTTTAAACATATGCTATTGCACGCTTAACAGTCTAAAATATAGTGTAAACATAACTTTCGTATGCACCAGGAAACCAAAAAATCCGTGGGACTCGCTTTATTGCCGTGGTCTGGAACGGAACCCGCAAAACCTCCGAGGTCTGCCTGTAGTGCCCAAGTTCAGTTCCCCGGTATAAACCTGGGGTGACAACTCCATCCCTATGGTGTCTACAAGGACCCAGTGAGATCAAGCACCTGGAATACGCCTGAGAGCAGGCATCCACAAGGTGCAGCCCTTCCTCTGCGGTGCTTATTCCTAATCGTCTGCTCCTGTTGTCAGTCTGCAGTCCAGAATGACCCTCTGATTTCTGCTTTGAGTGAGACTAATAATAATGAGATGAATCACAACAGTAAGAGGCATGTCTATTGTATGTAATCTTTTTAATTGTTTAGCTTTTCAAAGTATTTCCGCAGATGATGAAATAACGCAAGTAAAGAGCACTGATGAGTTAAGAGTTATGCAACTCGTTGGCTAGAAACCATCATCTGATGTTCTCTCCAGTTTGGAAAGTAGATTTAAACTGCATGAGAGGCTCTAAAAAGGAAGCGATGACAATGTAACTGCAAATGATCCCAAAAAGAAGAAAGATGAGAATGGCTACAGAAACCGCATCTGCCACCCCAGGTAGGTCTGCACCGGGTCCTGGTTCAGGTACCTTGGGCCTTCATGATAGAGACTCACACCTGCCTGCTCGGCCCTGAACAGGGAGAGTTATATCAGAACCCGACCCCACCAGTAAAGAGGTTCTAAAGTTACTCTTGCTCCTCCGCATCAAATATGTCCATGTTCAAATCCCTGGAACATGTTAAAGTCACCTTATAAGGCGAAAGGGACTCTGCAGATGTGATTGAGGTAAAGACCTTGACGTAGGACTTAAGCCTGGGTTACCCGGGCAGGTCCATCCAATCACACAGGCCCTTAAAAGCAGAGACCCCAGGCCTTCCCTGGTGGCGCAGTGGTTGAGAATCTGCCTGCCAATGCAGGGGACACGGGTTCGAGCCCCGGTCTGGGAGGATCCCACGTGCCACGTAGCAACTGGGCCCATGAGCTGCAACTACTGAGCCTGCGCGTCTGGAGCCTGTGCCCCGCAACAAGAGAGGCTGTGATAGTGAGAGGCCCGAGCACCGCGATGAAGAGTGGCCCCCGCTCGCCGCAACTAGAGAAAGCCCTCGCGCGGAAACGAAGACCCAACACAGCCAAAAATAAATAAATAAATTAAAAAAAAAAAAAAAAAAAAGCAGAGACCCTTTCCCAGCTGTGGTCAAAGAGGAAGATGTGAAGACCAAAGAAGGATCAGAGAGACAGAATGTTGCTGGCTTTGAAAATGGAGGAAGGAGGCCTCTAGAAGCTGAGAAAAGCAAGGAAACGGATTCTGCCCTGGAGCCTTCAGAGGACTCAGCCATGCCTTCATCTTGGTTTCAGCCAGTGAGACGTCTATCAGATTTCTGACCTACAGAACTGTAAGATAATAAATGTGTGTTATTTTAGGGCATTAAGTTTGTGGTAATTTATTGCAGTGGCCATAGGAGACTAATACACACTTGAAATACTGTAATTTGCCCAGATCTTACATTGGGATTCTACCTCAGTTTCCTGGGTTCAAACTGTAATTTCTCCACTGGGACTCTGAATCAGACTCCTCCTAGCTTATGCCCCCCACCCCATGGAAATATACACACAATGTTCCATACAATGGCTCTACCCATACTAGAAGAAATCCAAACAGACCACAAAACCATGGTGATTATCCGACAGTAGAGAATCTACAACAGTGGTTCTTAATAGTCTTCTGGGGAACGTCTAAAACATACAGATTCCTAGGACCTGCCCCAAAGCTACTGAGGCAGAAACACGACACTGGGTGTGTGTCGTATTTACAAGCTCCACAGTGATTCAGCAGAATTGGCCGGCACCGAGGACTTCTGTTCTAGAACAAGGTGATCCTGTTTTCTATCTGAAGCACTGCATCCACTTCTGAAAACCACACTTTGAGATGTAGGTAGAGAAACTGGATAATGTTCTCACAAGAGCAACCAGGATGGTCAAGAGGAACAGGTAAAGGATGCTGGGAGCTTTTACTAGAGATGAAAAGATACAGGGTTTGGAAGTTGGGAGGTGGGGGCAGAATACTATAACAGCTGTCCTCAACTGATGAGTTTCCTTGTGAAAGAAGGATTAAGACTTCACTGAATGTCTCCAGGATGGAAGTACAGAATTCCGTTTTTTAAGAGAATCCTTGTATCATACAGTTCTGTCATTTGCTGAGCAAAACTTGGTTGGCCTGGGGGAGCTTGGATGGGGGGCTTGGTTACATATAAAACTGCATTAGAACATCTAGAAAAGGTTTGAGAACTACTAGTGAACAGTCTCAGAAGCCCAAGATGGAATTCATCCATCCATCCATCCAGTGAACATTTACGGAGGTCCTACCATGAATCAGCTGCTATTCAAGATGTTAAGGATATGGTGACGTGTCAAACAGACAAAGGACCTACCCTCATAGAGTTCACCTTCTATTGAGAGAAACAGCAAATGAGTAAACAAACAAATATGTTACTTTAGATACTGATAAGAGCTACAAAGAAACATAAAGACAGTAATAGTAAGAGAGTGATGGGGACTTTATACAGGAGAGTCAGAGAAGGACTCCATGCTCAGAAGGGGATTGTTTCGGAAAATACCAAGATCCCCATCACAGAATTACTCCACTTGGTAAGAACGTGATAAAATATAATCAAAGAACAGCTGAACAGTAAAGCTGGAGGATGCTCGAGGTTTCTTTATGAAACATGTCTCAATATTTTATTTATTTATTTATTTATTTTATTATTTATTTATTTATTTATTTATTTTGCGGTACGCGGGCCTCTCACTGTTGTGGCCTCTCCCGTTGCGGAGCACAGGCTCCGGACACGCAGGCTCAGCGGCCATGGCTCACGGGCCCAGCCGCTCCCCAGCATGTGGGATCTTCCCAGACCGGGGCACGAACCCGTGTCCCCTGCATCCGCAGGCGGACTCTCAACCACTGCGCCACCAGGGAAGCCCATGTCTCAATATTTTAAAAGGGAGAACATAGTTTTTAGAAACTGGGAATAAGGCTGTCATTAATCTCCAAAAATTCTTAAACTGATTATTAAACAAATGATTAATGGGCACTTAGAACAGAATGTAGTGGCCTTCAGGGGCCAGCTTCTCTAAGAAGAGGCATGTCACACTAATCCCATTTCCTTTGCTGATAGGGTTATCCGATTAATGGATTGAGGAAAATTGTAGATAGAGTACACCTTGATTTTTAAGATCTTAACCAAGCAACATCCTTATGTATAAGGCAGATTTGAAACAGGCTAAAGAAACTTATTTAAAGAATACCCATTAATGAATTAATCCCACCCAGGAGGAAGGCCCTATTTCATTTCTTCTTTGCTAATTATGTTTAATGTTCTTCTTACTATACTTATCTGGCTCAGATGTTCCTACTATTATTATGGTAAGTGTTGGATCAATCTGCCCTGTTATTTCAATGTCCCAAAGGCCCACTTTGTTCACTCTTTTTAATATAAGTGCAGGATTTTACACTAATCCCCATTTAATTTCTCTGTGTTATTTTGGAGTATTCCTCCCTACAAGAACTTTCAACATGGTTTGATGAAAAGATCACAATTTTGTACAAAAAAGTACTGAATAAATGCCCCAGTCTGTTACTGACGAGGTGACCCTCTTTGAAGCTTAACTTTCCTATATCTAAAATGGAGATAATACCAGAATTATTATTATGAGAAACAAAGCAGAAGCACAAGACATCCTGCCTCTAGAAGTCTTCCCTGGGGGAGACGGCCCCGTTGATGACTCACGGCAGTTGGCCTCGTCCTGGCCGTCCTGGCAATCCTGAAGGCCATCACAGCGCCTCCAGCTGGGGATACACTTCTTCGGTTGTCGGCACTCGAACTCAAATCGGTCACATCGCCCGAGCTGGGTGGGAGTGGAGGCAGCAGTGACATTTGCTAGAAGAAAAGATTTTTAAAATTCACTTTTTAGTACTGAGGGGCTGGCCAGCAATAGCGACCTATTGGGTGTGTTGGAGATCTCGGTGCTTTCGGAATTACGACGGGGACCTGAACAGAAACGTGAGCTCTGGTGAAAGACGGCAGGTTGACGAGACACAGGGATCTCATCCTTCTCTCTCTCAGGCCCAAACTTAGTTGAAGACTTTGAAGACAGAGGTGAGTAAATCTTGTAGAAAGTAGAAAAAGAAAAGATTACAGAAAAATTTTTTTAAGTTTTAAAAAAGTAAGCGGACTAGATCAGGAGATTCAACATATTACTGACGAGAGTTCCAGGAAGAAAAAGAAAAGAGAGAAGAAAATACTAAGGGATATTTCAAGAAAATTTTCCAAAACTAAAATATGTAAATTTCCAGAATAAAAGAGGACATCAGTGCCATCCACCACATTAGACAGAAAGAGACCCACAGCAACGTACAGCACTGTGAAATTTCAACACTGGTACCAAAAGGAAGATTCTACAAGCTTCCAGACAGTAAAAACAGATTACATATAAAAGATTCAAATCAAAATGGCTTTGGATTTTCCAAGAGCTGCTTTCTCAAGACAGAAATTCGAATGTCTTCAAATTTCTGAAGGAGATATATATATATAGATATATAGATATATATCTATATATATATAGATATATATAGATATATATATATTTTTTACAGCCTAGAATTCCAAACCCAGCCCAATAACCAATCAGGTCTGAACACGGAAGAAAAACACTTTCAGACAAGCAAGGCCTCAAATATACCTCCCATGTACTCTTTCTCAGGAAATTTCTGGAAAATGTGCTCTACCAAAATGTGGGATTAAACTAAAAACCAAGAGGAAAGACCTGGGATATAGAAAAAGGAGCTGCAACGTAAGAGAAGTAAAGCGAGTCCTAAGGATGGAGAAGCAACCTCCCAGAAGATACCTGTGCCCCAGACAACCTGCACAAACCAGAGAAACTCAAGAGATAAACACCTTGAATGAAGGCCATCATCACCGTGTCCTTGGGCACCATATCATCGTAGTCACCTGACAAAGCTACCAGAGGGTGTGCTCTAGCAAAACAAGGGAGTAAACCAAGAAAAAGCAAGACACAAGGTCCAGGAAAACGGGGAATCTAAATCAGGAGAAAGGCAAAGAGAATTCCAGGGAGGGCAGTGAAGCCCCAGGGTAAGGACAGGCAGCAGGCTGGGAGAACAGTCAGCCGAGATAGGAGACGCCAAGCTCCTCTTAGAAGGGATATCTCCAAGGCAAACAATGGAGCTGAGAAATCACCTAATACAGTGACCTTGTGGAAAATTACACCAAGAGGCTGCTGAAAGGGAGGAGGCACCAGCCAAAGATACAATAACCTGAGGCAGCAAACAACAACAGAAAGCAATGATTAGCTTTGGGATACTGTGTGTGGTCCACAGTTGGATAACTGGATTTTCAAAGGGCCTCTCCAACCCCCAGAAGCACTCTGCTAAAACAAAGTGCGTGGAGAAGAGTGGGGGAAAAAATGAGGCCAGAGGACTGGGCCAAGGCACATCATGGCGCTCACACCTGGACAGTAAGGGCACCATCAGGGGGGTCCAGGCTGGAAGAGGATATAATTACGTATTAGTATGTATTAGGCTTCTTGGAAGATAAATCGCAAAGGGGGAGACATGAGGCAGAGAACCCAGTTCAGAGTGAAGAAATATCCAGTGAAGAAATAAGATCTGAGAGCTAGATGCCAATTTAACATTACTTGGGCATCATACATAAAAAAAGAATTCAAAAAAGCTGAACGCGGCATCTAAACAGGA
This sequence comes from Grampus griseus, assembly GCF_964374135.1. NCBI lineage: Eukaryota > Metazoa > Chordata > Mammalia > Artiodactyla > Delphinidae > Grampus > Grampus griseus. The sequence goes on from NC_139002.1 coordinate 12,031,502, forward strand.
ATCTGCTCACTGAATTAGTCCGAATTTGCTAGAGGTGGTTAACGTCCTGCTCAGTTTCAGTAACCAACAGGCAATTTTGAGAGAGGGACAATCAAGTTACTACAGAGAGATGGGCCTTGAGGGAAAAGGGCAGAGACAGAAGGGGTTTTTTTTCATTTGTTTTAATCTGAGAAGCATTTACGGGGCACTGGCTATCTGCCTATTATTGTGGTAGGCAGAGTGGGAGATTCAGACTAAAACACGAGGTCCGGCACAATCGCTATGGAAAGGAAAGATTTATACACATGCAATGACCAAGAAGCAACATGTGGCTGTTCATAGTTCAGCGCCGAAAGGACAACAGGGCAGAGTTCAATGACACTGGAAAAGGGGTGGACATCAGCTAAAGAACTCAATGAATGCTCTGTGGGGGTGGGTCTTGAGAAGGGGAATAAAACCCTACCTGCCTGAAAGAGGAGCCTCAATCTTTAGTCAGCCTACCATTCACACGGGGAGCTCCTGGGCTCCAGGCAGAAGTCCTGATTCTATAATTTTATAAACACCCCAAGTGATTCCATTACAGGTGGGCTTCATGCTGTACTTTGAGAAATACTGACAACGTACTGAGGTCTCCTTTAACTACGAAACCTGTGTTTCTGTCTGCCCTGACTGACAGTGGGTTTCACAGAGAGGGAAAGTAGGGGGACGAGGTCGGGTCTGATAAGGGCAAAAACCCTACTGGAGGAATCTAGGCAGAGAAGAAGCAGGTGCGTCCAGGGTGGGTGAGGAGTGCAGTTTGCAGAAGTGAAAAGTAATGGCAAGCAAGGAAAGATCAGCTCAAACAGGGCCTTGAAAATAGGACTCAGGGGTTAGGGTCTATCTTCTGGACAAAAAGGACAAAGTGGAAACCAGTGATGATTTTAAACAGGGAAGAGATGGGATGAAAACAAGTCTTAAAGGAGGAAAATCAGACTATTGACCTATAAGTTTGCTGAAAAGAATTATGTAAACCATGGCAAGCAATGACCTATTATTTTATTATAACTGAGTTTGAAATGGAAAACTGTTTAGGAAAGGATACAATTCTGCCTGCAGTTAAGGGTGTGCCCTAGGCGGCGGTCTCACGGTTCACCAAGACCTCCAGCAATACGGTCACTCACAGACCTCCAGAGCCTCTCTGTGTTCAGCCACTAGATGGCAGTGCTTACCCTTCTGTTAATAGGATGGCCGCCAACTAGCAAGCCAGAGACTCGGGTTCTGTACCCTGCGCCGCCCCGAGTTTAATACACACAGACGCCTCCCCTATAATTCCCATGGTAACCTCCTGTGGAGAGGAAGCAAAGGAGACCCAACCACAGCCAAGGAGGAAAGCAGGGCAGCTGGCCTTTCCCTGCAGGAGGATCAGAGGGCAGTGATAGAAGATGACTTCTGAGTTCCCCGGGGTCTCCCTGCTCTGGAGGTGAGAAGGGGCCTGGCCATAGAGCAGAGTCCCAGAGGGCAGGATACTGCCCTCAGCCAGGCTGTGCCCAGGGTGTAGCCCCAGAGGTCCTCTCCTTAAAGCAGGTGCCACGGGCCAGGGCCGGGTGCCGTACTCACCAGGCGAGGGGCAGCCTTCCTCATCCGAGCCGTCTGCACAATCTCGGTACCCGTCACACACCCAGCTGTCCATCACACAGGCCCCACTGCTGCAGCGGTAGTAATTGGGCAGACACGTAGAGGGCCCGGGAGTAGGGGAGGGAAGAATATGTGAATCTGAGGAAAACACCAAGCAAGGAAACCCAAAATGTTACAGGAAGCTTGATCTCAGACCCAAATGTGTCCCAAACCTAGCATGGCTGTCCCAGATTTAGCTGCACCAGCCCAGGGAGGCCGGTGTCAGGCACGGTTCTGAACAGTGAAAAATCATTTATGATGGGGTGTCAGAACAGACTGTATTCTCTTCCCTTCTTTGGAGTGGATTCACCTTACCTATTTGATTTGTTTTGGGCTAACATTTGGATGAGTTAGTTTCGCAGGGGCTCATGCAGGCTGGTGGAAGGACTCGGAATGCACAGGGTGGGTGGGAGAATTAATTACCATGGAGGATAAACCCTGTTCTGCTTAACTTAACGCCAACCTTCCTGAGACCGGCTCCGGGACAAGAACACCGAGAAGGAAAGGGATGGGCACACCGCCCACACCAGTGCTCCCCTGGCGTGTATCACGTACACATAAATGTGTCACGGCCCATGCGTCACCCAGAGCGCTCGTTACAACGCAAACGCTGAGTCAGGAGGGAGGCCTCGGGTGGGGTCAGAGGCTGCCGTTCTATCAAGGAGCTGTGGGTCTGCAGGCCACACTCGGGGTAGCCAGGCTCTAAGCTCTGAAGTCCTCACTGTGCCCTGGAAAGCATAACCCTCAGAACAGGAGAAATCAACCGGGCTGCTTTCACAGCGGGAGGGGGAGAGCAAAGAACTCAGAGAGACCGTTACCCCCCGCCCCTCCCAAAACAGTCACTGCCTAAGCCAGCCACCAAAGAGACAGAGCTGGATTCTGTGTGAACAGGTGGGAGGACGCTGGCATGTCTCAGCGATGGGGCTGCCCCGGACCCTCACCTGCACAGTCCTTCTCATCAGACCAGTCCCCGCAGTCGTTCTCCCTGTCGCATTTCCACCTGTTGGGGATGCAGTGCCCATTCTCGCACGGGAACTGGAAGTAGCGGGAGCAGTTGGGGGCCTCCGTGGGGTTTTCTGGGGGGTGAACCGCATGGTCAGTCATCTGCCCTGCACGCTGTGGACACAGAGCTCCAAGGACACACAGGCTCCTCACCCAAGCCCCAAGGCAGCCCACGAGGCCCTCCCAGAGAAGGACAAGGCAGCTTCCTGGACAAATCGGGAGACAAGAGCATATCCACAAACAAAAGCCCACCTTCCTGGATTCCATCTCACATTCTCTGACGTATGCCTCTATGTCTTGCTAATGATACCCGAGTTTTAATTTTGACACTTCACCAAAGGAATGACCTAACTACTGATGATAACGTGATGGTGACAGTGATTTCTATTACGTTGTGGCATCTGTAACCTTTCCAGGGGAGGGGGAAGCACATTCCAAAATATTTATCATAACTCCTCCATCATATTCCTTATATATAACGTGAACTTCCTAACTGGGGAAAGAAAAGAAAACGGAACAAATACTCCCTGACCCCTGCTAGGGGGTAGGTTCTCACTTTAAGACTCAATTCCTTACACACGGATTCACGAACTGGCAGGAACTGTGGCTGAGGAAGGAGATGGCAAAGCCGGTGCCGGAGTGGGCCGAGCGCCCCCTCCTTAACTTCAGGAGCCTTCAACCCGGAGATGAGGGAAGCGAGGAGGCAGAGCCCAGGTCTCCTTACCACAGCTGGCTTCGTCAGAGTCATCACCGCAGTCATCCATCCCGTCGCATTTCCAGATCAAACTGATGCACACTCCGTTCTGACACTGGAAACTGAACTCATCACACACCTTGTGGAACTCGGGGCCTGGAGCTAGGAACAAACACCCGAAAAGTCCAGATTGCTTCTACACCAAAGAGCTCAGTATAACACTTGCTGTTTGGAAACGAGAGGAAAGAACGAATGTCCTCCACCAAGAGACTGCACGGCTGAAGGATCCCTCGAAAGTGAGTCAGTGGAAGGCCTGGCCCCGGCAGCTCAGAATGCAACTGTAGTTGGAGTTAAGGTCTTGAAAGGGGTCATTAAGTTAAAGCGAGGTCATGAGGGTAGAGCCCCAATCTAATAGGACTGGTGTCCTTATCAGAAGAGTAAATGAGGACACAGGCGCAGCAGGAAGACCATGTGCAGACACAGGGAGAGGACGGCCATCCACAGGCCAAGGAGAGGGGCCTCAGAGGAAGCCAATCCTGCCGCCATCTTAACCCTGGATGTACAGCCTCCAGAACTGAGAGATCACCTTTCTGTTGTTGAAGGCCCCCAGTCTGTGGTCCTCTGTTTTGGCATCCCAAGCAGACTGACGCAAGTACCTACTATTGAGTTGGCCCAGAAGTTCATTTGGGTTCATCCGTGACATCGCGGGAAAACCCGAACGAACTTTTTGGCCAGCCCCATGTAATTCGTGCAGGGCAGTGTTGGGGAACAGGGCTGTAGCAGTGAACGAGACAAAGACCTGCTCTCGTGCACACACACTCCAGCTGGGGGAGGCAGCCCACAAAATAAGTGTACGGCGTGCAAAGTGGAAGTGAGTACAGTGAAGACACTGCAGCAAGGCAACGGGGCCACTCAGTGATGGGGGCGCAAGAAATCCTGCAGGTGAAGTTGACACGTGGGCCAAGGTCTTGGTCATCCTCTGTCCTCCCGTTTATCTGTACAACTAACAAGCAAGTTTCCAAAGCAACAAAGGTGAGCCTTCTCGGAAAAGGCAAGACTGGACCCTCAATCGAGACCTAGTAATCTAGGCAGAGGCACATCCCCAGGCAGCCCAGCACCCCTTAGTCTCTCCAGTGCCCGCGAGTGACCCCCCTCGCCCCGCCCCACTCACAGCATCCCGCAAACGCCGCATCCTCGTCCGAGCCATCGCGGCACTGGATGATGCCGTCACACACCATGGACTGGAACAGGCACTGCTGGCGGTTCTTACACACGAAGTCCATGAAGCGAGTACAGAGGGGCTCTGGAAGGGTCCAGCAAGGGAAAGAGGCTGTGAGCCCCCGGGGCTGGAGGCCTCGTGGGTCCTGGGAGGATGCACCCTGGCCAGACGCGCATTCGGGAGATGGGAGTAACAGGCACAGTCACCGAGCGCCTGCTTTGAGCAAACCCTGAGCTCTAGTACATCGTCAAACTCCCAGGACAATATGATGAGAGGTTTCACTCTCCTGTTTTCCAAATGAAGCACGGGGGTGGCAGTGTTAAGTATTTCACCAAGAGCACACAGTGGATGAGGGTGGAGCTGAACCTGAATCCCAGAGCTGCCTGACATCAACGCCCATGATCTTAACCACTTATCGATCAGTTGCTGACTTTCCAATATGGGGCTTGGCAAACTGTTGCTATGAAAGCACGGAGTCCTAACCACTGGACCGCAAGGGAATTCCCCCGCCCCCAACTTATATTATGTTGAAGCCCTAATCCCCAGTGTGACTGTATTTGGAGATAGGACTTTACAGAAGTAATCCAGGTAAAGGGAGATAAACCAATTGATAAATTGATCAAAAGGATCAATAGAAGTGGTGTCCATATAAGAGGCAACAGAGATGCAGGCACAGAGGAGGCCACGTGAAGACACAGTGAGAAGGCGGCCTTCAGACCTGAACTGCCACGCTGGCTCATCCCTGGGTCTCCAGTCTGCTCTTCCCCAGGATGGGCACCACTGACTCCAGACAACCTTTCCGGGTCCAAGAAAACTGGGCATAAAAAGGGTCACTGGGCCTAAAACTGTTATCTAAGTGATAGTCAGCAACTAGGAAAACCAATGAAGTAGGAGAAATAAGTGTCCAATTCCAAACCATTGGTCCATTCACAGGACATACTGCAGTTGAACAAAGATGATCATGGACCATTACCTAATTCCACAGTCACCCACCACGGCTCCCTCCCCTGCTCTCCTTCCCCCAAACCGCACCTCCCCAACTCCATCCCTCTGAGTCCTGGTGGAGAACTTGGGGTCACCGCATTTACAAGCTAATTGCAGGCAGGTACTGAGGAAATGAAAGCATTTAGTCCAATGTGTGCCCTTCACTCACAGCCACAAGGCGCCCCCCAGGCAGGGTGAGGACTCACCACAGTGCTGTTCGTCTGAGCCATCCGAGCAGTCGTGCAGACCATCGCAGTGTTTGCTGGACGGGATGCAGGTGCCATTCGGGCAGCGGAATCCGTTGCACTTCTTCTCTGGAATGTAATTCAAGAAGAAGCAGAATAAGGATACAGGCAGGCACTCACATCATTGTTTGGCCATGGGGCTGGGGAGGTGACGGGTATAAATTTGTCCACCCTACGGAGAGCTATCAGTATTACAGACGTATACATACGATGACCCAGCAATAGCACTTAAGAAAAGTAATCTACCTACACAAGTCAAAAATAACGGAGGCACAAGGTTATTCATTGCAGCACTGTCTGTAATAGATTGAAAACCACCTACATATCCGTCAATAGGGGACTGTGTAATTACTGTACACAGGAACACTAGCCTGTTACAAAGAGACTGAAAAAGCACTATGTAAAAACAACTCCTAGATATACAGTTATGTCGAAAACCAAGGTACGTGGCACACTACATGTGTAAAACAGGACAAGAACATGTAGTATATTTAAATTTGCATATATGCACAAAAATATTCTGAAAGGATACACAACAAAGGGAGGGAACTGAGCAGATTTTTCTTACGTACTCAAAAAAAAATTTTTTTTTAATGAAAATTAAAAAAAAGCTTCAAGTGGATGGAAAAAAGTAGGACACTCTTAAATCACTCACTGTCTTAATTCTTCGGGAATTGTAAACCGAAGCCCTTTTGGAGAAAGTTTGTCCTAGAAATGTTAAGAATCTTAGGTTTCGCACTTAGCATAGAATTCTTAGCACTAGGTCACCCCTTCTCCTGAACAGAGAGCTACCGCCAGACATGTGACTTAAAAATCACTTCCAGCAGGCCAGTTGCAAACCCATTCCACTCTTGGTGGAATGGTCCCAGGAGGATCAGGGATAAGACAAGAAAATGTGTTTTAATCCTGTAAAAAGTCATCATTCTTAGGAGACTGTTCAAAGGACATCAAACAGAAACAGTAAAGGAGTACCATGAGTTGGGGAAATAGTTAATGTCACTTAGCATAAAAAGGTTTTTCAAAAGTATAAATTTTAAATTGTACAAGACAAATGCCCACTCACTAAATTAGTGAAAACAACTCAAAAGATTAAATCAAGGGAGGCTTGGGGAAACATACGATATATAACTGATGGAGAGCCTTTCAGTATAGTCACTTGGAAATAAAATCTGGAAACGCTTAATGAGAACCATGGAAATCGAACAGAACCTTTGACCCAGCACTTCCATGTTGAGGGACATACCCCAGGAAGTACCTCAAAGGAAAATGAAGCCTTCATTTCCAAGGACACAAACAGTTTTACTATGCATGACAGTATGAAACTGAAATTACTCAACCAGGGAGCGACTAAGTAAAACTACGTTATAGCAAAAATACAAAGAGAAAAGACATCTGCCATGAAAATGCTAACCACAGAAATACAGACGTATGGCAACATCTCTGTTTAATATTGTGCCATGAAAGGAGCAGAATATAGAACAGCACGCAGACAATGGTACAACCCCATGAAAATTAGGGACGTATGGTATGAAATAACAGAAAAGATGTATATTGGTCTCTGCCCCCGGTTACTGGCATCAAGCTTCTAAAACGCTTATAATTTCCTGAGTGACGGGAATGTCTTTTGTTCTACTGAGGTGACTGGGGGGGCTGGTCATCAGAAAAGCCATGCGACGATTAGAGGCCTGGAGCTTTCCAGCCCATCCGCACTCCAGGAAGAGGAGAGATCTGGAGACTGAGCTCATGATGGACCATGCCTAAGTGACGAAGCCCCACCCCCAAATCCCAAAAGTAGGCGGTTCAGACCGCTTCCAGGCTGTTGAACACGTGGAGGTGCTTGCAGGGTGGTGGGGCTTGGAGAGGGCGTGGAAGGCCCATGGCCTTCCCCGTACCTTGCCCTGGGCTCTGGGCTCTCTTCCATCTGGCTGTTCACCTCTCTCCTTTATCATAACCTTTTATAATAAACTGAAAAATGTTGTTTCGCTGAGTGCTCTGAGCCATTCTAGCAAATTATCAAACCCAAAGAGGTTGTAGGAACCCAGATTTATAGCTGGTTGATCAGAAGAACATGTGACAACATAGGACTTGTGACTAGCATCTGAAGTGGGGGCTGTGTGATGTGACACTGTCTTGAGGAAGACAGTGTCAGGACTGAGTTAAATTGCAGGACATGCTGGTGTCGGGGAATTGCTTGATATGGAAAACACACATTTGGTGGCCAAGAAGTGTCAGAAGTATTGTGTGAGCAGAGTATTGAGACTATAAGGACAAAACAGGAAGTCTTTCCCGCAGACACACGGCAAGAGGATAAGGAGAGAGACCTTTAAAACTATTTGGTGTGAAAGGGGAAAGGTTGGGGGGAGGGATAAATTAGGAGGTTGGGATTAACATGTACGCACTACTATATATAAAATAGATAATCAACAAGGACCTACTGTATAGCACAGGGAACTCTATTCAATACACTGTAATAATCTCTATGGGAAAAGAATCTGAAAAAGAATAGATACATGTGTATGTGTAACTGAATCACTTTGCTGCACACCTGAAACTAACACAACATTGTAAATCAGCTATGCTCCAATATAAAACAAATTTTTTTTAAAAGTTTGGTGTGAAAAAGCCTTTTATGTATTGTGTCTGTACGACAGCTATTTTGTGGTTAATTTCGAATGATTATCTCAGAATCCTTTTTTGAATAGATCATATTGAACAAGTTCTGCCTTAACGAGTGGTAAGCCATTTTCCCAAGAGGCCATAACAGAGCCCTCTTAGCCATAAAATATACCATTTGTATAGTAACTGTTGGCTAACTTCCGGCAGAACACTGGTAATGTGACTGCATTTAGTGCTCCGGGTGGGTTAGTGGGTTTCTATTTCTTTTCTTCAAAGTTGTTATGGACAAGCAGTGAGGCAACCTGCTCGCCCAAGGATTAAGACTACATAACCCAGGCCCACACATTGCACGGCAGTGCCACACAGAAACTGTGGGCTCACTAGTGGTCAGAGCGGGCACCCGGGCCCAGCGGGACACCATTCAATTTCCTGGCCTGTCTGTTGTCTATTTTCCGGAACAGCAGACATGGGAAATGCTCTGGGTGGGGCCAAAGCATCTGCACTTACCACAGCTGACTGGATCTTCATCAGAACCGTCTTGGCAATCCATGTCACCGTCACACGCCCACCGCTGGGGGATGCAGTGGCCGTTGTGACACTGGAAGTTGGAGGCCTCACAGGTGTGATAGATGGCTGCCAGAGAAAGAGAAGAGAGAAATGGTCAAGACGTCCCTCACCTCCGTGCTCCCATCACCATCAGGGGCCAAGTGGAGAGAAGGCTTGTACTAGATCACAGGTATGACCTGGGGCTGCCCTTAAGGTATGACCTGGGGCTGCCCTTAAGGTGGAACGCAGCCTCCTGAATGGCCAACAGCTTGAGGCTCTGAGTTTATCAGTGTTACAAGCACAGATATACATGTTAAAAAAATCAGTCACTTTCACAACAACTTATGAGGTAAGAAGCATTCCGCCTTTTACAGATGAGAAACAGGCTTAGGACGCTAAGAAGCTCGCCCACATTCACAAAGATAATGAAGTAATGGCACCAGGGCTGTCCAAATCCAGAGCCTGTGCTTTCTCCACTCTACCTGGCTACTTTATCTTCTCACTCATCCAGATTCTGCAGGATAAGGACAGGCAGTGTGTGCTCAGGGGACTGGGTTCTAAAGCTGGTCCCCACTGTGTGGAGGCCTCAATTTCATCATCTATTTTCATATCTAAGGACCCCTGTAAGTTCTGAAAGGCCATGATTTTATAATTCTAAATAAACCACCCAATTTCAAATGTGGAAAACCTCAGGTCTGAAGAGAATAAAAGATGTATCCAAAATCTAACTTTCTGGACAGTTGAGAGAGACATCTACCAGCCAATAATACGGGGTGTTCTCTACAGGCATTAAAAGAAAAGAAAAAAAAGGCAAGTGAAACAGAGCCACTGTTATAAATTAACAGGTTCATCTGCATACATGGGCTGAGGTCACCTGGAAGTCGTTTAGAAAACTTCCCAAAACCTCGGTCAAAGACTATTTCAGATGCATAGTATCCGCCTCAACCCCAACCAACACTACTAAGCGCCTTCTGCATCAGATTTCCCTTTCCTCCTCTGACACAGGGAGCAGTTTGTGTCTGTTTGTTGCTGAAAGCCAGGGCTGGCCTTGTTTAGAACTGGCATAAAATAATATAACCAAGACAGACGGGCTCTCTTGGTTTAACTGTGTGGACAGGACGTTCTAGCAACAGAAGGAGGCAAAACAAACAAAAGTGGGTTGTTGAGTGCACACCATAGTTATTTATTCAATCGAGATGGTTGGTAATAGTGACTCAAGGGTTGGGAAAATGGGCTTCCAATGCCCTCTAGAATTTCTACTGCCTTTGAGGCTATTTTTTTGCAGTAGTCTGAAATACAAAGCACCTGATTTTTCAAACCACTTTACAACAAACGGTTGTCCATCATCTGTTGACTTATCTCCTCAAAGACCAAGGCTATATCCGGTAGGATGCAAATAAGTCTACAGGAAGTTTCAATATTTTACAGCCTTTGGCAATCAGAATCCGTTAAAAATCTTTTTAAAATATACTTATCTCTGATAAGAGGAATAAGTGTATCATGCATGTTACATGAGCTTTGCCCCAGTAACAGCCATTGCCTGGAATACTTCTGATTTATTGGTTTTACAAATCTGACAGCCCTTCAAAAAGTTCCTCACCAAAGCCTTGCTCGCTTTCATAAAAGATACTGTCGCCTAAACTCATTGCCATACTGATGTACTTGTTATTATTCAGCCTATGCATTTCAATTCCAGTTGAAAACAATTTCAGAGCGTTAATGAAGTTTCCAAATGACAATTCTGGGGGGCATGTTTGAGATCTCCAGATTCCATCACAGATGCTGAGTCAAGAAAGACTAATTAATTTGCACCATTTCATTCAAGTGGCCAGGTAGGGCTGGAATGCTTAACATACTCTCTTTTTCTGAATTTTTCTGTCTTCTGAGTAACTTACTAGCTCTCTGTCATTGAGCTCTCTGTCATTGAGTGATACATGCTCAATCGATAATATTTTTTAATTACAAGGATGAAAGAGATGGACTTTAATACAGAGTAAAGAATTTGGGGAAGATGAAGAATCCTTTGCAGAGCAGGATTCATTGTGACTCTAAGAACAGAAAGGCTAATGGGGCAAATGATCATGAAGTTAGGATATCAGGGTTTCTAATAGAGGCCATTATCCTGCTACCTATTCTCTGACTTGGGCAGATCTCTCCTGACTCAGCAAGACCCGTTGTGACACCTGATCAAAAGCACGAGCCAAATAAAAGTGGGGCAGAAGAGATGAATTAATTACTGTGACAACAGAAGCACTGCCTTATTATAAAGCACTGGACTACTAGGAAATGAATGAGGAAAAAGAAATGCTGACATCAACACAACTTGAATGATTAATAATGTAAAAAAATAACATAAAGCATGAAGAAAAGCGCACTGAAAAATAAAAGGCAGAATTTGAAAAAGAATCAAATAGAGGGACTTCCCTGGTGGCACAGTGGTTAAGAATCCACCTGCCAATGCAGGGGACGTGGGTTCGATCCCTGGTCCGGGAAGATCCCACATGCCGCGGAGCAACTAAGCCCTTATGCCACTACTGAGCCTGCGCTCTAGAACCCACCAGCCACAACTACTGAGCCCGTGTGCCATAACTACTGAAGCCCACACGCCTAGAACCCATGCTCCACAACAGAGAGAAGCCACTGCTATGAGAAGCCTGCGCACCACAACAAAGAGTAGCCCCGACTTGCCGCAACTAGAGAAAGCCCAGCGCAGCAAAGAAGAACCAATACAGCCATAAATAAATAAATTTAAAGCACACATATAGTACACCAAAAATTATATACATAAAAGAGAACCAAATTGAAATTCTAGATATAAAAAAACATAGCCATGGAAATAAAAATAGCTCAGTGGGTGTGTGAAACAGTAGATCAGATCCAGCTGAAAAGAGAATTGTTGAACTGGAAGAGAAATCTGAGGAAGTAACTCAGAGTCTAGCACAGAGTCATAAGGAGACAGCAAATATGAAAACCAGAGGCATGAACACCAGAATGAGACAGTCCAGCAAATGGATGATAGTTGCTGCTGAAGACAGGAGTAGACAAAGTAGCAAACAGATACAGCTGAAAAGATAGTGGCTGTGATTTCCCAGAATTGATGAAAAACGTAAATCCTCAGATTTTAGAAGGAAAACAAATAGGATAAATAAAAATACTCCCACACCTAGGTAGGTGAAACTGAATAACAAACAAACAAAATGCAAAAAATGTAGAGACAACTGGAGAGAAAAGAATGTCAGACTGTTGTTTGAACAGATAATCTGAGAGGAGAATTTAAATCAATACAAAACAGGCCAGAAAAAAAAGGACTAATTCCATCAAAATACTTAGGGAAAATTACTACAAATCCAGAAACCCAGATCCATCTGAATTCAGTTTTGAGATCAAAATAAAGACATGTTTCTATAAACAAAAACTTGAAGTTTACTACTCACAGACTCCTGCTACAAGAAACACTGAAGGATGTGCACAGAAAGGAAGCATTAGGTACAAGAAGCAGAAGTGGTAGACAGGTAGGTACCTATAAATAAGTTTGGTTACTAAAAAATAATAATGATGACTAATTTTAGGACTTTTAAAGCGTAAAACTAAAATACGAAGTATTTCGTGTTTTAAAATACTAAATATATACGAAGTGTGTCAGTATTGAAACTGTGGTCAGAGACTGGAATCAAAGCAGATCGAGGGGAGGGGAAAGATATTAGGAATACACATAAGATGTCTAGGGCAACAGCTAAAAGAACAGAAATGAAACATTTACGTTCAAAATCAATGCAGAGGGATGGAGGGGGAGGGATAAAGGAAACTCAATTCCATAGAAAGCAAAACAGGGGGAGGGGAAGAGCCAAGAAAATGCCCGGCACAGACCATGCATGAGAGCTGAGGCCCACAGGACGTCAGTCGACCCATTTTTTTTGGCTCTGCAGGTGACTTCATTTACTAGGCCAGGAAATGAAGTAACCCGCCACACATCAAAATGAGCTCACACCTGACCCCCGACTATTCTGAGATGACAGACAAGGAGAATCATCTTGAAAAGGTTTGGAAGCACAGCCATTGGAACAAGGCTGCAGTTGTGGTGCAAGCACTCTACACGTCCCCAGGTAGCCCTGCCAGAGAAAACCAGAGATAAAACGAGGAGTCTGCGACAAGCCCACCCACAGAACTGAAGTTGTTCATTCTTCGTGGAGGATCGACACATGCACCTAAAACACACGTTTGACTAACGTGCTTGTGCTAACAAGATGTTCAGTCTCCTTCAATACCGCAATTTACAAACGGAAATGCCCAGGTGCGCCCCTCTAATTTACTTATTTATTTATTTATTTGTGGTGTGCGGGCCTCTCACTGTTGTGGCCCCTCCCGTTGCGGAGCACAAGCTCCAGATGCGCAGGCTCAGCGGCCATGGCTCACGGGCCCAGCCTCTCCGTGGCATGTGGGATCTTCCCGGACCGGGGCACGAACCCGTGTCCCCTGCATCGGCAGGTGGACTCTCAACCACTGCGCCACCAGGGGAGCCCCACCCCTCTAATTTACTAACCAACTATCTGCCCAACTCAAAGCTTCCGAACAGCACTCATATGCTTCCTGGGCTGATGGCAGTTCCTTTGCGGACCTTGGTTACCCCTCCTTCTGCAGGCCAGGCTTGTACACGGAGAGAAGCAATCGCCTGCAGTCCTTCCAGAAGCAGAGGCGCAGACCCCGAGACTGCGCCAGAAAAGATATGGGGGCGGGGGGGGAGTTTACGAGGGGGTGGAATCTGGTAACATCACAGATCAGCCTGTGTGATGTACCTGGCCTTTGACGAGCTCCGTTTACTCCTTAAAGTCATGTAAGGTCACCTCTAAAGTAAAATGAATGGAGAGTTACAGTTGTGTAGAATTACCCAATCAACAGAGGTTCTCTGAACTGGGCACCAGGAGAATATAAAGGAGTAAAATATCATTTCTGCCCTTCACAAACCAAATCTAAAGCAAAGCACAACACTGATACGTAAGTGTGGGACATGATAACAGATCTACTTTTTATTTGCTTTTGCAAATTAGGAGGCATGCTTTGAGCTCCCGGATGCTGGGCGGTGTGTAAGAAATGCTGGGGTACCATGGGGGAAAGAGAGATTAAGACACGGGACTTAAGGGATTTAATTCGCGAGACTGAAGATCCATTCACAGTGGATGGCAAAATGAAGGCTGAATGACCAGATCTCCCCTCGCCACAAAAGGGTTAAAGGAGACATCTTTACCTCCATCACTGGAGGGATTTAGGGTAGAACGGAATGACAATTTCTAGAGGAGGTTGCAGAGAAAATTTACTCATCAGAAGTGGGCTCTGTTTTCCTGCCTCCAACTTCCCCAACTCCTTGCTGTCCCCGAGTCCACCATGATGTATACGGCCCTCGTTTATTCATTCACTCACAAAAAACAGTGGAGTGAACATGAGTGAACTTAACACCCAACAGAAGAATTACAACACTACTTCTACCTTACACCATCCAGCCTTCCTCTCATATTCTAATGTTGTTCCCAAATTTACTTTCAATAAAATCTTACCCAACACAGGTGCAAGCACAAGTTAAGCTTTCAGTGTTTAGGGAACCCCTTGATGCTGCATTCCAAAACATGTGCTAGTTCACTGTTACTCAGTGTATGGTCCCCAGACCAGGGGTCAGTCTGTAAACTCTGTTACTGGTCCTAAGGAAATAAGCTTGAGCCAAAATGTAAATCCACTCGATCACTCAAGAGACTGTTCAGTTGAACACTTTTTCATGGCAAGACCTTCTCAATAGAGGAAGCAGAGAGTTGGTTACAAGCTTATCAAAGACCAGCTCTTTGAGAAGCACTGATCTCGCTGGTTTCTAAGGTCCATTTCTTACAGCCTAGATTCTGCGATCACGTAGGGCTGCAATGCTACCCAGCACGTGAGCAGGGAAGTGCTTCTCAGGGAGTCCAGGGAATACTGACCGGTACAGTTGGCTTCGTCAGACCAGTCCCTGCAGTCGTTGTCCCCGTCACACACCCAGGAGGAGCGGATGCACATGCCAGAGCTGCAGCTGTATTCGTCAATCCGGCACTGGTGCATTTCTGCAGGTGAGACCACAGACAAGGATCTGAGCACAAAAGCTTGCCCGGAATTCTGTCTCTGAGGTCAAAGCTCCTAGGGGTTAGAGATGCACCCAATATCCCTATGATCGCTGATGATCCACGCATGAAGACTTTAACCAGGGATGGAAAGTCCTCGAGGATGGTGCCCAAGTACAGCCGGCCCTCCGGATATTCAGGTCTTGCATCCACAGATTTGGCCAGCTGTGCAGTATGTACTATGTTTACTATGTGGAATCCGTGGATGCGGAATCCGTGGACGTGGAGGGCCGCCTATGGGACTTGAGCACCTGTGGATTCTGGAACCCATGGTGGGTCCTGTAACTGATACCCTGTGGATACCCAGGGATGACTGCAGTGCGCTGCAAATGGGGCACAGGTGTGCTGAGATCCTGACACCTCACACTCTGGCCACCAGGTGCCTCTAGGCAACAGCGGCCTTGGCCATTTATCTTGGTGCACTTTTCAAATATCATTTTCTATGCCTCCTATGTCGGGAAGAAGGTTGGGAAGCAATGCTCTGGCTGCCCAGAAAGCCAAATTTTCAAGAAACAGACTTCCAGAGACAGAGCCTGTGGTTTCAGAACAGGAGTAATGAGAAAGCCGAGTGTGCTGATCAATGTCAGATGCTCAGCTCAGGGAAAGAGAGATCAGTGCTGAGCTCCCCAAACAGGAAAGCTGGTGACTTCCTGCGGGCAGAGCTCCCGGGATGCTGGCCGCTGGGGCTGTCTCAAGAAGGGTGGGGGCCGGAGACAAACGAACCAGGGCAGTCTGACCAGGACAGGAGGGGCAACTACACTGACAACATCTTTTGTAGGCCCTGGGGATACTAACAAAACAGAATTTTCACATGGAATTGTAAGGATTCTAGGAAAACAGGAGTAGCCAAGCCCGGGGGCCCGGGGTGGCTGCCTCAGTGAGAGAGGTTGATGGTGAACTGGGGAGCAGATATTCATGAGGAAACAGTCTGGAGACTCACGAAGAAGACCTGGATCTGAGGTAGGGACGACCTGAGACCTTGAGGTGGACTCAGGTGCACCAGCGTGAATGGACCATGAACAGAGAATCTGAGGGACAGACACTGTTTAACGGTCCAACATGTGTCCAGTGAGTGGGTGAGAGGACACATCAGAAACAGATAACCACGTGGCGATTCCTCCCGACGAGAGCAAAACTGGCTGCACACGTTAACCCTCTGAGTGCAGAGGGGGACGTGGGAGGAATGAAGGGAAAACAGTGCAAACCCCAAGGACTGTTTCCTGGAACTCCGTATTTTTACAAAGGTGAAGGAAAATTAAGTAACCACTCCCCCCCAGAGAAGTGCTCTGAGATCCAGGCTAGGATCATTTCCCCCACTCTCCTTATTTGAGTCCCAGTGAGTCAAACCCCCCATTCGTGATGATGCAGGCCCCGTCCAGAAGCACATGCACAGCGGGACTGGACCTGCCCCTGTGTACAGGCAGGGAGCCCACAGGGCCTCACCGAACCCTCACAGTGGCGGGGTCAGCATCTGGCCGCCACACGCACTCTCCTCCAGGCTGGGGCACTCTGTGTACTGTTCCCTCCCGTGACAGTCAGTAGCTACGGGTTTGGTACCCAGAGCCCATCAACTAAGACAGGGCTCGTGAAACTGAGAGGGGAGGATTATGAAAGAAGGGCGTGGGAAACACAGTCCCAGTTCCCTTTTCTGACACAAACTAACTGTGTCACCTTGAATAAGCCCCCTGACCTCTATGGACCTCAGGTGTTTCATCCGGAAATCAAAAGGACTGAACTAGAGAATTCCTACCACTCCTTCAATTCCAACACACTATTTTCCTAAATAAAAATGTCCATTCAGAAAACAGATGCTCAAACAACGTGTGTACCATCCACTGACTTCTAACAGGGTTTACTGAATTAGATCAGTTAAAAATAACAAAACAAAATGAAAAAACAGTTCACAAAGGTATAGCTCAGAGTCTCCAGGAGGCTAACGTCATAGCTGCCCAGAGGCGTGCGTGGGCTAAGGCTGTATAGCTGTTAATAACTGCCTGAATTCATTTAGAAATCTTCCTAATTCTCACATTCATGTGTACAGCGTCTCTGCAAGGAAGCAGGGTCCATCACTTTATGAATGAATCAATCCTACCATGTGAATGGAGGTGGCCATGCAGCTGATGTCATAAATACCACAATGGCTTTCAGAAATCCTCCATTTCCAACTCATCCCATGAGCCAGGGTGCCGCCCCCTCTGGAAGAGGATTCCTGGACATCACGTCCCCTTACCACAGTGACTTTCATCGCTATTGTCGCCACAGTCATCCTCAAGGTCACATTTGTAGGACAGTGGGATACAGGTCCCAGACTCCTGGCAGCGGAACTGGGTGTCTGGATCACAGATGGTAGTAGCTAGGATGGGAAAGAGAGACAACATGCTCATTAGGTCCAGTCAACTCCCCCCAAATACAAACATCCCACTGGAAAGCCAACTGGAAAAGAGGAGGAAGCAGATTTTAATTGTAATATGAATTTCAACAACAGAATCGAAACCTAGACTTACAGAAAAAATAAACTGCGTGAGAACCTGAAATTTACAACCAAGGGAGATAAGGGCCTATCTTTCCATGGACGGATTCCAGACCCGAACAGGGCTGGGAAGAGTGAGAAACGGTCACTGAGCTAGGAGACAGCATGATGCGTTACATCAGGGGTCCCTGGTACCGGTCCGTGGCCTGTTAGGAACCAGGCCACACAGCAGGAGGTGAGCAGTGGGTGAGCGAGCGAAGCTTCATCTGTATTTACAGCTGCTCCCCATCGCTCGCATTACGGCCCGAGCTCCGCCTCCTGTCAGATCAGCGGTGGCATCAGATTCTCATAGGAACATGAACCCTACTGTGAACTAGGCACGAGAGGGATCTAGGCTGCTCGCTCCTTATGAGAACCTAATGCCTGATGATCGGAGGTGCAGCTGAGGCAGTGATGCTAGCGCTGGGGAGCAGCTGCAAATACAGATTATCATTAGCAGAGAGGTTTGACTGCACAGAGACCATAATCAATCAATGCGCTTGAATCACCCCGAAACCAGCCCCCCGCCCCCGTCCATGGAAGAATTGTCTTCCACGAAACCGGTCCCTGGTGCAAAAAGGTTGGGGACCGCTCCACTATATAACCTCCTAAGATCCCCTCAGAAGTGACGGTGTCTTCCTAAATAAATGGCAGAAATACCTTCATCTGGAAAACAACCATGAGGAGGCCCAATTTTACACACGAAGCTGGCTCCTCACCGTACAGAGGACAGAGGGAGGGTGAGGTAAATTCTGCAGCAGGAACAGAGGCCCTGCAGTCAGGCGAGACAGGGTTTCAAATCCTGGCTCTGCCTCTTCCTCTAGCAATTAATTTTAACCTTCCTGAGCCTCAGTTTTCTCCACAGCAAAAGGAAGATAAGGTCACGTGGGCAAGCGCTTGTGATGACAGACACAAAGACCTGACGGGGGTCTTAATTCCACCAGCCACAACTTACTTCACCCAACCCCCCTGGGCTTCCGGTCCCGCTGCTGTAAAATGGAGATAATACCTACCCTCCTGGCATTATTATGAAGGTCAATAAGAAAACAAGTTTGGGACCAGCACCCATCCTTAGGATGTGAATATAACAGGCTCTAAACAAATGTCACGTCTCCTCCCATCCTTACTCTCGCCCTTCTGCCTCGGAATGTGAACACAGTTCGATTTTTCTCCCCCTTCTAAACAGAAATTATCTGGGTTTAAGCATAAGCCCTAGAACCTTCCAGAAAAGGCTTTGGGAAAGAAGGCTGCTCCTAGAGCAGCCAATCCACAAAGAATGACGTGATAGAACAGAATCTTGGGAAGAGGGTGGGGAGTATCAGGAAGTGAGAGGCGGGTGGCAACCCTGCAGTCAGACGTGCCCGGCCACTCTTATTTGCAGCTCCGTTTCTTCTCCGTAATTGAGTTCATGGTGGGAGGCAGGGGATGAATGCAGAAATGACAAGACTACAGGGGATTCATGTCAAAACCCCCAGCGGCTGACAGCCACCCAGGGCAGGAGCCTGCTGAAGAGCAAGGGGGATGTGCCGACAGCATCCCTCCCACGTCTGCCTTCGTTGCCACACCTCTCCTCTTCCCTGGCAGCTGACGGGATGCCTCGTTTAACTTCCAGACAGCATTGCCCAGCCACGGGCTGTCCCCTCCTGCAGCCCTGCCCAGGAACAGGGTGCCTACCCCCTCCTTGATAAGGGAGACCCTCAGGAAGGCTCAGATAAGCACCACCCTCCTGGCTCCCAGGCTCCACGTTTTACACCCTGCAACCCTCACCCCCTCACCTCTGCCACATCTGACTAGTCCGGGACCCAAGCCGCGGGGAATTGCAAGAAAGCAGAGCAGAAAGCAAGTCTCAGGGGCTCGGGAGGGTAAATCCCGGCTGACACTTGCACCTAACCGGACGGAGCGCAGAGCCAGCTGCATACTTCCCTCCGAGGAGAAGCTTCAACTCTGCATGGAAACCTGTGAGGCCACAGCTCAGGGGCTGTGGGGAAGGAGATGGAGGGAGGTCTTCCTCGCAAAACACTGAACCCATAGGAGACCCCAGCTCATCCATCTAGTAGAAACCAAAGCCCAGGAACCCCAGGAGGAATCCCGAGCTACTGGAACACAAGGTCATCTAGTTTACAGCTCTCTGCTTCCGCTACGCCTCATTACGTCCGGGCAGTTTTCTTACAATGTGTTAATTCTAAGAAGTGTCTCCTCGCCCACCCTCTTCCATAACAAACTCCTTTGCAGAATCTGCTCCAATGATGTTAATATCAATTAATGTCTGTAAGGAGCGCTGGCTATTCCCTCACAAATATCGCACCTTCCTGAGACCCTGGTAGGTACAGGAGGTTTGATCAGTGTCCCTTTTGCAGGAAAGAAAAACACACGGAGAGGCTGGTGCTCTCCCAAATCTGCTGTTGGTAAGCTCCTCTCCCTCCGCCTGAAAGGCAGCCACCGAAACCAAGGAAAAATGATTAAGGTCTGGTAATAACCTCCTATGAGTCAGAAAAGGCAGTACATAGGATTGCAGGGCCCAGATGAGTTAACGAGTTGACTGTTCCTGAAGTTGCTTTCTGGGAGGAGGGGCATATGAACAGGCACTGTGCTCTACAGATGGCTGGCAAAATACCTTCCCCAGAGGCAAGGTGGGTACACAGAGACGGGACACACCCATTAATCTGTCCTTATAGCACAAAATGAGAAATGAGCTTCTGGATTTCCAAAGGCAAAATATTTGGAAGAGAAGCCTTCAGACTGGTCTCTGGCTTCCCTGCTCTGGCCTTTCTCCCACCTCATTCATTCTGCCCATGCCTTTATCTTTCCAAAGGCAAAATCTTATCCTGTCATTTCAATGTCATTCCAAACTGTTCTTCTGATAAAGTCCAAAGGTCCTTGCTACTCTGGGCTCCAGGCACCAGGCCACCCTCCCCTTACCCCACGGCTCCCACTCAAGTTCTCAATAACCCACGCTGCTTTCCGGCTCATGCAGCACACACTGGCCTCAGGGCTTTCATCCATGCTGCTCCCTTGCCCGGAACTTTCCTCCCTCTACCTCTGCTTGGTTCACCTCTGCCCACCCTTCCTAAGGACCTCCCCAAGTTTGGTGGGGGCACCCTTCCTGAAGCTCACGGCGCTGCCCCATCACAGCGCTCATGGCTCGAATGTACCTGGCTGGTTACTTCTCTGATCCCGCTTCAGACTGTAAACTCTGTGTCCACTTTGATCACCAGTTTATCCCCAGGCCTATCACAAAGCCTGGAACACATGGTCCTCAACAAACACATGTTGAGTGAACGGGTGAACACATTACTGACTGACCCCTCCTTAGGAGATGATGTCGAAGCTACTAAAAATTAACTGAAGAAAGATGGCCAACTTTGCGGTAAATAGATTATCCATTATAAGCAGTTATTTGTTTGTCCTTAAACCCTGCTAAACAGAATCACATACTTTCGTAGTTGGACCTTAGAAATTACAAGTAGATGACATTTACTTGCACACATACCAATGTTCCCACAACCCAGGCCAAAGCTGGCATCACCAATTAGAACAACCTCTCCTGAGCCTGGCAGGTAGCCGGCACCACCTGACTGGAGGTAACAAGGTAAAAGCCTGTTTCCCATCTCTGAAAAGGCTGAACATTAAATTTATAAATCAAGGACTATCACCTGGTCACCTGCCCCAGGTCTCCAGCTCTATTCACAGTGGAAGAGCCACAGTCAGAGCCCAGACTGCCTGACTCCCAAATCAGCTCAGTTCCAACCATGCGGCGTATTTGCAAATCTCTTGCAATGAGTAGCGAGCTTGCTTAAGTGGGTTTGCTTTAATTAATAATAAATATCTAATATGGAAATGTGTTTTCTCCAGCCGCTTAAATGGGCATCACTGATCATGGGGGCCCCAGACTGCAGGCCCCACCCAGGAGGCGCCGACCAGCCTTCCGAGTAATGGGAAATGCCTATCATCCCGAAAACTCGGCCAAGCGGGGACTCACGGCAGTTTCTCTCGTCGCTCATGTCCCCGCAGTCGTTGTCAAAATCACACCACCAGATGCTGTTGATACAGTTCCCATTGCTGCACCGATACTGGTTGCGGAGACAGGTGTTCTCTGGCCATCGGGGGAGACAGAGGAGGAAACGAAACCAATATCATTCTTCCTGCTGGACCACAAGGCTTTCTCTTTTGAGTGTCCATTTGTCTTACTCAAATAACAGGCCTTAGACGGCAAAGGGGAAGGGGGATGCCACACACACGTGCCCGCCGGGAAGCAAGCGTCCAAGGAGGCCCCCTTCTCTCCTCTTTTAATTAAAATTGGAGAAGAGGCAGCTAGCAGCGTCAGAGGGGGTTACGATGATGAAAAAGGAGAGTGATGGTGCCAGGTGGGTCTAGTGGATACAGTGGGTCTAGTATCAATGTTATAAAATACTAATTTCACAAGGAACTCCTTAAGGGACTGTGTACCAAGATCCAAACATATATTCAGTGTATCTATATAGTTTATACATACTATGGTCATATATATTCACATATATTCCATTTATTAACGAGGAGGGTTATGGAGATTTGCTTTACATATTCGTGAGGATTTTTTTTCTGCTTCTTCAAACCATGACTTCTTCAAAGCAAGCAGTTACAATTCCTCACACAGAAAAAAAGGCACTGTTTAGTTGACTGGGTCGAGAACACGTGATGACTGGCCTCCTGTTTGGATAACCAAAGGCATTCTGACAGGGATACAGAGAGGCCCTCTTCTCCTGCTGGAATTCAGGGTTAACTCCATTTCTTTCCAAACAACTTTAAGATGATGTCGAGAGCCTGAAAGAGAGTCTCCTGTGTCTTAGAAGAAAAGGTTCATTTTCTTTCCGTTTGTATTTCTTAAGAGAGCCCAGAAGGCCACTTTGGGTAAATGGAAAAACTAGACAGGAAAGAAAGATTTAGCAGGTTTTCAGGGGGAAAATGTTAGAATCCGTGTTGAAAGGGGGAGTGGAATGAGGCTGCTGCCGCCACTTGGCCAGGGCTTGGGAGGAAAGGCTCGAAGTCCTCCGCAATATTGGCTGGAAAGTTCAGACGTTTCCAGGCTGGCAGGGGGCAGGGGGCAGGGGGGCGGGAAGCTGCTGGATGAGATGTGGTGAACTCTGAAGGAGTCCGACCAGTCCCTTGCCCAAGTCAGGGTGGCCCGACTTACGGACGCAGGAGAAGCTGGAGAAGATAGAGGTGGGGCGTGGATGAGATGAGGAAGAGGTGGGAAAAAAAAGAAAGGGGCACTCAGAGGAAAGCCTACATGTCCAGACACTAATCCTAAAAGCAGCTCTTATTTTTAAAGGAACAGCATGGGCCCGTTCTGGATGAGGGCTGAGGGATCAAGGGCCTTGGAACCCGAACCAGGATGTCTGTATCTAGGGGGGTTTAATTTCTACCTTGGGCACTTTTAATAACCCCAAACATGAGTGCATCGAGGACACCCGGAGCGGGGCCAGAAGGGAAGGGGGATGGTGGGAAAAGGACAGCGACGCACCTTCTTTGACACACGTGTTGTTCTTCAGCTGATAGCCGTGAGGACACTCACACATCAGGTCCCCGGACGGGAGGGTGCTGCCGGACACACCGTCTGGACACCTGCAGCTTCTAGTGTTGTTGGCCTTGGGCAGACACAGCAGGCTGCACGGCCTGGACGCACAGGAGGTGCTTCCTGGAAAGGAGACAGATGGTGGTGGCCAGGTTAGTAAACACCAGGGTGCACCGAACGCAGGCCTGAGACCCAGGGCGACTTCCTCCTTCTACAGACCCAGCAACACGAAGCTCAGGAAGAGAAAGAAGTGGTGAGTGTGAGACGGGCCCCGGCTGGATCAGATGGCCCCGGAACCAAGCCAGGCACCCACCGGTCCTCCTGGGAATCTGAAATCAGGACGCCGAGACACCACAGGGTAGGTGGGGAGCTGGATCCGGGAGGAGAGCCATGCCCCATGGGTGTCACAGGTGCTGCAGGGCATCACAGGTGCTGCAGGGCAAGCCAAAACCTGTACAAATCAGAGCCGTGCAGGTAGGATCAGTCTGCAGCGTCAGGAGGACGAAGCCGACTTAGGGAGAGAAGAAAGGATGACACCAGGACGAGGGAACAGGGAGGGGGAGGGAGGACGGCTTTGCCAGGCCCAGCCCCAGTCCCCATTGGCGCACCTGCACCTCCTATATTGGGTTCCTTCCTATCCCCCCTTCATTCTTTCCACAGCACTTTTCACTTGAGTTAGCCTGAGCGAGTTTACTATACCTTGTGACCCAAAAGCCCTTAATTAGAACATACACCTGAGAAACGACAGGGCTCGGACCAAAATCTGGGCCTGCCCTTCTCAATTCCTTTGTGCCAGGGCACAGCTGCTGAGCTCAATGAGGAACCAACCAGAGACCCATCAGGCAATAAATCCAAATGCAATGAACCCACGTAAGGACCAGTCACTGTTGATCTAGCCCACTATTTCCAATCTCTTCTCTGGCTTAGCTTTCCAAAGAGCGTGCCAGCTAGAGTCCACACAATCCTCCACTGTGCCCTCAGGGGAGGACTTCTGTGGATGGGCAGGGAGGGAAAAGGTATTTTCTACCCTCCACGTCTTTCTGGGAAGGAGAGAGAGGACCCATAACCATTTCCTAACAACTGAAAATACGATGCGACTATAAAGCAACGTGAAAGCCATGTAAATTAAGAAATGTATTTTTTCCTTTTGCCTGTGACCACTCATCACCAAAACTGGGAAAAAGAAACATAAATGCTTGGATAAAACTCAACTGATAAAGATTCTTCAGCTGTGCCATCTCGTGGACAGAGAACCCCACCGGAATGAAATCCAAGTAACCGGTTTCCAGCCAGCCAAGATCTGAGCTAGGCCGCGCCTCTGCTGGCCTCTGGTTGGGAAACAGGGTTCATTAATGACAATCAGTACTCAGATGGGTGATGACACACTCAGAAGCCTTGGATGTGTTGGCACCTCATCGGTGTTTAACTGGTATTACACATAAAGATAAAAACCCCCGTGGTACAGCAACAGTATTGCTTTCATACTAAGGATACAAGAGCACAAGGCATTACCAAGTAGATAAAATACACACATCCACAGGGGGAGACCTGTATGATGAAACATTCAAAAGGGGTTTGCAAATGACTCCATCAACCTATAGGCTGGATTATCATAGTGAATAACCTGCTGACTGGAGCAGAAATGCCAGAAGCCAGCTCCCGCTCATCTGTTCCGTGGGCAGACACTGTCCCTTTATCTCAAATACACCTGCCGTGGGCTGCAGGAGGGAATGTTGAGCTGCCAGGAACGAAAACAACCCCATCTGGGGTTCTGGAACATGTTCTTTGTATTCAAAGGATGCTGTACTGTTTGACGTTACAAGAAATTGAATAACAGAATATTTGAAAAATACTCAACGACAGGAGTATTTTCACATGGGTCGTGTCTGTAAAATAACACAACTGACATTTTCCCGTGCAGGGCAAATGTTCCCACCCAAAGAAGCAAGAGGTGAAAGTACAGTGCCCAAAGGGAGATGCGGTAATTCAGGAGATTGGTCTCAACAGACTTGAATGAATCTGCAGCCCAAGAGGCAGGGCCAGGGACAAACCCCAACCTAGGCAGGCAAGTCACTGACCCCAAGAGTTAGGCAGGGCAGGAGTGTGTGGGCAGGTCCAAAGCCACAGTACAGAAAACGGGAGTTCTAGTTACAGAGAACCCGGGAGAGCACAGAAGGAGGATTCAGCAGAGTTCCACTACAACACAGCTAGAGACCCCTCGCCCAGGATGCCACAGCCTTTTGTGGGCAAGGTGGGCAATGTGAAAAGTGGAGAGCTGACAGCCTTCATCTCCAAAGATGTTCCTTTAGATGTTCCTTTAGATGTTCCTTTAGATGTTCCTTTAGATGTTCCTTTAGACACTTAGCCCCACAGTGTCCTCACTAGGCGTAGTCAGAACATTGTTAGATTTCCTCTCTGGAAAACTCCCCCAGAACCAGTTTAGGAGCCAAAATTGCTATTATCTCGCTTAACGATCTACATACTTTTGACAATTATCAAATCCACCCCACATAATAAATATCTGCCTTCATTATAGATACTGAAAAGCATATGCTTACTGCCAGCTCTGAAGGAGAATTCAAAGAACTCCAAAATATTTTAACCCATTACAGCAGCAGTTGCATACATGAATAGCCTTGCAAAGTAAGCTGTTTTAAGGAAAAAACACTCTTTATGAAGAGTTAATTCCAGTAACGCTGTGTAAAAAACAGCCAGGTATAAAGACAAAAAAATGCATCTGTTTATAAACAAATATCCCAAACAGACACTTTGCAAGTGAACAAAATTCTTATCCTAAACAAGAATCAATCAAAATCTAGTATTTCTCGATCACTGTTGTATCCCACGGCACTGCTAATCCAACAACAGATCACAGACGGAACAGAGCCTGATGGTTTTATTGAAGTTCAAGCTTTGAAGTCAACTAGGCCACGGTTCAAATTCTCACCACTTACTAAATGTGTGATGGAGAAAAGGTACGGAACCTGACTTCCACATTCTCATCTATAAAATGGGAATCATAATACGCATGGACTTGGGGAAGGTTAACTGAGGTTATACAAGCCCACTGAGCAAGTCAGTGTGGTGCTTATGACACAGCAAAATCCCTCAGAGTAAATGTCGTTATCACTTTACACATGGCTAGTACAAAGTCCTGTGTGTGTTAGGAGGAGACAACAAAGTTAATAAAACTCGACTGGCACCAGGGATCGCCACTACCTGTCATGAACTTGTAATACTCTCAGTGTCTGACAAAGCAGACAGGATTGAGCAAACAAGTTCAAGGCCAAGAGGCACCCACTGCACACAGGCAATGCTGGCAGCCAGGTGCCACCGCAAATGCTTTGATTTAACCCAAACCGGCCTGAGACATGACAAATTGGCTTCACTGGCCCTGTGCCTGCGGGCAGGAGGTCCCCGGGAAGCAGGAGACAGGCCATGATTTCCCCCGTTATGTCCCAAAGAGTCACCTTCCTTTAAACTAGCCAGAGTAGCTCCGGGGTCACAGCGGTGACCGCATGGCAGCTGGGATGAAGTGACCAGCCGAGACTCGGGGTGGGTCCATCGGAACACAGGGTTGCAGGAGCTGAGGCTGTGTGCGCAGCTGAGGCTGACAAGCACATGTCAAAATGCAGACCTGCTTTTCTGGACGGGGAGGTAACTTGAAGAAGTGCTGAGAATTCCCTCGGCTTGCCAGCGGGGCGGCAAGCCCCCACCCAGTAGGGCTGGGTGTCCTCCGTCAAAGGCCCTGAGATTTCAGCCCCTGGAGCTGGAAAGCATGATTCCTTTCTCTCTCCTTATTTCATTCTTTTTTTTTTTTTTAATCTTTTTCTTTTTTTTGTCTTTGAGAGAGTGTGTGTGTGTGTGTGCGTGCTTTTTTTGTATTTTGTCTCTCTGCCCTATTTCAAAACAGGCACCTCCTCTAAGAAAGAATGTGACTTCTCTGTCTTGTGGCAGAACTGGAACAAAAGCCCAGCTCCTAAACAAGGGAGGGGTCTTTGGGAAAGCTAATTCACATCTGAGATTTTGTTCCCTAATCTAGAAACCATGGACCATAATACCAGCCCTGCCCACCTCACGGGTCAGCTGTGAAGACGTAACAATAATGCAGACTTCCATTTCTAGGATACTTTACAGTTTTCCAAGCGTGTTTTCATGCTCTCTTCATTAGTCCCCAAAGGATAGCAATGATATCTATAACCGTATTATTTCCCCTTGTCAATTTTCTCTTAGCACAGGGCCAGCCAAAAATCACAAGACAATATCAACGTTCTAGTTCAAAACAGGAAACCTAGCAGTCTGTCAATAAAGGAGAGTCAGCAGACCCAGGATGCTACTTAATCCTGCTGAGATAAAGAGGGCTCTTCTTAAAGGGACTATTCTTCTGGGGAGTACCCAGATCCCCCTCCTCTAGAATCAACAGTACGGTTGGGAGATAAACAAGGGGCAAGGGCAGTGCAGTAAGGAAGAAGGTATCCTACTGAATAGTCTCGGACCCCAGGACCACCCAGTCAGAGCCTTGCAGCAGTCCTTGAAGCCTCAGCCCACAGTCTTTCATACACCCGTTCTCTACACCTACCAGCAACACTCCCCACCCCCATCCCTTCTTCTTTCAACAAGTATGAATTGAGCAGCTACTGAGTGCTGGTCATTGGTAAGATTACTGAGCAAAAACAAAGACAGAATCTCCTTCTTCATGGGGTTTAGAGTTTCACAGTGGGGACAAGCGAATTAAGTCATCATATAACTAGATCTCACATTGCGAGGGAAGTAGGGCTCAATGAGCAACTGGTCATCTGAGCAACCAGAGAAGACGGGACTCCTGTCGGAAGCTATGCACCCAGCACAGCATCACTCCCTGTCAGGGTGCCAAGCGGGGATTAAGTGCACACTGGGCCTCTCCAGCTGCAACAGAAGCCACACCACCCATCAGTCAGGGGTCAAAGGCAGGAGGAGGGTGTCATTTACCCACCGAGCACCAGCGTTCCAGGCAGGCAAAAACATGCTGTCTTCCAGCTGTTTGTGTATCATTAGAAAAGAAATTAAGATGTCATAGGAAGAAATTAAATAATGCACATGTTGTCATGACAGGCTGCCAGATCCTGCTTGATCAGAGACTGCCCACAGCCAGCCCCTTGCAAGAGATCAACTCGACAGAGATTAAGGAGGAGATGCTGCCTTACCGGTTGTCTTCCCCCGGTAGAAAATCTTCAGGTCCATGGGCCCCGTGAGCCGGTTCGCCAGAATCGCCATCTCAGACCCACTGTATTTGGAAGCTCGGAATATGCTGAGCTGTGACCAGTCGTCCCAGTAGATGTCATTCTAAAAAGAAAACCTTTGTTAGTCAGTCAGCTCTTCTGTCTTTTTTTCTGGACCCTCATTCAGACCAAGAGCTCCATCGTGCAGTGGACACCTAACATTCACTGGCTGAATGATCAGCCTGATCAAGATCTGACTTAAATGCAAGAGTCAGTGATTTTATCCAAACCTCACCAACCATCCACACTGAAGGAACTACCCCAGAGAAACTATCCGATAAGCATCCGGTAAGTTTGACCACAAGTTGAACCCTTCCGTAGAACATCTGAACAACCATTTTGTGTTCTAGAGTCGAAGCAGAAGTGACAGGCCACCCCCAGGAGGCAGAGGTGGGACAGGGCTCATCTCAAGACATCAGGGAATGAAGAGAGCAAACCTCACAAGAGACCAAGACACAGAGCCAGGGACTTCCCTGGGGACGCAGTGGTTAAGAATCTGCCTGCCAATGCAGGGGACACGGGTTCGATCCCTGGTCCAGGAAGATCCCACATGCTGTGTAGCAACTAAGCCCACATGCCGCAACTACTGAGCCCACGTGCTGCAACTACTGAAGCCCGCGCACCTACAGCCCACGTTCCGCAACAAGAGAAGTCACCGCAATGAGAAGCCCGCGCACCGCAATGACGAGTAGCCCCTGCTCACTGCAACTAGAGAAAGCCCACGCGCAGCAACGAAGACCCAATGCAGCCAAAACATAAAAAATTTTAAAAAAAGACACAGAGGGCTTCCCTGGTGGCACAGTGGTTGAGAGTCCGCCTGCCGATGCAGGGGACGCGGGTTCGTGCCCCGGTCCGGGCAGATCCCACGTGCCACGGAGCGGCTGGGCCCGTGAGCCATGGCCGCTGAGCCTGCACGTTCAGAGCCTGTGCTCCACAACGGGAGAGGCCACAACAGTGAGAGGCCCACGTATCACAAAAAAAAAAAAAGACACAGAGCCAAAATGAGGCTACCAATACTGAAAGGCAAGCCAGGAATTTTCATGGGATGCAAGCTCAAACTTTTGAAAGGTGAACAGTGAGCATCCTGGATCCCGGGCAGCTCTGTCTGGCATCCCTCCCTATGGGCAGAAAGAAACTGCCTCCAATTCAGAAATGAGCTGAGTTTCTAGGTTAGATAAGCATCTCTGCAAAAACCCGGAGACAGCAGGCTCTGCACCTCAGTCTGCTCCTCACAGACACTGACAGGTTGCCCAATGCTGGAACAGGTGAGGCCCCACCTTAAAGACAGCAATGGCGTAGGGGTGTGGGAGGTTGTCCAGGATGACAGAGCGCTGCTGGCCGCTGAAGGTGATCCGCTCGATGCAGTCCAGGTAGGCATCCGTCCAGTAGATCCACCGCTCATCCACGGTGATGCCATTGGGCCACTTCACGTCCTCCGACACAAGACGATAGGCAGCCGAACCATCCATGTTGCTCCGGTAAATGCCAGGCCTCAGGTCCCCCCAGTCGGTCCAGAACATCACCCTGGCCAAAAGCAGGGAAGAGCACACATCCCATCAGAACTGGGGAAATGGGAGCTCAAACACTGCTCCGAAGAGACAAGCATTCAGCCGGTTGGTTCAGCACTGTTATTATAATCTCTAATTCTAACAGGTAAAGCCACTTAATTACTTGACCCACAAATTCTTTTATTGGAATTTATCTATGGTATCATCAAGTTATGCAAAGACAATGTACAAAGATGTTCATCACAGCATTGTTCATACTAGCCAAAAAAATATACATAGGTGTGTATACACATATATATTTAGGTGTATATACATGTATACACACAAATATGTTAATCTATAAAGTGATACATTATGGTACACACAAAAGAATATTATGATGTCTAAAGATCTACATGTGCTCACATAAAACAATCTTCAAACCATATTAAATATTTTTAAAACATGCAGAATAGTAAATATCCTATAATCCTTTCTGATACGCGTGTGTGTGTGTGTCTGTGTGTCTGTGTTTAAAGGGCATACACGTGTACACGGGTAAAAATAAACTCTGAATGATAACTCTTAACCAAGAAACTGTTAATAATGATTACCCCTAGGAAATGGGAGGGTGAAGAGTTAAGAGAATGGAGGAAACAAATATTTTTCATTTCATAAACTTCTACTCTCTTTTAATATTTTTAATCAAATGCATATCTTATTTTCAGAATTTTCTTTTAAAATCGATCTAATTCTCAATCATAAATGCTACAAAGCCTCATCCAGAATTTCCCTTTTAGCTCTGTTTCCTTAAGTTAATAATAAATTAATAAAAAGCACCTCTGCATTTCCCAAGTGCACACAAATTGCTGGTAAGAAAACACAAGCTGGGGGGCAGAGAAAAGAAGCAAGGGGTTAAATGTCTGTATCACACGTTAAACTCAAGATAAAGACTCCATATCCAACTATGTGGGCCTGACTATGTCCAGAGAGACTTTTAATACTACCTTTTGTTAGAGAAACACCCCACAGCTGTGAGACATCTGGGTGCCTACAGAGATTCTGATGCTCGCTAATGGAAAGGGGATGGAGTTAGCTGCCCAGGATGTCTAAGTCATGGTTCCAAGACTTGCAGGTCATAGATTATTTCAACCACAATCATTAGAAACAAGTTTCTGTCCAGCAGTTTGCCTTTCCATGAGAATCTGTCTGTTGCAGCATTGGACACACACAGATTTCCTTTGGGACCACACTTACCCGTCTCGGGGCACAAGGACCAGAGCCCTGGGCCGGTCAAGCACAGAGGAATTGACAATCGTGAGTCGGAAGTCGCCATCTGGATTCCCCACCTGACAAAGGAGGGGAAAAGGCCAAGATGGGTCTGAGCTCCTTAAACATTGCACAGTTTCCTACTTGGCTCCCTCCTACAGATGGGTCCCTTTATGGCCGCCTGATTCCCCTACAGACTGATCTGGAAACCTGCCCTGACCTCCAGCCAGAATGAGTTCTTCCCTCCTCTGGCTCAGGTGACAATTCTCACACAGTCTGACAGCGGAGCCAGCACCACCTGTGCCCCCAGTTCTGGGGGCTTGATGACCTGCACGAAGTAAGTGCTCACTGTGTGTTTACTAACTCCACCCGCCTCCGCTGCTCCAAAGCCACCAATGGCTCTGCTTTGTCCACAAAACAAATTCTCAACGTCACCGCCTTGCCGTTTAAGAGCCTCCACAGACTGCTCTCTCCACATTCTCTCCTCCACACAGGCTCCTACAACTTCAGGGAGGCTGGTCTTCTCATGGTTCCCCAAGCCTGACATACCTGCTCCCGTCTGCTCCCACCAGATCCACCCCCAGGCCCACCGGCTCTGCTGACCCTTCTGAGCCGTCTTGATCCAGGGGCAGCCACTCTTACACCATTTCACACACCGTATTTCAGTTGTACACTGTGGACGCGTGTGGACACTGAAGCTTTACCTGCACCCTTCTAGCAGAGCGCTGACCACACTCAATTAAAAAAAGGAGCGGAAGAGTAATAAGAAGACCACCGACGCACTGCTCAGTGTGTGCCCGGCGCTGTGTATCTTTCCATTCCGTTCTCTCAACCGCCCTGTGAGGGGAACACTCCAGTGATCCCCTCCTCGATCAGGGCTCAGCTCAGATGTCCCTTCCAAGACACTTCCTCTCCCCAGTCACACAGTCACATTGCCCCATTTGATGTTCTTTGCAGCACGTGGCACCAATAGGACAGATGGACTTATTTCTTCATTATTTTGCTTGCTCCACTAAAACCTAATATCTCTCAGCACAGGGACCTGTGTGTCTTGCCTCCTGCTGTATCATCATGACCTAAAACCATACCTGGCACGCAGTGTGCCCGGAAACAGCACTTGTCAAATGACTGAATGGATAAAGGAATCCTCACCTTACAGATGAAGAAACTGAAGCTTAGAAGGGATGAGAAACTTGCCCGAGTCACTCAGCTACTAGAATAAAGACTGAACCCAGGGCTTCCCTGGTGGCGCAGTGGTTGAGAGGCCGCTTGCCGATGCAGGGGACGCGGGTTCATGCCCCGGTCCGGGAAGATCCCACATGCCGCGGAGCGGCTGGGCCCGTGAGCCATGGCCGCTGAGCCTGCGCGTCTGGAGCCTGTGCTCCGCAACGAGAGAGGCCACAACAGTGAGAGGCCCGCGTACCGCAAAAAAAAAAAGACTGAACCCAGGTCTGCCTCTCGAGTTTGTGGCTTTTGTCATGTAACTTCCCCCAACTCTCTGGGTCTCTCTGCTTCTACTGTGCCTTCCAGTAAACCACAAGTCATGTCTCCCCAGTGAAATCAGTATAAAGAGGTGCGGAGGCAGCACCCCACTGCCTCAGCAGGAACATGCAGGGGTTGAGCATATGCCTAGGAGACCATGACTTCTTACCCTCCCAGTGCCCTGCGGAGCTCAGGTGCAGACAGGTGAAGTGAGGATACGAGAGCACCTACCTTACAGGGTGGCTGTGAGAAGTGAATCAAATAATTCATGCAAAGTGGTTCCAACAGGGTATCTCATCATTAATAACAATGATATTATGATAATAATCACGATATTATCTTCATTATGCTAATTGACAGCATAATACTCGAGTGTGGCTGTTACAGCATTGTAAGAACGCGACGGTATCATTATCATCATTGCTGTTACTACTCTGTGCTTCTGCTAGCCCAAAAGTAAGTATTCAGGTATCTTAATGAAATCTCTGTTTAACAGATTCAGGCACCCCGTTCGCACACGGGACCTCCATTCTCTGCATTTCTCAGGGCATCTCCAGAGGAATGAGACACACTGGCTCCTGCTTCTGTGTCAACTCCGGCTCCCAGCCCAGGGGCTCCCCTGCTTGCATAATTAAGGACATACCTCAATCTTTTTGAAGCCAGAATCCACCCAGTAAAGTAACTGGCTGAGGGGTTCAAAAGCCAAGGCTTCCACTGTCTCCAGGCCAGAACTGACGATCACCTCTTGCCCTGCACTCCCGTTCAAACAGAGGCGCTGATGAGAAAGAAAGAAAGAAGAAACGGTGTGAAATGTTCAAATGACCTCCAGCCAAATCAGCCCCTTCGATGGGAACCCACTTATTCAATTGGCTTGAAGGGGGAGGGCGGAGATGTTTTATATTCGTAAGTGTTCCAGATGCATGAAGCTGGTTTTTGATAAAAGCATTTCTAAAATGGATTATGGCTTCCTGTTTGAAGCAGAATAACTAAACAGAACTGAATCTTTTATATCACCTTGCATTATCATCATGAACACCGGTCACTGAGCTGTGCTGTATCACAATAATGAGGTGGAGATGACCAAAATGCATAAGTCTGTCTGCTTTTAAAATAAACGAAACCAGACTGCTGTTATTTTTTAAATCCCGTGTCTGCTTTTTATAAAAAGTCTTTCCTCCCTCGGGAGGCTCCTAGCCATCAGGTGCTATCGCTGGGACAGTAACGGGCAGTAGTCACTGCCACCCCCCCACCAAACCCTTCGGATACCCGGGCCCTGTAAAATTTCTGTTGGGTTGGAAGTCCAGATAAAACTTGCTGGAATTGCTTTTCTAAAAGGATTAAATAAGCAATGAATAAATATCAAATAGCTCTCCTTTAAAATGCATGGGTCTGAGTGTATGGCCATCTATCTGGCCTGCATGGCAACCTTCACAGCTTACTTCCTGGTTCTTGACCGTGCTCAGAATAGCTGAAATGGATAATTACGTGAACTATGGAGAAGTCAAGTGTTACTATATCACGGCTTGGAAGGAAGGACGCTAACGAGGCAGTGCGTACGATAGGGAGGGACTAATAGTGCTACACACCGAATCCTAAACGCTTTCCAGCAGGTAAAGGGAGACCTCACTTAGAAGCAATACCACAGACTGGCGGCTCCCTCTGTCCTTCCTACAAGGACAGAGGTAGGTAGGGAAAGAACATACTAAAACAGAAAACTGAAAAGTGTCCTCCGTTGGCCCTGAGAGGAGTTACAACTTAAAAACCTCCAATACCCATCTCCTCGGGCCACTCTGCAAGAAGCTTACCAGGACTGGGCAGTCACGAGGCACAGCCCCCGCGAGCAGACCCAGAGTGGACGCACCTGGATGATGTCCAAGGCCAGGTCGGACCAATACAAGCAGTTGCGGTCATAGTCGAAGTCCAGGGCCACCGCTGCCCGCAGCCCGGTGAGAGGCAACTGCTCGGTGGCTCCGGAGGTCAAGTCGTAGCGGTGGATGGACTTGCGCATGGCGTACAGGATGAACTCGTTCTCCTCTGCACAGACACACAAAGACGACAGGGGGCTGGACCTGGGGATGCTGAACGGGTCCTCGCACGTCTGACCCTCTTTTTTCTCACCCATAAACCTCAGAGCCACTGCACATGGCGTGGGTCAAGTGAGAACGTAGGAATCCAGACTTAGAAGGTGGGTGAAGGAATCACATTTCTGCCTTGGGCAAGTTTCTTAAACTCCCGTGAATCTCTGTTTCCTCTGCAAAGTGTCTACTTGCTACATTTTTTAAAAATCTAGATTCCCTCCGGTAGTCATGCTCCAATAGCTATTCTTCAGAGCTCGGCCCAAAAGTTTTGGTCACACTTGACAAAATAATTACACCAATCAGCACGTTCCTCCTTGTCACAGGACTGCATCACGTGGCATCGTAATCTTGTTGACTAAAGACCCCAAGTCGCTGAAGACTTACAGCTAAGTTTCCTAATCTATTTACTCACCCATTCAATATTGTTCACAATGACACAGAGCAATTATATCACCCTACTATATTTTCAAAGCAATAATACATCCTTGGCCACCTACAAAACGTTTTACAACACAATCATCACAAAGATTCTATTTCTACTTAAATACTTACACAACGTACATACTATGTACCAGGCGTTGTCTGATCCCAGTAACAACTGTATAAAGGAAGAACTACTATTAACTTGATTTTACAAATGAGAAAACGGAGAGCAAAGAGGTTAAGTAACCCACTCAAGGTCACACAACCAGTAAGGGGCAGAACAAAGACTTGAACTCGGAGGGTCTGGATCCAGAGTCTATGTTTTAGCACCCAATGGTGTAACACCGATGGTGCCATTTTTCAAGACATAGAAATAGAAGCCCAGGGTGCTTACGAGACTGACTTAACGTCAGACAACTAGGAACGTGAAGAGCTGGTGCTCTGTCTCTTCCACTTAGGGAACAGCCTGGAAAACATCCAGATTCTTCCAAGGGAATGGAGATGAGCAACACACCTGCATCCATACCTGAGGCATCGTTGTGACAATATGTTACATCTGGGACCAAGCTGCAAATCTGGGTCCCTCTGCTGCACGCCTGCACGGTGACTGTGGTTGTTTGCTCTCTCTCATCCCATTCATTCAACGAGTTAACATGTCCTAGCCACCTCTGCTTTATAAAGGCTTCAATATAGATAATGCACCCCCAAAATGTAA
Organism: Grampus griseus; assembly: GCF_964374135.1. NCBI lineage: Eukaryota > Metazoa > Chordata > Mammalia > Artiodactyla > Delphinidae > Grampus > Grampus griseus. Next base: position 12,067,349 of record NC_139002.1, read on the forward strand.
GTCTACCTACTATTTTTTACCAAAGGTAAATTTGCCTTCTTTTCCTTCAGTATTACTTCACTTCAAAAGTATCTAAGCCACCACCACATGATAACAAACCCCTCCCTTTGGTCTGCAAGAAAACCTTCCCACTGTAATTCCCAGGGGACGGAATAGTCAAGATGAAAAGTGCCGAGCTTGTAAATGACATTGGAATCAAGGATTCTCATGGCAGCTGCCAGGTGGAGATGCGGAGACACATTCACAGCAGCAAGCCCTTCACCCCACATCTCTCTACCATCTAGAAACCTCATTCTGTTGCTTTGGGTTTGTTTTTTTTTCCCTTCTAACCAACTACTGCCTTTTGAGTAGCGTCTGAGTCCTGAAACACCTGCCTTAGGATTGGGTGTAGAGGAACAGACAGGATTTTGTGTGCAATTCTTAACTTAGAAAAGAAATAGAATTCTTGGTAAATCCCAGCCATACATGAGCCCAGCCTAGAGATGTGCGTTATTATCCTAATCTCAAAGGAAGAAAAATTACTTCACTTTTAAAAATCCTTCCAGACGACCAGATTACCTCATCTTTGCAAACATATGACGGTTCCACATTAGTCCTATAAAACCATCTTTTCCTTTCTTGGTACATCCCTGCCTTCTATTCCATGCTTTACAAAAAAAAAAAAAAAAAAAACATTTAGGAGGTGGCCTACACTACAAATGAGATTTTTCCACTTCATTCCCTATCCTATCTTCTCCTATCAGAAGAGAAAATAGCTTTCCTACCAGTTTAGACAGTTTTAAACAAACTGTTTTGCCCCTCGCTGAATTACCTTCAGAAATATTTATTACCAAAGTACCTACTCCAGCCCCTTAAGAGCGATCACTCAAACCCTGCTCACCCAAGCCCTCATCAATAACAGCTCTCGTGAGGGGACTGTTTGAATATTATCTGCTCATTTGTGGGAATCTGCGGAAGCCATGTTCTTTTGAAGTCTCCACAGTGAGGGATGTTAATTACTCAGTAATGATGGAAGATTAAATTAAGGGACTAATGAGCTTAGCATGAAAAACACCAGGGCAAACTGGCGAGCAGTGAGCGAAGGAGAGGGCTGCTCTTCCCTGCCCGCGGAGGGTGAGGCTGTTCGCTCAGGCTTCCTTTGGCGCTGATGTCTGTTCCATCAGACGCCACCACCACCAGTGAAGCCAGCTCCAGTCACGCACCTTCCCCGAGAGGCGTGAGCAGGAGGGAGGGCTCAGAGGGAAGAGAAGCCCTACATGAAAAAGACTAGAAACGGAGCAAAGAAAGGAAAGATGCTAAGAGATTAGCTCTTTGTTAAGGTATCATAATTTCACGTCTATATTACAAATACCTCCACATCTGCTATCACCACCAAATCAACTTGAAATGTTTGGAACACATTATACCTTTACAGCATGTGCACTTGCTGCAAAAGTTTCCCCCAATGAGCGTGCACGTGATCACCTCAAAGAATGGGAATGACGCTCACGTGCCACTTCAGTGATGGCCAAGCAAGAGCATGAGGCTTAGAGTCTGAATTCTAGCTCTGTCACTCACCAGACGTGTGACCTCAAATAAACTGTTCAACTCTCTCCTCTGAACACACTTCCTCATATTAAAAAAAAAAAAAAAATGGAGCTAATAATAATATCTGCTTCACTGGGTAGTTCTAAGGACTAAACTGATAACGCATGGAAAAGTACATTAAAATGTGTAAAATTCCATTAAAATATTAGTCATAATTATTGTTATAAAAATTAAGATAGATCACTTAGCTATTTCCCAGAAAGCCATGAGTCTCTTTCTATGACAAACAAACGGATCACGGAACACACAGAAGGCCTAAGGGTGCCCTCGGCCCCCCACGCCTAGAATACAACAGATGCCAAATAAATATTTTTCAATGAACAAAAGGGATTTCCCTCTGAAAATGTCTTCCATTCCTATAAAAACATAAGGTTATAAATAAATGTTGTTTGGATACCATGCTTAGAAGGAAACGGGAGCTCTGAGATACCCATCCTTTCTCTCCAGGAAGTTTGAAGAGCCAGGTGAGATCACGGGAATGCTTCAACAATGTCTCGACAAGACAAAGGGAAGAAACCACGTCTCACCTGCCAAAGGACACGGCACCAGCTCTCCTTCCAGGCGTACTTCAACATCTCCTCCACTGCAGGTGTCCCCAGAAATCTTCCGATAGCTGTCACCCCCACCCAAGAGTAAGAGGTCAGAAACATCAAAGAATAGTCATAAAGGAACATTTACCCATCCATGGACAATACAGCTTATCTATTCATCTTCCTATACAGCAAGAAGAAGGAATTGAATCATTCTGAATTGCTTCTGCCTGTAAATAAATGAGGCAGCACAGACAATTTGGAGCACTGTCCCAGGCGAGAGTTTCACATATACCGTTGACCCTTGAACAGCTCCAGGGTTAGGGGCACTGACCAACCCCCCACCACTACAGGTAAAAATCCACGTAGTACTGCTACCTCCACCTCAAAGTCAAAGGAATTCATAAATGACTCACCCAAAGGCAGGAACTCAAATAGTCTGAGTAGAATCAGGATTAGAACCCTAGTTCTTTTGATTCTACGTACTGTGATCTCTCATCGAACACAAACTTTCCCCCACCTTAACTTAAAAGTACAATGAAAATACAGGTATTATATTTACTGAAGAAACTCCACATGTAAGTGGACCTTATATGCATTTCAAATGTGTATTGTTCAAGCGTCAACTGTATCTCTTCAACACAATGCTCTGAAGACGTGCACTGGCTGAAGTTTATGACTTAAGAAACAACTGGAGTTGCAGAGACGCTTACAGACTTGCATTTTTTTCCACGGGGCGCTAGGATGGGGAGACGAGTTTGCAAACATCACAGTTTTAAATATTCCCCAAGCTACCTGAAACCTGCTACCTTGGAATTCTGGCATTTAGAGTATGAAAGGAACCCAGGTGGTCCTCTGCGCTCTCCATACCAAGTGCAGACCCGCCGTGCCCCAGACATGGCAACCTCTGTGAGACGTACCCTCTGGTTCTCCTGTAAGCAGAACCCACAGGACAAGGCACGGGAGGGGAGTGCGACTTCCCAGAAAACTCAGGATCCGGAACACAAACCTCTAATAACAAATCTTCACTCATCTTGAAGCCAAAGTCACTGAAAAGGCAATTGGGGCTCGGTAAGGCCGCTGGTTGACACACTTCAGGTATTTTGGGACCCTCCCTTGCGATGTCCACCCTACTGCCCACCACCTGTATTGTAAGTTACTCAACATGTCCCTTTAACGAATACTCACTATTTTACACTAATGCATTTTCAAAAGAAACTTTATAACAGAGCCATAATAGGAAAACCATTATCATATGCCATAAATAGACAGAAACGAGACAGATCATGATGCCAAAGACAAAATAATACTGACTTTTTTTTAGCTGGACCCAGTTCCCTGTCCAGAGACTCTGGGCCTGCCCTCTCTTTGTTAAAAGCAATTGGCAAATGTGAAGAATTACTAGCACCCAGTGAGACTTTCTCCTTGACGTGACTGGAAGGATTAAAAGAGAAATTTAAAGGAACCGTCTTTTTTCTAAACTAAAGATTCAATGTTATTTAAGAGCATGTCCACCTTCTCCCTAAAATCACCGTGGGGGCCTCCTCGTGCACTTCGGGACCCAGACCTTCTGCAGTTTGGGGACCACATCTCTTCCACACTGGCCAGCTAGCCAGGCAGAGCCCTGGGGTAGGAAGCAGGGGTCCCAGGTCTAGTCTTGGCCCTGCCCTTGTCTGCGTGAGTGGACGGCTCTAAAACGAGGCAGCTGTACTTGCCAAGGTCTGGCCCAAACCATAAACTCATAATCCAACGGGACTTTCCATGTCGATGTGCTTTACCCAAAGGCCTTCATTTACTCTATCAAGTATAACACCTACTGCAGGAAAAGTATTAACAGGTACAGGGCAAAGTGGTTCGTGTACATATTACATGACAGTCCACATTTAGCACCCTGTAGAGCATTTTTCAGAAGGGAGCAGTTCTATTACTGTACCAAACACGTTCCATTCATTAAATCCGGTAAATTTCTACGGAATGGCTGCTTTAAACCTTTTGGGGGACTAAGCAGAGCATTAATTACTCCAATGGCAAAGTACTCTGCTTGGGCAGTTTTTTCAAACTGTGGGTCATGACCTAGTGGGCTGTGAAAGCATATTGGAGGGTCCAGACCTGCTTCCTCCCCCCCTCACAAAAAAATTGCAAAATTCATCGCACTTGAAAGTGAATCTTACCTCATAAAACTCCTGTTTACATAGATGTGTGTACGTGTCTACATACACAAATATGTGTAGGTATAGGATCACACTATAAAATACATTGCTTACTAGGAGTTGCAGTCAAGAGTTTGAAAACCACTCTTATTGGCAACCTGGGGGAATATAAAGATGTAAAAGAAACTACTCCTGAAATCAGGGAACATACAGGCTAGTAACTGTGCTTCCCAGGGAGGCCCGAAAGGACTGTTGGAAGTAAGTACAGCTGTCCCTCAGGAGCAGGACCAATGGACAGACACTGGGAGCTCGCCGATTCTCACTTCCTCTCTTCATGTCCATGTCCAGACCCTGCCCTCCCCACTGCCACAGGTCAGTGCCACCAAACCTTTCCAAGAGCCATGCAGTCAGGCTGTTCCTTTCTAGAAGCTACAGCAAACAGGGGAATTACAGGATGCCCTGAAACACACCCTTCACCGTTTGTATGGTCATCACCCCACAATCCCATCTGGCCCAAAGCCCAAGAGGGGCGAGGCAGGCTGTTTCCTGGTCTCAGCCTCCAGTGGCTTTTAGCTGAGTGGGTGTGGTGGACCCATGGGGGCCAGGCACCTGGCTTTTGCTTTTGGTTGTTGCTATTGCTGTTTTGGGGGGATTTTAGAGAAAAACAATGATGATTTTAGAGAAAACGCGTAATAGTGTTCATCAAAAAAAAAAATCAAGATTTGTCAGATTTTCTCACATATTCTTCATTTTGTCTTATTTTCAAGTATTTAATGGGGATAAAAGAGGGAGGAGAGAGGGCTCGTAATCTTTTCCATGATCAGGGTCCCCAAAGTCTCAATCCAGTCGGCAGGGATACCTCAGACCAGCAAAATCCCTCCGACTGGCATTACCATTTAGGGTTCTCTAAGGGAGGGCAGAAGGCAGCAGAGGGGCACTGAGCGGACATCACTGGGAACATTGAACAGCTCTGTGCTTCTGCCATGAAAGCGTCTACGTTGTTATCTTAGGACCACACGGCTTTCGGAGAGGATGCTCGTCTTTGGCTGTCTAAAGCCCTGCTGCTCTGAGGGTAGCTCTGCAGAGAAGCAGCCTCGGGATCACCTGGAGCCTGGGCGACGGCAGGGCCCCAGGACAACCAAGTCAGGACTTGCATTTTAATGAGATCCAAGATGATTCACATGCACCTTCAAGTTTCCGAAGCACTGGTCTAGGACCGGAACTGCCTGAATCTGGTTGGCTGTTTTGTAAATAAAGCTTTATCGGGTCACGGCCACGCCCATTCATCTAGGCGGCAATCTCAATACACAGGCAGAGCTGAGTAGCTGCAACGGAGACCACATGGCCTGCAAAGCCTAAAACGTTTACTCTGTGGCCCTGTTCCCACCTCTGGACTAGAACACATCCAAGGTTTCTGGCTTTAGTCAAGATAAGTGTGGCTTCCCAAAGCAACCTTTGGTTTCTTTATGCTTCGGCAACCACTGAAAAATGAGTTATGTGCTTACGATCAGTACCCGCGCTCTACCGAGAGCCCTGCAAACCTGGAATGATTTCATGCTGGATCACAGACTTGGGGGATCGTCTACGGGCTCTGAGACCCTATGTCTCTACTGCTAGCATCATCTTCCTAAAGCTAAGCTCTGTTCTGGTCATCAACTCTCCTCAAAAGCCTCCAAAGACATCCTCCTGCTTACAGAATATGGTCCACGCCCAAGTCTCCACCCCACCGTAGTCTCTCTCTTTTCAGCCTCATCTCCGCTCACTGACCCCCAGTCATACATCCAACAAGACATCCAAACTAAACCACCAACTACACTTTCCTGTTTCCACACCTTCACGCTGCTGCTGCGTCTTCCCAGAACGCTCCAGTCACGTACCCTGATGCTTCCTCCTTAAAGCCCATCTCAAACAGTGTTGCCTCCAGAGATTTCCTGATTCCCCAGCAGCAAATCCCAGTCTCCTCTTTCCTATCAATAATCCCAGCAGAAGCACCCGTTCCTCCTCCAAGGTACCTGCATCTTCCCGTCTCCTGTTACAATGATTTGTGTGCACGTCATTTCTTCCACAATGTCAAGCAGCGTCTTGGATATTTTACTCAAGGACCCATGAATATACAAATATATATATATATATATATATATATATATATATATATATATATATATAAAAAACACTAACCCCCCCTCGTTCCAGATAAAGAAACAAATTCCCTCTGGAATAGGGCTCCTAACAAAAAAGGAGTTATCTACCATCGAACCTTCAGCATGTTCCTTTCTTGGGCTGCCCTCGTAGAAACAAATCCCAGAGTGACCTATTCCTGCATAAACCACCGCAACTTGCCTGGGTGTCACACCTCCACCACATCACACGGCTGTAACAACTAAATGGAATAACCTGCATAAACAGTGCCTAGCACGGTTCCGGGCTCATAAGAGATGCTTAATAAATATTTGTTTCCTATGATTCCCTCCCTTTCTTCAGGGGAAGGGACCATGTCCTAGTCTGTTTCCCACACCGGTGAGTGACCAGAATAGAACTCAGTCCCTGGCATGGATGTAGAACCCACCATTCATAGTCCTGTCGGGTACAGGAGCAGTTGGACAGGACCACCGGCCGGTCGAAGTCTTCTCCGTTAAAACACGTGGCGTGGGGGATCCTGCGTTTGAAAACCGTCTTGTGCCCTAGCAGACACTCGCTGCCCCGCTCATCAGACGGGGACCACAGCTTGTAGTCGTTCTCTGTGCAGGGAACCCCTAAGGAGGAGGAAATACAGCATTACAGGCAGACACACGCAGGGTTTCCTGTCCTGCCCGCCCCACAGCCCAGCCACCCACTTCCCGTACCTCCCGTTACTGCCCAGCGGGTGTGCAGGCCCCCGGAGCCAGCCCATCCCTCTAATCAGCCGGCTCTGAGGCCGGGCAGCAGCCCCTTGGTGTCCCCTGAAACACGGACGTGCATCTGAGAAAGATGGGAAGAAGCAAGCTTCTTTGGTGCTCACTGTCTACACTTCGGAAAGATTTCCGCAGATTCTGCAGTTTCCTTAGAAACAGGTGCCCAGAGGCGTTCATCTCCAGGGAGTCAGGTAGAGGCTGAATCCCTGAGAGATGGTACCCCTCAGGAGTACTGTCCCCTGCCTGCCTCCCGAGGCAGCGTGGACGCATCTGGTAGTATGGCCCACGAGCAAGAGAATTCACTGTCACTGCTCGGAAGGTATGGGATCTTCATGAAAGGAGGCTGAGAACTGGTCAGACAACCTGGACCGTCATTCCATCTACCCACATCCACTCGAAATTTAAGTAGAGTGGTTTCTACAGGAATTCCAAAGTACACCAATGTCTATACTGGTAGTTGACGTCTTTTTCATATGTGTGTCTTTGGTGAGATTAAATGCTGCCTGAAACTGATGAACTACTGTCAACTCAACACCATTCCAATCAGCAAGCATTTATTAAACCCTTACTGACAATAAGGTTATCAGGCCGTCCAGTGGGTAGAATATGACTATGCACAGGGCAGGTTCTTGCGTCTAAAGACCTATGATCTAGTTGATGGGAGAGGACACACCCAGAGGGACAGACACAAATTTGTAAATCAAGGTGTGATGAGTACACGTACGCTAGGGACACAGAGAAGAGGGGAGAGATCTCTTGGTTGGGAGTAGCGGTCAAGTGCATTGGATCCTGATCCATGAGAAGGATTTCAACGAGTGGAAACTGAACCCAAGGGGCATTCCAGGCAGCTGGAATAATGTCAGCCGAAGCAGAGAAGTTGCCGAGGGCAGGGTTACACGGGGGTGAGGAAGGAAGAAGTACGATAAAGAAGTTCACTCTCCCTGCTCGCTTATTTACAGGTCCTGCGTCTGGGCGAGCAGATGGTGATGAGACCCCAGGCAGCTCTGAGAGGACCCTGCATCACTAGTAGTAGTTACCCACTGAATTTGCCAAACTGGAACTGCTAATTTGGAAGTATGTTTTCCAAGCATTCATTCATTCACATGTTCAGCACACACATACGTAAACCTCCCCTGTGCCCGTGACCGCAGAGGAAACGAGAATACAAAAGACAACATGTGGCCCTATGAACAACTGCCGGAGCAACTGCCTCTGAATCTCTCATTCACTTACTGCATATGTGCCCGTCTTCTTCAATGGATCACAAACTCTTCCCAGGGCACGGTATCTAAGCTGATGCTTTCAATAGGTATTTCTGTGCAAAGGGCCGAGGAGGCAGCAGCTTACCCAAGGCAGCCGTGGCATTGACCTGGAGGATCAGCCAGCTGTGGATGTTCTCTTTGTTGGAGCCAAAGATGGTGAAGACAGTGCTCTTCTCGCCGGGCTCCGTGAGGAGCCCGTACACAAACACCGGCTTCTCGGAGAAGATGAATGTTTTCCAGGTCTCCCCTTCGTTGGTGCTGTACCTGCCCAAATGCAAGTAAAAGGATCCTTGCGGTTAAAGTCTCCGGGGCGAGAGCTTGGTTTCCAGATAACATTCATCTGTAAGAGGAACCAGGGCTCCTTGGAGAAGTGGCTGATACTGGGCTAAAGCCGGGCAAGTTTAAGGTTGTGCCAGAAAGGGAGGAAGTGCTCACAGACGGATGCCGATGACCCGAAAGGACATGGGAGCCACCTTGATGGGGCTCCAACTGGCCAGTCTGGGAAAATATGAACTTAACAAAGAGAAATGATGGTAACAGATAACACACTGAATGAAAAGAGGCCATGGGTCTCTAAATGATACCAAACAGGAAGAGAAAGGGGGGAGGAAATTTTTTTTTATTATACTACAGTGCTACCTAATAAATGTTGAAAACAATGACAGAATGAGAAAAGTGACTGTACTATAACCCCCCCACTGTAACAACCGAGTCAGACAAGAGGACCAGAGTGTTCACACGGTCTAAAGATATCAACTCACACTCACTGCAAAGGGGGAAATGTAATTTACAGCGGACAATCTGAGGTTCAACCCTCAACAAACTTAGCATCACTCACAGTGGTTCAACCTGACATCGTGTACCTCCTGGACAAAGCACTGAGGATACCACATCATCTAGGCACTACTATTCCATGCGACTGGACAAATTCAGAATGTGGAACTTTCTACATGACAACTAGTCTGGATGCTTCAAAACATCAAGGCCATGAAAAACCAACCAACCAACCAACAAGAGGCAGAGGGCTTGTTATAGATTGAAAGAGACTAAAGAGGTATAATAACCAAATGCGATATGTAAACGTGGACTGAATCCTGGATTAGAAAAAAAAACCAGCAGCTACAAATAGTAAAGGACAACTGAGAAAATATAATAGTCTGTAAGTAATACTGAGTTCATGATCATTTTCTTGGGTGTGATAATGGCATTCTGATTGTGCAGGAAAATATGCTGACTTCCTGGAGATATGTTTAAGTATTTAGCTATAAAGAGGCCCAAGAGCTGCAACTTTCTTTCAAATGATTCCCAAAAAAAAAGGGTGGCTGCACAGATGAATGGCTGGATGGATGGATGGATAGAAAGATGACAGGATAGATGGCAAAAGCAGAGCAAACGGACAAAATGTTAACAATTGGTGATTAAGGGAGCTGTAGGGGAAGGTCACATGAGTAATTTTTATACAATTTTTCCAACTTTTCCCATAGTCTTAAAAATTAAAAAGTTGGAGGAAAGTGTGTCCTGAGAAAAGTCTCCAAGACAGATTACATCAGAACGAGAGCAAGCCCTTGAGGGAAAAAAAAAAAAGCAGCACTGAAGTAACTGTACTGATTTCAAATTATCTTTTGTATTGAAGAGGAGAAGGAGAGGAAAGTGTGCCTGGTATTTGCTTCATCACCCAGTAAGCTGGTGAGATGCTCACCATGAGAAACCACTCAATTAAGAGGGGGTTCATGAGGGTCACAGAGCCACTGGGTCTCTCAAATCCAAATTATATACAAAACTTTTCTTTCACTTTTCCCATGTTTTTGAGATATTAGTTTTACTTACTCAGGATCTTAATACTTGATGTAGTTCTTTTTACAACATCATTCAATCCAAACACTTCCTCTTGTCTTGAGATTACTAAAATTGGTACTTCTGCAAGAAGAGCTATGGGTTAAACCTAGTGGTGGGGCTACAGGGCAATGGGGACTAAGCAATCTCCTCCACAGATCTTCCTAAGAGGAGAAATTCTCTTCTGGCTGATACGCTTTTGGTTTAAGCTATCTCTGAAGCAGGTACGGGGATAAGGTAACTCATTCAGTCTCTTTCTTGTAGCAGGGTGATGAGCGAATGGCTTAGTGCCATCTTTAAAGCAAACTGAACCAGCAGAGTCAGCCTATTAACCAGACATGATGGGAGCCATCCGTGTGATAAGGCCGGAAGTCTGCCTATTTGCACATTGCCTAGGTAATTCTACTTAACAGCTCCTCGAACGCGAGATAACCTCAGGAAATGAATCATCCCATTTCTTGAGAAGTTCCCAGCAGACTCTGACCATAACATATTAATGAGACTAAAAAGCAGGTGCATGGCCGAGTACAGCCCTGAACCTAAGAATAAACTGGGCATTTAAAAAACAGTGCTTTTTTCAAAATTTTGGAGACATGGTAGTCATATTATCAACTGCAAAAGTTAAGGGAACATCTGTTCTGGACCAAATTCTGACCTCCAGAGGAGAACTTGTGCTGGTGAAGTGAAAGTGACAAGAACCTTGCAAGAAAACAAACCAAGCCATCTTTATACGCCTAATAGTCGTGAAAGAGGACGTAGGGCCCCAGCCCTTAGGACGGAGAATTTAAAACGTTCAAACAGAAGTATAGACCTAATCTCATGGCCAAAGCTCTCAAGAAGATGGGACTATAATACAGTAGTAACATAATATAACCAAAGATACACTAAATAAGTGAAGCACTGGTAGACACTCAATTTAAAACACAAATGTGTGGCTGGAGAGAAAGGTCCTTGATGAGCTCAGACTTTTTAAAAAAAACATATTCAAGATGAGAAAAGTCATATTAACCAAGGGTAAAAACTTAAAGAGCAGTAGCAATCTGCTAATTAATCCTAGCTGTCATTCTTACAGCTAGTAATCTGTAGAAACAGTGGCCAAACAACGCAAACTCAAAATAAGTCAAGGATTATGCTTCAAATGACCAAAATAATTGGGAGGTTAGTGAGCAGTGAGACGTGGGTTGGTTACCCAGCAAGTCCTATAAAGAATTAGAAATGGAGGACTTCCCTGGTGGCGCAGTGGTTGAGAATCTGCCTGCCAATGCAGGAGACACGGGTTCGAGCCCTGGTCTGGGAAGATCCCACATGCCGCGGAGCAACTGGGCCCGTGAGCCACAATTACTGAGCCTTTGCATCTGGAGCCTGTGCTCCGCAGTAAGAGTGGCGGTGATAGTGAGAGGCCTGCGCACCGCGATGAAGAGTGGCCCCCGCTTGCCACAACTAGAGAAAGTCTTCGCACAGAAACGAAGACCCAACACAGCCATAAATAAATAAATAAAGCAAACTGTCAACAAATAAAAATAAATAAACACTATTATTAAAAAAAAGAATTAGAAATGGAATAGGCTCATCCGTCTGATGGTTAATGGTATAAATAGGAAAGACAGAAAAAGAGGCAGCAGTAGTTAGTCAATTTCTATTTTGGTTTTGTCTTTATTAAAGAGAATGATCTTCAAACTGGACAAAGCAGAAAAAAAAGACGGAAGTTAAAGGAAAGTGAATGCAAAATAAAGCACACTCTAGGGAACTGAAAGATTTAAAGGTATAATTGCAGAGCTCCTTTTAATAATCTCTAAAAGAACCACGAGAACAGATAAAGATCTCAAGACTAGATGAGAAAAAGTAGTTTTATTTCCCTTAAGAAGAAAAAGTTGTTTCAAGAATGGAGTATGAAACAGTTGATTGGAGAGCACTTAGACACGAAGGAAGTTGGAGCTGGGAGCTCAAATTGTTTCACACACAAGTCACAATAAATGAATCCCGTTTCCTTTTCTCAGGGTAACTCTTGATTTCAGAATAGGGTAATGATATAGGGCAAAGAAAAATTGTCTTAGGGTTTTTATTAAAAGAAATTGAGTGTCTAGGATCATGCTGGTATCAACGCCAATGTGACGCATGTTTCAGGCTGCTGGGGACAGATCTGGGCTCCACATCTTAAACCTCTGACATTGTGAGGAGGGCCCAAAGGAGAAGAAGCTAGAGGGTGTAGATTCAGGATCCTACAGCACAGGAGGGAAGGAACGGGGGCTGTTTGCCATGGAAGAGGAGATGCTCTGAAGAGGACAGGGAGAGGTCCTCGTGCATCTGAAAGGCTTTCAGGCAGAAGAGAAAGTATCTGTTGGATGTATCTCCCGGAAGCTGAGCCCGCTGCATAGCAACGGGAGGGAGGAGAATTTGGGCTCTCTCTGACCTGAGAACTTTCATTCATAAAGGAACGGATGAATAAATACTTAGTGCACGAACAGATGAACAACAAATTGTCCAAAGTGACATGGAAGCTCCTTTTGATTTGGCAAAGTCCCCATCACTAGAGTTATTCAAGCAAAGACTTGGGTGACCATCCATCACAGATGACAGAGAGAAAATTCCTGCAACGGGCAGTGGAAGACAGAACCAGAGGATGTAATATGTCCAGATCCCTGCTGGGGATCTCCCCGTGGACATACCACAGCCACTTCAGTTCACCTTGTCCACATCTGCAGTCATCCTATGGCCCTTCAGGCCAATACCTTTTCCTCTGCTTTTCTATGAGGGATATGATCATCTTGCCCTGTCACCCCTGACACCGTCTAGTCAAAAAGCAGGTCCTGAACACATAGTCCTCAAAATGCTTGGTCCCCACCTAAGCAGCATCTCTCACCTCCAGTCTTGGTCCTTTTAGATTCATGCTCCTCAACTTGCCAGAGCCATCTTTCTACACTAGCCACGTCATTCCCCTATTTTTAAACCCTCAGAGGGACTCTATCATTTCAAAAGCAAAGTCTGATGTCTCTGGTGCGGCGTGTAAGGTCCTCGGGGGACCTGGCCCCTGACCAGAGCTACTGCAAGCCTCATTCCTCACACACCCCGAGATGTACATTCTGTCAATACTAACGAGCTGCACCTTGCACTCTGATTCATGCTGGTCTCTGCTCAAGCTCTTTCTAAACCTGGGGTGGCAACCCAACATTGGGGTGGCAACCCAACATTGCTTTTTACCCTTGAAGTCTCAGCTCAAGTTTCCTCTCCTCCCAGAAGCCTTCTCCTGTCTCCCAGATAGCATTACTGGCCCTCCTGTGGCCGCCCTGCACCCTGTGCTCACCTCTATCTTATACCTGTAACGGAGCAGGACCCTATGGAACAGACCCCTCCCCTAGGTTCTCTGCTATAGCTCCTCTCTGACATACCTAGATAACAGTATACCATGCACATTTCCTGTGTTGTTTTACAGATGCTAAAACCACCACCAAATGGAAGACGTTAACTACTTGATGACCATGAGCACGTAGCCTACTGGAGCCTAAGGACTGATCATGTTAACCCCCGTGGCGCCATCCTGTTACCTCATCATCAGCCAATCAGAGAACTGTGCAGGGCTGATCACATACCTTGCGACGCCCCTCCCTCACCTGGCCTTTAAAAATGCTTTGCTGGGCTTCCCTGGTGGTGCAGTGGTTGAGAGTCCGCCTGCCGATGCAGGGGACATGGGTTCGTGCCCCGGTCCGGGAAGATCCCACATGCCGCGGAGCGGCTGGGCCCGTGAGCCATGGCCGCTGAGCCTGCGCGTCCGGAGTCTGTGCTCCGCAATGGGAGAGGCCACAACAGTGAGAGGCCCGCAAAAAAAAAAAAAAAAAAAAAAAAAAAATGCTTTGCTAAATAAAACCCATCAGGGAGTTCGGGCTTTTTGAGCACTAGCTGTCCCGGACTCCTTGATGATGCCTTAGAATAAATGCTGCACTTTCCTTCACCACAACCCAGTGTCAGTAGATGGGCAAGTGGACCCAAGTTTGGTTCAGTAACATACCTACTATATTTAAATGACCTGATTTTTCTACTAGGGCTGCCGTTCATCAGGAATAAGACCTCTTACTCACTTTTCTGCCCCTGGCACACAGAGGGGCATTAATTAATGCTTTTTTGTTAAAGGAAATTAAATGAACTGCACTGTATTTTCTTTTTTTTTCTAACCCCATCTCTCAGTTTCTCAACAGTTAAAGGTTGATAAGAATACCTGTTCCTCTATAACTCACAGTGCCAAAGACACCACATGGGGGTGAGAATGAAGTGGGGGCGGGGCTGGCTCTCTCTGCAACCATCCAGGTAAGTTACTAGGAGAGGAGGTTCCGCAACCACAAGGACAGGTTAACCGCCGTCTCCCACGTTCCAGAACTGTGGAGCTGCTTCCAGAACTCAGGTCCAGAAAAGACAGCTGCTCTGCTGGGTGTAGTCTTTGCAGTGGCTTTTCAGGACTCCCCAGAGGGAAGCCCTATGAAATCTGAAATCTCCTATGAGGAAAGATGCTTTGGGGAAAGTCCAAGGTATTATTAGTAACTACCAATATCATTATGCTGACAGGCAAACCACTAGGAAGAAATGGAAACTGATCTCATCCCTCACTATCAAGCCGACAAGCTTGGGTTTGGGTCCATTTTTGGTCAGAGTGCAAAAACACAACAGCCCCTTCTCTGAAAAACACGGATTCTACACAAGAACGACCTGCAACCCCTGAGCAGGTTCACGGTGACAGCATGCTGAACGAAGGGGTAAGTGACTCCCAGAAGAGGTTCTTGTTTATTCATTTCAGACATGTAGAAAACAGGAGCAAAACAAAGCGTTCCACTTCTTACTCTCAATTTCAATTAACAACAACAAAGAAAACAGCCTCAGTGGAGAATCAAGGCAGAAGCTGAAACAAGTAATCATCAACTCTTAGTTAACTATGCTAAACAGGGAGAGAAAGACATAAATTATTTAAAAGAACAACCAGGGACTTCCCTGGTGGCGCAGTGGTTGAGAATCCACCTGCCAATGCAGGGGACAGGGGTTCGAGCCTTGGTCCGGGAAGATCCCACATGCTGCAGAGCAACTAAGCCCGTGAGCCACAACTATTGAAGCCCGTGCACGTAGAGCCCGTGCTCTGCAATCTACAACAAAGAATAGCCCCTGCTCGCCACAACTAGAGAAAGCCTGCACGCAGCAACGAAGACCCAATGCAGCCTAAATAAATAAATTAATTTTTAAAAAAAAGATCAACCAAAAAAAAAAAACATCCCCAAACTTAACTCTTACGTTAAGCAATGTTCCACCCTCTGTCCCCACTAAACCTCTCACTAGGGTTACTGTTGTTACGGCTTCCTCCCTAAGGCTGGATAAGCTTTGGGTCGGAAGCTCTTCTCCCGGCCTCTCCCTCCAGCTGGCTCAGAAACATCTCAGAGCCACAATGGGGCTGGACAGCTCCCAAAGGATGCCTCATTCACCTCCGCATCCTCGGTTCCTAGAACAACATCTGGCTCCTTGTAGATATTCAACAAATGTTTGTGTAATTGACCTGAAATGATGCTTAACAGAAATATGTTCCATTTCCATCCAGCGTGGACCTGAACTCTTGACAGTCACGTTCTCACCAGACTGCATACATCCAGAGACCCCTACTCACATTTGAGCTCCAGGGACTGTCATTTACAACAGAGAATAACGGAAGTACTCCCACCCCCGGGGACTGCGATTGCCACGCTACCCCACCCTTTCCAGTTTTATAAACCAGGAAAAAAATAAGCAATCTTGGAAGACTAAGTGTGCATGACCTATTTATTTGAACAATCAAATATTTACTAAGTGCCTGCTAGCCTGCATAAAATAGAAATCCTTGTCTACAAAGACCTTGTTAATGAGTTGAGGAAACCAGGCATATAATGAAAAGGTAACTAACGAAAGGAGGCAGCATGCGATGAATGCCAAATCAACGAGACAGCCGCCAATAAACACTATGAGACTCAAAGGAGGGGGCCATGGCCATGGCTGGGGAGACCAGACTTAAGACGTGTCTGAAGTCCTAGACCAGCAATAGAAATCCAGGTGAGTCAGAAGCAGCCTTCACTCATGGGGTTTAAGGATCTGAACTAATTACAATATTTATTTCCTGCTTCTCTTCTGATGAAGCTGATAGCACACAGGTCAAAAGCAGAGCAGCAGGAGAAGCAAGAAAAAAACAAAACAACTCTGTGAGCAACATACAAATGCCAGGTGGCTACACTACACAGATTTTGGCCAAGCTCAGCCTGATATCTGGGACACACGCACCTGTCAATAGGAGGCCTGAACATATTCTCATATTTGCAAATGTTTTATTTGAACCATACCTACAGACACCTCCACGTGACCTGTGCAAAGAGAGGGATGCTAGAGGGTCCATATCCTTAAAGTCTACCCCCCCAAAACCATGGCTCAACATGTGCCGAGGGCACTGTGATTTTCTGGCAGCGGGTCTATTTTCCTGATCATGTTTTCCTGCAGCTAGCTAGCAATGACGCTGCGTTCCCCGAGCACATATGCACCGACAGATGGTGTAAGAGGACCAGAATCACATTAACTACTCCAGAGAAGCCAGCTTGGAATGCAAATGTAATCTGGAGGAGAGTTGAAACAGGGAAAATCAGGAACTGTCTCTGCAGTTTGACTGCCACACACAGAATGAAATGTATTCCTAGGGAGCCAAACTACGTCCCCTGCCGTACTTCTCAAGGAGCGGCCCGAACATCGCGTTGTGTACTTGTGTTATCTCACCACTAGAGGATGGAATCCTTGCGAGTGAAGGAAAACATCCTATGTCTCTTTAGATACACATCACCAGGCACCATCAGTGCTCGCGAAATGTGTGAGATGGGAATTAATAAATTAATGGATAAATAAATGACACGAATGTGGGAAGCATGTACCGTGACTGTCCTCATTTGAGCAAACGTCAATCTGAATGGGGACACAGTGTGTTGCGTACAAACAGGACTTCTTCTGACTCCTGGCTCTAAAGCAGCTGCTGACCAGAGCTGCACAGACCAGAGACCAGCCAGGTGGAGCGCAGAACACCGGGACTTTGCTTCTCTCTGCTTCTTGGAGGCCAGGTCACTCAGCACATGTCCAATTAACCACAGGGGAAACGAGCTAAGAGTTCTTTTTTCAAACCACCCACCTCTCTCTCTTGCTGCTGACCCTGTTTCTAAAAGGAGCCGAGGAAAGAAAGCTTTCTCCCTTGCGTTAAACAAGATGATTATAGGAGCTCTCTCCCGCTCCTTTAGCAATCTGTCTCATGGGTTCAGCCCAAAAACAAGGAGAAATGAGAGATAGTCTGTCCCGACCGAATGTTAACAAAATTAATTTCTGTCCTAACTCAGACTAAAGTAATGAAAGAATTGGTTCTGATAAAATCAGACTCAAGAAAGCAGAGGTTACTAACTCTTGACATTTTTGCTTTTCAGAGGAACATACTGCAAAGAGCACAGAACGTAATTTAAAGACCTGAGTGCTCGTCTTGTCTGTTATTAACAAAGGGGAGGATCTTGGGTAAGTTACTTTACGTTTCTGAACCTCAGTTTTCTCATCTAGAAGATGAAGCCATTAACCCCAAATGTCCTTTCCAGGTCTATTTGCAAGAACCCCAAAACCAAAGGTATCACAGTAAAAGTCACTTGGCTATCAAGTAATATGTATTCTGAAATTACTACTCATGTATCATTATTATTTATTATTATTATGACTCATTCTATGAGTAACTCTGTGTGTCACACACAAAGCAAAGAAAGACAAGTTGAAGAGCCTCTAGTTAATTTTTTAGTCATTATTAATTTTATTTATATAGAGCTGTGCTTTTTCAAATCAGTAAAATTATTTCATTTGTTCCTCTCTGAGATAGGAAGGGCAGATTATCATTCCCAGTTAATAAACAAGAAAAATTTAAGTAATTTCCCAAGGCACAAATTGTGCTGTCAATAACCTAGTGCTACAGAGATAAATCCACTTATAATCACAGAGTTAAATTTCTGGGAGAACAGTGTGATGTTAAAAAGCTTCACCAGAGACACTTACTTCAGCTCATTGGTTTCCATGCCTTGGGCGATGGCCATGATGATCCCGCCATGGTCTCCCCATGTGTAGTAGTGAGGTCCAGGAAGAGCCTGAAGAGAGAGAGCCAGTGCTGACGTCACTGCCATGGAGATGGCCGGGCATAAATGGTACACACCACACACACACGTGCACACACACTCAGGCACACACATGCACACACACAGCAGGGATATCAACCACCTGAATACAACTTTTCCATTTCCAGAGCACTTCACAGCCATTCTCTCATCTGAACCACACAGCCCTAGGGCTGGGCAGAGCAAGTTCTCACATTCCAGTATTTTTTTGCCAAATGAAGAAACTGGAGTTCCTATTAAAGTGGCAGACTGTAAACTACAGAGGCAGGAGTCAAACCCACATCTCTGACCCTCACCAAGCAGCTATTAAAAATTAACCAACTAGAGTTCTGGTTTTTGACTGTGACAGTATAAGCCCACTACAGCCCATCCTTCTTGTTAATTACAACTAAAAAATTTGGACAAAATATTCAATACAAAAAGACAGCTACCCGAGGATGCTGAAAAGTAAACAAAATAAGGCAGCTTATGAAGGGGATTTAAAACCTGAAGAAACTACCCAAACAATTGGGGCTTCCTGGTACACCTGTGCCCTGAGGGAATGCCCCAGCCTAGAATATGTTAGTCCCAGCCAGGCAGCTAAACCTTCAATGGAAACTTTCTGCCTAAGGAGTCAGGAAAAGAAGCCCCTGCATGACGGAGAGAATGTAGCTGGAATCCCAGAGGGGAGAGCATGAGGAAGTAAACCCTCTAATTCTGTGGATGGACTCACATATGTTTCAGCCTAACCCCTAAACTGTATGTGTGGGGAACAGACCCAAACTAGCACAGAAAAGACTTAGCCATCTGAACTGAGATCTCCAAAGAATGCAAGGCAGAAGTTACAGTCCGAATCTGAACAGGTTCATTACATGCTGAAACGAAAGCAGCAACATCCTCCAGAGGATTTCATTTCATGTCTGGGATGCAATCCAAAATCACTCAACATACAAACAGATCGGTAAAAAGTCTCCAAGTCTCCAGAGAAACGACAATAAATGGGTGCTAGTTCCAAGATGATCCAAACGTTGAAATTACCAAAGACTTTAAAACAGTTCTTATAACTGTGTTCCATGAGGTAAAGGAAATGAGCAAAAGAAAAGAATTCTTCCCAGAGAAGTGGAAACTAGTTTTTTTAAAGGAATGAATTCTAGAACAGGAAAATAAAATATCTGAAATAGGAAATTCACTGATGCGCTCAGTGACAGAATAGAAATGACAAAGGAATTAGTGAATTTAAAGATAAATACAGAACAGTAGAAATGATCTATGCTGGGACTTCCCTGGTGGTCCAGTAGTTAAGAATCCGCCTTCCAATGAAGGGGACACGGGTTCAATCCCTGGCTGGGGAACTAAGATCCCACATGCCACAACTAGAGAGCCTGTGTGCTGCAACTACAGAGCCCACGCGCTCTGGAGCCTGCACGCCACAACTAGAGAGAAGCTTGCGCATCACCATGAAGAGCCCTCACATCTCAACAAAAGATTTCACGTGCCACAACTAAGACCCGACACAGCCAAAAATAAATAAATATATATTTTTAAATGATCTATCCTAAAGAACACACAGAATAAAAGACTTAAAGGAAAAAAGCCCCAAGAAACTGTGGGACAATAACAAAAGGTCTATGTATAATTGGAGGCCAAGATGAACAAGAGAAAGGGACTGAAGCAGAAAAAATATTTGAAAAAATAATGGCTGAAAATTTCCCAAATTTGGTGAAAAAGATAAATTTATAGATTCAAGAGATCGATGAATCACACGATCATCACAAAGAAAACCACACCTAGAGACATCAAAACAAAACTACCGAAAACCAAAGATAAGGAAAAAAATATCGAAGCATCTTAAGGAAAATGACACAATACATACAAGAAAATGGTAACAAATGATTATAGATTTCCCATCGGCAGAGAGCACATCTTTAAAGTATAGACACACCTTGGAGATACTGTGGTTCAGACCACCACAATAAAGCAAATACCAAAATGAAGTGAATCATATGAAGTTTTTGATTTCTCAGTGCTTATGAAAGTTATGTTTGCACCATCCTGTAGTCTATTAAGTGTGCAACAGCATTATGCCTACATAAAACAATGTACACACCTTAATTAAAAGTGCTTTACTGCTATTAAAAAAAAAGCTAAGCATCATCTGAGCCTGCAGCAAGTCACAGTAGTAACATCAAAGATCACTGAACATATATCACCATAACAAATATAATAACAATAATGAAAAAGTTTGAAATATTGCAAGAATCACTAAAATGTGACACAGACACAAAGCAAGCAAACGCTGCTGGGAAAATGGCACCGATGGACGTGCTCGATGGAGGGGTGCCGCAAACCTTTCATTTGTAAAAACTACAATATCTACAAAGCACAGTAAAATGAGGTATGCCTCTACGGAAAGAAAATTACTATCAATCCAGCACACAACATCAAACAAACACATCCCCCAGGAATGAAAGTGAATTACCGAGATTCTCAAATGAAGGAAAATCAAGAAAAGGAAAACCAAGAGAACACACAGCTAGTAGATCTGCTCCACAACAAATGCTAAAGGCATGTCGTCAGGCTGCTGTGAAATTTACAGAGGGAAACGGATCTTCAGGAAGGAAGGAAGAGCAAGGGAAATGGTAGATATCTGGGTGAATATAAAAGACTGCTTTTCCTCTTAAGTTCTTTAAAATCCATACGATGATTAAAGCAAAAACAAAGACATTGCTGAGTTTTTCAATATGTGTCAATGTGATAAAAAATGAAAACAAAAAAGTTGGGAGAAGAGAAAAGGGATTTATTTGGTTGCAAGGTTTCTAAATTTGATGTTAAGTGTAATATTATGTTAAATGCAGTATTAATTCAAAAAAGACTATGAAAGATTAAATATATACGCTGTAATCCTTAGAGCAACCACTAAAAAAATAATAATACTACAAAGAAATATAATCAAAAAGATAATATTTAAGTAAAAACAGAATACTAAAAATACCTAAATAATACAAAAGGAGGCCATAAAGGAGGAACAGAATAATTTAAAAAAATGAAATTTAAATAAACAAATACATAAAATATTAAACCTAAATCCAACCATATCAATAATTATATTAAATGTTAATGGCCTAAGCATTTAGTTAAAAAGCAGAGCTTATCAGAAGAAATTAAAAAGACCCTCACTATATGCTGCCTATAAGAAACACTTCAATGTAAAGACACAGATGGGTAGAAAGTAAACGGATAGTAAAAGATATTATCCAAATAGTAAACATAAGATGGTTAAAGTGACTTTCAGTATCAGATAAGAAAGACTTCAAGACAAAAGGTATTACCATAGATAAAGAGGAATACTCCATAATGATAAAAGGGACAATGAATCAGAAATAATTATAAATGTGTATGTACATAATAACAGAGCGTAAAAATACATGAAGCAATATTGATAGGATTTAAAGGAAAAAAAGACAATTCCACAATCATAGCTGGAGATTTTACCACCAACAATTTACAGAACCGCAATATATAGCAATTTATGGAACTAGCCCCCGCCCAAACTGCAATATATAGCAATTTATAGAACTAGCCCCGAAGTATGTAGAAGGTCTGAACAAGTATCAACCGCCTTCATATAAATAACATCTGTTGAATACTGCATCCAACAACTGCAGAATATACATTCCTTGCTAACGCACATGACATATTCACCAAGACAAACCACATGTTGGATCACAAAACAAGTCCCATTAAGTTTAAAGGACTTGAAATCATATGAAGTGTATTATCTGACTACAAGGAAATTAAGATATCTATGAAAACATCAAATATCTGAAAACTAAACAACCCTTTTCTAAATAACTTATCAGACAAAGACAAAAAGCAAAAGGGACATTATGAAGTGATAAAAATGTTCTGGAATTAGATAGTGGCGATGGCTGCACATCACATCACTTGTGAGTATACCTAAAACTACTGAACCATACACTTTAAAGGGGTACATTTTATTGCATGTGAATTACATCTCAACTTTAAAGGGAGACATTAAAAAATATTCTGAGGGCTTCCCTGGTGGCGCAGTGGTTGAGAGTCCGCCTGCCGATGCAGGGGACACGGGTCCGTGCCCTGGTCCGGGAAGATCCCACATGCCGCGGAGCGGCTGGGCCCGTGAGCCCTGGCTGCTGAGCCTGCGCATCCGGAGCCTGTGCTCCACAATGGGAGAGGCCACAACAGTGAGAGGCCCGCGTACCGCAAAAAAAATATATATATATATATTCTGAACTGAATGACAACAAAAACAGCACATCTAAATTTGTGGCATACAGCTAAAGTAGTATTTACAGGGAAAATTAGGGCTGCAAATGCCTACATAAGAAAAGACCTAAAAATCAACAACCTAAAGATATACCTTAACAAGCTACAAATAGAAAAGCAAAGTAAATCCACAGTATACAAGGATAAGGGAAAGGTAATACTACAGAGGAGAAATCAACAAAATAGAAAACAGACAACAGAGAAAATTTAAGCCAAAAGCAGGTTCTTTGAAAAGAGCAATAATATTGACAAACCACTAACTAAACTAATCAAGAAAAATAGAGGAAAAAAATACAAATCACCAATAACAGGAATGAAAACAGGTTATTACCACAAATCCTACAGACATTTTAAAACATTAGAAAATACCTTGACTAATTTTAAGCCAACAAATTCAATAAATTTAGATGAAAGGACAAATGTCTGAAAATACACAACTCACCAAAATGGACATAAGTAGCAGAAAATCTGAATAGTTCTCTATCTGCCTGAGAAACAATTTCTAAACAAAAACATTCCCAAGAAGAAAACTTCAGGTCCAGATAGCTTCACTGGTATATGATTCAAGAAAAAAACCCCACCACTCTTACACAAACTTTATCAGAACATAAAAGAGGAAGAATTGCTGCTCAGTTTGTTTTATCCTAACACCAAAACCTGACAAAGACATTACCAAAAAAAAAATTACCAAGCAATATCTCTCATAAGTAACACAAAAACCTTTTAAAAACTACTAGCAAATCAAAACTAACCTTACAGGGGCTTCCCTGGTGGCACAGTGGTTAAGAATCTGCCTGCCAATGCAGGGGACACGGGTTCGAGCCCTGGTCCGGGAAGATCCCACATGCCGCAGAGCAACTGAGCCCGTGCGCCACAACTATTGAGCCTGCACTCTAGAGCCCACGAGCCACAACTACTGAGCTTGTGAGCCACAACTACTGAAGCTCGCGCACCTAGAGCCTGTGTTCCGCAACAAGAAAAGCCACCACAATGAGAAGCCCGCGCACCACAACGAACAGTAGCCCCGCTTGCCGCAAAGAGAAAACCTGCGTGTGGCAACAAAGACCCGACACAGCCAAAAATAAATTAATTAATTAATTTAAAAAAATACTAGCCTTACATTAAAAGGATAATATATTGTAATTAAGCAGGGTTCAAGAATTATTCCAGTAATTCCAGGATAGTTTAATATTCAAGAACCAATAAAGGTACTACACCATATTACATATTACATTTGTGATACTGTGATATAAGAAGATATATAAACTTTAGTCTTTGTTCTGGGCTCCTGGGGAGAGGTCCTAAAATCTTTGTAATTTCCTAAGTGATGAAGAGAAATAGGAGCACCTTTTGTTTTAATATTTGGTCTTGGACCCCAGTTCCTGACACAGAGCTCCTAAAACCCTTGTAATTTTCTGACTGATGGGGGTGACAGGAGGGTGTCTTACACAGAGCTCCTACAGCCCTTGTAATTTCCTGGGTGATAGGAGAGTCTCTTGTCCTAATGAGGAGACTCACGGTGGGCTCCTGGACAGTACGGGGGCTGGTCAACAGAAAGACTAAGCATGATTAGAAGCTTGAAATTTTCAGCCCCACCTCCATCCTCCCAGGAGGACAGAGGGGCTAGAGAGTGAGTTAATAGTTAATCACGCCTATGTGATGAAGCCTCCATTAAAACAGATAAATAACAAGGACCTACTGTATAGCACAGGGAACTATATTCAATATCCTGCAATGAATCATAATGGAAAAGAATATGAAAAAAATATATATATATAGAACTGAATCACTTTGCTGTACACCAGAAACTAACACATTGTAAATCAACTATACTTCAATTTAAAAAATAAATACATAAAGTCAAATGATTAGTAAAAAAAAAAAAAAATCCCTAAACTGCAGGATTCAGAGAGCTTCCAAGTTGGTGAACACATCCACATGCTGGAAGAACAGCACACCCCAACTCTGTGGGGACAGAAGCTCCATGGTTGGGACCCTTCTGGACCCTGACCTATGTACCTCTTCATCTGGCTGTTCATCTGTATCCTTTGAAATATCCTTTATAATAAACGGGTAAATGTAAATAAATACTTCCCTGAGTTCTGTCAGCCATTCTAGCAAATTACTGAACCCAAAGAGTGAGTCGTGGGAACCCCCAGTTTATAGCTGGTCAGTCAGAAGTACAGGTGACAACCTGAGACTTGCAACTGGCGTCTGAAGTGGGGTCAGGTGGGGCAGTCTTGTGAGACTGAGCCCTTAGACTCTGGGTCTGTGCCAACTCCAGCTAGCATGTGTCCTGACTGAATTGTAGGACATCCAGTGGGTGTCTGAAGAGTTGGAGTACTGCTTGCTGTGATGGGAAAACTTCCATACATTGGGTATCAGAAGTATTCTGAGAGTAAGGGAAAAGAGTTTTTCCTTTAACATAATACACCATATTACATATTACCATATTATTACATATTAGGGAAGGGAAGAGAAGGAAGAGAGAAAAAGAGAAATAAAACAAGTAAAGATCAGAAAGGAAGAAATAAAACTGTCCCTATTTGCAGATGATACAACTGCTTATACTGAATCTACAGAACAACTACTAACACTAATGAATTATTTTAGCAAGGTTGCAGAATATAAGGTTAATATATAAAAATCAACTGTCTTCTTATATACTATAGCAAAAACTGAAAAATGAACTTTAAAGAAAGTCCCATTTACAGTAATACCAAAAAATAAAAAATATCTAGGAATAAAGCTAACAAAAAGAAAGTATACAAGACCTCCACATTGAAAACTATAAAATATTGCTAAGAGAATTTTTTTTTAATGGCGTAACACACCACATTCATGGATTAGAAGACCCAGTAGTGTTATGATGTCAATTTTCCCCAAAATGATCTATAAATTCAATGTGATCCCAGTAAAAATCCCAACAGGATTTATAGAAATTGACAAGCTGATTCTAAAGTGTTATGTGGCAACAAAAAGAAAAAAATACCTAGGAATTAACCTACCTAAGGAGGTAAAGGACCTGTACGAAGAAAACTATAAGATACTGATGAAAGAAATCAAAGACAACACAAAAAGATGGAGAGATATAACATGTTCTTGGATTGGAAGAATCAATACTGTGAAAATGACTATACTACCCAAAGTAATCTACAGATTCAATGCAATCCCTATCAAATTACCAATGGCTTTCTTCACAGAACTAGAACAGAAAATTTCACAATTTGTATGGAAACACAAAAGACCTCGAATAGCCAAAGCAATCTTGAGAAAGAAAAATGGAGCTCGAGGAATCAGGCGCCCTGACTTCAGATTATACTACAAAGCTACAGTAATCAAGACAATATGGTACTGGCACAAAAACAAACATTTAGACCAATGGAACAGGATAGAAAGCTCAGAGATAAACCCACGCAGCCAGCACCTATGGTCACCTAATCTATAACAAAGGAGGCAAGAATATACAATGGAGAAAAGACAGTCTCTTCAGTAAGTGGTGCTGGGAAAACTGGACAGCTACATGTGAAAGAATGAAATTAGAACACTCCCTATCACCATACACAAAAATAAACTCAAAATGGATTAAAGAGCTGAATGTAAGGCCAGACACTATAAAACTCTTAGAGGAAAACACAGGCAGAACACTCTGACATAAATCGCAGCAAGATCTTTTTTGACCCACCTCCTAGAGTAATGAGAATAAAAACAAAAATAAACAAATGGGACCTAATTAAACTTATAAGCTTTTGCACAGCAAAGGAAACCATAAACAAGATGAAAAGACAACCCTCAGAACGGGAGGAAATATTTGCAAACGAAGTAACTGACAAGGGATTAATCTCCAAAATAATACAAACAGCTCATGCAGCTCAATATAAAAAAAAAACAAACAACCCAATCAAAAAATGGGTGGAAGACCTAAATAGACATTTCTCCAAAGAAGACAGATAGATGGCCAAGAGGCACTTGAAAAGATGCTCAACATCACTAATTATTAAAGAAATGCAAATCAAAACGACAGTGAGGTATCACCTCACAGTGGTCAGAATGGCCATCATAAAAAAAATCTACAGACCATAAATGCTGGAGAGGGTGTGGAGAAAAGGGAACCCTCATGCATTGTTGGTGGGAATGTAAATTGGTACAGCCACTATGGAGAACAGTAGGGAGGTTCCTTAAAAAACTAAAAATAGAACTACCATATGACACAGCAATCCCACTACTGGACATATACCCAGAGAAAACCATAATTCAAAAAGACACATGCACCCCAATGTTCACTGCAGCACTATTTACAATAGCCGGGACATGGAAGCAACCTAGATATCCATCAACAGAGGAATGGATAAAGAGGATGTGGTACACATATATGATAGAATATTACTCAGCCATTAAAAGGAACGAAACTGGGTCATTTGTAGAGACGTGGATGGACCCAAAGACTGTCATACAGAGTGAAGTTAAGTCAGAAAAAGAAAAACAAATATCATATATTAATGCATATATGTGGAATGTGAAAAAATCAGTACAGATGATCTTACTTACAAAGCAGAAATAAAGACATAGACATAGAGAACAAACATGCATACCAAGGGGGAAGGGGGGGTGGGTGAATTAGGAGACTGGGATTGACATATATACACTATTGATACTATGTATAAAATAGACAACTAATAAGAACCTACTGTATAGCACAGGGAACTCTACTCAGTGCTCTGTGGTGACCAAAATGGGAAGGAAATCCAAAAAAGAGGGGATATATGTATATGTATAGCTGATTCAGTTTGCTGTACAGTGGAAACTAACACAATATTGCAAAGCAACTATACTCCAATAAAAAAATTTTTTAAAAGACACATGCACCCCAATGTTCATTGTAGCACTGTTTACAACAGCCAGGACATGGAAGCAACCTAAATGTCCATCGACAGAGGAATGGATAAAGAAAATGTGGTACATATATACAATGGAATTATTACTCAGCCATAATAAGGAATGAAATTGGGTCATCTGTAGAGACGTGGATGGACCTAGAGACTGTCATAGAGTGAAGTAGGTCAGAAAGAGAAAAACAAATATCATATATTAATGCATATATGTGGAATCTAGAAAAATGGTATAAATGATCTTACTTGCAAAGCAGAAATAGAGACACAGACGTAGAGAACAAACGTATGAATGCCAAGGGGGAAGGAGGGTGGGATGAATTGGGGGATTGGGATTGACATACATACACTGTTGATACTATATATAAAATACATAACTAATGAGAACCTACTGTATAGCTCAGGGAACTCTACTCAATGCTCTGTGGTGACCTAAATGGGACGGAAATCCAAAACAGAGGGGATATATGTATACATACAGCTGATTCACTTTGCTATACAGTAGAAACTAACACAACATTGTAAAGCAACTATACTCCAATAAAACTTAATTTAAAAAAATTTTTTTTAAATGTTATGTGGTTAGACAAAGGAACGAGAAAAAGTCAATGTAATTTTATAAAGAACAAAATTGGAAGACTTACTGTACTTGATCTCAACCCTTACTCTAAGTCTTCAGTAATCAAGACAATTTGGTTTTGGTGAAGAGACAGGCATATAGATCAATGGAGCAGAACAGAAAGTCTTGAAAGAGACCCACACATACGGCCAATTGATTTTCAAACAGGTACCAAGGCAATTTGATGCGGAAAAGAGAAGTCTTTTCAACAAGTGGTGCTTGACCAATAGCATGTTTGTAAGGAAAAAATGAGTATCAACCCTTCCCTCACACCAGATATACAAATTAACTCAAAATAGATCATAAACCTAAACCTAAAGCCTAAAACTATAAAACCTGTAAAAGAATACATAGAGGACAATCTCTGCTAACTTGGGAAGGACAAACATTTCTCAGAACAACAAAGCACATAAAACATAGAAGAAAAGAACTGATAAATTAGACTT
This sequence comes from Grampus griseus, assembly GCF_964374135.1. Lineage (NCBI taxonomy): Eukaryota > Metazoa > Chordata > Mammalia > Artiodactyla > Delphinidae > Grampus > Grampus griseus. The sequence continues at coordinate 12,096,014 of NC_139002.1, forward strand.
TACCAAAATTAAAAACATTTGCTCTTCAAAAGACACCTTTAAGGAAACAAAAAAGCAAGCCACAGACTAGGAGAAAACACTTATAACACACATAAAAGACTTAAATTCAGAATATATTAAAAAAAAGACCTCTTACAGCTCAATAAGAAGACAAACACAGCTCTTTAAAATATATAAAAGATCTGAACGGACACTTCACAAAAGAGTTTTAAATGACCAATGAACACATGAAAAGAAACTCAACATCAAAAAAAAAGGAAAAAAAAACAGAAGCTCAACATCATTAGTCATCAAAGAAATGCCAATTAAAACCACAATGAAATATCATATGCAGTTATTAAAATGTCTAAAATTTAAAAGATTGACCATATCAAGTGTTGGCATGCACCGGAAGCAATCAGAACTCACACACTGCTGGTGGAAACATGAAACAGTACATCCACTTTGGAAAACAATTTGATACTTTAAAATAATCTGGTAATTCCTTTAAAAGCTAGACATATCTACCAGGTTGCCCACTCATTCCTTCCTACGGTATCTACCCAAGAGAAATAAAAATATATGTCCACCTAAAAACCATGCAATTAAATGTTTGTAACAACTATATTTGTAATCAGCAAAAACCAGAACGTCCATCAATCAACGAATGGATAAAGAAACTGTGGAATATCCCCACAATGGGATACCGATCAACAATGAAAAAGGAAAGAATCACTGATAAATGAAACAACATGAGTGAACCTCAAAGCCAAAAGACTGCATCTGTATGAGTCCATTTACACAGAAGTCTAAAAAATGCTAATAGTCTGGAGGGATGAGGGTAGAGACCAGAATGAATTACAAAGGGACTCAAAGAAACTTCGGTGGGTGATGCAACTGCCTTAATTATGGTGTGGGTGAAGGTGTAGTGATGGTGATCGATCCTGATCAAATTATATACTTTACGTGCAGCTTACTGTACATGAACAAAGTTTGTTTTTTTTTTAAGTGCAGAAAAGGAACTCTGTGGATCTGAGAATCTGCACAACTTATTAGTAGGAGAAGGGGAACAAGAATTCTAGTCATCAGTTTTCTAGACAGCATCTGTCAACTGCATCCCATTTCCTCTTTCCTGGCCACCACCTATCCCCCTCACACACTCGAGAATGTCCCTCTAAAGAGAAGGCTGCCCGTGGGGACTCAGATGCCCGCTCACACAGACAGTCTCCACCTTTTCATCCCCTACTTAGTCCCTGCTAGCTCCAAAGCTAAGGTCCCTTGTGCGACGGCTGCCTCTTGGCAGGCGCGGAGCATGCCTGGCGGGAGGCGCTGACAGCTGCCCCAGCATTAGCCAGACGACACCACTTCACTGGAGGAGGAGCAAGACACTGCTTTCTCCCCAGAAGGAAATCACTTGCAGATGTTCAAATCCCAGATTACACCAACATCAGAAGGTATGAACAAACCACCAGCCTATCTGCAGAGGAGAGAACACCCAATTTCAAAAGGAATGTCCAGCTCCAGGGAAGAGGAAAGCCGCTGCTTAATCTTTCCCATGGAAGCTAGACAAGGATGCCCCGAAAATTCCAACGTGTTCACACTTTTTGACTACTCTGGCCTTAACAATCTCCCTCATCCGAATACGTAATTATGTTTCCTACCATACTGTACAGCTGTGTAGTCCTTACACACACACACACAAACACATGCATGCATATACACGCACACACACACAATGTATGGAGGGGACAGCAAGCCCTACCTCGAACGAGATAAGGTATGTGACAGGCCAAGACCCAAACAAATGCTGGGTATTACTACTGCTTTACATACTATGTATTTCACTCTGAAAGTGTATGTATTGCATTCCCAGGAAGAGCACCATGAGGATGGGAGCTGTCTGCTGGTTCTCCCGAGAATCCCACAGCCCTTCTGACATCACGTCCGGCCTGCGAGAGATCTGGTGAGTTCTACCCCAGCAGCTCCCTGCACACACAGCAGAGCACCACTGAAAGCGGCCCCTACAGAATGAGACCAGATGCCCGTCTCCCTGACGGGAGACTGGTGAAAAACACTTTTTTTTTTTAAACAAGTTTGGGAATTCTCTAATGTCCAAGGCTGAGTTAGCATTTGGGGACTAGAGAACTAGCCCCACCTTCAGAATTGGTACAATCAGTTCCTAAGGATCCAAATTCGTCACACAACCTTCAGGCAAAACCAGCCTCCTTCCACAGCACAGAGTCTGCCGTAGCGCGGAGTGAGATGGAGCGCCTGCGCAGTACAGCCAGCCCGGGAAGGGGGCGGGGCAGGGGCTTGGCTTTAACTTCGCTAATATGCAAAAATAAGTAAGAAACCAGGGTCAGACCTGATACCACTACAAATACGTGACAATCTGCCGATGGATTCAGCAAACAGTTACTGAGCACCATGTGTCCATGCCAGACGCTGCTAGGTCCCAGGAGTAAAGAAGTGACAGAACAGACACTGCCTTATCCTTACGGAACTCACAATCTTGGGATATTTACACAAATTCACAGTTGTTTTTTAAAAAGTTTGTTTTGGATTCAAAGTAACATTTTTGGCAAAATCACAAGCCCACATCACGGGGTGTGAATACAAATCAGCTGACCCTGTCAGTGTGGCTCCGGGTACCTCTCCTTATTTTATAATCATACTTGGCGTCATTGGCCTCCACCACCAGCCGTGTGTGTTCCTGAAATGTCAAGGCACAGTCCACATTCTCCCACAAACAAGGGCAGGGGTTGCGGAGGGAGGGCGCTGACCTCTCGCCACCGGGCTCCAGCACTGCTGGAGATGTACACGTTTGTCTTGCTTGCCAAGTTCTTTCCCACTGAACCTAAAATGCAAGAAGAGTAATTATTTTTAATGTCAAGAATACGCCAGATAATCACCTTGCTCAACCAGAAATTCTGAGTCATCTCGCAACTAAGATGTCTCAGAACCACGAACAGCCAGTATTGCCCTAGGTGGCAGCGGTCACTGTGTACTTGGCTGCACGTAACCCAATAGCTTAACCCGTCAGTGAGAACAGGCAAAGCCAACTTACCCGTGGCGATGACAAGACCGGGCGCCGACTCCTTGGACAGGATGGGCATCCTTCGGAGCTGGAGGCTGAGCAGCTGGCTGAGCCGCTGGGCCAGGTGGAGGGAGCAGCCCTGGGAGAGCTACAGAACACAAGTTCAGGAGCCGTCAGCACGCAATGCAACACGGAGGTCTCCCTCGAAACGCCAAGGCCTCTTGGGCCCACGCTGCAGTCGGCACAGAGGAAGGAGATCTGGCCCAAAGGAGACCAGAGCCACAGCCTGGCTGTCCCCACACTAACCCAGGTGGACATGATCATCTGAACCACATAAATGCCTCTCATGGAAGAAAAGAGAAAAATCCTAAGAAAAAACTCCTTCTGAGACTCTCAGAGAATAGCAATTAGAAATCAGTGCCATATATAAAACAGATAACCTACAAGGACCTTCTGTACAGCACAGGGAACTATACTCAATACCTTGTGATAACCTACAATGGAAACGAATCTAAAAAAGTGTGTGTGTGGGCTTCCCTGGTGGCGCAGTGGTTGAGAGTCTGCCTGCCGATGCAGGGGACACGGGTTCGTGCCCCGGTCCAGGAAGATCCCACATGCCGTGGAGCGGCTGGGCCCGTGAGCCATGGCCTCTGAGCCTGTGCGTCCGGAGCCTGTGCTCTGCAATGGGAGAGGCCACAGCAGTGAGAGGCCCGCGTACCGAAAAAAAAAGAAAAAAAGTGTGTGCGTATATATACATATAATATGTGTGGGGATGTGTGTGTGTGTGTGTGTATATATATATATATATATATATACACACACATATATATATATATATATAACTGAATCACTTAGCTGTACACCAAAAACTAACACAACATTGTGAATCAACTATATTTCAATAAAAATTAAAAAAGAAATCAGCGCCAACTCAAGTAGATAGGAAAGCTTTCACTCTCTCATGTTACCTAGAATTTCTCTCATGTCATTCGAAAGAATGAAAGAGAATGAAATGATTTCATGGCGCTTATTTTCTAAGTCAATGAAGATGTATTTCAAATGTGATTTAAGCAACTCTGTCAGAAAACAACCTAAGAATCAGAAGTCAGAAAATCTCACTGATAAGCTCCCAGATGTACAACACATATGAGATATAAACCCCAAAAGAGTCACATTAAACTTTTTTAAGCAGTCTGCATTTGTACGACAAGTCTTCACGTGTCCTCTGCAAGACTTCAGGTTATTCAAACTGGCTTCCATCACTTATGCTCAGATTTTAATAGCTCTGCAAACAAGGCCTTTTGCTATAGGGTCATACCTGATTCTCCCGGCCAGAAAGTGACTGTCAAATGTTACGTAGCCTTGTCTGGTGTTCTAGATGGGGTATCTCTATGTGTGCTTAAGTTACAGGTAAAAACTGACATGATTTGCTAGATATACTTATTTTTATAACAAAAGGATCTCTCTAACAAATATCTGTCTTGCTAGCATCAACGTTCAGCAAATAAAAACTGGAGCAAATTAGGCTGAGTCTCAAATACCTGCCAACTCACCTTTTCTGTCACTACCTCAAATCAGAAGCAGAAACTAAAAGCTGATTACTAATCGTTGTACAGTTCATAAATAAACTGATCAGTCAGGGAAATAAGCAGCTGGATTTTAACAATACTATTCATTTTATTTAACCAAGGTTTGGACCCCTACCACATGCTCCAAAACCTATATCGTGCAGTGAAACAACACCTAGGTGTTTATCTGCACCTACTTATAACCTGCCTCTCTCCAAAACTAGACTCGATGTGGTAAGTCCAGACCTGTTGCCAAATAGGGAAGAAAAATCAAGAAGTACAAAAAAAAAAAAAAGGAAAAGAAAAAAAAATCAAGAAGTACATTCTAGAACAAGAGTCTCCAAAATAATCTTCCCAAGGACCACGGATACAGCATACAAGAGAGTCAATATACTTAACCATGGACAAATGAAATTAAAAAATCCAAAAGACCAGGTAATTGTCTAACTAAAATGTTTTGGTTTCTCCAAAAATGAGTACTACTCTTTTTTTCCAAGTTCCTTCCGCCTACCTACTTTACGCACCCTAGATCCCCTAGAGAAATGAAAATGGAGGTGTGGGGTGTCACCTGAAGCCAAGGACCACGATCACAGACTTCTCCCCAGGGAAAAGGAAGGAGCCACCTAAGCGAATGGTAACGCTGAATGGGACCAAATAACACATTTTAGTATCATGACCTTTTCAGATGAAGCCACAGGTAGGGAAAACTGTAGAATCCTAAATTATATTCAGGGAGGAATTTTAAAAGATGTTCCCCAGCAAATCACTCTGCTGTACAGCACAGGTCCCCAGACTTTCTTGGTTCCCAGCACAACTGGTATCTCAGTAATTTTTTTTATAACAGCCTCAGGTCAGAAGAAATACCGATGTTTGTTTTTTTACATAGTTAAGTCCAAACAACTTAATAAGTATACGTCCTAATAACTTAGCAGCAGTTTGAAATAATATTGTGTGTGTGTGTATAAACTGAAAGAAAACATAAAATTTTATTTCATTCTTAAATAACCAAAATTACTTAATAATAGTATATAGACACCTTTTGGGCACTGCACATCTTCTCAAACTTTGGAATCTAATCAGATATCACTACCATCATTTCCTGTGCCAACCTGATTTTCTTACTTGCTTTTTATCACATCAAATGCCAAAAATCCAGCTTCACAAAGATATGTCATCAAAAGACATATAGCATGAGCTAATGTTGAAACGGTGAACTAACTCAAGATAGTAATTCACATGGTGACCAACAGGTGTCAAGTATCACAGTTTTTCCCTCAAAAACTTAAAATATCCCATGGTGCCCCTGTGAGTTCACTGTGGCATCCCAAGGCATCTTGATGCAGCGTTTGGGAACTGTAAGAGTAGAACTACAGTTAAAAGTGTGTATTAACAATCCAAACAAGAGCAAAGTATCTATACCTCACAATTGATTTTCTCTCCATATCCTGTGAAGGCTGGGGCCTGAAGGAATTCCCAGGTCCCCCCTTTGTCAAAGGTGATGACTGATCTCATGTTCTCTTCATTCATGGAACCATTAATCAGAGTAGCAATGTAGACTCCCTGTAACCCCTCCACGCGGTGGAAGTCAGCAAATGGTTCATTTGCAAAATACCTACATTAAGAGAAAATAAAACAGCTGTGAGCATGAATTCATCATTTGCTTGGCATGTTCTTATTTTAAATAACATAAAATTGAACCATTTTAAAGTACACAATTCAGTGGCATTAAGTACCTTCCCAATGTTATGCAACCATCATCACTGTGTAGTCCCAGAATATTTTCATCTTCCCAAAGGGAAACCCTGGACCCACTGGCAGTCATGCCCCACTTTCCCTTTCCATCCCAGACACTGGCAACCACTGATCAGTTTTCTGTCTCTATGGATTTGCCTCTTCTGGATATTTCATATAAATGGAATTATACAATTTGTGGCCTTTTGTATCTGGTTACTTTCTCTTAGCATAGTGTTTTCAAGGTCCATCCATGTTGTATCAGTACTTCATTCCTTCTTACGGCTGAATAATCTGTCCTTTTAAAAAAGTGATGTTTTGTCATTTTGAAGGCCAAGATGCTCACCTGACCTATCACTCCTCACGTGGGGTTCAGAATGATTAATACAACACGGAAAAGTTGATGTCAGAGTTACATTTATTTCTCCACTAATGAAATTGACCCCAAATCCTCTAGTGAGCCCTGACAAACAGGAAACCTTAAACCAAACTCACCAATACTAATTATAGTGTTGGCCTATTCACAATAGCCAAGACATGGAAACAACCAAAATGTCCGTCAACAGAGGAATGGATAAAGAAGACATGGTACGTATATACAATGGAATACTACTCAGCCATAAAAAAGAATGAAATCATGCCATTTGCAGCAACATGGATGGACCTAGAGATTATCATACTAAATGAAATAAGTCATAGAGAGAATGACAAATACCATATGATATTACTTACATGTGGAATCTAAAATATGACACAAATGAACCTATCTATGAAACAGAAACAGACTCACAGACATAGAGAACAGACTTGTGGATGCCAAGGGAGAGGGGGTGGTGAGAGAGGGAAGGATTGAGAGTTTAGGGTTAGCAGATGCAAACTATTATATACAGAATGGATAAACAACAAGGTCCTACTGTATAGCACAGGGAAATATATTTGACTTACCATGATAAACCATAATGGAACTGAATATAAAAAAGAATGTATATATATGTATAACTGAATCACTTTGCTGTACAGCAGAAATTAATACGTTGTAAATCAACTATTCTTCAATTTAAAGAAGTATAGTGTTGAGGCTTACAATCTAACCCAATTTGAGGCATACAATCTAACCCAATCTATAGGAATATAGCTAAGGGGTTACACAGCCACTGTCCAGATACTTACAACTAATTAGCCAAAACCCTGATCAGACGGAAGCCGATAGGATTTGTCAGGGAGCAAAGCAGAACCCCTTTCCCAAAGGCATGGTATATCTAACAAGGATGGCTCTGGAAACCTTGAGGTTATGCTTATTAACAGTGAAGCAGAGAAGACGACCCTCCCTGGCCTTAACTGCTACCCCAGATACTGTAATTGCCCTGGGAAGAAGTTTTGTTCTAACATGGTACACACATTACAAACAGAACAGATCTCTCAGAAAGGGTAGCCACAGTTCACACGTGGCTTGTAAAACCGGAAGCGGGTCCTTTATTTGGAGGGTTCTGAGCCACTGGGCTTTGTGAAAAAGCACAGAACTGTGCTCCCCCTTTATCTGTCATACAAATGTCGAGCTGGATGACGGCTGGCCACCTCAGACAGGAAGACGCACACAGCAGTGGCAGGGCCACCCCAGCTGAGAGGCGGAGCAAGGTCCTCCAGAAAACCCCAGCGCTGAGACCAAAGGTTCTGACGTGTGGTTTCCTTAGGTCTGTTTTAGTTGTTTTTCAGTTGCTTCCTTAGGAACGGGCCCCACGTCTGCTCCCCCCTGCCCTCCATTCACCTCGGCTCTGCTGCTTGTGATCCTAGCATCGTGAGGTCCCCGTATCGGCTTCTTTCAATTTATCTGGGAGGTCTGAATTTCTCTTGTTTTCAGGAGCCTTGTTTCTCCCCCTGGTCTCTCTCCTGGTGTTTTATTTTTTCAATCCAAGCAGAAGCCTAGCCTCTGTACGTCCCACGCTCCTCCAGGCCCCGGTCCACCCTGTCATCTCCCGCTCTGATGCCTTGCACACTACAACTACCTGACTTACCCAAGCATCTCCCCCGGAGAGTCCGTTTTCTTCCGTTTTCTCTCCCTGGCTCTCACCACTTGCTCTTCCCCTCGCCAGGCAGCTCACCAGGTCCCCCTCAACCACCCTCAGCCCAAACCCAGCACATCCTCAAGATGCCCTGTGGGCCCACCACGTCTGTCCCTCCATCTAGACGCTGCCTCCACGTGGCACCTCTCACAAGGTCAGGGTCACCCCTGCTGAGAATTCCTCCTCCCGGTCTCTAAGTAAAGAGACCCAGGTCCTCGGCACCACACGTTCCCACTGAGCTCAAAGAAGAGCTCGTTTGGTTTGGTGTGGTTTTCTGTTTTTTAAGTTAAGCCAGCCTGCCCACATAACCTGCTCCTTCACCCCGTCCCATGTCATCGTGCTGAGATGGAGACGCAGCTGACAAAGGTCATTCAATTGAGTACATCTGAACATCTCCAGTCCCGAGATAAAATCTGAAGAAAAAAAAATAAGAAGGCCGAGGAGGATGTCAGTCTATGAATCTTGACGTAAATCTATTTTCACTTTCCTAACTGGACTGAGCGGTGAGGCAGGGCAGGCAGTCGGGGAGGAATGTCTGTAACTGCATAAAGGGTCGTCTGTCTGTGCACAGTGGTCGCGTGGCCACGTCACTGAGGTTCCCGCTTCCTGGGGAGCCACTCGCTGCAGCTTCGGGCCCCTGCCCTGCCCTGCCGTCTCCATCCTGAAGGGCTGACAAATGCAGAAGCCAAGCCCCGACTCATCAGCCCCATAGCTGGAGGCTCTCAAAGGTGACAGACAAAGAGTCGGCAGAAGGCCAGAGAGAGAGTGGTTCATGATTTTAGTTATAAAAAAGGAAGGACACTATTACTCACCCATACAGAGAAATGAAGTCTTGATTGACACGTGTTACACGTGGATAAACCCTGAAAACGTTACATGACAAAGTGAAGCAGACACAAAGGCAGACACAAAGGTCAGGTGTTACGGCATGATTCCATCTATATGAAACAGCCAACTCCGTAGCGACAGAAAGTAGCCTGGTGGCTGCCAGGGGCTGGAGGAGGGGAGAGTGGAGAGAAACTGCTGAACGGGTAAGGGGTTTTCTTGAGGGGAAATATAAATGTAAATGTTTGGGAATTAGATCAAGCTGGTGGTTGCACAACATTGTGAATGTGCTGTGTGCCACTGAGTTGATTACATTAATAAAATGGTTAACATCATGAGAATTTCACTTCAATAAATCAAAAAAAAAAAAAAAAAGCCACAGGACCAGCCGGAAGGGGCCGTGACTGACCAGAACGACCTGAGGATGAATCGGGGCAGGAATGGTTTATAACACAACATAAGACACTGAATAATAAGGAACCTGTGGGAGGGGGGAGGGACCCGGAGTAAATAAATAAATAAATAACCTGCGCGTCTACACAGGGGAAAAAAAAAGTAAGGAGTAAAAGATGACAGCACCTCCAAAGGAGAAGAAACAGGGCGGAGAAAAGCATATCAGAGACCACACAGGAAGTTCTCTGCTTGGATATCTAATAGGCATCTCCAAACCAGAACTCTTGATCTTTTCCCCACACCTGCACCTCGCCCAGCCCTCTCCGTCAGTCTGAAACCATCACTGCAGCAGCTACCCCGGCCAAGCAGTGGTGGGTCCCTGACTCCTCCTTCTCTCATACTCCATGTCCAGTCCATCAGCAAATGGTCAGAATTTGACCATTTCCAGGATCTCTACTGCTACCGCCCCGGGGTCCAGCCAACCTCCATCTCCACTGGCCTGGTTTCCGGCAGTGCTCTCACAGCTGGGCGTCCCCCCCGCCCGACACATGAAAGTCCGCTTCCACTCATGTCCCCACCAGACACATGAAAGTCCACTGTCTAATTTCCACACGGCATCCAGGATGGCTTCTTTAAAAGATAAGTCACGTGAGCGTTCACTGAAAATTATTTATTAACACGACCCATTTATGTTTTATGCACTTTTCTTTACATAATGCAATTCACAGTTTTTAAAATGGTGTCCAAAAAAACGTAACACCGGGCTTCCCTGGTAGCACAGTGGTTGAGAGTCCGCCTGCCGATGCTGGGGACACGGGTTCGTGCCCCGGTCCGGGAAGATCCCACATGCTGCGGAGCGGCTGGGCCCGTGAGCCATGGCCGCTGGGCCTGCGCGTCCAGAGCCTGTGCTCCGCAATGGGAGAGGCCACAACAGTGAGAGGCCCGCGTACCGGGGGGGAAAAAAAAAAAAAAAAAACGTAACAGGTTAAACCAAATAATGTCCAGCTTCCGGTCAAAACCCTCCATCGTGCTTAGAAGAAAAAATAGGGAATTCCCTGGCGGTCCAGTGGTTAGGACACCGCACAAAAAAGAAGAACAGAAGAAAAAGATAAAGTTCTTTCTACACCCTTGAGGGCTCTACACAACCTGAACCCTGCTCTCTTGGTTCCTGTGTCTTGGGGATGCTCTCTCCCCTCCACCAGCTGTTTGATCCACCCTGGCCTCCTCACTGCTCCTAAATTAAACCAACAAAGTCCCACCTCAGAACCCCTGTGCCTGCTGTTCCCTCCGCCTGCAATGCTCTTCCCCGGGGTATGTGCCCAGCTCCCTTCCTCGTGTAATTCAGGCACCTGCTGGAATGTCACCCTCGTGAAACAGCCTGCCACGACTAGCCAATATAAAGTAATACCCTCGTAACCCTCTGTCCTCTTATCTCGCTTTATTTTTTTTCTCAGCGCTCACCATTATCAGCAGATCACATATTTGTTTATATTCTGTTTTCCCCCAGTTAGAACAAAAGCTCCATAGAATGTAGGGCCTCGTCCTGAGTTTTCCTTGCTGGATACAATATCTCATGGCTGTACACGCAACATCGCCAGGCACCAGGCAGCAGCATACTTGCTGAATGAACTGATGACTGAATGAACTGGCAACGTGAAGAGGGACAGTGGGCAGCAAGGACATGCCCTCTGACCTGGTGGTCACGGCCTTTTGGGCCAGACCTCACTGCAGACCAGTCAGTCAGCTCCACCGGACGGCTCTTCCCAAGAGCACAGAGTAAACGTAATCACAGTCAGACACACACAAGTCTGGTTTGTCACCCAGTAAATGAGAATAAATGGGCTTGTGGCACCAGTGCCCCCACGGATTCGTGGCATCCACCCCTCCCAAACCCCGGACTCCTCCACGACCCAGAGAACACCCGTTACTGCAGGACAACTCCAGGCATGTGATTTACTGACAAAGGATCGGTGATGTTGGTGTCTTTCCACAGACACCACAGAACAATACCTTGCAGTTACTGAAAAAAAGAGTAATGATGTCAATTAACCAGAGGCACACAGAAGCAGGGCCTTGCGGCCACATATACCAGCTGGTCTGGAGTTGATGATGATTTGCAAGCGCTCTTTCCCACTGGCTCTGAGACCACAAAACCAGGTAACTGAATGAAGGGAACCCAAAGGAGGGGCTGACACTGCGGCGGTGACCCTAAGTGTCACCCAGGCAGTGGTGCTCAGCCTGTGCATCACATAAACGTCACCTGGGGAGCTTCTGAAAATCCTCACACACCCATCACACCCCAAACCAGATAAAATATAATTTCTAGGAAGGTGAGCCAGGCATAATCGGGGTTTCTGAAACCTCCCTGCCGAGGTGAGTCCAAACGTGCAGCTAATGTTGAAACCCACCCATCCAGAGGTCGTGCGGGGGTGTAAGAACGCAGGGAGGGCCTCCCGGTCTCCTTACCTCACCAAGGTGTCACTGCCTGCCCCTGCTGGGCTGTAATAGAGCACATTCTCCAAGGACAGCGAGAACTTCAGCCCCTCCGCCTCCGAGATGTACAGGTTGGTGCGGTTGTTATTGTGACTGACACACACAAACACCTGGTCCTCGGAGGCGTCCGCAATGTAATATTCCTTTGGCATCAGAAGTCAGAAAAGACAGAAGTCAAAAAAACCACACAGGCCCTGTGGACTGTCCCAGCGCACACTAAAGCAATGACTTCCAAATGTCCCAGTGAGGACTGCAGGCTCGGAGCCCACGGAAAGCCTCCCCACGTTGGGAAAGAAGCTTGGCCGACTCTCTCTTTGGAGACCCTGAGGCTGCCTTACGGCCGGAGCAAACCCCTTCTTGGCAGGTGGGACACAAAATAAGAATGGGCCCTGAACTCCAAACATGACCCAGAAATCGCTTTTAGTTAATAATGTCTCCCTATCATTAGTACAAAGTACAACATGGATTAATGTGCATTTCCTTCCCTCTTATTTTCTCTAAGGTGACTATAGGAAGGCAGAGCCCAGAGAAAGCAAAGAACAGACAAGCATGTTCTCCGTCACACCCTCCTCTTAGCTACTAACCTTCCATCACACCAACTCCGGGCATCAAGGCCTCCAAATGCCCCCTCCTCCCCGTGGTCACGTCTCTGATGACCCGGTCCACACTGAATTTCCCTATCGCTCTCTATGTTCTAACACGTACTGCACAGTCAAGCCTTTGACTGTACATGGTTTCTTCCTCTGCTCTGCTCTCAGGCTCTCCAACCCATCTGTTTCTAAAAGGGTGAGACTCAAATCCTATCCCCTTTTGGAACCTCACCATCTGTGAGCAACACAGCAGGTACTTAATAAATAACTACTGCTGTCACTAACCTCTCATTCCTTCAGCACTAGCACACTGAGACCATTGACTCTGGTTCCAAACCTCTCTGCCAATCCTTCTCCACTTAAAGCAAATTAAGGCTCCCATTCAGCTCCACTTCAAAAAGTGAAGAGGGAGAAAACAGACCAAGATGCCCAAAGCATAATGGTTCTCTCTCTCGAGACCGATCTAGAAAGTGACTTCAGGGAGACTCCATCAGGTATCCACCCCCCATCACCCTCCCTCTAACCTGTGCACGAGGACAACGGCACTCCTTCCCACCCCGGCGTGGACCCCACTCACATTAATAGGATATCTTGTGACAAACTGGGCTGCTCGCATGGGCTTGCGGCCAAAGGAGACCCAGAGCTGGACAGAGGATGGTTGCAGACTGCCGAAGAGATGCTGCCAAGGAAGAGGAAAAAAAAATCAACTGTACTATATTATCGCCACTCAAAATGAGCGAAAAGAGAAAAGTGAAAAGTCAGACCCCTCTGATTCAACTAAAAACACAAAATAGAGAGTGTGACCGCAAATGCACATTTCTGCAACATTTGCTGTCACTGGGCAGCTTGGGCTGTACCAATTTATCCTAGATACCTGGTCTACAATAAATATTAGATACTCCAGATACCACATGAAGAGGAAGGACGACGGTATGATGGGAGAACTTGAGCTTGGGGAAGGGGGCAGTGGCCGCCAAAGCTTAAGCAGAGAGTGAAAAGGGAGAGAATTGTGTGATGGCGAGACAGGCGGGGCGGAGGAGCCCACAGCCCCCAAACCACCCCTGAGTGAGGTCAGCCACACACCTGATACGCATAAAAACTACCCTCTTCCTCCTTCTACTCGTATCTGCAGATCGCTAGGATCCCGAGTCACAGGGCTTTAATTTGTACCAAGAGTTGAAGGGATTTTCATTGATTCTCTTTTTAATCTTTTAAGACTCCTCAGTGATTAAGGTCTTTTGCTAGAATATGCTTTCTTTGGTAGCATACAGAGTACGTCACATGACGCTGACCGCGCACGTGACGCACTCACTCCACACGATGCTGACCACGTCACGTTGCATTTTAGAGATACTAAACCACAGCTGGAAGCTTGCAAATGTATATAAAAGCACTAGAGTTGGAGCCACCTCTAAATTTCTCTAGGTCCTAGTTTATTCATCTATAAAATGAGAAGCTGATTTGAATCAGGACTTTGGGTATGGGTTTAAGTGGTCCAGGAACCCCAGAAATATATATACAAATTTTCTGTGTCGATGTACTCACTCGTTTTGCTAGGGAGAACGTCTCACCAGGTTCTCAAAAGGGTCAATGATTCAAAAAAGGATAAGAAACACTGTAAAGGATCTATGTGGCTTCTTCCAGCTCTACAAGTCTGTGACCGGGAACTGAAGGCAAATGTGGCACATCTACGAAAACAGACAGGGAGGTCCATCCTCGTGCGGACATCCTCGCAAGCACGACTATCACCCAACTGATTAGAATGTCGGGATCCCCAGCCAGAAGGCTTCACTTATCCTTGGCTATGTTGCTACTGTTTATTATAGATTTTAAATTCCTATAGAGGACGGAAGATGCCCATTTCTCTTAACTGTAATATAACAACTACTAATACACATGCTCACGCATGTCCAATAAATACTGTGAAGAGCAGGCTGATGAACATGAAGTTATTTTCTATTCATTTGAGCAGCAGAATGTGTGTGTACACACACACATTTTTTTTTTCAAGCCACCACTGAACACCGGTTAAAAGTCGTCTGTTTTAAAGAAGCCAGGTAGAGAAGTACAGAAGACTGCCTTTTCAGAATGGCAGCCCGAAAACCACATAATAGCTTGTCCTCAGTATGGGGCTATAGAAATGATAGACTGATTAAAAACGCAAAATGTATCACCTGAATGAGAGAAGAGTTCCCAGTAAAACTGCTATGTATAAATTCCAAAAGCCCTCCTTAGGTCAATAAAGTTTTATAACTATGTATAAAGGTCAGATGATTTAAGTCACCCTATATAAATCCTTATGAATATATATAAATACACAGATATCAGTGAAACACATATTTTTTATGCTTTTATGTTCTGTCACCACTTCCTATTGCAGTTATACCTGAGAAAGGAGCCACCTTTCTCAGTGACATTCAGGCCCATCATTAGTTAAGTGTTCTTAATGATGGCTGCTGGGAAGCTTGAGAATTGAGAATGGATAGCAAGGCATAAATGCAAAAATCACAGAATACTAAGGTCATGAGAAACCTCTAAACACATTCATCCCACTTCCTTCCAAGAGAAGGATTCCTAAATCTGGACAATCAGGCTCATTCCTAAAGCATCTGCAGACGAGTTACTGTGGTATTTTACCACCACCAGGAAAAGTATGAACAATGAAACCACGGCACACTGATTGTAAGATGGATTTCTTAACAAACAATGGGTTTTTGTTGATGTTGGGTTTTCCTTTACCATTATTATAAAAGTAAAACATACTCGTGAAAAACATCTCACAATACAGACAGGTATAAGGTAAAATGCAGAAGATCTGTTTCCGCTCTGCTCCCGAGTGCTCACTGGTAACGGGCTCTGGGCCATTCCTTCAGAAATGTTCTGCGCAGTCACCTATGAGCATATTCAGAGACAGACAGACACTGCTACGCTTACCCCAGCATCCATTAATGCCTTTCATCCTTGGCAAAAGGACCCTGAAGGCCACCTGAGTAAAAGACTAAGACTCTCTTCCTTTTGTACAACTCTGTGTGGTCATGCGACTGAGTTCCCAGTCGATGAGACGTAAACAGACTATTGCGTTGGGTTTCAAGGAAAGCTGCTTAAAGAGACTGAATCAGCTAGGAGGGGTCCTATTTTGACCTTTCTGTCTGTCCTTAATTCTTCTTAACTCCAATAGACTCGAAGGCTAGTACACGTGTCGTGGACCATGAGGGAACTTTGAGAATGGAAATCATTTGTTTGGATGGTAGAACAGCAAGATAGAGGCCTGCGACCCCAATAATACCAGGGCACCAACATGCCAGCCCTAGACCGCCTACCTCCGGCGGCACTGAGGAGGGAAAAATAAACCTCCGTCTTGGCTACGCCGCTTTTATTTCTAGTCTGCTAGCCAGACACAGTGCCAAACTGATACATCCAAATTTCTTTTGCACATACAAATTAGATCATGATAGAAATGGGCTGGAAGATTCCCTGCCACCTTCTCCTTCAAAGCAGTAACAAAGTTTCGGCTAAATGCCATCCACATTCATGTTGTTTATACCCAATTTATGGATAAAATGCTATATCTGGATTTGCTTTAAAACAGTCCAGGAGAAAAAATAAGTAGTGCGTAGACAGCTGAAAAGAGATTAGCGAATGTAGATGCTATTGAGACTGAATGAAGGCACAAGGGGAGGTCATATCAGTACAAACTATTCTTTTATGTAGATGTGAGAACGTCCATAATAAAAAGTGTGCAAAGTTAATATTAATTGAAAGCACTTCTGGAACGGCAAAGTGAGGAACTCTAAAAACCCACTCATCTGTGAAAACAACAAGAACACTGACAAAAATTCTCAAAATCAACTTTTTCAGAATCCTGAAAATAAAATAAAAGCTTGCAAAAACTCAAGGAGCATTTATTCAAGACAACGACTGAAGACCGGCAAGAAGAGCTAACTTGGTGATGTTTTAACTTGTTCTAATCCCATCCCTTTTCTCTCTAGCTCTGTGGTAGCCTGGGAAACCCACAGCTTCACAGCTACAACAGCTGTGAAAACCACCAGCCCAGCAGCCACTGGAGAGGACAGAACAGGTTTGGAGCTTCCCAAATGCCCCACAGCCAGAGGACTGTCAGATCTGATCTGCCTGGTGACTCGCTTGAAAGCTGCATTCTCGGGTCTTCTCTTTATATAACATGACTCAGCTCGCTGTACACACAGACCTGTAGCCAGGGCGTTTACGGGGAACAGTGACAAGCGGCAAATGTTTTAACACCACAGCTGCTGGAGAAACATTATCGCTTGGAACTGCAAAAGGTGAACTAAAAGGCCTAAAAGGAAAAACTGGGGAAGAAGATGTCCGTAAGAGGTTTTGATAAGCTCTGAAATATTCCAAGACATTTGCAAGGTCACACACAAAAGGGCTGTGCTATGCTCAGGAAAGAACTGAAAGGGCCTAATCTCTCACAGCCAGCTAACAACCTTGCGTCTCTACACAAACAAGAAGCAGAGGCTAAGGCAGAGTTGTAGAAGGCATGCCACCAACACACACTCAGAGGCCCTCAGCAAAGGCTGCCAGACGAATGGCTCAAAGTGCATAAGGAAATCTCTGTTCCGTCATTAGCTGACCGCTAATGGTCAGTACTTTACTAGCCATACCCAACAAGGGATGCAGACGTTACAAAATGAATGCAGGAAACTCACAAAACAAAGGCAACAATAATACCAACAAAAATCAACTTTTTCAGAATCCTGAAAATGAAATAAAAGCTTGCAAAAACTCAAGCAACAAAAAGCTCCCCCTGGGAATGGGTTACTCTGATGTGAGGAGTTGTCACATTATATCACTTAAAATGTCTGGTTTTCCACCAAAACAATGGCAAGCAAACAGCAACATATCACCCATACACACCACACACACACACACACACACACACACACACACAACAGTCAACAGGAACTGTTCCTGAGGAAGGCCAGATGTCGGACTTATCGGCCAAGAAATTTCAATCCCCTATCCTAAACGCATTCAAAGGACTAAAGGAAATCATGTCTCATGAATTAAAAAGGAAAGTATGAGAACACTGTCTCACCAAATAGAGGATATCTATAAAGAAACAGAAATTATTTTTTTTAAAAAAAGAAACAAATAGAAATTCTTGGGTTGAAAAGTACAATAACTCAAAACAAAAATTCGCCAGAGGGGTTCAACCAGAGATTTGATCTGGCAGGAGAAAGAAGCAGCGAACGTAAAACTACGGTGATCCCATGATCCCTGCTTCAACACGCATGAAAACACGATACTACGAAAGACAACAGTGACGGAAGGTCACAAATCATATGACTCCCTTTACATAAAATGTCCAGAACAGGCAAATCCACAAGGCAGAAAGGAGATTCCTGGTTGCAAGGGGCTGGGAGGAGAGGGGAGTGGAAAGTGTTGCTACTGTGTACGAAGTTTCCTTTGGGGGTGACCACGACGTTCTGGATTTAGATGGTGGTGAGCGTTACGTGACCTCGTGAAATAAACCACTGAATTGTGTACTTTGCAAGGGTGAATTTTATGCTGTACAAATTATATCTCAATACTGGTGTTACAAAAAATTAATTTTAAACACATTGGTAGGATAGTTTTATTTTTAATCCGTAAAAACATTTGAGCTTTATTGTTGTATGAGTTATAAGCAGCGAGTACGTATACCTAGGTCTATGTTTGGAGACCTTTAAGGGATGTCATAATTAAAATAATTCGTCAAGAGTCAGATGTTGGTCAGTTATCCTAAAAGTCACATCCCCACCGTGGCCAGCTAACCTCCCGTGTAGAAGCCCATAGTTCTGAGGCAATAACTAAGTTTTTCCATTATCTCTGTCAGCCTTAGCGACTTTAAATCAGCATAATGATGGTTAGAAATTGGTTTCCAATAGTGAAATTAGTGGTTGGCTGGTCAGAACAGTGAAAGTCCAAATGAGTTCTCTCGGGAAATCAGCAGAATGCAAGGTGTCTGAATTAGCCATAATATCCTAAAGGTAACACCCTGGCATGAACAGGGCACAGCGATTTAGGGAGGCCTGTCACCTGAACTCTTGGGGGTGATGCCTCAGATTCATCAAGCTCTTGCATTGGAGGAGTCTAGCTGCCTGATGCCAAGTGAAAGGCGAACAGAATCCTGCCTCTAAAACAACGGTTGACAAACTTTTTCTGTGAAGGTCTGTATAAAAATACTTTAGACTTTGTGGGCCATCCTGCCTCTAGGAAATGACTCATTTCTGCCACTGTAACATGAAAGCAGCAACAGGTGACACATAGCAAATGAGCATGGCTGTGTTTCAATAAAACTTCATTGACAAAAACAAGTGAAGGACCATGGTTTGCCAAGCCTGCTCTAGAACCCTGTGTCTGCATCATCTGTAAGAACAGAGAGGAGGCTCCAACAAGCTCATGCATCGGGTGTTGGCTCACTGCTGCGCGTTTGTGCAAGAAATGTCTGAGCCTGGCTTTCAGGAGAGGCTGGGAGTGCAGCTGGAGAGTAGCAGCCAGCCCTCCCCTCCCTCCAACTGTTCGGCAACTACCGTTATCCACCAGGAAGTACCTCACAGCTGCGTCTCACCAAGTTCACAAACTGATGTCGGTCCCTTTGCAGAGGTGCCTCCCTGTTGCATTAACGGTGGCCCTATGCTGTGGACTATGTAAGTGAATTTCATGTCAAAAACCAAGGAAGAAAAATTAAACTTGGGTTAAAAGGAAATTGAAGGGCATCTGATACAAAGCACATGTGAAGTAAGAGCCAGGTCAGAAGGGCCCCAGAGAGTTAGGAAGACTTGAAAACCAGCTCCAGTCCAGAACCCAGATGGCTGCCCAGACATGTTCTAAAGTACTAACCTGCAAAGAACTGGAATCATTCACGGTGCCGGAAAAAAGCCAAAGAGTTCATCGCCCAAAACCAATTTTCTGTCCTTTTACAATGAGTGCCTTGACTTTCCTAATTTGATTTGAATCCATTTAACATTAAAGTCACTCAGAATTCCCCAAAACCAGCAACCAGAGTGCTGGGCACACCCCAGAGAAGAAGTGACACTTGCAGGCCTCAATACTCCTACTGACAGGGTTATCCAACCAAGGCCAATGTTGTTTATCCTTATGGCTTAGGACTCTAGTGTATTAAGGAGAAAAATACCCATTTTATTATCCACTGCCAGTTGTGTTTCTCCTCTCATCAACCCATCCATTGAGAAACGTGCCTTTGATAATATAACTAGCATTGGAAGCTTCTGCATGTAGAAGGCTTTAGGGAAGAATGTCTCCAATTTTGCAGACTCTTAGGCATCCTAGGATGCTCAGGGGAAAAAATGCATTTGGGCCCTGCCATCTGCATTTGTAACAAGGGCCCTTGCTGCTGCTGCTGCAGGTGACCCTAGGACACCACTTCCAGGAGGTGGCCTAGCTCATCTCACCTGGAGCCTCTAGCTAACACCACTGACCTTGGAATCTGGTGGTCCATCCATGTGCTGAAGCAAGAAGCCAACACAACTACAATTTTGCCACCAATACCATATAAATCAATAAGCCACACACAGAGATGAGAGTTGACAATAAAAGAACTAATAATTTAATATCCCCCAATCCCATCCCCCCCCCCAAAGAAAACGCCAGTAGCCTCATCTTTCTAAATTAGGCAGGCAAAGATTCATTCGACTCCACTGTACATCTGCTATGTATCAAGCAACGTGCAAGATACTGGGTACTGCATCAGTGATGATCAAACAGACACAGCCCCTGATCCTACCACTGGCCAGGAATAGTAAAGAAATTACCACCAGCACTCTGAAAATCAGCTATGTCTACACAACAGACATAGCTGTGATGGCAGAACAGAGGCACAGAAAGCTCTAAAGGGGATATAACTTATTCTCAGGTGTGAGATCTAGAAATAATAGGATGAGGGAATGCACAAGTGCTCTCCACCTCAGACCCTCCCAGCTCAGTCAGTAAAAGAAATCTGGGAATTAGTCACTGGGACTTAAAATTGAGAAATTAAAATCACAAAAAGCACAGGCCCAAGAGACTAAAACAAAAAAGACCTATGAGCACCAGAGGACTGGAGACAAGGTTGTAAACACAATTGGTACTTGGGGTCACCCAACTGGATGTCACAAGGTACCAGTCCTCAGGCCTGACCTCTCACCTCTGCACTCCCAGCACATCCCTGTGCTTGAAGCAACTCAAGGATGCTTGTGTCCTTGGGCTGTTCTGTGTGCACGCAAGTGTGTAAGAGAGACAGACAGGCAAGGCAGGAAGCAAATGATCCAGGGAGTGACTCGAGGCAAACAGCCTGACAGAAGAAAACTTGTCATGGTTTAGTGGTCTTAAAAAACATTTTTCGAGGGCTTCCCTGGTGGCGCAGCGGTTGAGAGTCCGCCTGCCGATGCAGGGGACGCAGGTTCGTGCCCCGGTCTGGGAAGATCCCACATGCCGCGGAGCGGCTGGGCCCGTGAGCCATGGCCGCTGAGCCTGAGCGTCCAGAGCCTGTGCTCCGCAACGGGAGAGCCACAACAGTGAGAGGCCCGCGTACCGCAAAAACAAAACAACAACAACAAAAAAAACCATTTTTCAAGGTGTGTAATGGGGAACCCCTCTGGCCTTTAGCCTCTCGCATCTTCTCTTCTGATTCCAACCTCGCTCCCTGCTTTCCCTTTTGGGGAAGTTCTCTGTCCACCCTAGGATCCTACCAAGCGGGTTGACCTGCTTCTGCCTGGCCAGCTACCAACATATAAATAAGTGAGAACCTGGACGAAAACATGACATCTGGTTTTAGTCCCTAAGGTTAACAACGACAGAAAAGAGCAACCGCCCAGGCCCCAGAGACCTCCGTCAGACCTGAGGTCAAGGAGGCAATGGTCGCGTTATGAAAGCAAGCTTGCACCCCCCAGCAAGAGCAGCCCAACCTACTCTTGGCCAGGCCTGGTTTTTTCCTTTACACAAGGGCAGTATGGTTGCAACTTGATACAGCTGTAAGGCAAGTTCTGTTAAATAATCAACTGTGGTTTTAAATGAGCAAGCCCTCCATTTCAGCGTGTGGCTCCAACACACAAAATCAAGGAGAAGATTTTCCCAAAGCCTGAGACTTAAGCTACTTACTGACAGCTGGAAGCTTAAGTACTGCTTTTCTTAGAGCATTAACTCCCACTAGCCAATGACTACACATTCTACTAGCCATGTAAATGAACATGTGTCCAAACCTCCCAAAGAAATGGGCCTGAGCTGCAGGGAAATCAGGGAGTGGGATTAAAGAAAAAAAAGCCACTTAGCCCCACCCCTCCTTTCTGTGTTCTTTTCATCGGGATTTCAAAGAAGTGTGTGTTGGTCAAGGATGCTTGGACCAGGAAAGGACCAAATTCCCAGCACCCAGAGACACTCTGAGTGGTTGTCTAAGCTTTTCTGCTCCTTGACCTCCCAGAACCTTCCAGGTCCCTTGGGAGTGTCCAGCTACATCCAGCACCGGCAGTCAAGCTCCCCCAGGCACGTGCATTCCGTCCCTGCTTGCATGGACCCTCCGTGCCTGATCACAGAACACCCACCCTCAGAACGGACACGCAAAAGCAGTTTACTCCTCGAACTTACCACCACCTTTGTGGCAAACATGTACTTGTCCCGCAGCTGGAAGTCCCTCACTTCCTCCAGGATCACCTCCAGGTTCTCCCGGGACTGGAAGAAGTCTGTACTTCGGAAAACTGTGGAGTAGCCAGAGGGTTCGTGTCGTTCAACGTAGATGGTGTTTGGCTTGTCGTAGGGATCGATTCCCCTGGAAGAAAAAAAAAAAGCGGTTGTCATCATCTCCACATTGAGTCGTTGGAGGTGTAGAGGTCCTGCCATGCAGACCATCAATGAGAACCCAGGGTCACCATGGCAGCAGCTAGAAGTGATGCTCTCTCCCTGTGCCGCAAACACAACCCTTTGGCGGCTCCTTGGCTCAGCAGAGAGGGAAAGGAATTGCCACTTGTCAAGTATTTTCTGCTGGTACTGTTGTTTACAGCCTGGGTTTCACTCCAGGCAAGCTCCAGCGGGGCTAGAGGAGAGGGAAAAGAAGGAAAAGTGAAAGGCAAGTGTACGGATCCCCTTGACGTCCTTCAGAAACGCAGGGCTCACTCTCCCTCTGTGCTTCTGTCCACACTATCCCCCTCTACTTGGATGCCCTCTGCATATACTGTGATCTGCACATCTAAATCCTACTCGTCTTCTGAGATCAAGTGCAAGTCCCCCTCTTCCAGGAAGCCTTCCCCCATGCCCTTCTCCCATCACTAGCCATGCGTCTCAATTCCAAGCCTTTTTTATGAGTTCAAGAAAAGGGAGAGAACTGCCTTAAGTGGATTTTGGAATCAGTCTTCTCACTTTATACAATGGACCTTCTTACCCACTATATTATACCGTTCACCATAATGTATCTGTTTGAGCTTCCTAGACAGAGTATAGATTCCATCAAAGGCCATGCCTTACATTTCTTTTTATCCTATAGATTTCCTTGCTGCATTGATCTTTGCTGCGTGGATCCATGGACATATTGCAAAAGCTCTTCCAAACCAAAAACTGCAGAGTGATTAGATCAAACTACCTGAGAGAAGAATCTCTGCACTGGTGTGTCCCCTAAGAAGGGCCCTAAGAGCAGCCTGGGAGGACAACTAACCTGCCCGAGGTTTCCTAACCTGCACAAGAACACCAAGGCCAGGCGGACCATTTAGCAAGAGGGAAAAACAGTTGGAAAAATTTGGAGGAGAGCTTCACAGTGAGGATGCAGTGATGACCCAAGGAGAAGTAGGACTCATTAATGATTAATTCACACAAACCATCTGTACGGTTCTACAGACACAGTGGCTCTCGGGATAATGGAGGCAATGATAGGAAATTCCTTCCAAGATGCATTGTCAAGAGCAATTTCCAAGACAGAAGGGACGGGAAGGAAAAGAAAAGAAAGGAGGGAGGAAGGGAGGAAGAAGAAAAGAAGGGAGACAAGAAAGAGGAAAACAAAAGAGCCTCTTTTTGCAAAGGGGGAAGACTTGACTTTGGCCCTACAATCTGGAGTCTTGGTAGGACAATGGAGAAACCAGCCTGTCCCAATGAGAGAAACTAACGTTCACCGCGAGATGCTCTGTGTGCAGAGCAGGGGAGGGATGGGGAGGACGTGTTCTCTTCTTTTCCACAGTTGGAAGTACTGATTAAAGTACTTCCTCTACCCTAGAGGATATGCAAATTAAAACACGCTGGATATTTTTAAAAAGGCAGAGAGGAAGGGACCTTCACCCAGATATGGAGGTGGAGCTCACCTCTACTATTCCTTCGTAACCCAAAGCAGCCGACAGCTAGCAACAGAAAGAGCTGCGGCTTTCACCCCAATTCTCTTCCGTAATCCACATCTGAACCTCTCCCTTCTGAGAGCTGCTCCCCTAACAAATTCCTGTACTTGGCAATCGCTAGCCTCCCACTTTCCATGCTCACTGACACTGACTTCCTCTTCTCTTTACCCGCATTTGGAAGTTCCAAGCCTTGCTCTGTCTCCGAGCACAGTCATTGGTCCTCACTTGGCCTCACCCACCTCACTTACAGTCTTTCAGGGCATCCTTGAACCCGCCCCCATGGCTCATCCTCTGTCCTGTCTTGCCAATCTCCAGCTCTGGATAACATAAATCACTGGTTTTCCTCACCCCTGCTGCTCCTAGGCCGCCAAGCATCGCTGAACGAAGTGTGCCTTTATTCTCTGAGAGGTTACATTACACTCTCACGTATTATGGGGAACCCTAGGAGAAATCCCTCAAATAGCCTGAAATTCCCTGACACCAGACATGTCATTATCTACAATAAGACAGGCAGCCCCTTCCCCTAGGATATCTATCTGCATGTCTGCACAGAGGCAGAAGGTACAACACAAAAATTCCCAAACATGAAGCTTCTTTATTTAGTAATCCTGCTGGTTTGCCCTCTTAATATATGATTCTCTAAACAGAAAAAAGAACAATCTGTCCCTTTAAAGTTAAAAAAAAAAAAGTTCTAATGGTGTTCCCTGGGTAGAGGTTGTACTCGGATGAGAGTGTGGTTATAATCTAAGACTCTACAACCTCTGCCCAAGGAAAATACTGAGAGTCAGAAAGAGCTGCCCTCTACAAAACCGAAGTCCAGGGCTTCCCTGTTGGCGCAGTGGTTGAGAGTCCGCCTGCCGATGCAGGGGATACGGGTTCGTGCCCTGGTCCAGGAGGATCCCACATGCCACGGAGCGGCTGGGCCCGTGAGCCATGGCCGCTGAGCCTGTGCGTCCGGAGGCTGTGCCCCGCGACGGGAGAGGCCACAGCAGTGAGAGGCCCGCGTAGCGCAAAAAAAAAAAAAAAAAGGAAGTCCACTGGAGGCTGAAGATACTCAGCTGTAAGGCCCCTCTCTGCTCCATCCTTTACTGTCCTTAATTACTAAGGAAGCAATACGAACTCAAAGACATTCCTCTTCAAAGAGACGGCTAAAAGACGTACAGACAGGATCCACATCTTGTGAAGCCACTACATTTAATGAGGACTAAAACTACATGTAAAAGTCAAAAAACCAATGCCAAACTGGAAAATATAAATATAAATGAACATACACGTACAAGCTCTTTCATATCACAAAGGACCAATCTCAAATATATCAAGAGCTCCTGGAAATCAGTAATAAAGAGATGAACAATCTAATGGAAAAAGGGCAAAGGGCATGAAGAGACATGGCCCCAAAAAAGAAGTAAAAATGACCCTTAGGTTAAAGGAGGTTCAAACTTATTCATAATAAGAAAAATGCAAATCAGAACTACAACAAGGGACTTACCTGGTGGCACAGTGGTTGCTCCCAATGCAGGGGGCCCAGGTTCGACCCCTGGTCAGGGAACTAGAGCCCACCTACATGCCACAACTAAGAGTTTGCATGCCACAACTAAGGAGCCCACGAGCCTCAACAAAGACCTGGTGCAGCCATGTAAGTAAATACATAAATAAAACAAGATTTAAAAATACAACTATACTGAGATACTAACACATTGGCTGTGGAAAAAGGCATAATTCTATGTTGTTGAGAGTGAACACAAAATTTGACACTTTCTATAGAAATTTTGGCAAAGTTACAATTTCAATGCTTTAGTCACTGGGGATATATCAGTGCAAAACTGAAAAAAAGTCCATGCCCTCGTGTAGTTTTATTCTATTGAAGAAAGACAAATAATAAGCATAATAAGAGTATATTAGGATGTGATGAGTGCTGTGCAGAAAAAGAACAGATCAGGCTACAGCAGACCGGGAATGACAGGAGTAATTGCAATTTTAATGAGATCCTTAGGATAGGCCCCATCTGGAAGATGTTATTTGAGCAGACTTGAATGAGGTAAAGGAGCAAGCCACAAATATATCTTTAGGACAAGCATTCTAGCCGGGGAAAATAGCAAGTGCAAAGGCCCTGTGGTGAGGAATGTAGCTGGCATTTAATCTGAGAAAAGTAATGATGCACTTGAAAGGGTTCAAAGCAGAAGAACAACATGATCTGACCTGTTTCTAACAGGATCAATACGGCCCTGCTGAGAATCAGTTGTAGAAGGACAAGAGTAGAAGTAGAAAGACCAGCTGGATGATTAATGAGTGACAGCAGTGACTTGGAGTTAAATAGTTGCTGAGTAGTGGATCCTGGGTATATACTGAAGGTACAGCCACAGGGATTTCCTGATGGACTGAACGTGAAGCATGAAACCAACACGGAATCAGTCATGACTCGGAATTTTTCACCTGAGCAACCAGAAACTGAAATGGGGAAGATTACGTACGGGTAGAGCTGATCCAGGGTGGTGAAGGTCAAGAGGTATCAAGTTTGGTAGGTGTGAATGGTCTGACTGTCCCCCACTGACCCACCAAGTCCACGCCTGGGAGTCTGCTCTACACATTCGTCTGCATATGTACGAATTCAAGATTATATACATCATCCCCACAACAGTAAAAGGCCAGAAGTGACTAAGACCAGAAACAACCTCTTAAAGGTTAGCCCTGTTGATTTCATTTTCCTTCTCAAAAACCTACAATGGCTCCCCATGGCTTTCAGAATTCAGCCCAAATTCCTTTATCAAGCAAGCACTGCAGATTCTGATACCAATACCCCTTTCCAAATTTCACCCAATACACTGTCCAAGGATAAGACTCAGGGTTCTCCACCCAAGCACCACAGTGCCTCGTCTCTGCCTTGGGCCATTCTGTTCCCATCTGGAATTCCCATCCTGCACCCCTCCAAACAGCCACACCCTACCTGGTGTGCACATCCTGGATCAACAGTAACCTCCTCCGTGGAGCTGCCTATGACCCATCTGGAAGGAGCATGGCCCTCCTCTGGCTTCTTATGCTATGTCCGTGGGACTTCATGCTTCTTTCATGATGTATGTTACATGCACAAAATGTCTCTTCTTCTCTCCTAAACTGCAATATCCTTCATAACTATATCCATCAGTTATTCAACTTCTTACACCCTAAAGCGTCTGTTTTATATTCAGCACACATTCAAAAAAAATGTTTTGAATGAACAAATGAACGAATTTTAGAGAAAAGTCCCCACTTCTGATATGACGCTCTAAAAATGAAGGTCTTTTAGAAATTCTAATACATGCAAGAGCTTCAAGATTCCCCTGGATTCCCTGACGGATTGAAAAATGCAAAAGCTCTGTCACTCCCGCCACAAGTTACCTTCCTTCCTCACCCCCCAAACCCCTGGGGAGTCTGTTGTACCCGCAGCTCTCATTCCTGGGTCTGGAATGTGTCCTTCCTGAACCAGATGCTTCACATCTCAGGGGAGGGCAGATTTGCCCTGCATGAAGGAGCTAGAACTGAAGCAAGGGGAGTATGTAACTCAAATTTCTCAGATGGCACGACTTACCAAGAAACGGACTTCACATGTTCCTGAATCATGATCCAGGTCTGGCCAAAATCATCTGATTTCCATAGCTGCAAAGACCAAAGCAACAAGTGGTCACGATGCAAGAGGCGTGATGTAAGATCCCTGAATGGCACCACCAGCACACACCCGTGGAAACCCCAGCCTCAACAATACGTCCCCTGTGACGACAGGTGGGGAGATCACATTACCCAACCCGGTTACCCCACGTGCCAACAAGGGCAGGAAGGGCAGGAAGTTCACCTTTGCATTCTTCTCCATTCAGTTACTAAGGTCTCAGTACCTCCGTACTGGAAGGAAGGAAAAACGATCGTGACTTGTCTTCCTTTTACGGATTATCAGAAATTATATTTTACTCAAGACTGACCCTCACGTGGTGGTGAAAACAAAAGGATTATACTCAGTACTTCTCGCCTGGGAAACAGTGTCCTTGAAAACCCATAATGGGACACAGTGATGAAAGCTGAATGGAGAGGACTCAGGGAATCCCCGAACACAAAGGTGTGGCCATGAGTAACTGACTTGCTGACCTTTGCCCCTCAACTTCCAAAGACAGGGTCCCTGGCCCTAGGGACCAGGGAGCAAGAAGCAGGAGACTAAAAACAACAATAATCCACCTACACTGGTAAACAGCCCATACTTGGGTTACTCCCTAAGGCAAGTGAAGATAAACAGGTCATGTTTTGGTTAAACAACCTGCAAAGAAAAAGAATCGTTCCAAGGTTCCTCTGAGCAAAGTCATTTGAGACTCATCATGAACCCCATCCTACAGGGCCAACAGGTTCCATGGGATTATGCGAGATCAATACCCTTGACTTGGCGAGTTTTAACCTTGAGATAGAAACTTACCTGGGCGCTCTCCCCATCTCTCACCTTTCCTTCAAATCCGGGTTAAAGGAAGAAAATGCACACATTTATACTATATTCACGCACACACGTGCGCTCGTGTGCACGCACGCGCGCGCGCGCACACACACACACACACACACACACACACACACACAGCAAGAATATTTAAGTGAATGGTAACTTCAAATAAATGGTAGGCAAGGGCAGTATGTTTAAGGTGGAGGATGGGAAAGGTAGAACAGAAATTCGACAAGAGGTCCCAGCACAGCTCAGATGCCAGCCTTCCCTACCTGGCTCTCTTTGATTTAATTCCAGAGACCCGATTTACCCCCAGGACTAACAGAGGTGTCCCTGCAGCAAGAATGGCCTGATGTGTAACTAACAGGGCCTGCCGGGGCTGGGTGTTGCTCCCTGGCTAGGATGCAGACCCAGGGTGCCAGGGGGATATAGTTTTCCGCAGCCGTGGGAAGTGAAATAGTAGCTACAAAGGCTCAGCCTGAGAGAGGAGGAGGGAGGGGCTGGGGGAGGTCACTTGAAGGACAGGCGATCCACTGGGGCAGAACAGAAACCTCAAGGAGCCCCAGAAGCTCTCTTACCTGCTTGTTGGGGTGAGACCTGTCAAAGCCCAGGAGAAGGTTAGAGGCCTTGCTGTGCAGCAGGAGGTCGGCTGCCCGGAATGGGATGGAGAAGCCTTGGATGGTGTTGCAGAAGTCAAACGTGGTCCAGAGGTACTGGGCATAAGCATCTGCAAAGATGTACTGCAGGGAAAGGAGGAGAGCTCAGAGCAGAGCCTGGCCGCGCCCCAAACACCCCTTCCCCAGCAGAGTCTGAGTGCCCACGCATGCAGAGGCCAGGGGCCGGCACCCTCGCACATGGTCTTCTTGCCATCTCCTGACAATGAAGAGACTCCGGTGCATATCACACGAGGCTCGGCAAAGGAAGGGTGCAGACGGGCTGCGCTGAAGCCAGGTGGAGCTCTTGTTTACCCAGGTAATGAAGCAAGCCAAGCCTTTCTATTTTTTCTTTCAACTGACTTGGCCTTTCTCATTCCCTGGGGGGTGACCCGGTCACAATCAGAGGGCGGCTCTAGGAAGCCGGGCAGAGGAGCCCTGCTCTCCAGGCTGGCTGCACACAGATGGGCCTGCTCACTAGCCGTGCATCCTCTGACACACCTTTCCGGGAATACCCCTGCCATCACACCCACCCAGGAAGCTTAGCTTCCCCTTCTTGCCCCTGTGCCGGGTGACAGGGCAGCTCTGAGGACCCAGTGGCCACCGGGGCCGGCAGACTCACTGTGGGGCACAACGGGCAAGCAGGGGCCTCACCTTATTTTGCTTCCCCACGGGTGAGTGACTCTGAACAAGTCAGGCTCGAGAATGACTGCCGGCCTGAAGAGTTCTCAAGGGGAAAGGATCAAAGCAATTCAACTGAACAAAAGTGCACCGAACATTCACCCTGGACCAGATGCCGAGGGCATCCCAGAGAAAGCAGAGGACCCTTCCTCTTAAGCACCTTCCGGTCTAATGTGGGAGAAAGACGTGTCTACAGCCAACTACAGTGCAAGGGGAAATGAGACCAACTGAGAAACCATGGACAGAGTCCTATGAGAGCACAGACTACAGATCAGTTCCGGTTTGGGAGATCGGATATGACTCCATGGAAGATTTGGGCCTTGACGGGCAGACAAGACTTCCACAGGGAAGGAACACGCCGAGTCAAGGGCAGTTTGAGTTTGGGAACAAAAGAGGAAGGAAAAAAAAAAAAGACAGTATGGGTTTGGTGACGGTCTTGGGGCTTGAGGGAAATATCAGGAAATTAAGGCTGGAAAGCCCAGAAGGTGGCAGGCCTTGCGTGCACACAGAGAGCTGGAGGACGTCCCCTGCTCCCAGGAGCACAGGGTGGCTCAGAGGACGACTGTGACCCAGAACCAGAGCTGGGGGGACCCAGCGCCCCCAAAACTCAGCCACTGACATCCTAGAAATCACGGACGCACAGGAATCAGTCCAAGGACGCTTTCCCTAATTGATTCCACCTGCTCCAGACCCCGCTTCAGCTCTAACAGCCTCAGCCTGGAGAAACAATCTGCACTTGTCTACACGTTGCTTTCTGACATTCCTGCTCCTTCTCCTTCACGCTCTCTCCCCACATCCAGCCTGTAAACTTCCCAGGCAAGCGTTTTACGTGTTCTCTCTCCTCTGTTTCCTCCACAGCATCTAATGTAAAACTCCAAACTCTGGAGAAGCCTAATGAAGTCTAACCCTAAAGGGTAGTAAATGGTATGAAAGCAAAAACTAGCGGAACCAAAGGCAAAGTGATAAAAACAATTAGGACCCTAAGGAGGACCATCATCATTTGGGGTCTAAAAGTGTCCCCTAGAAATAACACAGCCCATCTTCCTGCTCTGAAACTGTCTTGGTTATTTGGGGGAGGGAGTGTTCTCTCAGTTTGAAAAGTTTTCTCCAGAAACACCTATCCCATGGCTGC
This sequence comes from Grampus griseus, assembly GCF_964374135.1. Taxonomy (NCBI): domain Eukaryota; kingdom Metazoa; phylum Chordata; class Mammalia; order Artiodactyla; family Delphinidae; genus Grampus; species Grampus griseus. The sequence goes on from NC_139002.1 coordinate 12,126,936, forward strand.
CTGCAGTTTCACATTTGAGGACCTAGAAATCCCATGTCCGGCCACAGAACGTATGACGTTCATGACAGTAGCTATGATTTTTCTTTTTTCTTTTTCTTTTTCTTTTTGTTCCTTTTGGCTGCGCCACGCAGCATGCGTGTCTTAGTTCCCCGACCAGGGATTGAACCCGTGGCCCCTGCATTGGAAGCGCGGAGTCTTAACTACTGGGAAAACACCAGGGAAGTCCAATAGCTACAATTTTTCAAGAGGCACTTAGTATGCACCAGGCGCTGGGCTGAATGTTTGCACACCTTGCCTCTTTTCACTCACAGCGTCCCTGCAGCAACTCCAAGCTATGATACTGTCATCTCCTCTCTTACCAATGAGGACACTCATGCTTAGAGAGGTCGGCTGCCCAAGGTGACCAGGAAGAGGCAGCATTCGTATCAGCGTCTGGCTGGTTCATCAAACCTTACCTCTCTCCTTCCAACAAAAAGGCAGTCTTTCCCGAATTGAGTCCATAGGTCTTAGCCTGGACTGCTGGGCTCAGTGAAGTACCTCCTCTCTTAACCCAGTCCCCAAGCTTCCCTGCAAACGCTCTTGCCTTCTGCGACACTGTCGCATCATCGCTCCACGCCCCACCCCTGACCATCTGTCTTTGACTCTCTCTTGCCAGCCCCTGTCTTCTTCAGCTCCTCGCCCTCAGGTGACCCTGATTCCTCCATCCTCGGCTGCTACCGCGGCTTATGGCTCATCCTTCCAAAAGCTTCCACCACCGCCCCTCCAGGAGTCCGCATTCCAAGACTCTCAAATCTCCACGCCCACCCTGACGTCTTCCCAAGAGTCTAGTTTTCATGACCTTCTTTACCTTCTCAGTCAGCATCTCCACCCGGATGTGCCCAGAGATTGCTCTCTGTCTAAAACTGAATTCTTCACCACCTGCCCCCCAAAACCCACTTCTCCCTCCCCATGTCCCAAGCCCACGTGACACCTTCCCCGGCCCCATTACTCACCATTAGGGTCTGGTTTCTACTCCACTGCCTTCCCTTACGTTCAATCGGCCACCTACCCTGTTAGGTTTTCCTCTAAAAGGTCTTTCACAATCAGTGCCTTCCTTTTTCTTCCCAGTGCTACTAGCGCAGCCCGTGGTCCTACTAGAGACTATGAGGAAATTGGGGTCGGCACTGGGTTTTACTCATCCTCCTGGCTTCTAGGACCAGCAGGGAGCGAGACCCTTAGAGGGTGGATATTAGGTTTGGTAAAGTGACTGGGCAACTTCATGCCTATAGTAACCCACGGGCTCCCTTTCTTACCGTCCTCTAACCTTGCCCTTCCAGCCCATCCTGCATGCTGCCGGCAGACCAGACACAGGTCCCTAAGGGACAGTATTCACAGTAACCCGTCAGCTCCAAGGTTCTTCCATGGCTCCCTCCAGTCCTCAAGGCAGAGGGAAAACTCCTCCCTCTTCAGGTGGGGCCCCACTGACATCATTAAGCCATTCAGTGCAAACACTCCCCTCTCCGCCTGCAGAGAAAACACATTTGGCACCCTGAAGCCTCTGCCCATGCCCTTCTCCTCCCTGATCCCCTAGGGTTCCCACCAGCTCTGCTCCAGCTACAGACATCTGCCCATCTGTGAAGCTCCAGCCCTAGTCCCGAGCACCCACGAAGCCTTCACCTCTCTGATCCAACGTTACTCTAATGACCTGCAGCTTCCATCCCACCCTTAGGCACGTGCTTCCTGCCGCTAGGTAATGTCCTCCAATGTGCACAGAGTACGAGGCATGGGACATCCTACTCTGCTTTTAGTCCCGGGATGCCTGGCTGTCAAGTCTGCTCGAGGCGACCCTGCAGATTGGCCAGCAGAGCTGACCTACTAGATGCTTCCTAACCTGGGCAATTTCAGGAGCATCCTCACCGCCACCCCCTACCTTTCCAAGCATGTCTGCAATCACTTAATATTCCAGACGTGCTTCATCTTTTCCTTTAGCTTAACGCTACGTTCCCTCGTAAAACACAAAGACCTCCGGAGAGATAACAAAAGTCACTACAGAATTCATCCCCATGTCAGCCTAAGTGACTGTCTCCAGTTTCGAGTGAAGAAGCCAAGAGTACCGTGAAAGGAGGATGGGCAGACGAAGCAGGGAACGGACTCACCTCCAGGAGGTGGGAACCAAGGGAAGAAAGAGAGAGCGTTTCACCATCCCACCTGGGACCAGCCTCTGCCTGGAAAAAGGCAGGACCAGCTCTCGCATCTGTGGAGGCTGGGAAACCTGACCACACATCCAGTGACCTTCAAAGAGCCCAGACATGTCTGGACACTGCTGACTGACCTCGGGTGCACTGCGAGGCTGGTGGAACTGTCAGGTGGCTAGAGCCGCACGCTGCTCCAGGCGGTGGCACACAGGGGACCGCAAAGAAGGAAGTGGGACGGCGGGCTGATTCGAAAATAGACCCAAACTCTCACGTGACCCCACAGCCGCTCCATGTACCTAAGCAGCGCCTTCTTTCCCCTCCTGCAGGCCACGCCCCCCCAGACTTCCACGTGGCCCTTTCGTGACACCTTAGCCCTTCCGAGCAGCTGCGAACAGTCATTTCCACCATTTCCAATTGCCCTCCGTGGCAGCCACGCTAACGTCTGTGCACAGGTGATTGGCCTGGGCCCGGCACCTTGACGTAGAGGGCAAAGCACTCAGCCATGGGGGATGTTTATCAGGAAATGGTAGGTCGAGTGGGGCAATCTGCCTTCCAAGGGACAAAGGCAAAAGTAACCTAAGTCATCAGCACAGTAAGAGTCACTTCCTTCCTGAGAAGTCTGAGGAGGGGTAACAGCCTCCACTGGGGAGTTACAAACCCAACAGGGAAGGCAGCATCCCTAACCTCACTCAGCCTGCTCCAGCCCCAGGTCCAACAGCCACCAAGTTCTCCAAGAAGGCGGCCCTATGCATCATCCCACCAACTCCAAATCATCCCCAACTCAGCCCTGAGAAATCGGAGCAGCCCTCCTCTTCAGGTGACAGCACTGAGGCCGCGGGCCCATGGCTCCCACCTCACCTGCAGCACCTAGAGCTCCTCTATTGCAACCATTCCCTGGTTCTCCTTCCTTCTTGCCCTAGCCCCTGCCCTGCTCCTTCACCCTCTCCAAAAGCCCCAGATCCTCTCCCCGCACTAAACCACCCCCGCCGCAAGCCCCTAACTTCATCTTTCCTGTCTTCTGACTCTTCCGACTGTTGGGTTCAGCAGCTGCTCACCGCAACCCGCGACAAGCAGGAAGGGAGACGGAGCCTGCTTACAGACATCTGTGCCCTGCGGTCAGAGGCGAGGAGGGGACGAGATGGGGCTGAAAGGGACAACAGAGCAGTTTCGAGACCACAACTTCAGCAAGAGTTAACTTCGGGACAATGTGTAATAGTACTACTACTACTAATAACAATGATGGATGGGTACCACCTGACGTAGAGACTAATCCAATGGCTGTCTGATTCTTGAGAGGCAGATTGATCCACAGGAGATGCAACACGGCCAGCAGGCTGGACCCTGGGGCAGGGCTCCCCAGTCACTCGAGGGACCGGGAGTCCCCAGTACCAGGCCTGCCAGTGCAGTGGTGGGGAGGGCGCGGCGGGCCTGCTGTCCAGACTACAGAACCGATTCCAACCTCTTTCTGTGCTTTTCTTCGCAGAGGGAAGAACTGCTCGGTCACCTTGGAGTTAGGTTAGAGGGGAGTTTGTCCTAACTGCCCCTCCACTTTGAGACCATAGGACGGGGCTGATATTAACTAGTAGGTACCAGTGGCACCTATTCTAGTTGTTAAAAAAACAATTGCTTCTGTTAGTAAACAGGCAGTTTAAACCCATGAGCGGCCCCTCCTACAGCTCCATTGGCCTGGTCCCCTCCCCAGGCCCAGCCCACAATCCAGCGACTGAAAGGTTAATGCCTGCCTCAGCAGGGTGGCCTTCAAAACCCAGCTCCCTCCAGACTGGGTCTGTTCTGATTGGTCAGGGCCATTCCGGTGGCTAAATATTTTGAATACAGTCCCTGCTAACAGACCACAGGCAACCTGAGAAGCCAGCACTGCGGGGCAGGGGGGCGGGGGCGGACCTGGTCAGAGGACCCTGTGGATTTCGCTCCTCCTTTCTGGATGAGCAAAAAGCAGCAGCTGCCCCGTACCTTCGCTTTGGCTTCTAAGGAGCTATGTTTCGAGCATCCTTAGAAGCAGTCATCCTATCCTGGACATGAGCTCGGGATCACTAGAGCGGGGAGGAAGGCAGCCAAACACAGCTCTCCAAGCTCAAGGTACCTAACCCACAGGAAAGCCTTGCTTCCCGCACCCCCCTCTTCCTCCCTGGGGCCCAGGGCCATCTCAAGTCTAGGCTTCCTCCAAATCAAACTGCCCGGGTTCTACTGCAGAAACAAAGCCCCAGGGCAGACAGCTGGGAAAACAAATGAGGAGCCACAGCAGGATCAGCTGCCCTGGTTTTCCCTTCTAGACCGGTACAGGCTGGAGGGAAGGGGGGGTACACATGCACACGCGGGTACACACGTGTGTACGCACACTGGTGATACCCATGAAATCAAGACTTCAGCGGCTGCCCTGGAGGACCTAGATTAGACCCCAGTGCAAGCCCCAGTGGCCCTGGGTAACATTTGTGCCCCCTATGAAGCAGGCGACTTATCAGGCAGTTGGCAGACGCTTTGGGCTTTAACCTGCCCTTGTTTGTCTAGAAATCCTGCCTGGCCAGGACCTGGCCTGCTTGATTATGCACAGCTCTGCCCTGAGAATGACATTCTGTCACCGACTCCCAGGTAAGCAGAAAAACAGTCCCCAGCTGCCTGTCACGTGGCAAAGACGCCCAAGCGCTGCATCTCCCAGCCCTCCTGTAGCACAGCCATGGTCCCAAAAGACAGCCCCACGCGGTCACGACAGGTGACGTCCTTACACGCTTGTTGTCCGCAGGACTGTGGTAGAACTGGGCGATCACAGCTTCGCTGCTGTTCCCCTCGCCGAAGTTCAACTTCTCTGAGATTCTCCTGAATGATCTTCCGTAGTCGTAAGACACGTACACCTGGAAGACGGAGGTGGGAAAGAAGAAAAGGATCGGTGAGAAAAGTGGCAGAAAGGCGGCTCCCTCCGCCTCCACTTGCAAACGCGTCCCCTGCGCCCTGAGTGTGGTTCCCAACGGGTCCCTGATACCATGAAATTACAGGTGTGAAGACAACCCACAAAGGAGAAGCAGGCCACCTCTGTGTCTGTCCCCAAGCCAGTGGCCTCTTTTCTGAGGCCACAACAATTCCCTGGAGGGGGAGACGCGCAGACAGAAACCATGATAAGCTCCTCACCACGGCCGGGTTGAGTGTTTAACAAACTACATCCAGAGGCTGAGAAAATGTGATTGTCTGAGGGGAAGGGATTGAGAATTTTTTTTGCCATCTGTTGAAATGTACCCAAAAGGTAATCTAATTCTCATCCTTCTGCTGGGGAGTTCTGTCCTTACAGCATTCCAGACGATTAAAAAAAAAAACAACCCTCATGGGTTTTCACAGAGTAGCCCCAGAGATGAAAAAGAGAGCAGTGCTAAGTGATTAAATATGCACAGAAGCTGCACAGAGGGGTCCCAGAACCCCCCTCCTCCAGCACCCTGACCCTGTAACATGGGAGATTCTGAGTTTAGAGGAACAGCAGGGGGGGCCATGCAGTTGCCAACGGTATTTACTTCTCTCCTGCTTCCGGGTCTCTGGCTCCCCGGTAACCACAGGTATGAAACAGAAGAATAACTTGTGCACTGAGTGTCTACCAGGTGCCCGGAGGCTACCTGAAAGCCATCACACCTCAAGAAAGGGATGGAAGAAATGGAAGTTGTCAGATAGTTTGTCCCTAGACTTTACTACCTAGGCACTGTGAAATTAATACAGTCAGTGGGTTTAAAATGAGCCTGACAGATGAATATAACACTATAATGTTATGAACACTATGAATATAATACTGAGTTAGAATTGGGGAAAGTGTTAAAGTAAAAGGACAGGTGAATCCCAAGAAGAATGGGAACTCGGGACGAATCCCATCGACTCAGCAGCAAACACGTTCTGAGGGGTTCATGGGAGCCAGATACTGCGCTGGACACCAGGCATACAAAGACACGGCCCTTCACACAATGGGCATGTAAACACGTCACTGCTGGTACACGATGCCCCCACGTGAACAATGAACTACACGATGTTTGTGCAAAGAAAACTGAGCGCACATGCGGGTTATTAATATTTATTAGATGTCGAGGTTGGAAGAGCACAGATAGAACCTCTGCCAACATCTGGAAGAATTCCTGTTACAAACACACACACTTAAGCACAGCACATGTTCCCCGACTACCAAACACACGGTGAGGGGCTGCCACAGAAACAGCTTCCTAAATTCAGCAGGTTGAGCGTTCAGAGATCATTTGAGTGGTAGGAAGACCAAGCGGTACTTTCTCACTTCCATCCTCCAGGCCAAGAACAGACATGAAGTGTTCCTTGTGACATTCAAAGTCACACACAGCAAACTGACGGCTTCTCCAAAAGGGAGCTCAGGCTCCTCCCAGCCCTAGCATCGTCCCCTACACGGATAATCCACTCCGTTACCTCCTCGGAGGCACAAGTGTGCTAATAAGCTCACATCGGGGCAGCATTTTGCAGTAACAATACTCTTTTGTATACATCAACTCTCTTCATCTTTAAAAACCCCGTGAGTGGGGCTCTCCTTTGCCACCTTCCGTGGACCTGGAACATAGCAGGTGTTCAGAAAAGAATTCTGAAATGAATAAATTTCACTACAAACCACAGCGTGAGTAAATGCATGTGTTCTGTGAGTGAACAAAAGAGAGTGAAATGAATGGATCCCTGACTCAGTGAACAACTGTTTACAGTTAAGAGATAAAACTCAGAGAAATGAACTACTAGCCCAAGGTCATGCTGCTAGAAACCGACAAAACTAGGAGCGGTTCCTCCAAGCCCAAGTTCAGCTGACTTTCCACTCTCTCAAGTCAACGTTCTGGGTGAATGTTCTCCTCTGCACGCTTGCATTTCTCTGCTAAAGAGGAAGATCACACACCAAAGCTACAGCCCAGGCACTGGAAGGAACACTGGATGGAGAGAGAAAACACCAGCTTGAATGAAGCATGGGGCCTTCCCCGGACACCCCGCCACACCTCTGCATCACCCGCTGGTGGTGGACGTGCGGCCACCCTCAAAACCACAAACCTCGCCCTTAACGTTCTCGTCTGTAAGCAAACTCCATCCCTTTGGGGCTTATACTAAACAGAAGTGAGGAAGGTATGTGAGGGTCCATGGTACGCCTGAGGCTCTCAAACTGCTCATCGGCCTTGCTTCCTTTCTCCAGGCTGGACAACTCCAACACGGTATTTTGATCCTATCCTCACAATTCTTATCCCTACTTGATCAACAGATCAATAGGGCAAAGGCAAGCTCGGGGCTGTGCACAGCTATTCACCTTCCTCCACGGTGAAGAGCCCTGCAAGGGCCTCTTCCAGTGTTCAGACGAGGCCAAGTGGGCTGATGACCTCATGGCCTCCACACAGCACCCCGGTTGGTACATTCTGAGTCAGGGTTTCTTTCCCTAGCACGCTGCCTCACTCACGGCCCACAGTGAGCTCCAGTGAATTGAGGCAAACGCCCCCAGGCTCACTCATCCTGTGCTTCTACCGTTTGCTTTGCATCCAGACACAGGTTTCTGCACTAATTAGTCTTCTCTGGCCTCCACAGGACACCACTCCCTCAACTAAATAAAGAAGAAAGGAGTTTCTCTTTTTTTTTAATTAAAGTATAGTTGATCTACAGTATTTATGAGTTTCAGGTAGACAACATAGTGATTCAATATTTTTATAGATTATACTCCATGTAAAGTTATTACAAAACAAGGGCTCTGTTTCCCTGTGCTGTACAATACATCCTTGTGGCTTATTTAGTTTATATACAGTAGTCTGTATCTCTTAATTCCACACCCAGTTTCTAAACTGCCAAAAGTTGCTAGTTAGATCAGTCTTACCTCTAAAGACGGTCCTTCAGAGTGAACGGTTTTAAATTATTTCCCCTGTACTTCAAAACCATAAATAATAACGAGAAGGAGGAGGGGAGGGGGAGAAGGGTTAAAGTGTCCAGAAAGCATCTCGGTGTCTGGGGCTGTTCTAAGTACTTTACACCCATACTTCTCAAACTGTAACACGCCTACAAATCACCCAGCAGGACACAGGTCAAAATGCAGACTCCGATTCAGGAAGTCTGGGGTGAGATTAGGGATTCTGCATTTCTAACCACCTCCCACGAAACCCGCACACTGCCGGTCTGCAGACCACCCTTTGGGAAGCAAGATTTTACAAGGACTATCTCACTGATGGATGAGAAAACCAAGGGGAAATGAAGGAATTGGCTCAAGGTCAGACTGCTGATGGATGGTAGAGCCAGGATTCAAACCCACGCATTCTGCTCTCAGACCTGGGGCTCAGCTAGACTCCGGCTCCCACAGGCTACAGGCGCGGGCCCGGCTCCCCTGCCAATCCCCAGGGGCACCAGTCACACCACTCTGGGTACAAGGGCAGTGAGTCCTACCATTCTTGATGCCTCCCCTGGTTGATTCTGGTCTTCTGGTAGACACTATCTCTGGAAAGCTCTTTGGTCAATTATGTGGCAACCAAGTACTTGATAAAATACGTCAGGAGGGTGCAGAAAGGAAGAGGCGGGGACAGTCAGGATAAACACCACCTTCGGTTTCCTTTCATCTACAGGCTTATCACAGAAAAAGACAGGTCCTGCAGGAGCCATGCTTCATGGACTCACACTGGCTACAAGTTCATCGGGATATTCTTTTTTTTTTTTTCTGTTTAAGAGCAAATCTTCCGGGATTCCAGCTTCCAGATCCATCCCTTTTTTATATACTGAATATGTATGAGTTGGCCGTTCTCCAACTCACACAGTTCCTAATTTGTATAGGTTCTGTTCCTTTTGGATTGCTGACGGGGCCCTGTGAACCGTGCTTCCAGTCTTTAAAGAAAATTTAGATTGTTACTACTCCGGCACCACCTTCTCCTGCCTCTGAGTCAGAATTTATTTTTGCATTAACTTTCCACATGAGAACGTCTCAGTTTCATCTGCCGGTTCTTTAATGTAGCTTATGCCTTGATGAGGGAAATCTCTGCCGTCCCAATTTATTATCTCCAAGCACGAAGTTTCCTTTCCACTTAATCTTAGCGTATACTTCATTCCAGAATAGTTTATCGTTTCACATGTTCAATGGGTCCTTAGTAAGAATCACCCAAATATTTAGGCAGAGTGAGAACTGGGTTTGGATAGACTGGCAGTATCTGTAGGGTGACCAACCTTCCTGGTTCACCCAAGACTGAGGAGGGTCCCAGGATATAGGACTGTCAGTGCTAAAACTAATGTTGGTCACCGTGGCAACACTACACCCTCACGCACTGACCGAGTACATGATGGGGTCTTAGCCCCAACCCTGCCCCAGACGTGCTGAGTGACCCCACGCAAATCACTGTAATGCTTCTGGGCTCCTGTTTGTACCACAAAACAGTAAAAAGATAGGTCTTCGCCAAAAATACTATCTGCACAAAGAATTTTTAAAATACATTAAAACCCTAAGGAGGATTTCTTAATGCAGGAGGGCAGAGAGCTGTCTCCTGTGCTCAAAAGGGATGCCTCTGAACACAGCGGCCTACGGACTCTCACAGGCCAACAGTCATCAATACACTGCCATCTGTGCTTGCCAACCCTGATCGCATTTATAACTGGGCCAAAGTCACGGCCCCAAACGAGCCTAGCCCTGCACCAGGTCACCGCGCCCAGCCTGGCTGTCAGCTGCAGCGGTTTCCCACCACCACTGCTCAGCACCCCACCCTGGCCCAAGTTACACATCACGATGGCCAGCCCTTCGTCTGCCCTCCCCAGCTGCCCCCATTCAGCCCACCAGAAAACAGCCCCTGGGGTACCCTCTGGTCCCCTACCTTGGAGCACATCCAAACCAGATGGTGGATACAGAGTGAGGGGCCTCATGGAGACCAAATCTAGGCTCAAGAATTTCAAGTATGTCCTCCAGGCTGACGGGACAGTGCTAGCGAAGTCATCAGGGGCTTTCCTCTGGCCAGAGTGCAGAGTGACCGAACCTCCACAACGTGGTTTTCTGTCCACAGCCTCACCCTGACCCGAGGCAGGGGCTGTTCCTCTTCCCCACGAGGGGAGGTTCGGAGAAGGGGCCACAGACTTTGGACCCAGGGGCTCGCTCTGGCCCTCATATATGTTTTACTTGGCCCACACAGGGTTTGTAAAAGCTATACGGCAGCTGCCAACTTGTAAGACTCAGCAGTTTTCACGTAAAAATCCCCACCTCTGAGCTTCTCTCAGAAAATCAGATCCAGCAGCACTGGGCCCTGCATGGCAACCAGAGCTGAGAGCCAGTAACAGCCCAGAAGCTCAAAGTCCCTCCACTTCCCAGTGTCTTATACCCTGAGACCAGGTAGCATCCACCACCATGTTCAAATCAAGACACCGGTGAATGTTTTTTGAACCTGCATCTCTATCAAAAGTGGGAAAAAGTCCCAGAGGGCCACATACTTCAAGAAAAATGGGAGAGACCCTTCCTCCTTGTGGAGGTGAAGAGTGTTATAAACGTGGAGGCAGCTTCGCCCCTGCCTGCTACCCACCTGGCCTCTATCACGGGTCTTTTGAGTGCGTGACCCTCGGTCTAATGTCTTCAAAGCACCTAGGCTATTAAACATCGTAAGGTGCCAACTGTGGAAATTAAGAGTCTGAGCGATTCAGATTCAAGGACTCACCCAACTGTAACGGGTTAGAAGAAATCAGCACATGGGAAAGACCCATTCGGTTCCGGCGGGCTCCACTGCCGACGGACAGCCCTGCCCAACAACACACTTCCGGCATTCTGCTGAGCAGATGCAACAACCCAGACCACGCCCTCCCACTGCACAAAAGTCACCGCACATCACACGGGTCTCTTTGCAACACTGCCTGCACCACCCTGTGTTCCGCGAAGAAGGGATATATGTTATTTTCCAGATTCTCCCAATTACCCAATATTTTGTCTGGCACGATAACCTCGATGGATGAGAAAAGGGCGTCCTGGCTGCACAGAGGAACGCCCAGAGTGACACCAATACTTACATCGCTGCTCTTGGGCCTCGCCAACGCCAGGCTGTCCCGGGCCAAGGCCACGATGACGTTGCTCTTCTCTCCGGCCCAGTGCACCACCATCTGATTGTGGGAATCATTCAGACTAACCTGAAAGAGATCAAACCAACACAGAAATTAGGGCCCATGATGAGTGACGGCCACCAACTTTCTAAAGCAAGACTCTCTCCCCCTCTGTCATGACTAAGTGCTCACACTTGGAGCACCGGGCCAGGGCGGCCCATTTTTCCCTCTCTGCAGATTCCACCAGACTCAACTTCCCCAAGAAGAAACACTAGCCCTCTCCTGTGTGGCATGAACCAGACTGCAAAACATCTTCTTCACAGGCTCTCACTGGCATAACGAATAACTTGGCTTATTTTTGTCCTTTGTGAAATCAACCTCTGGTTATTCTCATCCTTCCTCCATACATGGGACATGCGCTCTTCAGATCTGAAACCAAAACACTGAAGCATCTTCTTCATTTAAAAAAGGGACACAAGCCGGAAAGACCACATGCTTTCAAAGTTCTGTTCAACCTGGTTCTCTCTGGCCTCCAGGTGACGTTGCTTATCCTTAGCTCATAACAAGGAGGAACAAAAGGAAAGCATCAGCTCTATTTAGCTAGTTTTGAAGTATTCCAAGAAAGGAAATATTCCCCAGGACTCCACAGAAATGACCTTTGGTTTATTGCGAACAGTAGTCCCCAGGCTTCTGGGTTCTGTAAACCAGTAAAATGGAGAAAAATTAGGCAGGCCAAGAGAAGACTGGTCGGCCACCTCTATCCTGCCAGGTAACAACATTAATGCAAACAGCCACCGTGTCAGAGCGTGGCAGGCTGTTCTCTGGATCTCTGTCCCCGGCCTCCTGAGGACACAGCAGACTGTTGGCCCAGGCCTTACGACGGGGTGTGGCCTTACACGGCCCTGTTTTCTTTCCCTACCTGCAGGCTGCATTCAGTCCCAGAGGAGAGTGGGGCCACAGGACAGAAGGAGCCCGAGTCCCCGAGGAGAAGCCCCTCCACTTGTTTTGAACTTCTCATAATGGGGAGATGCATTCACACCACTGAGCTCCTGGGATTCACCTGTTACGCAGCCGCCCCCTTCAAAGCAACACAACCACCATCTAGAATCACCGCCGTGTTCCAAAGCAACACGACCACCATCTAGAATCACCGCCGTGTTTCAAAGAAAGGACATTTTAACACAGAAAACTGAGGAAAACGAAAGATAGACTCTCAGAATCAAGAACAGTTCTTTCTGATAGGTTCTGCTTTATGAAAAGCTAACTCCATTCCTCTTATTTTTCCTTTCACCCGTCACTGACAGACAGTTCAAGGGCTGGCATCTTGGCACACCTGAGGCAACCGTTTCAACCCCCTCCGTGTGGGAAGAGCCAACTGATGACCACACACAAAAATTCTGAGAGCTGGTGTCAACGTTCAGGACAAAACCCCCCCAAAAATCCGGAGCACAAGCAATGCCTGGGAGAAGCCTATTCCACCGGCCCCTTCAACCTCGGCTTGTCTCGGGCACAGGAGAAGGAAATCGAGCTTCTGGACCCCAAGGAGCCTGTGCACAGTCCACCTGCACGCTTCCCCACCCTCACACCCTACCCCGCCCACCCCACCTCCCGGACTGATGCAAAGTACACACCTGAGCTGATGGGCCCTCAGAGCAGAAAACCCTCCCCTCCCCATCCCCTCCCCCCTCCCTCCCACAGCTGCTTTCTCCTTTCCCCTCCTCATCCCGCCCACTCCTTATAGTGCTCTCAAACTGTCTGAAGGGAGAAGAGAAACACCTGTGCCACCAACTTGGCTGACAGAATAACAAAAGAGCTAATCCTTAACTACATTGCTTTGGGTCTTAAGCACCTGCACCTAATTTGATCCAGGACCCAAGCTCTTTGGGGAAACAGATGAAATGAGGCCTCTTTAAAGAAAAAGCCCCTGGATTTTTTTTTTTTTTTAGGAAAATATGTCATTCCAAAACATTCCTTCTCACTCCCAGAGAGGTAAGTCCAGGCAAGCATCGACAGAGACGTGCAAATAAAAAATAGAAATAAGTAAATTATTGAGCCCAGATGCTCGGGGGAAAGTAGCTAAGGGAATCGCCACCAGCTGCAGAGCCTTCCTCCAGCCCTCCCTCTCCCCCTCTCCTGCCAGCCCTCGCCTCTGGGAAGAATCTGGAAGCATCTATGGATCAGAAGCCCACCAGGCGAAGGTGCCCTGGGAACTCAGGCTAACAGCCTTCTCCCTCCAAAACATCCTCACCCTTAGATCCAGAGGGTAACAAACTGAGGATTTATGCAAATGTCAGTCGATACAGGATTTGGAACCTGGAAGAATCACTAAGTTCATCCAGGGTCTGAGATTTAAAGCCCAGCAATGTTGCACTCAGGCAACCTCAGAACAGCCCCATGGGCAGGTTCACAATCAAGTAACGCCTGGAGCAGGTTACAAAGCCTACAGTGATCAGAGCGGGAACAAGGACTGAACACAACTTGCTAAAGTCTTTCTATTCAGAGGACGTGAGATTTATGGGGCCCCCTCAACCAATCCCAGGAGAGGTGAAGGGGTGAGAGCAGCACAAAGGAGGCATCTGAACACCCAAGGGCTTTCTTTACAAAGGAAGCCCAGAAGGCGAGCTTGGTGAAACACCTTTAAAAATAAAAAAAGATGTTATTAGATGTCCCTTTCACTCCTAAAAGGGTAGCCCAGTGGGGAGAAAAAAAAAATCTCAGGCGAGGAACGGCTTGTCCAAGGGCCACCAGGCAACTCACACAACAGCTCAGCTCCTTCCCTTGGCGGGATGTCAGCGCGCGCCGCGCACCTCCTGGTCAAGGGGTAACTCCCTGGGGAGCTGCCTGCCTGGCTGAGGCTGATCCCCACTAAAGCCCAGGTGCCCACCCCCCCACAGCACAGTGCAGAGTCAGCTGTGGGAATCCACCACGCACCAGGCAGGCTGGCAAGCTGTCCGGTTTACTAAGGCAAAGACATCATCGCGCTCTCTGGCCTCACTTTCCGCCTCTGCATCTCCCCTTGGTCTCCATCCCCTCGTCCCCACCCCAGGAGAAAGGGAAGCTGTCAAAGCAGGCCCTCCATGGACAGGGACCAGGCAACCAGAGGTGCAAGAGTGGCCCCCAGCGATCGACACCTGCAGGGGCCAGTGCTGGGTCCCTGCACTTTGTGGGTGGTTTCCGGTTCGTTTGGGTCCTCTTCCATCACCAGGGATTTCCTCCTGGCTTCAGCCCCTAGCCTCCCCCATCACCAGCCCTCCGGCGCAGCTGCAGGCTTCCCGATTTCCGGATCACTCCTATCAGCCTTGCTCACTCGGGTCCCAAAGACCGCATGGAGAGGAGTGGGCACATACGGACCCAGAAGACACCAGTCTGGGAGGGAGTGAGAGCCATGGGAGGGTGGCTTTTCGACAACAACGTAACCTTGATGTGCAGTCAGCTGGAACTACAACCCCGGGGCGTGAACAACCTTCCCTCTCCGGTCTCCAGCTCACAGGCCAGTAGCTGGAGCTCGATAAATGAGCCACAATTCATCGGAGCTGTAATAAAGCGGCAGGGAGGGGGCCCAACGCCTCCCCCTCAGAAGGCAAACAGGAAAATCGCATGCCACAGAAGTCTCTGCACAGAGAAACTGCCTCATAAACAACGAACAGCATCGGGGTCGCAGCTTCAGGCCTCTGCGCAGATCACAGGCAGATCGTTAAGAGTCAAGGTAGCCCCCCCACAAGCCACCCGGTTCAGGGGTCCCAAACCCAGCTAACAACCAGAGACCCCAGAGAGGCCCCACCCCAGTCCTACTGATTCAGAACCCTCTGACTGGAGCCCAGGAATCGGTATTTTTAAAGGACACGCCCCTGGTGTCTCTAACGTAGCTTACTTAGGGAACGAGGAATCTAGTTCACTCCCTTCCTCCTGGCAGAACGTGAATGACAGTGGCTGGAAGACTCACTCTTTCCGTGAGGGTTTGTCTTTGGGTGTCCTGGGTAGCTGTTAAAACCCTATGATCTACTGACGTGTGCCACAACATGGAGGAGCCTCAAAAACATCACGTTAAGGGAAGGAAGCCAGACACGAAAGTCACCTGTTACGGGATCCCACTTATACGAAATATCCAGAACAGGTAAATCCAGAGAGACGGAAAGCAGGTTGCGGGTTGCCAGGGGCTGGGGGGAGGGGGGATAGGGAGTGACGGTCTAAAGGGTAAGAGGCATTATTCTGGAGTGATGAAAATGGTTTGGGGGCTTCCCTGGGGGCTCAGTGGTTAAGAGTCCGCCTGCCGATGCAGGGGACACGGGTTCATGCCCCGGTCCGGGAGGATCCTACGTGCCGCGGAGCGGCTGGGCCCGTGAGCCATGGCCGCTGAGCCTGCGCGTCTGGAGCCTGTGCTCTGCAACGGGAGATGCCACAGCAGTGAGAGGCCTGTTTACTGCAAAAAAATAATTAAAAATTAAAAAAAAAAAAAGAAAATGGTTTGGAACGGGATAGAGGTGGTGGTGGCATAACATCGTGAATGTACTAAAGGCCACCGGATTGAATTGTTCCCTTTAAGGTGGTTACTTTCATGTTACGTGAATTTCATCTCAATTTTTTTAAAAGCCTCTTGTCTATGACCTGCAAAGAACCTTACACTTCTCAATTGCTGATGCAATACCTAGGAGCTCCCACTCGTAAGAAATTCTTCTTTCCCCCACCTCGGTCCTTCATGCTACCAAAAGATGCAGCTCGGGTGAGTCATGGAGAAGGCAGGCTGAGGAGTGGGTCTCTGGTCAAAGCAATCCTTCAAAATGCCGTAAGCGGCATCTGCAAAGCCACAGCATCCCTGCGGGCCTGGTCCCTGGTCCCTGGTCCCTGGCTGGAGCAATGGCCATAGGCTCAGGGCTAGCATCCACTTCGCAGTTCACAACAGTCATCACCTGGATCCCCGTCAACCCACACATTGTCTCAGTCTCCTGGCAGGCCCTGGCGTTCCAAAGAGGTTAAGTGTTTTGCTTCACTCTTCAGAAAGGGGCAAGAAGCTGCTGCCACCCAAGCTCCAAGCTCTGGGTTGTTAGAAATAGAAGGAAGACAAAGAAATTGCTTGTTGTGGAAGGTGGTGATCGCTTATACACTGAGGCCCACTAAGGGCTAGGTACCCTTTGGGGATCTTTACTCACTTCTCACCTGTCAAGAGTACACAGAGCAGGGGGCTTCCCTGGTGGCACAGTGGTTGAGAGTCCGCCTGCCAATGCAGGGGACGCGAGTTCGTGCCCCGGTCCGGGAAGATCTCACATGCCGCAGAGCGGCTGGGCCCGTGAGCCAGGGCCGCTGAGCCTGCGCGTCCGGAGCCTGTGCTCCACAACGGGAGAGGCCACAACAGTGAGAGGCCCGCGTACCGCAAAAAAAAAAAAAGAGTACACAGAGCACTTCTGGGGGAAATCAGCGGACAAGTCTGACAAGTAATAAGAAATTTACAATAAAACCCACCAAAATCTGTATAGTCATTGAGTCTTATTCAGAAGGATGGGGGCCCTTAATGCAAGGGGTCTCATGCCATCTCCATTCATTTCTTCTGCCATCATGTCTCTCAAATTGGTCAAACCCAAAGATCAGGATGTCCTAGACACCCACAGCCTGTAGTCCTCACCACTCCTTCTTTCCAGAACACAGGATGAGAAGGACAAATAAGACAGCCTGGTTCATTCCACTGCCTCACTAGCAGTGAAATACAAAGAAGCATTTTTAAAATTCTACAGTGAAGTGTAAAACAAATATCCTGTCCTTCAGCTGCAAGGACAGACGTAGAAGCTAAATCATCGGAACTGCAGGATGGACCTGAGGAAACCAAAGACAGACACGCAAGGTCCAAGCATAACAAGGTTTCTCAGACCATCTGTTTGCACGACCTAAATGCTGGTTATGCAAATCGCCCCTCCATGTCCCCTTCTGAGACTGTGTTCCCACTATATTTAGTAAGCTCATTTCCCTCCCTGGACTCTCCACCTCCGAAGGAGAGCTGAAATCTAGTTTAACAGCTCCCTGCAGAGAGGCCCTGTCCCGGCCTCTCCACTCATCTCACTGATGCTTCACCCAGAGAATTCGTTAACTACTTCTCTGATCAATGCAGGCTGCCCATTTCACAGACAAGGAAACAAAGGGAGAAAGACCTCAGACTAAAACACTTAGCATTTCACTATAATCTCCTTAACTCGAGTAATGAGCTCTCTTTAGATTTATTTATATGCCTCTTCCTGACTTACAGTATCAGCTCGGAGAGACTTTAGTTCTGATTAATCTTCGGCAAGTAGGATCCACCTCTATCTACCACTCCCTCCTGGTGAAACCCACTTTGTCATTTAGCAAATAGCCCGCTCTGCTGCTCTGGGAGGGCTCCCTATAAAAAAAAAAAAACTGTGAAAAATCTCTTTGTCATGAAAATAATCACCCCTTAATTCACCAGTTGGCAAGTAAGAAAAAGAAGAAACTATCTGGGCCAGAAGGAACCTCAGGGAACATCTAAACCACCTTCCACACCTTGCAGATGGGGTTAAACCCAAAGAAAGATCTAGAGGTGGGGTTTCCATCTGCCTTAAAACCCAGGACCGCAGAGTGGGGCACACAGCACTGAGAGCACAGCAAGCCCTTCACTGGTGTTTACGGGCTGCTGGACACACTGAACCAGGACTAGCCTTAAATCAGGATTCACCTGTGTAGGATGGTTCCGGAACATCCACTTTCCCTGACCCTCCACTTGGGCTCTGCAGCTCCACCATAAATAGCCCCCCACCTCATTCATTCAGTAGAGATTTACTGAGCACTTACTACATACCAGGTGCTCTACTAGGTGTTAAAAAAACAGCAGACTTCTAGGTCCTGCCTCATGACTCTTAAATCAGTAGGGGAAACAAACGTTAAACAATTAATTTCATGAATAATACTTACAGATGTTAAATGTGGGAGCCGGGGGGGCATAACCAAGTGCAGGGCTGCACTGAAGACAAGACCCCCAGTGGGTACCACAAGGATGAAGAGGGAGGAGTCCAGGGCAAAAGGGATGGAGAACAGAAAAGACAGATCCAGAGGAAGGACAGAGCGAAATCCAGGAGCGGGCAGGGACCTGGAACTTGACAAATTTGAAAAGTTAAAAGTAAACTGGTGTAGCCAGGAGAGCCAAGGAAAGGGTGGCATTATATGAGCTCTCTAGGTTTTGAAGGGGGAACAAAAGAGATCACAGCCACCGGACCCCCGGCTGAAAGCAAGGCTTTCACTGGAATATTTAGAAGAGGGAAAGGTGCCACCGTAAATCTGAGACAAGTCAGAGGCTTGGGTTTGAGTCCTGGTCTCGCCGACTGATGGGCTGCACAACTTGGGGGACGTCCCTTCGCCTTTTGGAGCCTCAAGATACTCATCTGTGAACTGAGAATAATAATAAGGCTGCCCTGAAGATGTGTGACACCACAGAGCCAGTGGAAAGTTCTGCTCGAACCAGCACCACCCTATGAGCAACAGCCACACAATTCAGGGTCTTGCCAACCAGAATGGCAGCAACATCCCAGCTGCCCACCAGCCTGGCCACAGAAGGTGCCCTGGATACTTCTGCTTTATTAACAAAGGAGGGAAAATTCACTGTGTTGACATGTACTGGAAAAGCTCTGCAGGGGGAAAGTTATTCTTTGGCAAAGTGGATTTCTTAGGGATGTCAAAAGGGGAGAGAGACAAAATTATTACAGAATAAAAATATGTGCCGGGATTTTTTTAATGTATGGATGCCTCTTATTAAGATTTAGTCTTTAATAGTGATCCTGGCAACTAGTCCTCCCTAGAAAACAAATAAAGACTTCCTTTCATATTGCTAAAAAAAAATTTTTTAATAAATAAGGCTCACCTTCAAATCAAAAGAGATCTTATCCATGAATATATTTCATAAACTTCAAAATGCTAAAACGTTATCTCCTCTTGTTACTGGTATGGTCTTTATACCAAAATAAACCATATTCTTCACAAAATGGCAGCATATCAACAACTACCATGAGCAGCATCAGGGTTGGAACACTGAGGCCTGAGAGCAGGAAGTAACAACATACATAAACTGGTGAAACACTGTACGTCCGGGTCAAGCTCAGAAGCCAGTCATGGAGACTTCCCTAGTGGCGCAGTGGTTAAGAATCTGCCTGCCAATGCAGGGGACATGGGTCCGAGCCCTGGTCCCGGAAGATCCCACATGCCATGGAGCAAGTAAGCCTGTGCACCACCGCTACTGAGCCTGTGCTCTAGAGCCCACGAGCCACAACTACTGAGGCCGTGTGCCACAACTATGGAGCCCGTGTGCCACAACTACTGAGCCTGCGCTCTAGAGCCCGTGAGCCACAACTACTGAGGCCGTGTGCCACAACTACTGAACCTGCACTTTAGAGCCCGTGCTCCACAACAAGAGAAGCCACTGCAATGAGAAACCCACACACTGCAACTAAGAGTAGCCCCCGCTCACCGCAACTAGAGAAAGCCCGTGCGCAGCAACGAAGACCCAAGGCAGCCAAAAATAAATTAATTAATAAATTTATTTTAAAAAAAGAAGACAGTTGTGGCCAAGCCCTGCGCTCAGGCAGCCTTCCCCTCACTCCACAACCAAGATTCGAAACCTGGGGAAACCCAAGCTCTGGTTCCCAAGGCTCCAACGAACCATCCAACACAGAGGTGGCACTGATTTCTAGCATCTCCCTCGCCCCAAGGGGAAAATATTTACATGACATCCCAGAACCAAACGCCTCAAGACCTCACCTTACCAGTGGTTTAAACACAACAGCAAGGTCAACCTTTCAGTCCTGTGAGATGCCTCTGCTACCAGGAGGGCAGAAGCCCCTCGGGCCCCACCCCCACGCAGCTTAACTCCCCAACCCTGTGAGGACAGCCTTTCTCCTCCATCCAGCTCTCCACATCCACTCCCGAATTCTTCCCCTCTCCAGGTCCGAGGCTTGTTTCTGCAGGAACCCCTGCATCACCTCCACAGCAGCACACCTCGTCCAATCCAGCAAACTACGTGCACAGTTAACTGCAGGATTTTTTTTAAAGAACTATTCAGAGAACTTCAGGGAACTAAATATATACAGACGAGGTAAGTTATAGGTACAGTCTCATGTTACCCAATTAATGGAGCACAGCTTTAAAACATTTCAAGTCTCTTCCAAACCCTCCCCCAGCCTCACAGGCCCCACCCACCCACCTCTGTCCGCTGTCCCCACTCCCTGCCATGGGCAGCTTCCTCTGCTGGGACCCTGGGGCAGGTCTTCTCCCCAGGCCCCTGGCATAGACCCACATGGAAACGTCTTGCCTGTATCCTCTGGGCTAACAGAGAAATAGAGTCCTTTATTATCTGGGCCCCTCCCCCATACATGGCTCTTCTCAGATGTACCCACGCCAGGCTCCCCAGAGACAGTCCCTAAACTGGCTTTTACTCCAGGGTTATTTTTAACCCCGGCCCTCCAAGCTCCATCAGATTATACCAGCTTCTCCCAATTTCTTCTGGACACAGAGGTTTCCTAAGAGTGAAGAATTTCACCCTGACACTATTCAGCTCCCCAGACCATCAAAGTAGACTGGATCTCACCTCAGTCCCAGCTAACACATTAAAATCTCCATTCACGACCCACCCATTGGCTCAAACCCTCATTTATTTATGGAAGAATCAACCCAGCCATCTTCCCCCCTTCAATCCAGGTATCTGGGGGCAGAGGGTTTCTATTCAACAGGCTATTCTCTTTTCTAAATAAAAGATGCAATATTGGTTAAAAAACAAAAACAAAGGGAGGGGGAGGGAGATAATAAAGCACACGTTGGTCCCTACACGGCACAAAACACGAATATAAGATAACAAGTACATCTTTTTATTGCCCTTGTCTGCCACTCCAATCTGAGACGTAATCACATCAGCCTGCCTTTCTGAGAATTTGTAGTGGTGTTTTTAATCTAATTCAGGGGACTGGAGATAAATCATGGTGAAGGGTCCCAATTTGCCGAGCCCAGCGCCTGCAGCTGCAGCGGCGGGCAGGGTTAGAGGGCCGGCGGGAGGCGGGGGTCCCAGGCGGTGATGAAGACCACACGCCCACGCCCACACGCCCACACTGTTTGTCTTCACGCCAGCCTGCAGGGCTGCAGGGACGGAAGACAGACCTGGCTGCGTTGAGGGAAGACAAGGTGAGCCCAGGAAGCGGAGGGCGGGGGTGGGGAGGCGGCCCCCACGTTAAGGCACCAGGTACAGCTTTCTCGGCTAAACAGATGCGCAGGGTCTGCACACCGCCCGGGCCGCGTGGGCTGTCTGGGCAAAGCCACAGCAAAAGTGAAGGCACACAGGTCAGCCTTCAGTGCCCAGGTCCCTGATGGGAGGAGACAGCTGTGCAGAGGCAGCTGCTAAGATGAACAGGGCACCCACGGCACCTTCCACCACACCCCCTGATGCAGCCCTACCCGGGAAAGAAAGGCCAGGGTCTTCCCCACACTCAACCTGGCAGCCAGCAGCCCTCAACTCTCGCTTTCCCTCCCCTGTTTGTGGTGGAAACAAAGACAGGCCTTGCTGTGGCTACAAGCTTCTCCCCGGGGGGAAGCACCAGTTGCCACCACTGGGAAAGGGAACTTCACACAACCGCTTAAAGCTATGCTGTCCAAGGGCCACATGGGGCCGTTTAAACTTAAATTTAACTCGATGAAAATTCAATGAAAGGAAAATAAATTCAATTCTTCGGTCATACCAGCCACATGTCAAGCCTCAACTGCCACAGATGGCTAGTGGACACCCTGGCCAGCACAGATCCAGAATATTTCCGTCATGGCGGGAAGATCCGTTGAAGAGAAGACCTGACACGAGGTCAGGAAGATAAACCCTTCCAGCTCCTGGCCAGAAGCGGTGACACGACCATGGATGTTACCATGATTATTAACAACTACGCAGTGGAAAACAGAATTTTGTAATTATTTTTAACTCCCTGTTGTGTTCAGGACTACAAAAGTCATGTGACTTATGAAGTCCTATTTTTATGGAACCCAGCCCAAAACGCTCAGAGCATGCCTCATGTTACAATAAAAAGTTGAGGGTCTCACAGTAACACGGGAGGAAATCCAAATCTTGACCTTAATCAGCAGTCCGCCCACCTTCTCTGATTTACAGCATCATCAGCCACTTGGATGCTAGAAGGCTGCCCGTGCCACTACTTCGAAGACCCAAGGTTCACAGGTTGATAAACCAGTCAATTAGGTCGAAATTAACTGCAGCTCATTTTAAACTGAGGGAAGTTGATTTCTGCATTTACACGGCTGGACTGAATATGCCACGTGCCAAGAGATTCTGGCATAGCTAGGGAATGCACAGGAAGGTTCTGTGCTCGACAAAGATGCCTCAGCCCTGCAGCCCAGACCACGTCTGCTGAAATACTAATGAAATATGCAAACGAAAATGCAGTGAGCTCTCCTTTACGTTCCATCACACCTGAACCTAAAAAAAATGGAGGAAAGGTTACTATAATACCTCGTTTTGATATATTTCTACGTGGTCAACTCTCAAATTATCTACATCTGAATTATTATCAAAAATTCTAAACTCCAAACTGGCTTTCCCTAACACATGTAGGCCAGTCATTTTGCCTATCAGCTGCTCAAAGACTGCAAACTCATTTTAATATTCACCTAAGCAAAATTTAATCAGGAAGGTAAACTGATCCTTAAAAAAAAAAAAACACTAAATAAATACATAGCAAAGGCAAATAGGTTATTCTTTGGGTTACCTGCTCTCCAGATTACCTGCATGGTCCTGTGTCTGTCCATTACAGGGGACAGTACAAGGCTTGTCTCCATCCATCCTTGGCCCTCGGATGAAACAATGACACTACCAAGATGGCTGTCATCTCTAAGGAGGAACAGCCCAAAATACGACAATGAAATGTTCCTACAGCATCCATTTTTTTGCTTTGGGATGTTCACTGCTGTTAGAATCTGCCTCCTGGATCCCAGGTCTCAAAGCAGTTTATTAAGCATACTATTGACTCCACTTTCCAGAATCTAAAGAAGACATTTTCTAAAAGAACATGAGTTAAAGCCAAGATCCGTGATCTCAGTATTCTGATGTTCTCACAAACCTGGGCTCTATATCTCTAGGGAACTGCCCTCCAGCACCTTTCCAAGTGACAGGAGGGCTACGTAATGCTGCTCTCCTGGCCCTGGCTGGCCGGAATCCTTGAGGTGGACTGGTATTTCCCACCCTGGCCTGGAGGAAAAGTAACAATCTATTTTATACTATGACACTTCAGGTAGCTCCCTTCCCATTGACAGTAATTATGCCATAAATATATTTTGGAGCTGATGTCATTATTCATGATATCAGGGGCTGGGGATAATAGAAAGCCGCTGATATTTCAAGTTTGAAATTTTATGTCCATATATGTTACATATGTGTAGAATGTTTTTGGAAGGACGTACAAAAAACTGATGACCGTGGACACTGGGTGAATGGGGTCACATAAGGGAGAGAAATTTACTTCTCACTACATACTCTTCTGTTCAAATATTGTTTTGCAAATATGCATTACCTACTGAAAGCTAAATAAAGGGCCTGGATGGCTTTACATTTCACCTTTTCATTCCCCATCTCCTCACTCCTGTTCCCTGTCCGTTTTCCTCCCATCCCTTCCACCTCTCAAAGCCTCCACCTGCCACGCCCCAAGACAGGCAAGCTATTAAACAGTGGCCAGACACCGAGCCAAGAACTGTGCCCAAGAAGAGATGCCAAGTGAGATCAGGAAGTCTTTCAAGGTCACACCCATGATCGAGCCAACCCCAAACGCCAAGGAACCCTTCGCCTCTGCAGAAGAAGCCAACTTGAAACCGCAAATGCTTTGCCTTCTCGTCTTTTGGAAGCATACAGGTCAAACATCCTAACTTCAGAATCAACCAGCCAATTCTTTCCCAAGCAAGTGTATCATACAAGAATCTACCCCAAAGAGATCTAAAGCTACAGTCTTCCACCCCCAAAGGAGGCTCTTTGTCTCAGGGCCTTGTGCTGTAACAGACACTTTATTTTCAGTCTCAAATCAGGACACTGAATACTCCCTGGACTCTAAAAAGCTGGAATTATGAAGAGAGAGCTCATTGGAAGGAAAATAAACCTGTAAATCCTGTTAGGCTTTGCGCTTCATTCCAAAGGATTTTTCCCCAAAACAATACCATTAGCAATACCATGAGAGCCCTAAAAGGGAGGCTTCTGTACGATAGAATCCCAGCTCTTCATTCAAAATAAACCCCAAAATAGCACAGGAAAATCAGGGCTCCCAGACCCACATCCTGAGCCAACTGACTTCCACTCTCCACTGTGGGCTCACGACAGTCCTCCTTATAAATACCTTTCCTGCAACTTGGATGTGCCTCCTACCCTCTAGGCCTTTCTCTTTCCAGGTGGGCAGCTGGTCCACAAATATTCATTAAGGGCCTCCCGAGTGCCAGGGACACAGAGGAGAGGCTTGATCCATGCCCTCAAGGAGCAAACAGGGAGATGAAACAGTTAAACAAGCAATTAGAACACCAGGCAGTCAGTGCTGTTACCAAGCTCAAAAGAACTCTTCCCACCAGAGCCTGGGAATACTAAGAGGTACTCCTTGGATGCTGAAAAATGGAAGAGGGCTTTTGCAAGCAAAGAAAGAAACAGGGAAGGACCATTTGAGGCAGAGGGAAAAGCAGGTGGCACAGAGGCACGGAGCTGACATAAAATCAGGAGGAAATCCAGTGTGACAAGAATGCTGGAATCCCCCTTCTTGGGTCTGGCCTGTTTTAGAAGGGACACAACTAAGCCTAGTTTACTCCATAGGTTAGCAGAGCCAGAGAAAAAGAACTGACACTGACTGCAACACAGGGCTCTTTCTCAGATGCAAAAGCCCTCCTGCTCCCCTCCCTGGAGCTGGTGGCCTGAACATCACCCCTGGGGCTTCTTCCGTCAGGCAGTTTCTGCTTCCAGCCCTAATCTGTGCTGCCAGGCATCCTCTTAACCTCACTCAAAGGTCAGAGAGCGAGAAGCTGCAGAGTGTCTGAGCCCACTGACCCTTTATCACTCCATCTCCCATGCCCTCCCATATCAAACAACCCACTCACACCCCACTGAAGAGTTGTGGCTGGTGAATCACGTCCATGTTTCCTTGTCCCTGTCTGGTACATTTCCATGCCTGTATATTTGCATCTGCTTTATCTCCTCCTTAAATTCTAAGCTTTCTGAAAGCAGGGATGAAAACTCTCCCCACCCCCTCATCTGCACCCCCATCCCTATATAGAATCACACTGAATTCAAGTGACACTATGGAAAAACATGGCAATTCCTTACATTTCAAAGTTAAAGGGCAGAGACTGCGGGGAGTATAACATGGGAATTGGCTTAGGGCTAGAAGCAGAATGGCCATCTAATTTATAGTCTGCATCCTGACACTTTTTTGAGTGAACACAGCACTTTTCATAACCATCAGGGATAACGTAAAAACCAGGTCTGTCCCAGGGAAAACAGAGGCAAATGGGCATCTTTGCTAGAAAGATTGTTCCAAATAGCTGGGCGGCCCTCCAGAGCTCCAAGAGGGACACGCCAAACCCCTTCAGTTACTGATTCCTGTGCTTGCAGTCTAAAGGGTCTGCACCAGACAGTGTTTGTAGCAGAAAGCCCAGGACCGGGAAGTCCTTCCTTCTATCTAACTCAAATCCTTACAGACTCAAGTTAATCCCAGTTTTATTAGCTTCAGGGCAGCCAAGAACAATGGCACAGGGGGGAGGCCTCGGAGAAGAAAAAACACTGCTCTGGGTCCTCACCCTTGGTAGGAATTCCTCATTATGAGTCCGAGGGCTAGTTCTCCAACCTTCCACTGAACCAAACTCAATCTGGCTCAGAAATATAAAAGCCGAGCGTTTTTTAGTCACTCCCAAGAAGAACACAGTTCATCTTTAACTGGCCCCAAAACCCCAGGAGCTTTCACAAACCAAACCCAAGGAAGAAATGGCACCTGTGTGCATATTTTTGCGACCAGGAAGCTCTTCCCGCAGCCCAGACTATAGATGTTAGGGACCTGAGCTCCGGAAGGGACCGTCTCCTGCGGCTCTCCACTCCCAGCCCCCAGAAAGCTGACTCAAGCCCACAGCAGAGCTGGGCTGATGGGGAAGGCTCAAGGAACAAGGGAGCCTCTCTTTCTCCCTCCCCCATCCTCCATCAGGACGCTGGCATCCCTGTGGGGAGCAAGGACCTTGCTGACTTCTTTCAACAATACAAAAAAGAAGTTTCAGATGGGGGTGGGGAAGGGAACAAGGATCTGGACCCACGAGGGAGCCAAACAGGCAGGCTCCTGCAGCCCATGCCCACCAGCAGTTGTATGCCCACTGGCACACGCTCTTGCCCAGGAGCTGATGGTGGATGGAAGGCAAATGCTCCCATCCTCTCACCTCCATCCCTATCCCCTCTCTTACCAATACATTTTACTTTAGAAAAAAGTTATTTAAGAAGCACCGTATAAAGAGAGGGCGACTATTTGATCACTCGAAGGTCACTGAGACAATGCAGACAAAAACTAAAGAGCAGGCAACCCTGCCCCATGTGACCCTGGGCTAGTCACTTCACCTTTCCCAGCTCTGGTGGCTTCATCAACAAAATGGCACAATAGGGGAGATGGTTTATAACGTTCTTCCTGGCTCCAAGGGTTGAACATTTAACTCTGTATATTTCTTGAAGAAACGGCTAAAGGAAAATCAGTGAAGAGAGGCAGAATTCAGACTAATCCTTTAATTTCTACTTTGAAGGGAATATTTTGACTCTAGAAATCGTGTAATTGACCACCTCCACTGGTCCCACTTTTTCTCCCCCCCCCCGGACCTTCCAGTTTTGCTGATGTCAGTCTCAACCATAGGACTGCGAGTCTCATGAGGCAGTAACACGGACAAATTAATTTTGCCAGCGCTGATACTAACCCACAAACTCGGTTTGTAATTGCCAGAAGTAAGTCCTGCCATAAAAATGAAATTCATGTTCCTTATGATCTAATTAAATCCATTGCCTAGATAGAAATAAATCACTTACTTTATAATAATGCCCACCAAATTATTGCAGTCTTTCAAATTCCCAAGTGTCATGAGGGATATTCCTGTCCAAAATAAAAAAAATTCAGCCCCCCCCCCCCACACACACACACTCACACACACCCCTCTTGCTTGGACTATACCCAGAGAGTAAGCTTTCAGGTTTGCCCACCTTAATTGTGGTTAAAAACGGTAAGTGTGGAAACCCCCTCCTCTGACGGTTCTGGGTAAATGTACTGCATCTGCAGGGTGCTCGCCTCGGCTGCTAACTGATGATACACGAAAGAAAGCCCGTTTTTTATCCACACGTAAAATGAAGCTGCACCGCTCTGATACCTGCCGGAAACTCCACCGGTGAGCACACACCCCGGGGAAACAGGCAGTGCACCCCGCGAGTGCCCTGGAATCCGTTTGCTAAAATCGACAGGAAGAAGGAAAGATCAAGGCGATTCAAGTGCTGACGGTTGTACTCCTATGTGAGGAGGGGAAAAAAACAAACGCCAGCCGGGAAGTCCCCAGCGGTGCCTGCACCTGGGAGGCGACAGCCAAGGATGGATGCGGGGGTGAGGCGGCACAGGGAGAGGAGAGAGCCGGGGGAAGGCGGGGGCCGACCGCTCACCTGTCCGTACACCTGGATAGGCTCGGGCTGCAGGGCAGCGCTCCGTCTCCTCCGGAGCGGCTTCTCGTCCGCCCTCCGGGGCGCCCCGCGCGCCCCACGCCGCAGCTCGAGCGGGTCGCCCCGCACCACGAGGAAGCCCCGATCCTGGGGCCCAGGCGCGCGGCCGCCGGGCAGCGTCGGCGGCCAGACCTCGCCGAGAGCCCCGGGCGGCAGCAGCGCTATCAGGATGAAGAGGAAGGGGAGTCGCGACTCCCTCCTGCTGCTCCGTGTCGCCATGTTCGGGCGAACGCGACCGCAGGTGGCGCCGCCGCCAGGAGAGAATGTGCAGCGCGAGGCCGGGACGCCGGCCGGCCGGGGCCGCGCGCGCCGCTCCCGGGGCTCCAGGCCGCCCTGCTGCGCCCGCCGCCGCCGGGTCCCGCTCTGCTCGGCGCGGCCCCGTCACGTGGGAGGCTCGCCGCCGCGGCCCCTTCGCGCACTTTCTCCGCTGCGGCCCCTCCTCCGCGAGGGGATGGGGAAGTCAAGGCAGCGGGCGCGCGGCCCGGTCCCCTGGCAGGCGCTACTCGTCGCCCGTGCGCCCTGCGGCAACCGGGAGTCGCGTGGGGCTCGCCCGTCCTCCCTGGAGTTCTCGCCTCCTCTACCGGGTCGCGTCGAGGTCGTCCTCAACCGCGGCCGGTCTCCTCTCCCGACTGCACAGCCTCCTGTCCCGCCACACGACCACCTCGCCCGCCCCCTGTCGCATCCCCACCTCCGGGGGAGCGCGGACAGCCAGAGAAAATTAGCTCCGAGGACGCGGCGGGCACGTTAGAGTCCAGATGAACCCGCCCCCGTGGTGCAACTCACACAGTTTCAATAACTCTGGGCACCAAAACTACCCTTGATCGAGCTAAACTGCCCCTGCCCGGAGCACAGTAAATATACATCCGGCACAGAGGCACTAAAAGCAAGGGCACGTCCGACAAGGGACTCGCCACACCTCAACAATCACACAGTTATACAATGGTTCCTTGCACACAGAACACCCGCGCGGGACGCATGGCCCCAGCACAGTGGCTTACCTGTGACCCCCTCCTGGGTGAACGAACACTGAGCCACCCTACCTCACCCCCAAAACGGGCACACACACCAATCCCTTCAGCCCACAGCCAACCCTGCTTGCTGCAAGTCCCCTTCCCAAGGGGGTAAAGCTTGCCACTGGGGGCAGTGGGGGCAGACACTCAAAGAGTGGGGAGGACGCACTTTAAATCAACCCTACATGCAGCTGGAAGATCCAGACCTTCTTTGAAACACAAGGAGATAAAACTGCTGTTGGAACTGCAGAAGCAAACCTAAGGTCAATGTTTTTCTGCAGGTTTGTGGGAGCAGCCAAGGCCTGTCCTCTGTTTCATTTTATGTTTCACTGTGCTCTGGACTCAAACCCTGGTTTTTTTTCCTTTGGTGTTTTTTTTTTTTTTTTTTCGGTACGCGGGCCTCTCACTGTTGTGGCCTCTCCCGCTGCGGAGCACAGGCTCTGGATGTGCAGGCTCAGCGGCCATGGCTCACGGGCCCAGCCGCTCCGTGGCATGTGGGATCTTCCAGAACCGGGGCACGAACCCGTATCCCCTGCATCGGCAGGCGGACTCTCAGCCACTGCGCCACCAGGGAAGCCCAAAACCCTGGTTTTTGATAAGACAGAGGAAGCAGGGCTGAAGGAGAGACTACTTCTAGAGTTGCATGCAAGCCCTCGGTTTACAGGGAGGAGGGGATGGTCATTTCAGTGCCCCCAAATGCTCCTCGTCCTACCCCTGCCCTCTAGGACTCTCCAGTTAGCTTAGCAGACCCCCTTCCGCTACCTAGCACCACCCCTGGTGACAAGCTGACAAAGGAAAGACAGCCTTTCCTTGCCTCCCTAAATCCAGTCTTCTACCACCCTCCCATACCCCATGCCAGACTTGCTGGGGACCTGGCGTCGCGTTCTGCAGTCCCCTACCTCCTCGCAGCCCTGCTTTTCTCCCCCAGCTTTTCTGTCCATCTCACCAAAATCATAGAACCACCCAGTTCTCCCCACTAGGCAAATCACTTATCCTCTGGGAAAGCCACTGGGCCACTGCCAGCTCTCACTCCCCATCTGGACCAGCACTGCCTTGTGAGCATCACCTTACCAGGTGTGGACCACCCTGTGGCCTCCCCAGACCAGCAGCAAAGGCACATGGACCCCTATTTAACCCCCCAAGGGAAAATGAGGGGAACATGGCTAGAGTCAGAACACCCAGCAGATGGTTCAATTATTGTTTATTTCAACACATATTTAATGAGAACCTTTTCTACAGGAGTGACTGTCAGAGTCCCAGCAGAAAACACGTGTCCCCTAAGTGTGGATTTGAAGATAGGGAGCTGCTTTTCCCACACAGACTGCTGGCTTGAGGTTCAGACGGCAATTTGCAGGGAAGGATTAGTAGGGCAGGACCAGCTACTTGCTGATTTTGATTTTGATTTGCACCGTGGATACTGGAGAACTGGCAAGAATGCTTAAACATGGTTAATTGACTCCTTGAAAGCCCTCCTCTGTAATCATTATCTACCTTCCAAGCTGTTCTAAGGTGGATAATCAGCAAACCCTGAGACTGTGTGAGCCTCATAACCAAACAATCTCTCCGAGCTTCAGTTTTCTCATCTGCAAAATAAGGATCTTAATTCCTGCCTATTGCACGGAACTGCTGAGAGAAGCAGAGGAGATAATGTATGTAAAATCAAATTACCATATGCAAATTGTGAAGGCCCCAGACAGAAGTATTGTACACGGGTGGCATTAGAGACCGGGATTCTAGTCCTGCTCTGTAACTAGTTACTGTGTGATTTTTGCCCTTGATCGTCTGGTCTCTCTGGGCCTTGGTTTCTTCCTATGTGAAGTAAAAAGAGACTTTGCAGCCCTGACCGTTCCCCACCCCTTCAGGACCCCCGCCTGGGCATGAGATGGGAGCAGGCACAGGCCACGGCTGAATTGTGCAATTGACAAGGATGTTCCTCCTACCTTCAAAACCGGATCTGGGTTGTAAACAAGCCGCCACTTCCTCCGTGTCAACGTCGGGGTGGGCAGGTAGATCGAGAGAAGGCAGGATCCCCATCCCCCTCCACCCCAACTTGCATGGCCTTGTTCTTCACGCTGCCCAGCATCAGGAGGAAAACCAAGATGCATGGGAATTTTACACTAGACTTATAACTGTGTAAAAACATGTCTTGAGCCTAGGGTCAGACTTTGCCCTCCTCTGTCCTTCTGCCCCATCTAAGACATCCTGAGCTAAAGCTAGAGATGGAGCTAAGGAAAAACCACCCAGAGGTTACCAGTGTCCCACATTTTTATCCAGATGGAGTCACAATTAAAATAGCAACAAGGACAGTCACAGAGAAGGCAGAAAAAGACTCCCAAAAGCCTAACTGGACTTCTTTCTGTTCTCTCTCTCTCCCCTCCTGGCCTCCCCTAATGCTGGCATCTGTCTGCTCACCCTCCCTCCCTGTCCAGCCCCTGGCCTGGCCAAACTCTATGCATCCATCAGGTTCCAAGAGGCCTCCCTCTGCACCTAGCCTAGGTTCCACCAACTTCCCCTAACGCCCTAGGTCGCCTGCAGTCTTTGATACTTTCTCTCTGGTCACATTACTTATTCATTTTCCTCTTAAACTACAAGAAGCAAGAGGGCAAACCGGGTTCAACTCGCTCAAAGTCTGCGTGCCCATTGCTCAGCATGATCCTGGCACACAGTGGGTACCCAGTGACATTTATGGGACGTCTGTGTATACATGAAGGGAGGCCAAGACACCCTATACCCTCGAGGGCTGGGGAGTGGTCAAGGGGCAGATGTGCTTGAATCTCAGAGCTTGACCACCGTCTGCCCTCCACCACTGCTTTCTCCCAAAAGTGCCCAACCTTGAGTCACAACCAGACCTCTGAGTCGCTAAAGCAGAAAAGGGACGGCCCTGCCAATGCTGCTAAGTTTATTCCCTCTTCCACACCATTTTAGCCAAGTAACTACCATTTACCTCGCCAGCCAGGGTGAGCTAGAAATACCCTGCAGCCCCGAAGAAATAACTTTCTCCTGCTGTTGCTGAAAATGCCTCTAATTAAGGCAAAGTCCAGGACAACTGATGAGGTTTAAAATACAGATGCACCCAGAACATAGAACAAGTAGCTTAGAGTCTCACTCTTGAATAAATTAAATCCAAAGACGAGGTTCTGAAAATAGTAGTAACTTACTTTCACACAGCAGTGACTTCTATTTGCATTGTAACAGCACTGTCGAACGGCTTTCATCTCACAGCAACCCTTTAGAGGGGACCAAAGCGGGCATTATCAACAGCCCATTTTACAGATTTTGAGAATTAAGGCTCAGAAGGAAGGACTTGCCCAGAATCACGTAGTTTGTAAGGTTTACATTCAAACCGAGGTTCTCTGACTTTTTCTACCACATCTGATATCTCCATGACAAAGAGAGAAGAGCTGGTGTTTCAAGTCCTGGGTCGGGTGGAGCAGTGAGAACCAGGGCCGAAAGGAGAAGACAGTTGCCCAAGTCCTCACCTCTTGCACAGCTCAGCCCTGCCTTAACCCTCCGTAAACGAACACTGTCCACCTGGGCGCCTAGCTGAGGCATGATGCTCAAGTAGAGGGTAATGTTACAGAACTCACGAGTTAAATCCTGTTTTCCCTGCTCTTCTGGAAGATAAATGGAATGAGGGACTTGGTTTCAAATTTTCAAAAGAAGGCTTTGGGTTCAAGCCCTGTGAAGGAGGGCAGGATTTAGAGGTTTCCCTCGAGTTCTGGCCTCTAGCTCTCAGAAACTCAACTTCCTGAGCTTCTGTAAGAAGAAAGCATTTAGAACCTTCTCACAAAGCATGTGAAACGAAAACCTGGAAATCTCCTGATTGTTATGTAGAGTCCTGGACAAACCCTCCAGTCGGAAGACAATGGGAAATTATCCTCTTCCCCAGGAATACAGAATAGGACTCACCCTGCTGGGTCTGGAGTGAATGGGAGGAAGTAAAGCTGGAAATTCTTTGAAAATCCCTGAATAATTACATATCGAAGGCTCGTGTCTCCTTCCCTTGGAGCCTCTGCAATACAATAACAGGGCGAGCACAGCTTCAGGTGCTAGAGAGCGGAGGTACCACCGAGCCAATAGGAATGGACTCGGTTTAATTGTGTGACGCTTTACCTCAACAGATGCCCTGAAGCGGTCCCGGAGCCATCCAGACCAGGGGAAAAGACAGGCTGTCTTGCCTTTTGGCCCACCTCTCATTCTAACAGGGACATAGGATCCCCAGAAACCTTCCTTCCATTTTCCTGCACCAGTCGAAATGAGATAAAAACGCCCCCCACCCCAGTCACTGCTCACTCTTCAACTAAAAAGTCACTTCTTGATTCTGCCCAGATTCCCCTCAATCACCCCAAAGCCCTGCTACCTTGATTTATGCCTCTTGAGATGTTGATAATGTCCTACCTTTCATTGCAGCAGTTATCTTGGTACTTAAACTTCCTTTTTTTAATTATAGTTGTGTCTTTTGACCTATTCTCCACTCTTGCACTTAATAGATTATATCCTGCCGAGTTGAAATGAACTGCCGGGTAGGGAAGACGTGGCACTGCCCTCACCCCTGCTACGCACACCCGTTGACAGTTGGTTCTGTACGGAAGAACAGTTCTGTGTGCTTTTTATTTAATTTTATTTATTTATTTATTTAGGAAGACCAATTTTGTATTAAGTCTCTTGGGAGATGAATTTCCCATCCTACTGTCCACATCAAAGGAGACTGGAAAGATGGCTGACGATACTGGAAAGTGGTTCTCTCAGCACCAGGTGAGTCAGCATAGCCGAGAAGTGAGTCCTTCCCTTGACATAGTTTTACATATGACCTCATCATTACCTACTGCCCAAGGATGGGGATAATAGGGTATAAATGTCTGTAAAAATCCAGCCACCACTCCCAGGGAACTTGCAGAAAACAAAGATACAAATAGCAGAAATGTGTGAAAACAGCGTTAAATTAATTAAACAAGGAGGCCATTAGGCTGAAGTGGCTCTAATGCTTTGGTGACCTTAGACGAAAGCCTAAGCCTACACGTGCCCTGAGGTTAAAAAATGGAAACCTAAGGACAGCCAATCATAAAGAGCCGACCACGCTTTAGGCTACAGCCAATCAATAATTTCCTTTCTTTGTTTCCTCACCTTCTCGATATGTCTTTCCAGGCTCCTGTGACGGAGCTCTCCTAACCGTTTCCAGTTGGGCACTGCCTGATTTGAATCAAATTTTGCTCAAATAAACTCTTACAATGTGTCACATGCCCCAGGTTATCATTTAATAAGAGCAAGAGCTCGGTTTTGAAAACAAAGACGATCGATGGATTTGGGGAGAGTGAACTGGGGAGAACTTTCTAGAGAACCAGACCTTCGGAGCCGTGGTCTCTAGTGTGTGTCTGCAGGTGGGGAGTGGAGAGGGAGAAGCCTGAAATTGCTGTGTCCAGGGGAAACAGGAGGTTATTTTATGTGCCTGAGGGGAATGAGGAGGAGCTTCAGAATCAGAGGATGATGGCAAGGGAGGGTATGGGAGCACACAGGTAGGGTGGTACCCGCTGCCAGAGGTCGTGAAGGCAAAGGTCAGAGAAACCAAGGAAAGCCTCATCTAATTGTGTCAGGACTGTGGTCCAGGGGATTTACGGATGCGGTGCAGCAAGGGCGGCTGTTTCACCAGGACCGTGACCTATGCTCCACAATCACCGCTTTGTATACTTCCTGCTACCAGGAGGCACGTGTTTATCACACGTGGGATCCTTCGTGGGGCACCGCGGATCATACCTCTCACTGTCTGCCATCTCGAAATCCATCACACTGAAGACTTTACATGGTGTCATCAGCTGAGTTAGCACCTGTAAAAATGATCACTCCCATTGGACTTAAAACTGCAAGCGCTTTTAATGAGGCCCTGGATAAAGGAATACATTTTCTCAGAGCCCTTATACAAATTCTATTAAATCATTCACACCAGATAAATGACTGAAATGGTGATTAGGGTTTGGAGGCATACCATATGCATCATACCACGCATCCACTCAGAGGCAAATACGTTCTCATCTGAGGTTTGACCCAATGCCACCTAAGCTGAACGCTAAGCGAGAAAAATCCTTTCCCTTTCAGTGGTTATTTCAACAAGAACTTCAATGCCAAACTAGCAGTGAATTTTGTGTATGAATTTTCTTTGCATTCTATCATTATGTAAATGAAAAACTCAACGAAGTGCAAATTAAGACTATTCTTAATTCTAAAAGGCTGCTATTCTGTGATAATGACGCCATGGAATATTTCACCGTCTGCCAAGCACGGTGTGTGGTTCCTGCTCCCCCATCTGCCTTATTCGCCTCCCAGCAGGGGGGCACCCACTGTGTCCTCAGTTTTTTCTGCCCTCTAAAGTGAGAGCTGGGGGACTTCCCTGGTGGTCCCATGGTTAAGACTCCGCACTCCCAGTGCAGGGGCCCAGGTTCAATCCCTGGTTGGGGAACTAAGATCGCACATACCACAACTACCGAGCCCAAGTGCCACAACTAGAGAAGCCTGTGCGCCACAGCGAAGACTCAGCACAGCCAAAATAAATAAGTAAAATAAAGTAAAATAAAATAAAAAATAAAGTCAGATCTGGCCCCCTGTCCCTCTTCCTCCTCATGGTCTAATCTTGCCAAGATCATTTAATCATATAAACGGAACAAGAGGTTGATGTGGGAGCAGTGTGGAGAGACTAGAGGCCTGAGTAGGGAGGCAGCTCACCTGGGTTTATACCCCAGCTCTGCTGTGCACCTGCTGGATCTTCTCAGGTACCTTCTCAGAGCCTAACTTTCTTCCTCTGTAAATGAGCTGCCTACCTCTGCAGGTTTAAAGGATTAAGTGAGATTGTATATGTCAAGGTTTCATGGTACATAAAACTTGTTCACTAAATGATACCTATGGTTGTTATGTAAAATTCAGATGAGAGATTGTTGCTAAATCAGTTTGGCCATTCAGCGGTTGTCAGGGTTTTATTCAGGTTTGTCTGTGTCCCATCCACCCAGGGACATGTGGCAATATAAGCAAGTCCCACATCCAGTTCAGCCACACACACGAGCATTTCTTAGCAAACAGGCACGGAGGCCTTACTGCAGCCTGTTTCTGGAGGCTCAGGGTGAGCCCTGGTCTCACCCCCTATGCCCCCTGCAGGAAAACAGGGACTCTAGGAAGATGTCGCAGTGTTCTGAGGCCAGGAATCCACCAAACTCCTGGTCAAATCAGTCAACAGAGTTTCCCATTAAGCAGAGGCCACAAGAGACCAGATGAATGCCACCCGGTAAGCACAGCTCTGGAGAAGGAGTTGGTCTGCCATTTGCTGGATTCTTACAGCTTGTCCACTCAAGCCCACTCCAGACAACCACGTTTCTTAAGCAGCATCAATTTCACAAATGAAAAATTATTCCTAGTATCCCTTATGCTAATTCATGCATCGTCGGATTCAGATTGAGATCATGATGTTGCAAGTTCTGGGTGGAGGAAGTCACCTCTGCAGCGTGGATTCCTGACCAGGGTGGTTCAATTGCAGACCCCACTTAGGGTGTAGATTCCTGACTAGGACGCTTTAAATGTTAACTGTATGCCCCCCGGCAGGGATTAAAGTTAATTTATACACTCATACATGACACTGTTTATATTAAAGTAGTTAAAAGTCAATTACAGACAATAGAGCAACTATGAATAAGCAAAAGATTCCATCAGCAACAGAATAGGAGACAGATGTAAACTATTGTGATTGATAATAGGAAATCTATATGTAGTCTTCATCCCACTTCTAACACAGAGCTCCTAAAACCCTTGTTCCTAAGTGACAGGCTCAATAAAATTGTCTTTTGTTTTTCAAACAAGCCCCCTTCAACTGCACCAGAGTTTGTGAGGTGACTTTTGGAAAGCCCCTAAGGTTGGGGGCTGCTTTCCAGGGGAACCAACCTAGATTAGAGGGTTGGAACTATCAATCCCACCTCCGCGCCCCAATCTCTGGGCAGGGGAGAGGGGCTGGAGGTTAAATCAGCTGTGGATGGCCAATCATTTAATCAACCATACCCGTGTAATGAAGCTTCCAGAAAAACCCAGAAGGATGGGGTTCAGGCAGCTTCTAAGTTGGGGCACACGTAGAGATGTGGGTGTACCTAAAGAGGACATGAAATCTCCATGCCCTTTCCCCATGCATTGCCCTAAGCGTCTCTTCCATAGCCTGTTCCTGAGTTATATCCTTTTGTAATAAACTGGTAATCTAGTAAGTAAAATGTTTTCCTGAGTTCTGTGAGCCAATTCATCAATTTGTCTCATTTGTGTAGCAAAATTAACCAGACTTGAGGAGGGGGTTGTGGGAACCTCCAACCTACAGCCAGTTGATCAGAAGCACGGGTGACAACCTGGGTGTGGACTGGCATCTGAAGTGGAAGAGGACAGTCTGAACCCTGAACCTGGGGATCTGATGTGATCTCCAGGTAGATAGTGTCAAAATTGAGTTAAATTGTAGGACACCCAGCTGGTGTCACAGAATTGCTCAGTGTGTGGAAAACCCACGTATCTGGTATCAGAAGTGAAGGAGTACTGTAGCCGTTGTGGAGTACAAAGTAACGCACACGAGGACAATGTTTTTCCTTTAGAACCACGGATTCTTCTTCGGTGGGAATGCTCATGCCTGTCGTTTATTTAAGAGTCTCCAGCCTGAACAGTAAGATATTCAGTGTCATTTGGGCAGCGCCCTAGGTTAGTCATTTGCCCTCATCAGGAATGCATGCCTCTGGGGTGGCCGGCTAGGCCCTCATCGGAAAGCCCACACTCCAGAGGCGGCTATTAACAGTGTTCCGGTTATTCTACTCTCAATCAACACACGTGATTTTCCTTTTTACTAATTAGCATAACAAATGTTAAAAATATTTTTTCATTAGTGGCTTGTTAATGAGCTTAATGAGTATTCGAAATGGGCTCCTGGTAGTGAATTCAGAAGTATTTAAGACATGTGGCTCGTCCAAAAGATTGTATAGACACACCCATTCACTGCGTGAACAGGTGTAAGAATATAACGAGTCCTCCAGCCCCAGACCTGGCAGATTCTTGTTCTCTGACTCATCCTGTGTGCTTGGTCTGAGGATTCTGGTTGCCTGTTACCAACGTCTAGTAAAGCACATTCAAGTAAACTGGGATGAGAGTACCTAAAAAGAGATGTCTCTTAATGTGCCCTGTTATCACAGATGCGTAATAAGTGCCTGAGTGCGTGGCAGAACCAGCTGTGAGATTTCCTGTGGTTAAAACTGGCAGTGAGGTATGGGGAGTATATTTGTTTGCTAAGGCTGCCATAACAAAGTACCACAGACAGGGTCCAGGAATGCACTCTCTCACAGTTCTGGAGACTGCAAGTGCCAAATCAAGGTGTCAGCAGGGTGGGTTTCTTCCGAGGCCTCTCTCGCTGGCTTGCAGGTGGCTATCCTCTCGCTGGGTCCTCTTATGGTCACCCCTCTGTGCATGGCCACCCCTGGGGTCTCTGCCTCTTCTTATAAGGACACCAGTCAGATTGGATTAGGGCTCACTCTAAAGGCCTCATGTAACATAATCACCTCTTCAAAGACCCTATCTCCAAACACAGTTACCTTCCAAGGTGTTGAGGGTTAGGATTTCAACATGTAAATTGGTGGGTGGACACAATTCTGCCTATAACAGGGAGTAAATAATCTGTACCTGCTCTAACTTGGTGGCTACCCTTGTGGATCAAAACAGCTACTCACTAGGCATAGCTAAACAGATTGAGACCAGTTTTCACATGTGGCTCTAGAGTGGCCCTGTTGGGAAACTAAGCTGAGGTTGGAAGTAGCAAGTCCAAGGTTCTCAGGATCAGTGCATGAGCTGTGACAAAATTTCAGTTGCCTGTCACAGAGACCCACAACTGATGGTGGCTCACACAAGACCAAAGTGTATTCCTCTCTCTTAAACTGGTATCTCAGCCTTGCTTGGCGAAACTGCCAGGTGTTCAGGCTGCTTCTGTCTCACTGCTCTGCCATCCCTGGGTACCTCCTTCAACTGCATGGTCCACGATGGCTCCCAGGCACATCCTCCTTACAGACAGTGGGGAGAAGGAGCTCAAACCCAAAGTGCACACATCGCTTCTGCTCACGTCCTCTTGGCCAGAGCTTAGTTATATGGCCACACCCACCCACAAGGGATGTTGGGAGGTAGAGGCACTATTTTGAGCATCCCTGTGCCCACTTACAAATCAGGGGTTCTGTTCCCAAGGGGAAAACAATACTGGGGAACAACCAACAGTCACTTCCAAAATTAGAGAGTAGTAATGGAGACAACACAGCTGAGAGTCAGCAGGCAAGCTCCAGTACCGGTACCCTGCTTCTAAAAAACATCAAAATATTTGCGTATTTATTGGCAAACAGTCACTGCTCTAGCCCCTGAGCACCCCCCTCCCGCTGCCCCTTACCATCCCAGTCCCCCTCCCCCTCCCCCAGGACACCATGGACTTCCCCTAGGACCCACTAACTAAAAGGTTAATGCGTGGTCCACAGGGGCCTCCCTGACCCTGATCCTGCCCAATGGCTTGTGCCCAGTCTGATTGGTTCATGCCCTTGTCTTGCTGATTTTTTAATATTTCAAATATAACTTGTGGGAGCAATGTCTGGAAACCAGATTTTATGAAAAAGTTAAAGAGCTAGGGATATTTAAGCTAAGATAGATTTGGCAGGGGAAACAGCTCAGTCATCATCTTTAAGCATTTATAATAATAGTCACTACCTTTAAATTTTCCTTTAAGTGTCTATTATGTGCCAAGACCCGAACTGGGCTCAGTGCTTTATATGTACTCTTTCAAATTCTCAAAGCAATCCTATATAGTGCGAATTATTTTCATTTCATTGACAAAGGCACTGAAGATCAGAGACATTCAGTTACTCGCAGAAGACATACAACCAGAGTCAAGATTCAAACCCCTGGATGTCTGGCTCCAAAGGGGACGCTTTCTCCCCAGCACCATGTTGCTTTCTCTGTGAAAGAGGAAGTAGCCATATTCACATTTCTTTATAGAGCAGAACTAAGACGTTACAGGAGAGCCAGGAAACATAAGTTCAAATAAAAATAGAACTTCTAACAATCGAGTTATTAAAAAATGAAATGTACTGGTGAGCTGATAGTAAATTTTATATAGAAATATAAAGGACCTAGAACAGTCAAAGCAACCTTGAAAAAGAACAAATTTGAAGGACTTATACTACATGATTTCAACACTTACTGTAAAGCTATAGTAATTAAGAAAGTATGGTATTGGCATAAATAAACAGATAGATGGGGAAAAAATGAGAGTCTAGAAACAGAATCATACACATAGAGTCAAATGATTTCTGACAAAGACAATTCAGTGGGGGAAAAATCATTTTTAAGTGGTACTTGATTAATTCAATATTTATATGAAATCAATGAACCTCAACCCCTACTTCACATCATATACAAAAATTCATTTGAGATGGATCACAAACCTAAACGTAAAAACTAAACTATAAACCTTCTAGAAGAAAATATGGGAGAATATATATGCAAAGACTGGGGTGGGCAAAGATTTCTTAGGCCATGTAAAAACATAATAATAAAAGAAAAAATTGATTCCATGTACTTTATTAAAATTAAAATTCTAATCATCAAAAAGCATTGTTAATAAAGTGAATAGGCAAGCTACAGACAGAGAGATGTCTCTGACAAAGAACTCATAAACAGAATATACAAAGAACTCCTATAAATCAACAATAAGAAGACAAACAATATTTTTAAATGGGCAAAAAACTTGGACTAACGCATCACAAAAAAGAATGTGTGTGTGGCCAATAAGCACATAAAAACGTTTCTGAGCATCAGTGTTCAACAGGGAAATGCAAATTAAAACCACAACGGGATATCACTACATACCCACTGGAAGGGGTAAAATTTTTAAATTCTTACGATACCAAATGCTAGAGAGGCTGTGGAGCGACTGGATCTCTTGTACATTGATGGTGAAAGAATAAATGGTACAGCCACTTCGGAAAACTGGCATTTTCTTATAAATATTCACCTCTCGTGATCCAGGTATTCCAAAAGAAATGAAATCACATGCCTACTAAAAAATTGTGTAAGAATGTTAATTGTGGCTTTATTTCTAATAGCCAGACCTTGGAAACACTGCAAGTGTTCACCAATAGGAGAGCAGATAAGCAAATTGAGGTATATTTGTACAGTGGGATATTGTCCAGCAATAAAAAGGAATAAAGTATTAATACATACAGCAACATAGATGAGTCTCAAAAATATTATGTTACGGGAAAAAAGCCAGACATGAAAAGAGTACATACACTGAATGACTCCATTTATGTGAAGTCCAGGAACAGGCAAAACTCATCTATGGGAATGGAAATCAGAAGACTTCGCTGGTGGTCCAATGGTTAAGGCTCCACGCTCCCACAGCTGGGGACGTGGGTTCGATCCCTGGCCAGGGAACTAAGAAACTGCATGCCGCACAGGCTAAAAATAAATAAATAAAAGGTTTTCAAAGAGGAAAAAAAAAGGACTTCTCTGGTGGCGCAGTGGTTAAGAATTCGCCTGCCAGTGCAGGGGACACGGGTTCCAGCCCTGGT
The DNA here is from genome assembly GCF_964374135.1 of Grampus griseus. NCBI lineage: Eukaryota > Metazoa > Chordata > Mammalia > Artiodactyla > Delphinidae > Grampus > Grampus griseus. The sequence continues at coordinate 12,168,451 of NC_139002.1, forward strand.
CTGGGAAGATCCCACACGCCACGGAGCAACTAAGCCCGTGCGCCACAACCACTGAAGCCCCCGTGTCTAGAGCCCGTGCTCCACAACAAAAGAAGCCACCACAATGAGAAGCCTGTGCACCTCAACGAAGAGTAGCCCCTGCTCACCGCAACTAGAGAAAGCCCATGTGCAGCAATGAAGACCCAACGCAGCCAAAAATAAATAAATAAATAAATTAATTAATTTGAAAAAAAGAATTGAGGTTACCTGTGGGAGGGTGTGGAGAGGGAGTGGGGAGGGAGGGTGGTGGGATCATGGGGAAATTTTTTGTGTGATGTGGCAATTTTCTACATTTTGATTTAGCCATTGGAAACACAGGTATATTTGTCCAGACTCATCAAATTGTACACTTAAGGTCTGTGCATTTTACTGTATGTAATTATACTTCAATTTAAAATGAATTTAAATAAACGAAAGGATGAAATTAGTTGCCTCTCCCAGTATTATGCTCCTCAGTATTGGAAGTATTCAAGCTAGAGTAAATGCTTGTCAGAGATACTGTGGAGGGTTCAGATTAAGTCATTTAAGAAAAAATAAACTCAGATTTTTAAGACCTTGGTATACATGATACTGTACTAATCATATATTTTGGAAAAGGCAGTACCTGTGTTCGCCTTCTAGTTTCGAGCAGTCGACATAGATAAGTAAATTTATGTTGCTAAAAACTTTAAAGCACTTTAAAATGTTTTTGTTCCTTTTTCTTTTGTGAAACTCTTCCCCTATCTGGCCTTATTTTTTCTTCCCTCCTGACACCCAAGCCCTTAGCCATTCTATGTTCCTATATCTTACAACCTGTGGTGTTTGCACACTTCCTTTGTTAAACATGCTCCCCACCCCCATTTCTCATCAACTTCTGCCTCTCCTTGAAGATTTTATGCAGAAGTCACCGCACCTGTAAGACTTCCCTGTAAAGACCACTCCCCACAGCTTGAGCTCTGTGCCCATGCTAGGTTTACCTGTAACGTAGCATTTACCCCAGGTTAAATGATGCCAAGGTTCCTCCCAGCTCAAAGATTCTAGCTTTTTTTTTAAAAATAAATTTATTTATTTATTTTTGGCTGTGTTGGGTCTTCTTGCTGCATGTGGGCTCTCTCTAGTGCGGTGAGCAGGGGCTATTCTTCGATGTGTTGCGTGGGCTTCTCATTGTTTTGGCTTCTCTTGTTGTGGAGCACGGGCTCTAGGCCTGCGGGCTTCAGGAGTTGTGGCACGTGGGCTCAGGAGTTGTGGCTCACGGGCTCTAGAGTGCAGGCTCGGTAGTTGTGGTGCACGGGCTCAGTTGCTCCGCAGCATGTGGGATCTTCCCAGACCAGGGCTTAGAACCCGTGTCCCCAGCATTGGCAGGCGGATGCTTAACCACTGAGCCATCAGGGAAGTCCCGATTCTAGCTCTTTGGACAAGCAATTCTAGACCTGAATGAAGAGAAATAGTCAAGCCACCAGCAGTAGCATCTTCATGTGGTTCTACATGAGGCAGACGAATGAAAAAATAGGAACTGGGGACACTTTTCTATGGGAACTACATGACAACGTTAGATCGGAAACTACAATCTCTGCTGACGGATAAGAGACTTGTAGCTTTGGGGCTGGATATGAAGGAACTAAGCTCTGTGCTTGCACAACAATGGGCCCGCATGGGTGCCATGGGCATGGGGTTTCGAAAGAAAAGGATGAATACAACTCAAGGCTAAATGCAGAAGCTGATGTTTATGAAGTACCTTCTCTGGTGCCAGATTCTATACTAAACACTTTGTATCCATTAATCTTATGTGATCCTCATTATAACTCTGCAGAGAGGTTAAGTAATGTGTCCAAGATTTCACAGCTAGTAAATGATAGAACTGGGTCTCATTTCCAGGTATGTTTGACCCCAGAGTCCATGCTCTTAATCATCAGGCTCTCCTGTGTCCCGGGAACAGAAGCGCCAAGATCACTTTGCCCTGTCTCTTGGCTCTAGGTACCTCAACCAGCCCAAATGACAATCTTCTTTCCCATTACTTTTAGGTTATCTGGGAAGGAGTCTACAGCATTCTTGTTCCGGTAGTTCTCACGTCTCCAGCCAGGGAGCCCTTCTTTTATGTAATCTGAGCCCCCCCTACTTTGCTGCATCATTAGGAGATGAGCTGAAGGCTCCATTATACTTATAATTTCAATGGAAGCAGAAGGAGGCAGAAACTGCTGCAGTAGGAACTTTATTCTTTATTCTATCTGTCTGAGTTTTGTCAGGTTTCTGTAGCGGGGTAGTCTAGAGCCATATGAAAGGAGACTGATGAGGGGACATGATAAGACAAGAAGCAAATGTTCATTAAAGAGATGGAGAAATGGATTTATTCTCATCCAGGTGGAAGCACTGTAGCCCACAGAGTAGATCTCATAACGTGAAGCTATGGTCTAGCCAAGGGAAATGCAGGAGTACTCTGGTAGGCATGGGAACCAGGAGCAGGAAACCGCAGCAATGTTATGCTGACATTTTGCAATAGTCTTTCCACCTTGGTTACTTGGTCTAAATAAACAAAAACCATGTCAAATATATTCAGCACTTACTAGGAACTCATTTCTCCATCCTCACCTCTTCCTTCTCTTGAGCGCACGTGACCGTAGTAGGGGGAAATCTTTGCTTTCAAAAGAGCGCTGTGTGTACCCAGAACTTGGCTCTTCCTTGCTCAACAGCCTAACCTCCGTCCTCAGAATTGAAACCTAAGATGTCTCAGCCACTGAGCTGGGAGTGGGAGGTTTTAAAGCTACGATCAAAAAGCTAGCATGGGAAAAAAAAAAAAAAGCTAGCATGGGGCAGAGCCCACATTGAGAACAACACCGCTAACGTAGCAACAGATAGTTGGTTAATTTTCTCTTTTAATCTCTTCCCGTTTTCTTCAACCCAATGTGAGAAATGAGACTCGGGACAAGTACAGTTGACCCTCGAACAACACCGAGGTTTGGGAGGCCCACCCTCTGAGCAAGCAAAAATCCTCCTATAACTTAGAGTCAGCTCTCCATCCCCACGGGTCCCCCGTAGTCCACGTTTTGCATCTGCTGATTCAACCAGTGGCAACAGTATTTGCTATTGAAAAAAATCTGCCTTTCAGTGGACCCGTGCCATTCAAACCCATATTGTTCCAGGGTCCACCGTACATTGTTATAGAGACCAGAGCAGAGAGGAAGAACCAGTGCATCGAGTGTCATCCAGGAAAGCAAAGCTGAGCCAAGCATTAGGGTGGGGGGCATCCTGGTAGGGGTGAGCCATGTGAGGTCAGGTACCACTAAAGGAAAAAAGGATGAGCTATTCATGTGTAATACTTGCCTCAGGTGGTTTCTAAGTAAGGATCAAGAAAGGAAGCTGAGCTGGGCTAACATGTTGACACTTTCCCTCACCCGACGGGGCTTGAATAAATACACCACTTCCAGCATCTCTTCTGGTTGCCCGTGCAGCAACTACATGTGCTTTGCACAAGTCTGGGAACAGGAGCCAGGTTTTCTGGTTGTTGCTTAAGTTTGTAACCTTTCCAAGCTTACCTCAGGGCAGATTATCTGTTGAGCAGACACAATTGTGAAATTTCCCTAGGAAGCCTTTGGCAAGAACAACAAACGGGGCCACCCCAGAGGTCAGATCAAAGTGTAAACACGGAGCTAGCATTTGAGCTCATTGGAGGTCCCTTCAGAGCTCTACACCTCATTGTGCCAGCTGATTGGGAAGGACATGAAGGGGACCAAGGTGGGGGGCTGATCCAACTTGCGTAGGAGGCCTTTTTTTTTTTTTAACATCTTTATTGGAGTATAATTGCTTTACAATGGTGTGTTAGTTTCTGCTTTATAACAAAGTGAATCAGTTATACATATACATATGTTCCCATGTCTCTTCCCTCTTGCGTCTCCCTCCCTCCCACCCTCCCTGTCCCACCCCTCCAGGCGGTCACAAAGCACCGAGCTGATTTCCCTGAGCCATGTGGCTGCTTCCCACTAGCTATCTACCTTACATTTGGTAGTGTATATATGTCCATGCCACTCTCTCACTTTGTCCCAGCTTACCCTTCCCCTCCCCATGTCCTCAAGTCCATTCTCTAGTTTGTTTTGTTTTTTACTTAAAAAAATTTTTTTTCTTAACAATTATTTTTTATTTTAATAACTTTATTTTCTTTTATCTTTATTTTATCCTCTTTCTTTCTATTTTTTCTCCCTTTTATTCTGAGCCGTGTGGATGAAAGGCTCTTGGTGCTCCAGCCAGGAGTCAGTGCTGTGCCTCTGAGGTGGGAGAGCCAACTTCAGAGTCCTTTTTGAATTTAAATGATAGAGAGGGGGATTGAGAGAGGATTCCAATAGTCAGAGTGACCAATTACTTCGGCTGGTACAGGGATCCACCCTTGATCAAGTGTGGATTCCTGTACCAGCCGAAGTAATTGGTCACTCTGACTATTGGAATTCTCTCTCAAATAGAGATTCTCTAGATCCAGGAGCTGGTTCTTAATCTGGCATGCTAGGAAATTCAGTTTTAACAAAGCACATGTACTGAATTGGGCCATTATCAATTTCCTGGATATGGTCCGTTGACCTTTAGGTCAGTCTCCATCCCTACTCATCCTGCTCTGTGCTCCCAGAGCCTGGCGGTATGGACCACGTCAACAGAACCCCTGACCCTCTGGCTCTCAGTTGTCTTTGGCCAATCGGAAGCACTGGCAGCAGATCATAATGTGGTAAAGAAAGGCAGTCAGTGTAGTTATCCCCCCAATTTCCTACCCTCCAGGTAGCTGTGGGTTAGCCTCGTCCCAGCTCCCGTCAGGCAGCTCTGTTCCACACAAGCCTAGGGAACATAAGAGTTTCCCCGTGGCTATTAGCCCAGAGTACCGCACTATTCCTTGCAAATTTTCCACACTTTGTAAATCATCGCTTTATTAAGCTCTCCTTAAAATATCGAATTGCATGTGTCATCTCAGAACACTTCTGATGTTCAACCAATCTGATATTTAATCAACATCTGTCAAACTGACAGCACAGAAATGAATATCAGAATAAGTGTCCCCAAGGCAAGTTTATATACCGACTATGATTTTATCCTCTAACCTTATGAGTTGGGCTTGTTGCAAAGAGAACTTTCAAAAGCTCTTCATTTTATCCTGCGTACTATGCCTCCAATTTGAATAAGCTGCCTTCAGATGGATGATAGTACTTGGTAATAATCTTGTTAAATATGTATTAGTGTTAGATATGCCTGCTTTTTAAACTCAGTTATGTGAGAATATGAAACTAAGACCATATGAAAACAGTAAAATGTTAAGAGTAACTGAGTATTAATAGGTATAGTACAGTAATTTAGAACACAGGCTTTAAAGTTAGATATTCAAGTCTACTACCTATTAGCTGTGTGGCTTTTGGAAAGTTACTTAACCTCTCTGTTTTGTTTTTTAACCCATAAAATAGTCATAAAAATTGTATCTATTTCTTACTATTGTTGTAAAGTTAAATGAAATAATGTATATAAGGTATGAGTACAATGAGCACTCAAAAATGCTAGTGATTATAATTATTACCATTAGTAAAATGTTGTTAAAATAATGACATGCCAACCTTAAGGTAAATGACCTCATCAGGTTGTTCTGAAGGTTAAATAGTGAATATTTTTAAAGTGCTTAGAACGGTACCTGGCACATAGCTCAGAGCTATATGGTGTTAATACATAAATACGATTTAAGTACAAATACCTAGGTATAATCTGATTTCTTTCTGTCTTTTAATTATTCTCAGTCTCTTCTCAAACTACTTTTGGATTTTCCTCCAGGCTTAAATAGAAAAGAACTGTTTAACTTCATCCTGAAATTTTTCTTGGAGTCAAAAACCTTCTTAAGCACATGCATGGTTGTTTCAAGTTCTGATTTTTTTTTTTTTTTTTTTTTTTGGCCATGCCACGCGGCTTGCAGTATCTCAGTTCCCCAACCAGGGATTGAACCCAGGGCCGCATCAGTAAAAGCCCAGAGTCCTAACCACTAGGCCACCAGGGAACTCCCCAAGTTCTGATTTTAAGCATCAAGTCAGCTTAGGGTCAAAAGCGATTTTAAGCCAGTTTTCTTGAATATTTTATTCCTCACAATCCTGAAGGAGATCTTAAGATAATCTTTTGCCACAATGGTAGAGAAACTGACATTTTTCTTCCCGGTCCAGCCTCTCAGCTTTACCTGCCCCAGAAACAGAACACGTGGGGCCCAGAGCTGTTTAATGTCTGCTTGTTCTGGGATTTGGGTCCATTAAAGTAAGATAGAACTCAGGATAATAAAGGGATAAATGCTTTCTTCATAAAATGAGGCCAGGATCATCGCTCTCCCAGTATCAAATTTACGATAATAGGTGAATATGCATTTCTTTGTGAGGCCAGATGAGCTGTGTTTGGTTCCAGGTGCTCCAGGAGGAAGACACCCACAGCCCAGTGTGGAATGTGCTCAACTGCTCCCACCACTCATCCTCAGAACTGATGCTAAGCTGCTTCCTTTCCTGGGGAAGCCAGGGAACCCTAAGTCTGGAACCTTCCCTCCTTGCTTCAGAGCAGTCCTACTGAGTGTACAAGTAAAACCACCCATAGCCGTAAAGGCTGACGATGTGAAGTTTACTATATACAAAAAAAGCCTTGAAATTTAACTACTGCTCCTGGGAAGGTAGTGAAATCCAGGAGAAAAGGGGATTGGATGCGGAAGGAAGAGGAGAAAAGCATCAAAGGGTCAAGACTAATAAAAATGAGAGAGAAAGAGAGAGAAAATGAGGTTCAAGGGAATATCCACCAGGGACACCCTCTGAAAGCTTAAGCACTAAGGTCCTACTCTTTGTAGGACCGAACGTGTGTTGCAATTCATATATTGAACCCTAATCCCCAGTGTGACGGTATTAGGAGATGAGGCCTTTAGGAGGTGATGATGTCATGAAGGTGATTAGGTCAAGGGTAGAACCCTTGTGAGAGATTAGTACCTCTATAAGAGGTCTCAGAGAGCTCTCTTGCCCCTTTCACCACATGAGGGCCCAGTCAGAAGGCAGCGTCTGGAAACCAGGGAGCTCTCAGCAGACACCGAATCTGCTGGGGCCTTGACCTTGGACTTCCCGGCCTCCAGAACTGTGAGAAATGATGTGTGTTGTTTATAAGCCACCCAGTCTGTGGGATTCTGTTATAGTTGCCTGATCAGACTACGACAATAGCACAGAGGAGCCAATTAGAATAAGCCCAATACTTGATCTCATGCGGTCCCTCGCCCCTGGATGTAAGCCATAGAGCCGTAGAAACTGAAACTACCTTCAGTGTTAAAGGGCACTTATTGGCTTCTTTTTTTGGCTGTGCCACTCAGCTTGTGGGATCCTAGTTCCCCAACCAGGGATGGAACCTGTGCCTCCTGCAGTGGAAGCGTGGTGTCCTAACCACTAGACCGCCAGGGAAGTCCCCTTAATGGCTTCTGGCAAAGGAAAAGCTCTGTTAAACACAGAGCTTTTCCTCTGTGTTCCTCTGTGTTCCTCTACTCACCCCTGCTACCACATTTCCGGTCACTGAAAGTGGGAGGTGGTTTTCCCACACCAAGCAATTCTGCCAGCCCAGCTGGGTGTCCTACAATTCAATTTAGTTCTGAACTATCTACCTGGAGATAGCGTTGGATCCCACAGGTTGAGGGCTCATCTCACAAGACTGCACCCCCATCCCTTCAGATGCCCTTGCAAATCCAGGTTATTATCTGTGTTTCTGACCGACTGGCTATAAGTCAGATGTTCCCATGACCACCTCCTCTGGTTTGTTTACTTTGCTAGAGCAGCTCACAGAACTCAGAAAAACAGTTTACTTGCTAGATTACCGGTTGATTAAAAAGGATGTTAAAGGATACAAATAAACAGCCAGAAGAAGAGATATATAGGGCAACGTCTGGAAGGGTACTGAGCACAGGGGCTTCTGTCCCCGTGGAGCTTGGGGTACACCACCCTCCAGGCACATTGCTGAGTTCTTCCGCAACCCAGAAGCTCTCCAAACTCCATCCTTTTGCGTTTTTATGGAGGCTTCATTACATAGGCATGATTGATTAAATCATTAATTGTTGGTGATTAATTCACTCTCCAGCCCCTCTCTCCTCCCCAGAGATCAGGGGGTTGGAGCTAAAAGTTCCAACCACCTAAAGACATGGTTTGTTCCCCTGGCAACAAACCCCCATCCTTAGGGGCTTTCCAAAATCACATGCACTTAGGCATGGTTGAAAGGAGCTTGTTATAAATGGCAAAATACACCTTTACCTCTCCTATCACTTAAGAAATTCCAAGGATTTTAGGAGTTCTGTGCCAGAAAAGGAAATGAAGACCAGTTATATCTTATTATAAATCGCGATACTACACTTCTCTAAACAAGAAGTCGAAGAGGTGATCTAAGTTCAGGTCCAGCTGAATGCAGGGGCTCAAATGACAACATAGGGACTATGGTTTTCACCACCCCTTAGTTCCACAGGCAGCTACTTCTGTTGGGTCCAGGCAAATTTTCTCCAGGTGACAGTGAAGATGATTGAGAGTTTTCCCTGGCTCGTATCGTCCACAAGCATAAAGAGAAAAGAGAGTACCTTCTCTCCCTAGCGTAACATTCAGTCTGTATCAGTTCCTGAACAGGACGCTGATGAGGTCACATGCTCATTTTTCTCTATCCAGGAGGATGGGGTATTCTGATTGGTTAGCTGGAGACATGTACCCACAATAATCACATAGTGTGATTTCTATGGGCATTTCTCAGAAGGAAGGCTTGGAAGACAGCTATCCGCTACAGGCCCTAAGTCCATTCGGCTTGAACATTCTTCTAAACTCTCCAATATAAAGCTGTTTTTGCACCCATGGAGTCTGGTGTGTATTCAGTTTGGAAAAAAGGAGCACTGCAGGTTTGATGGCGTCAAGGACAGGTCAGAGGTCATCTTCTCTGCCCAGTCACCATCAGAACTCTTTGTACATCCTGGTGGACAACTGCTTGATGATGATCATCTAGCGATTACAATCTAGATTTTAAAAACTGGAAGGGTCTGGACTTCCCTGGTGGCTCAGTGGTTAAGAATCCGCCTGCCAATGCAGGGGACACGGGTTCGAGTCCCGGTCTGGGAAGATCCCACATGCCGTGGAGCAACTAAGCCCGCAAGCCACAACTACTGAGCCTGCGCTCTAGAGCCCGTGAGCCACAACTACTGAGCCCACGTGCCACAGCTGCTGAAGCCCCCGCACCACAGCTGCTGAAGCCCCCGCACCTAGAGCCTGTGCTCTGCAACAAGAGAAGCCACTGCAATGAGAAGCCTGCGCACCGCAACGAAGAGTAGCCCCCGCTCGCCGCAATTAGAGAAAGCGCACGCGCAGCAACGAAGACCCAACACAGCCATAAATAAATAAATTAAATAAATAAATTTATTTTAAAAAAACCTATTATTAAAAACAAAAAAAACAAAACTGGGTCACTCTGCTGCACCACCTCCCCAACTAACCCACCCACCTCCTCAGATAGTAACTAGAGACACACCTGTGAGACAGGAAAAGAAAGTGTCTTGGCACAGATTGGTCATGAACAACAGCCGTATTTATTCTTTCCTACTCTCAGTTCCTTAATCTGCATTTTCTTTCCATTGGGGTAAAGCCAAAAAGACAATGAAAATAGAACACGACCATATTATTCATCATTCTTCTGTGATAAATTCATGATTACCCCTTATTTTTCAGTGAGGGTGTTTTCTGACAGTTGACCTTTATCATTCATCTATTAGATAGTTTCAATTCAATGACCGATTTTTAAAAATAACTTTGGCAGGTCCCCGGTTTCAGTCATTTAAACAAAACATAATAGAATTTTCCAAAAAAATAAAATGTGATGCCTTTATACAGCTTCCAAACAGTCCATGTGGAAAACTAGAACTAATAAACTTATGAATGAGATTCTCATTTTCCTGTTCTCAGAATCCCTCCCCCCATTGTATCATTACTCTTTCAAAACCCTAATACGAAATTATTCCCTCTAGGAAGTCTTCCTGATTAATCACTTCCAGATCTAATTACATGTTGTTCATCACATAAACAATAATTGTGGGTACAGTTTCAATTAGGTTCACCTTCTCTGGTTTGTATATGGATTAAAAACTTCATGAGTCTTAGGATATGAGTGTACCTCCTGCTTTCCTAAGTGACGACTCATGGGCAGGGGATCTTCTCTTTTGTGTCTGTATAACTATCCCTCTACTCTCCCCTCATGCCCAGGACTGCTTTAAGCAAAGACAAAGAAGGAACTTATTTACTGGTGTAGTGAAAGATCTTGGGCTCTGCAAATCGCAGAAGTGAAATTCCAGCTCTACTATTTACAGCTGCTTGGAGGGAAAGAATCTTTATTTAAAAGCTTAATTTTCTTACATGAAAACATGACAATAAATTCTTGAGAGTTTGTGTGATGATTAAGTCACATATGTGTTCAAAAGCACTTAAGGATGCTTGTAGATCCTTCAAAAAGTATTTGTTTCCTTAGCGATATGATTGTAGAAGCTACTGAACCTATGAGACGTATTTTTCTTTTACTGGTGACATTTGAAATTTATTTCCAGAAGCAAAACTTTTTATGCCAGATTAGAAATAAGACTGAGGAAATTCCCTGGCGGTGCAGTGGTTAGGACTCTGTGCTTTCACTGACGAGGGTACAGGTTCAATCCCCGGTCTGGGAACTAAGATCCCTCAAGCTTTGGCCCCACCCCCCAAAAAAGAAAGAAGATTGAAATTGTAAATAATCTTGGGGGCAAGGAACAATCAAGTCAAATATCTTCACTCTGCCAGGCCACATACCCCAACACTGCGCCTTCCCTAACCAGTGATGGACTCTGTTAAATTGTCAAAGCAGAGTATCCCATTCAACTTGTGATACGTCTGAGAACTCTCAACACGGGACTCAAGACAGACACTGGCAATCAACTGGAGTTTGTCCACTCATGCTTACACCCTTGACACCTGGCTACTTTCAGAAGGGCAGGATTTGATTACAGGATTAGGGGACAATTGGAGGAAGAGAGTAAGGGAGAATTCATTGCTGGATGTAGAGGTGAGAATGGGCTCCAGGAGAGGAAAAGAGGTGCAAGTTCTCTGGCCTGATATATGTTCTAAGATGTTACCATTACCAACAGAGTTATTTCTCAGGGTCCAATCGAAAGAATTGTCCCACGGACAACTAAATACAATGATTGCTAATTATGAGGTGTTCAGTAGGGTGGTGTGGTAGAAAATAGCTTGAGGAGTCCTGCTGCAGACAGACCGGTCTGTGGAGGCCCCTCTAAGACGGTGACATTTGGGCTGAGATGTAAACAATGATCTTCAGGAACCAGCCATACACAAAGGAGCAGGAAGAAGCAAGTAATAAGAGAGTTTCAGGCCAGAATCAACTTGGGCTCCTCAAAAAGTCTGAAAACCAGGAGGTCTGGAGCAAAGTGAGCAAAGGAGAGTGACAAAGGATGAGTATAAAAGTGAGCACGGGGCTTCCCTGGTGGCGCAGTGGTTGAGAGTCCGCTTGCCGATGCAGGGGACACGGGTTCGTGCCCCGGTCTGGGAAGATCCCACATGCCGCGGAGCGGCTGGGCCCGTGAGCCATGGCCTCTGCGCCTGCGCGTCCAGAGCCTGTGCTCCACAACGGGAGAGGCCACAGCAGTGAGAGGCCCGCGTACCGAAAAAAAAAAAAAAAAAAGTGAGCACGGCTGGATCATGCAGAATTCTGAGGCCCATAATAGGAAGCTTGGAGAGACATTGAAGGGCTTTTAGGGTAGTTACATGATCTTAGGTAGATTTAAAAGGCCCTCTCTGGTTACTATGTACGAACTGCATGGGAAGTGGGGATGGGTCAAGAGATGAAGAGAAGAGATAGGTTAGGAGACTAGGTGAAAGAGAATCATGGTTTAGTCTGGAGAAGGGGATAGTAATACGTGTCCAAGAGGTTGCTACTCTAGGACTTGCTGATATACCGAGAAGGGGGATGAGAAGAAAAGAGGAGTCATAGGTGACTCTGCATTCTTGGTGATGGTGCCCTTTACCCAGATGAAGGCTAATAGGAGGAGTAACTTGTGGGGCGGGGGGGGCAGTGATTTTCTTGCAGAACAAGCTGTGTGTCATTCAGTAGCCACTTACTCTTATCCACTGGGAATTCTGGGCATGAAATTGAGGGAAAAAAAGAGAACAAGAGGGAATGTGTGCTCTTATTAGGGTCATTCATTGATTCAACAGATATGTATCGTATGCCAGACCCTCTTCTAGGTTTGGGGATTGCCAAAGTTCTTGGTCTCATGGAATTTCTATTCTACTAGGTGTGGGTGTGTGGGTGTGTGTGTGTGGTATGTGCACACAAAAGAGTACATAATATACCAAATGTTGATGAGTGCTATGAATAAAGTGAAACAATATAAAAGATAAAAAAATTAAGTGTATATAAGGGGGGTGATTTGCTCTTTTATATATGGTGGCTGGGAAACCCTCTATGATAAGGTGACTTTGATTAGAAATTTGAAGGAGCTGACAAAGAGAGCTATGTGGCTATCTGGGGGCATTTCAGGCAAAGGCAGACGAAATGCAAAGGCCCAGCTTGCTGTGGCCCAGGAGCTGCAAGGAGGCCTGAGTGACTAAGCAGAGTGAAGGAGGGAGAGTGCACTGAGAGAGGATGCCAGAGAGGTAGTGGGTCCAGGTCTCATATGACCTGCCATGGCCACTTTAAGAAATCTGGACTTGACTGTGAGTGACAGGAGGAGCCACCGCAGCATTTCTACCTTTACTGAGGACACACCAAATATTCCCATTTGCATCTCCTATTCTTATTAAATGAGGAAACATTTTTTATATCTGGCCACTTTGTGGTGAAGCATAAAAAACAGATCAAGAATAAAATGAGTACGGAGGTACCTTCTAGCAAAAATTGCCTAAACCAAAAAGATATCAACATTTATCTGACCCAGGCCATTTCATCACTGAGCAGCTTGGGATAAAATCTCTGCAGCTGGCAAATTCTGCTATAGGAGGAGCATGATTTAGGGAAAATAGGGAAGTTTCTCAACTACCAAAAACCTTATCCATCCATCCAACCAATGAACCAACCAATCAATATTTATCGACCTACTACATGTACAGTGGTGAACTAGGCACTACGAATATATACGGATGGATAAGATTCCCATGTTCTGTGTTTTCTTAGACTCTGTTTGTCCTTTTTGCATCCAAAAACAAACCCAAAACAATTAAGAAAATGGTAATAGGAACGCACATATCAATAACTACCTCAAATGTGATTAAATGCTCCAGCCAAAAGACACAGACTGGCTGAATGGCTACAAAAATAAGACCCGTATATATGCTGTCTACAAGAGACCCACTTCAGACCTAGGGACACATACAGACTGAAAGTGAGGGGATGGAAAAAGATATTCCATGTAAATGGAAATCAAAAGAAAGCTGCAGTAGCAATTTTCATATCAGACAAAATAGACATTAAAATAAAGACTATTACAAGAGATAAAGAAGGACACTACATAATGATCAAGGGATCAATGCAAGAAGAAGATATAGCAATTGTAAATATTTATGCACCCAACATAGGAACACCTCAATAAGACAAATGCTAACAGCCATAAAAGGGGAAATTGACAGTAACACAATCATAGTAGGGGCCTTCAACACCCCACTTTCACCAATGGACAGATCATCCAAAATGAAAATAAATAAGGAAACACAAACTTTAAATGATACATTAAACAAAATGGACTTAACTGATATTTATAGGACATTACATCCAAAAACAACAGAATACACTTTCTTCTCAAGCGCTCATGGAACATTCCCCAGGATAGATAATATCTTGGGTCACAAATCAAGCCTCGGTAAATTTAAGAAGATTGAAATCGTATCAAGTATGTTTTTCGACCACAACGCTATGAGACTAGATATCAATTACAGGAAAAAAACTGTAAAAAACACAAAAACATGGAGGCTAAACAATACACTACTTAATAACCAAGAGATCACTGAAGAAATCATAGAGGAAATAAAAAAATATCTAGAAACAAATGACAATGAAAACACGACAACCCAAAACCTATGGGATGCAGCAAAAGCAGTTCTAAGAGGGAAGTTTATAGCAATACAATCCTACCCCAAGAAACAAGAAAAATCTCAAATAAACAACCTAAACTTACACCTAAAGCAATTAGAGAAGAAGAACAAAAAAATCCCAAAGTTAGCAGAAGGAAAGAAATCATAAAGATCAGATCAGAAATAAATGAAAAAGAAATGAAGGAAACAATAGCAAAGATCAATAAAACTAAAAGCTGGTTCTCTGAGAAGAGAAACAAAATTGATAAACCAGGGCTTCCCTGGTGGCGCAGTGGTTGAGAGTCCGCCTGCCGATGCAGGGGACACGGGTTCGTGCCCCGGTCCGGGAAGATCCCACATGCCGCAGAGCGGCTGGGCCCGTGAGCCATGGCTGCTGAGCCTGCGCGTCAGGAGCCTGCGCTCTGCAACAGGAGAGGCCACAACAGTGAGAGGCCCGCGTACCGCAAAAAAAAAAAAAAAAAAAAAAAAAAATTGATAAACCATTAGGCCGACTCATTAAGAAAAAAAGGGAGAAGACTCAAATCAATAGAATTAGAAATGGGGGGCTTCCCTAGTGGCACAGTTGTTAAGAATCCGCCTGCCAATGCAGGGGACACGGGTTTAAGCCCTGGTCCGGGAAGATCCCACATGCCGCGGAGCAACTAAGCCCGTGCACCACAACAACTGAGCCTGCGCTCTAGAGCCCGTGAGCCACAGCTACTGAGCCCACGTGCTGCAACTACTGAAGCCCACATGCTTAGAGCCCATGCTCCACAACAAGAGAAGCCACTGCAATGAGAAGCCCATGCACTGCAACAAAGAGTAGCCCCCACTAACCGCAAGTAGAGAAAGCCCACATGTAGCAACGAAGACCCAATGCACCAAAAAAAAAAAAAAAAAATAGAACTAGAAATGAAAAAGGAGAAGTAACAACTGACATGGCAGAAGTACAAAGGATCATGAGAGATTATTACAAGCAGCTATATGCCAATAAAATGGACAACCTGGAAGAAATGGACAGATTCTTAGAAAAGCACAATCTCCTGAGACTGAACGAGGAAGAAATAGAAAATATAAACAGACCAATCATAAGCACTGAAATTGAGGCTGTGAATAAAAATCTTCCAACAAACAAAAGCTCAGGACCAGATGGCTTCACAGGCAAATTCTATCAAACATTTAGAGAAGAGCTAACACCTATCCTTCTTAAACTCTTCCAAAATATAGCAGAGGGAGGAACACTCCCAAACTCATTCTATGAGACCACCATCACCCTGATACCAAAACCAGACAAGGATGTCACAAAGAAAGAAAACTACAGGCCAATATCACTGATGAACATAGATGCAAAAATCCTCAACAAAATACTAGCAAACAGAATCCAACAGCACGTTAAAAGGATCATACACCATGATCAAGTGGGGTTTATCCCAGGAATGCAAGGATTCTTCAATATATGCAAATCAATCAATGTGATAAACCATATTAACACACTGAAGGAGAAAAACCATCTCAATAGATGCAGAAAAAGCTTTTGACAAAATTCAACACCCATTTATGATAAAAATCCTCCAGAAAGTAGGCATAGAGGGAACGTAGCTCAACATAATAAAGGCCATATATGACAAACCCACAGTCAACATTGTTCTCAGTGGTGGAAAACTGAAACCATTTCCTCTAAGATCAGGAACAAGACAAGGTTGTCCACTCTCACCACTACTATTCAACATAGTTTTGGAAGTTTCAGCCACAGCAATCAGAGAAGAAAAAGAAATAAAAGGAATCCAAATCAGAAAAGAAGAAGTAACGCTGTCACTGTTTGCAGATGACATGATACTATACATAGAGAATCCTAAAAATGCTACCAGAAAACTACTAGAGATAATCAGTGAATTTGGTAAAGTAGCAGGATACAAAATTTATGCACAAAAATCTCTTGCTTTCCTATACACTAATGATGAAAAATCTGAAAGAGAAATTAAGGAAACACTCCCATTTACCATTGTAACAAAAAAAATAAAATATCTATGAATAAACCTACCTAATGAGACAAAAGACCTGTATGCAGAAAACTATAATACACTTATGAAAGAAATTAAAGATGATACAAATAGATGGAGAGATATAACATGTTCTTGGATTGGAAGAATCAACATTGTGAAAATGACTCTACTACCCAAAGCAATCTACAGATTCAATGCAATCCCTATCAAACTACCACTGGCATTTTTCACAGAACTAGAACAAAAAATTTCACAACTTGTATGGAAACACAAAAGACCCTGAATAACCAAAGCAATCTTGAGAAAGAAAAACAGAGCTGGAGGAATCAGGCTCCCAAACTTCAGACTATACTACAAAGCTATAGTAATCAAGACAGTATGGTACTGGCACAAAAACAGAAATATAGATCAATGGAACAGGATAGAAAGCCCAGAGATAAACCCACACACATATGGTCACCTTATTTTTGATAAAGGAGGCAAGAATATACAATGGAGAAAAGACATTCTTCAATAAGTGGTGCTAGGAAAACTGGACAGCTACATGTAAAAGAATGAATCAGAACTCCCTATCACCATACACAAAAATAAAATCAAAATGGATTAAAGACCTAAATGTAAGGCCAGGCATTATAAAACTCCTAGAGGAAAACATAGGCAGAACACTTTATGACATAAATCACAGCAAGATCCTTTTTGACCCACCTCCTAGAGAAAGGGAAATAAAAACAAAAATAAACAAATGGGACCTAATGAAACTTAAAAGCTTTTGCATAGCAAAGGAAACCATAAACAAGACAAAAAGGCAACCCTCAGAAGAGGAGAAAATATTTGCAAATGAAGAAACTGACAAAGGATTAATCTCCAAAATTTACAAGCAGCTCATGCAGCTCCATATCAAAAAAAAAAAAACCCAATCCAAAAATGGGCAGAAGACCTAAATAGACATTTCTCCAAAGAAGATATACAATTTGCCAACAAGCACATGAAAGGATGCTCAACATCACTAATCATTAGACAAATGCAAATCAAAAGTACAATGTGGTATCACCTCACACCAGTCAGAACGGCCATCATCAAAAAATCTACAAACAATAAATGCTGGAGAGGGTGTGGAGAAAAGGGAACCCTCTTGCACTGTTGGTGGGAATGTAAATTGATACAGCCACTATGGAGAACAGTATGGAGGTTCCTTAAAAAACTAAAAATAGAATTACCATATGATGCAGCAATCCCACTACTGGGCATATACCCTGAGAAAACCATGATTCAAAAAGAGTCATGTACCAAAATGTTCATTGTAGCTCTACTTACAATAGCCAGGACATGGAAGCAACCTAAGTGTCCATTGACTGGATAAAGAAGTCAATGGATGAATGGATAAAGAAGATGTGGCACATATATACAATGGAATATTACTCAGCCATAAAAAGAAATGAAATTGGGTTGTTTGTAGTGAGTGGATGGAGCTAGAGTCTGTCATACAGAGTGAAGTAAGTCAGAAAGAGAAAAACAAATACCGTATGCTAACACATATATATGGAATCCAAAAAAACCAAAAAATGGTTCTGAAGAACCTAGGGGCAGGACAGGAATAAAGATGTAGACATAGAGAATGGATTTGAGGACACGGGGAGGGGGAAGGGTAAGCTGGCATGAAATGAGAGAGTGGCATGGACATATATACACTACCAAATGTAAAATAGATAGCTCGTGGGAAGCAGCCGCATAGCACAGGGAGATCAGCTCGGTGCTTTGTGACCACCTAGAGGGGTGGGTTAGGGAGGGTGGGAGGTAGACGCAAGAGGGAGGAGATATGGGGATATATGTATATGTATAGCTGATCACTTTGTTATAAAGCAGAAACTAACACACCATTGTAAAGCAATTATACTCCAATAAAGATGTTAAAAAAAAAACCCAAAAACTTCCTTCCCTCTTCTCCCACTCCTTCTTCTTTCTTTAAGTCAAAAATCTCTTCCTTCCCTTTGTCTCTTACCTAATTTCCTCTTTGCTGTGCCTATGATATGATTTCTTTGCTCAGGCAGCCTGATCTGTGTTCTTCCTGCCCTCTGAGACCTGGAACGTGGGCGTTGGTTGTTCTTGCTTTTCTTAGGTGCACTGTACTTTGGCCCCATCGCTTGTGGACAGCAGGCTCCCTCCTATTTGCCTTTGAGCAGTGCTTCAATTCCCCTTGCTCCCGACAGACTACAACGAAAATCTAGAATGTCTTCCGGCCACTGCTCATTCTTAGAAATAAATACATTTCCACTCTACTTAGTGCCTTTGAGTAGTTATCATGGTTAATGTTTGTACTTTAATGCTCCTTCTTGAGCAATGGTTCATCCAGCTAAGTCACACATTTGTGATAATTAGAAAAGAGGTGACCGACATGGGGATTTATTTCTATGGCTTAGTTTGGGAGATACATTTTTTTTATTGTTAACTTATATGACATATCTGGGAGGCACTCTTGGCTAGCATTCATTTATTTTAAGGGGGTGAGAGGTTGTGTTTTTCTAACTCTTTAGTTGAGCTTGCTGACCTTTTTAAAGTCATCAAAATCCAATAATACTATTTAAGCATCCTTGTAGAATCTATGCTAAACACTAGCAATTAAGTTCAAGTGAATACAGTGTCCTCTGATATTTATATTCCAAAGCTGACACAAATGCAAAACAGTTTAACACAGTACTGTGAAATATGGTCATGTGTTATAATGATTAATTCACAATTGCTTCCTAGGTAAAGTTTTAGCAACTAAGTGCTAAGCCTCCCCTTCTGCTAGACCTACTGAAATACACTAGAAATCCCTGGTGCTCAGACACTGATCCCAATAACAGTGAGCACATTCAGTGAAAGATTTTAAGCTTTCAACAAAAAAAGCTTAAAATTTGTTATATTCCCCATCCCCACAAAAACGTCTTAGGCTTGTTCCTCCAACTGCTTTCATTCCGGATTTCCCTCCTTAGTGACTGGTAGCTTGGTGTTTTGATTCAATATTAGGTTTCAGCTGGCTATAATGTGTCAAGTAATTCCATTCTCACAGTGTACATTTATTGAGCATCCGCTTCTTATTCTTCAGGCATCCCTTAAGAGGCCCTGCCGTGACACGGAAAGTCCATCTGGTTTTGCAGCACAAATCTGCATGTATCTTTCCATCCCTCAGGAGAAATGAAACCCTCCAACTTTCCCTAATGCCAGTTGGAGCAAATCTTAACAACAACTTAATCCTGCATTTTACAGGTCAACTAGCACTTATCTAAGTAATTAACAAGCCTAGTTCCCTGCTGTGGGAAAGCTTTCAAACTCCTACAGAACTGGACCTGGAAATTTCTAATCCCATGACCACACCCTGGCACAGAGCTGGAAGGCAGTCACTTTGTGTGGGTTTATTCTTTAGAGTGCGATAGGAAAATCATTCTGGACTTCGGGCAAGAACTCTCAAGACAAGAAACTGAGATGGGGGAGAGAGATGTCCTTTGTGCATCCACTAAAGAAAAACCTCAGGCTGCGCACTTCAACTCTACAGGGAAACGGGGACTATGCCAAAGAGAGACAGATTTCAACCCTGTGTCGGCTGAAATCTAAAACGCAGTCATTCATTTGAACTGCAGCTAGGAGTTAGCTCTATGTATCCGTGACTTTGAAAAGGCAATATCCATTGTGGTGCTATTTCCCTTGGACTTGGGGCAAAAGGACTTGAGCGGAAGGTTCCCATCACTACAGAGACATTTGAGGGAGGGAGGGAGGAAGAACAGTACGTCTCTCGTCTCTCATTCGGAGATCTCTCCTCCTCATGACTGCTCTTTCTTATTCCTTATGTAGGGGTTTTGCAAACGGCCCATAAAAAAGAAAGCCTCACTATTTCTTATTCTGTCATCAACTCACACTTTGAAAAGAGAAAAACTGCCTTTACTGGTTTAACATTAATTTATTTTACTTCATTTATTGTTAGATGAATATATATATACATACATATATATATATATCTCCTCTCTCCAGTGGATTGTAGGCTTAGGGGAAGGCAGTAGCTCAGTAATAGTTATTAGCACTGCAGGAGTAGTGCCCATCAGACTGTATACAAACAAGAGTTGGCTGTCAGTCACCCCTGGAAGTGGTCATCTTGACCACTTCCTTCAAGTGTCTCTTTCACCGATGGTCAATAATAATCACATTCCTTGGAAAGGTATGATCATAGCTTCATGACTATACACATGTCAGTGTGGATATGTACACCCAGGGGCAAGATGATGAGGGAAACCAGCCCCTGTATCATCAAAATAATTTGATAACACATACCATATATTCTAAATGTTCAAAACACAGCTAACAAAAATATTCCTGATATTTCACTCCTTCAAGATCACAGCCCTTTTGTTCTTCAATAAATACCATGACTGCCTTTCTTTTAAAATGTATACTTGAATCTCTCTTCAGACATATACCTCACTTTGTTTATCACCCTCATTTTCAAAGTGCTACTCAACTAACTGATTTTGGAACTTTGTGGGGGGGGAATTTTCTAGCTCTCTCCATTTCCCACATTTACTTTAGAACTGGTTCACAAGTCACCCCTAAAACCAGTTTGGATACTTTTAATCATTGTACTTCATTTATTTTTTTTTAAGAATTATTGAGGTGTAATTGACATAGAACTCACCCATTTTTAGTGTACATTTCAATGATTTTCAGCAAAGTTACAGAGTTGTATGGACAATCACCACAATCTAATTTTAGAATATCTTCATCACCTGTTCCCATCCATAGTCCTAGCAACCACTAATCTACTTTCTGACTGTGTAGATTTGCTTTTTCTAGATATTTCATATAAAAAGAATCACATAATATATGGGCTTTTGCAACTGGATTGTTTCATTTAGCACAATGCTTTTGTTTTAAGGTTCACCTACGTTGCAGCATGTATTGATACTTCCTTCATTCCTTTTTACGGCTGAATAATATTCTGCTGTATGTGTATATACCATACTTGTTTAGCCACTCATCAGCTGATGGATATTTGGGTTGTTTCCAGTTTCTGGCTGTTATGAATAGAGCGCCTCTGAATGTTCACAGTCTTTGTGTGGACTTGATTCCTTCTTTATCAGAAAATGTATTTCTCGATTTTATCTTGCATTTATTCTCAGTAGCTTTACAACATGAGACTATTCAAAAGAATGTATCACAGGCTCTGAAGGTGATGCACGAAGAAAAGCTTTTCTGAAAATACTTTCTACACAGACAACACCATTGGACCAAGATGTGATTGTACTGAAGGAGACAATATTCATTTGATATATAAACAGGGGTATTGGTTATAAAATAATCTCATATGGACAGCTTAATTACACCATTCCTGTGAGTCTACGACAGTTTAGCTCAATACCTTGCAGATAGTAGCTTCTTGATAAATATTTGCTGATTGATTTTAAAATGCCCACAGGGTTCTCCTTGGGGAGTAAAATCTCAAAAGGTTCAATGCTCAACAGTTTTTTTTTTTTTTTCTCATTTTGTGTAAACAACCAATGCCCCCTGAGAGAACATGACAAGCTATCCAAAGACCCCCAAGTCACCTTTATGTACCAGGCAGCCACACTGATCTTCCTTCATCTCAAGAGACCCCCGTCAGAGCAATTGCTCTGCAGGCTTGGAGAGGCAGGAAGCGTTTGTGCTGGACCCGTGGGAGCATTTGGTCTGCCACTGCATTATATCTCCATGAGAAACAGTCCCGGGAGGCAAGCTTTCTCTTGGCAAGTGTCTCCCCTGCCCCTTTGTGGCACATGTTTTCAGAAGGTGGACTGGCCTAGAGCCAGTATTGGCTAATTTCCCCTCACTTGCTCCCTGTACACTGTTCCAGGCCTGTGTGGTCAGATTTGGGCTCTTAACTCAACAGACTCCGACCAGTCTGTGGAAACCAGAAGCACTCTGTGGCCTTGCTTGCTGACATTTTAGATGCCTTATTGGCTCTGGGGAGCCACTAATACACATATGCCTGAGGTCTGTGGGCTCTGGGGTGGCACTCAATGAAAACCCATCATTAATTGGACAAATGAAGTGTTCTCTGGGTTTTCCCTGTGCTCAAGAAACAGCACATTAGAAATGCACTCTGAGCGTCCGCCCACAGCCCATGCTCCGTGCGCATCTCCCCTGGGAGCACTGCCAAGGGCAGAGGATGCCAGGCTCTTTCTGCCAGCTTCTGCCACCTCAGCGGTCTGCTCTTTCCCACTTTCATGTGGTCATAGATTGTTTCTGGTTTATTTTTCAAAGAACCTTCATACATGTATCAACTCATGTCATAAGCACAGGTTTTAGAACTTAACAGAAAATGTATTTAAATAAGAATAATTCTTTTCCACCAAATTTCATTTCAGTAGACACAATTAAGATTTAATATACTCAGCGTTTTATTGTTTGCTCATTACCCATTTATCTCCCTTCAAAAAAGAAACAGCTAATATATATGTAAGGGAGATTAAGAGATACAAACTTCCAGTTGCAAAACAAATGAGTCACAGGTATGAAATGTACAGTGGGGGGAATGTAGTCAATAACCTATGTAATACCTTTGTATCTAGCTGATTTACAAGACTGTGTTAGTTCCACAGCCATTCAATATTTCCGTATGTTTCAACATGATCAGATTGTGATTAGACTTATTGTGGTGATCATGTTGAAACATATAGAAATATTGAATCACTATGGAACTATCATAGTGTTGTAAACAATTGCACTTCAAAAACAAATAAGCAGGGGCTTCCCGGGTGGCGCAGTGGTTAAGAATCCACCTGCCAATGCAGGGGACACAGGTTCGAGCCCTGGCCTGGGAAGATCCCACATGCCGCGGAGCAACTAAACCTGTACGCCACAACTACTGAGCCTGTGCTCTAGAGCCTGCAAGCCACAACTACTGAGCTCACGTGCCACTACTACTGAAGCCCACGTGCCTAGAGCTCGTGCTCTTCCACAAGACAAGTCACCGCAATGAGAAGCCCGCACACCTCAAAAAAGAGTAGCCCCTGCTCGCCGCAACGAGAGAAAGCCCGGGCGCAGCAATGAAGACCCAATTCAGCCAAAAGAAAACAAAACAAAAACAAAACAAATAAGCAAACTCATAGAAAAAGAGATCAGATTTGTGGTTTCCAGAGGCAGGGGGTAAGGGGAAGAGGAATTGAATGAGGCAGTCAAAAGGTACCAACTCCCAGTTATAAGATAAATAGGTACTAGGAATCCAATGTAAATGGTAAATATAATGAACACAGCTGTATGTTACATATGAAAGTTGTAGAGAAAGTAAATCCTAAGAATTGTCATCACAAGGAAAAAGTTTTTTTCTTGTTTCTTTAATTTTGTGTCTATATGAGATAATGGATGTTCACTGAATTTACTGGGATAACCATTTCATGATGTATATAAGTCAAATCATTATGCTGTACACCTTAAACTTATACAGGGCTATATGTCAATTATATCTCAATAAAACTGGAAGAAAAATAAAGCTGTATATGTTACTCATTAGCTAATTAAAAAATTTTTCCCAGCATTGCTGCTAATTAACTCTATCCATATAATATGGTTACTGTCTCTCCTCTTCCTTTGAATATTTTTTAAATAAATTTATTTATTTATTTGTTCGTTTTTATTTTTGGCTGCATTGGGTCTTCGTTGCTGGGCATGGGCTTCCTCTAGTTGCTGTGAGCGGGGGCTACTCTTCGCTGCAGTGTGCGGGCTTCTCATTGCAGTGGCTTCTTTTGTTGTGGAGCACGGGCTCTAGGCACACAGGCTTCAGTAGTTATGGCACGTGGGCTCAACAGTTGTGGTTTGTGGGCTCTTGGGTGCAGGCTCAGTAGTTGTGGCGCACGGGCTTAGTTGCTCTGCAGCATGTGGATCTTCCTGGCCCAGGGTTCAACCCTGTGTCCCTTGCATTGGCGGGCAGATTCTGAACCACTGTGCCACCAGGGAAGCCCCTTCCTTTGAATATTAATCCTTAGTATCTTTCTTTGACTGTCTGGCCTACCCGCTGTAGGGAACACCTATTTTTGTTTGCCCAGCACCCTCCCTTCTGAAAACACTGCCCACCCTTACTCCTCCAGCCAAGGGATCCCAGTAGAACTTTCCTCTTCTTACCCAACTCTGACCGGCTGGCCCAGGGATGGACAACGACCCAATTTAACCAATCACAGTCCTTTCCTGGAACTATTCCAGCTGAACTGAAGAGGAAGCGGGGTCTTTGCTCTCTGATCAAGATGGTCTCATGTTTGCTTAAGAAAGTCCCAGATGGGTACTGTCATTTGCAACCAAAAGGTTTGACATATACACCTGCTCTTTTCCTATAATCTTAGCCGCAGTCTTTCTGGTTGTATAACTTTATTACCAACTTTGTGGTCAGCAAATTAAAACAAAACAAAACACATGCTATAATACTTTTGCATTGTCCTATTTCCGTTTTATAACCTAAGGATCTTTTAGTAGCTCTAAGGGTCACGAGAGAGAAGAGATGAGTATAGGAAGGTGTTTAGAAACCACATCCCTACGGAATTGCAAACATTTGAGTATTCAACTACAAAAACAAATAAACAGCCTCTGGGGAAGGGGTGGTGGAAGTAAAGCTCTTTGCAATTATTTGAAAAGTTATGTAGAGAAGGAAGTAAAGTTTGCTGCTTGTCATTTTTATAGAGGCATCAGTCCCCAAGACTAGAATTAGCAGAGTCTGATTGTTGTTCTTTATAAAGAGAAAATACTTTCTAATAACCAAAGTGTAGCAAAAAGGAAACAGGATTCCACTCAAAAAGTAAGATTCCTTGCAGCACAGCTCTCAGGATCTTAGTTCCCTGTGGCCCCAGCAGTGAAAGAGCCAAGTCCTAACCAATGGACCGCCAGGGAATTCACCTCCCCCCTTTTTTAAAATACATTGGAGTATAGTTGATTCACAATGTTGTGTTAATTTCAGGTGTACAGCAAAGTGTATCAGTTATACATATACATATATCAATTCTTTTTCAGATTCTTTTCCCATATAGGTTATTACAGAACATTGAGTAGAGTTCCCTGGGCTATACAGTAGATCCTTGTTGATTATCTATTTTATACACAGTAATGTGTATATGTTAATCCCAATCTCCTAATTTATCCCTTCCCCCCACCCTTTTGTCTTTGGTAACCATAAGTTTGTTTTCTACATCTGTGACTCTATTTCTGTTTTGTAAATAAGTTCATTTGTACGTTTTGGGTTTTTTTAGATTCCACATATAAGCGAAATCATATGATATTTGTCTTTGTCTGACTTACTTCACTTAGTATGATCATCTCTAGGTCCATCCATGTTGCTGCAAATGGCATTATTTCATTCTTTTTTCATGGCTGAGTAATATTCCATTGTATCGATATACATGCACCACATCTTCTTTATCTATTCCTCTGTCAATGGACATTTAGGTTTTTCCATGTCTTGGCTATTTTCGATGGTGCTGCAATGAACACTGGGGTGCACGTATCCTTTTGGATTATGGTTTTCTCTGGATATATGCCCAGGAGTGGGACTGCAGGATCATATGGTAGTAGACGTGATTGTTTAAGGCCTCCTGAGTGAGGGATATTACTTGGTGTTGAAGTGGAGATGGAGATGGGAATATTGCTGGAGAGAAAGGTCAGGAACTCGGAGCTCTGCCTAGGATTAGTACCAGGATTCATTTGAGACAGGAATAGGTTCTCATCCTGTATCCCGCCATGCTGGTGCATCTAATCATTAATGTCCCTGATTGCATTCATTTAAATTATTTAAATGGTAGCTATATCTGGCCTCTCTGGACCTTGGTTCTCTCAGATAGGAAATGGGAAACTTGGACTAGCTTAGAAGTCTCCAGACATTCTTATTAGGGATCAGAGAGGGAGGACTGACAGGAAATTCTAAAGGTTGGAGAGGTGAGGAGATGCAACGTCCAATATTCCACATACAGTGCTCTCTCCCTCTCTCTAGGCATTGGAATTGTGTTATGGCTGAAGAGGTAAATGGAGGGAGAGAATGATGGGGAGTGAGGGGGTATAAGCAGGACTGGTGACATAATTTGTAGGACCCTGCATAAAATGAAAATTTAGAGTTCCTTGTTAAGAATTTCAAGATAGCAACAGTAGAGCATTAAACAAAGTGCAGTGTCCTTCTAAGTGTGGGGCCCTGTGTAACTGCACAGGTCATGCACCAATAAAGCCAGCCCTGGGTGTATGACAACACCTGTATCAATTGGAGCAATTTTATTTGAGGCTCCTTGTCTAGATAATTTCAAAACTCTCCTTTGGGGCTTCCCTGGTGGCGCAGTGGTGGAGAGTCCGCCTGCCGATGCAGGGGACACGGGTTTGTGCCCCGGTCCGGGAAGATCCCACATGCCGCGGAGCGGCTGGGCCCGTGAGCCATGGCCGCTGAGCCTGCGCATCCGGAGCCTGTGCTCCACAATGGGAGAGGCCACAACAGTGAGAGGCCCGCGTACCACAAAAAAACAAAAACAAAAAGAAAAACTCTCCTTTGGCTCTAACAGGGGATATTTCAATCAATAAAGCAATTGAAAGCTTCACTGATCATCTATATACTAAAAAATTTGGTAATTCTATAAGTAAACAATAGAAGGAACAAATAAACGCCCAACAGTTACTAAATTTCTCTGAATTTTCTAAAATTGGAATGATTGTGGATTTGGCTCATTAAGACAATCTGTTCCCAAAGAGGCCTGTTAATTAAGGGGATTTGTCTGCATTGTCTAACATGCATTTTATCCCCGTTTGTCTTTATTTAGAATCAAGTGCATACAGTTATCCTTTCCTCTGGGATTGGTGTCAATGAACCATTTTTCTTCTCTTACTCATTCAGCAACTACTTACTGTACCTTCTGAACATTATATGCCCCACACTGTGCTAAGTATTGAAACCACTGGGGACAAGTCTACAAAGAAGGATGGCTGGTGTGATGGGGTGAAGAGTCATCTAACTCATCTAAAGGAAGACAGTAACATAAGCCAAGGCATGAAGGTCAAAATCTTAAATTGGTCATTTGGTGTTCAATCCTTTTATGGGTCACAAAGAAAAAAAAAAATCATCATTTCGTGACCTTTCCAAGTTGTTGGATGTGGGGCTTTGGAGTGGCCTGAGCCATTGGTTCTGCACAGAGATGCTTCAAAGCCTTATTAAAAAATGTTTGAGGAATTCCCTGGAGGCCCAGTGGTTAGGACACTGCGCTCTCACTGTCGAGGGCCGGGGTTCAATCCCTGGTCGGGGAACTAAGATCCCACAAGCCGCGCAGCGTAGGCCTCTTTCCCCCCTCAAAGAAAAGTTTGGGTCCCCAGGAAGCCCTATTATATACAAGTTTACCAGGAAATTTGGGGAGGAATGGGGTTGATGGGCTTCATCGTTTATAAAGTCAAGAGTGCTGGTGAAAGCACTTTGAAAGTTTTGAGTCCTGAGTCTGCGCATGGCCATCACTAACCGACTTTACTTGGAGTGCGCATCAGGTGGAACATCAGTCTGTCTGTCAATTTAAGCAAGCTCTGTTAGATGGGACATGGAACATTACTCTACACATGGCATGAAGAAACGTACCTGTAAGATGCCAGAAAAAAAAAAATCTTAAATTGGGAAATGGCAAAGAATCCAGTGTTGCTGGAGTGTAGGATGTATGTGGGGGATGACGTGGGAGGTGAATACAGAAAGGGAGCTTGGAACCAATAGTGGAGGGTCTGGGAATGCCAGAGGAGTTTGTCATTGATTCTATGAACAAAAAGGAGCTTTTGAGCAGGAAAGTGCCAAGATCTGAGCAGCCCTTTTAGGAATTTAATTTGTCAGTCACACCTGGCACTAAGTGCTAGCAATTATTATTATCTTATTATGTAACAGTTTAAGCAGTATGTATTTAGAAAAAGTAACCACAAACAATGTGCAGCAATGTCATTTCCCCATAGTCTCCCCAGTCTGTTGAACTATCGACTATCATGGTCTAACTCTCCATGTGTTTAGGCCTTCTTCAGTTTCTCAGTAGTTCTCAATTATCATTCATTAAATTCATCCCCAAGGATTTTTCTTAATACTAGTATAAATAATACTTAAAAATTATTTACAATTGTTTATTGCTAGTGTATAGAAATATAATTGATTTTTTAATGTTGAAATTATATCCTGTGACCTTGCTAAATTCACTTATTTCTATTAAGTTTGGGTTTTTTGGGTAGATTTTTAGAATCATTTTCCAAGTACACTATCCTGTTGTCTATGAATAAAGTACTATTATATCTTCCTTTATAATCTGTAAGTCTTTTATTTCTTTTCCCTGTTTTACTGGCTAATACTAATAGAATTGTCAGAATAGACATTCTTGCCTTGTTTCCAGTCTAAGGGGAAAGCCTTCAGCTCTTTAGCATTAAATACGATGTCAGCTGTGGGTTTTCATAAATGCCCTTTATCAGACTGAGGAAGTGTTCTTCTTTCTCTAGTTTGCTGAGAGTTTAGTTGGAGTCTGTCAAATTCTTTTGCTGCATCTATTAGGATAATCTTATGATCTTCTCCTTTATTCTTTTTTTAAAAATTTATTTATTTTATTTTTTGGCTGTGTTGGGTTTTTGTTGCTGCGCGTGGGCTTTCTCTAGTTGCAGCGAGCGAGGGCTACTCTTCGCTGTGGTGCACGGGCTTCTCATTGCAGTGGCTTCTCTTGTTGCGGAGCACGGGCTCTAGGTGCGCGGGCTTCAGTAGGTGTGGCGCATGGGCTCAGTAGTTGTGGTTCGCGGGCTCTAGAGCACAGGCTCAGTAGTTGTGGCACACGGGCTTAGCCACTCCACGGCCTGTGGCATCTTCCCAGACCAGGGCTTGAACCTGTGTCCCCTGCAGTGGCAGGCAGATTCTTAACCATTGCACCACCAGGGAAGCCCTCTCCTTTATTCTTTTAATGTAGTGAATGACATTGATTGATTTTTATTATTGAACTAACTTTGCATTCCTGCCTGCAACCTGCTTGGGCATGATGTTCAGCAAGATTTCTGGCTGGTTGGAATTCCAATATCTCCCCCCAGTACTGTGTGACCTCCAGAATCTCTGATGATCTTACTGATCCCCTAGTAGCTATTCTCTGCCAGGCCTACATTAGTCTTGCAATGTACATATTTAACTTTGTATTTGGCCAAAGACTCAAGGTTACCCTAGGCTAATTTCTGGAGCTCTTTCTTTGCATGGCTTGCTACCCTCTAATGCTCTGCTCTGTAAAATCCAGCCACCTTCGTGGCCCCCACCTTCAATCTCTGTTTCTTCCATCCTTCTTTTCTCTCTCATACAGTTTGGAAATAACTCCCATGCAGAAGGGTGTGATGAATGTTGAGCCCACCTAAAGTTTTTATTCTTTAAAAGATCAAATTCCTCCTGTATCTGTTGTTTAAGGCTTGAACATAACTTTTCAAGTTCAAAAAGTTGGAACACAACTTTTAAAGCTTGAAGGTAACGTCACAGTTTTATAATTGTTTACAATATAAAGATAAATTTGGTATCTGTTGGTAAAAACCCTAAGTCCATTCAGAGAAAATCATAATTCAAAAAGATCCATGCACCCCAACGTTCACTGCAGCACTACTGAAAATAGCCAAGACAAGAAGCAACCTAAATGTCCATCGACAGAGGAATGAATAAAGAAGATGTGGTACATATATACAGTGGAATATTACTCAGCCATAAAAAGGAACAAAATAATGCCATTTGTAGCAACATGGATAGAGATTATCATACTAAGTGAGGTAAGTCAGACAGAGAAAGACAAATATCATATGATATCCCTTTTATGTGGAATCTTAAAAAAACAGTACAAATGAACTTATTTACAAAACAGAAATAGAGTCACAGATGTAGAAAGCAAACTTATGGTTAGCAGAGGCAAAAGAGTTGGGGGGAGGGATAAATTAGAAGGTTGGGACTAACATATACACAGTACTATATATAAAACAGTTAACTGATAAGGACCTACTGTATAGCACAGGGAACTCTACTCAGTATTCTATAATAACTTCTATGGGAAAAGAATCTAAAAAAGAATGGATATATGTATAACTGATTTACTTTAATGTATACGTGAAACTAACAGAACATTGTAGATCAACTATACTCCAATAAAAATTTTTTTAAAACCCTAAGTCCAATATTACTTTTTTTTTTTTTTTGGCTGTTCTGTGCAGCCTGCAGGATCCCAGTTCCTCAACCAGGGATCAAACCTGGGGCCCCAGCAGTGGAATAGTGGGGTCCTAACCACTGGACCACCAGGGAATTCCCTATGTTTTTTTTAATTAATTCATTTTTATTGGAGTATAGTTGCTTTACAATGTTGTGTTAGTTTCTGCTGTAAAGCAAAGTGAATCAGCTATACCTATACATATATCCCCTCTCTTTTTTGTATTTCCTTCCCATTTAAGTCACCACAGAGCAATGAGTAGAGTTCCCTATGCTATACAGTAGGTTCTCATTAGTTATCTATTTTATATCCCTTACTATGTTTTTAAAGCTTTCCGTTTACTCAGTATGTGTGTGGAAGGCTAAACACTTTACATGAATTTTCTCATGTAATTATCCAATAACTCTATGTGGCATATACTACGTTTTGTAGATGGCTAAATGAGATTTGCGGAGGTTTAAGTAACTTTCACAATGTCACAGATTTTGCAGGTGGCATATTCAAGGTTTGAATTCATCTGTATCTGATTCAAAACCCAAGTTCTTAACCATTACACTTAAAAACACCAAGACCCATATCTGGCAACATAGTTGAAATAGTTGAAATCCAATGAATCAGGAAAGCAGGCCTATTCGAATTTCTAGCAATGCAACTATACAAGTGCTTTAGAGTAGCTGGCTAGTCATTTTGCCTGTTTGATTTTCCCCACTTCTCCATGTTTCTCTTTGCTGTTCATTATTGAAGGAAACCACTTTTTCCAGGCTCCCCTTTCCTCTGGGTTCAAGAAATAATAAAGGAACTTCTTCAGGATGAAAGCAAGTGACACCAAGAGGCAATTCAAATCCACACAATAAAAACAAAGAGCACCAGGAAAGATAATTATGTAATTTTAAAAGACAGTGGAAATGCCTTTGTGTTTTTTCATCTCTTAGCTGATTTAAGAGGCAATTGTATAAAATGGTATATGTATAAGATTGTCTGGTTGGGCCTATAACATATAGAAATAAGTGCGATATTGTGATTTATAATAAGAAATGTATATTTGGTCTTCGTTCCTATTCTTGACACGTAGCTCTCAAAACCCTTGGAACTTCCTAAGCCATAAGAGTAACGGGAGCATATTTTGCTATAGTACTTGGTCATCTGCCCTTGGTTCCTGTAACAGCTCCAGAGCCATAAAGGTCACAGGAGTGGCTTGTTATTCTTACCAAGCCCCTTTTGGTTACGCCTGAGTTTACGAGTTTAATCATCAGTGGCCAATGATTAATCAATTTTGCCTATGTAATGAAGCCTCCACATAAATCCAGAAGGACAGGGATCAGAGAGCTTTTGGGGTTAGTGAACACATGGAGGTGCTGGAAGGGTGGCGTGGTCAGAGACAGCACGGAAACTCCACGCCCCTTTCCCAATACCTTGCCCAATGCGGCTCTTCCATCAGGCTATGCATCAGTCTTCTTTATAATACCTTTTATAATAAACTGGTAAATGTAAGTAAATATTTCTCTGAGTTCTGTGAGCCACTCTAGCAAATTCACTGAACCCAAGGAGGAGGTTGTGGGACTCTCCAAACTATAGCACATAGGTCAGAAGCACAGGCAACTACCTGGACTTGGGACTGGCATCTAAGGGGGCAGAGGGAACAGTCTTGTAGTACTGAGCCCTTAATCTGTGGGATCTGATGCTAGCTTCAGGTGGAGAGTGTCAGAGATGATTTAATTTCTTGGTGTTGGAAAAAACAGTGGAATAAGGGGAAGGGAGGACTCAGTGATGACCTCCTGAAGACCACTGTTTGGAAGGCATCTCCATTATTCAATATACTAGTTACAACTAGTATGACAAGTTACAAGTTACAACTAGTTACAACTAGTATGACAAAGATCCAAACATGTAGAAATTTCCAGGTAGAAATTTTAACTGGATAGAAAGTTTCTCTCTTAGTTAACAGTTCACATAGTTTGAGGCTGAGAGAGGGGTGTTGGATATTGGTACTGGGAACTCAAGCTCCTTCCACCTTGTTGCTTTGCAATGTCTCAGTTTGTCCACAGGATCAAAGATTTGTCATGACCACATTCCAGACTGTGGAGAGAGAGAGAGAGAGAGAGGAAGAGGGAATGCTCCCTTCCTATTAAGGGCACTAGCAAGTGGTGGTATGCATCATTTCTGTTCACATCCCACTGGCCTGAACCTAATTTCACAGCCATACCAAGGAAGCGTAAAATATGTAATCTTCAGTTGATCAGCCGAGGGCCCAGCATAAAGTGCTATTACCAAAGGAAAAAGAGAGAGAGAGAGAGAGAGAGAGAGAGAGAGAGAGAGGATGCTGGAGGGAAAAGGCAAGGTCCCCAAAAATGTTAGTAGATCCAGTTGTTAGAAAGTCCTGTGCTCACCTGAACTGAGTCTGCCTCTCTGACAGTTGCCTGTTGGTCTCACATCTGCCCCTGGACTCAAGGAGCATAAATCTATCTCATTTTCTGCAGAAAAGCCCTTCAAATATTTGAAGACAATTGTAACTTCCTCCTAAGACGTTCCCAGGCTAAACATCTCAATTTCCTTCACCTATTTCTCATAGGACGTGTGTTTCAGATTCTCATGACCTTGGTCAGTGTATTCTGTATACGCTCTTGCGAGTTTTGCTTTTCTTAAAAAATGGAACCAGAACAGGTTGCTTATGTAACATGAATAGACTAGGATTATCATCTTTCTTGTTCTCGAGAGTATATTTCAATTAATATAGCCTAAGGTTGTATTTTAACAACCGAATTATACTATTGACTCCTGTGGAGTTTGAGATCAGTGAAAGAATACAACTCTCTTTCTCTCAGACCCTGAGTCTCCTTCTTACAGTTATGCAAATGATTTGATGAACTAAAATGTACTACATGTGCATTTATCCCTACTACTTTTCTTCTTATTACTTTTAGCCTAAGGTTCTAGAATGCCAATAGGATTTCATCACTTAATCTATTGTTACCTATAACTTTCGGCCTAGATTTTTAAAATTTAAGCAATGAAAGAACCAAAATAATTATTAACTCTAGAAAAAAAATTACACAACAAGGAAACAATAATACCATAATACTCTTCAATTTTTAGTAGTATACTACTCTAATGAATAGTAATAAATGCTATAATAATGTAAGTATTGAATATGGAATGAGAGTATGAAATCCTCATCTCCTGAAATACAAAGATGAACAGATATTACCTAAGATTGTCAAACCAAGATATAATAATATAAGCGAATTATTTACAAGTACAGAAATAAATACCAGAATAAATAGCTTAAATATTGAAAGTCAATGCATCTGAGGAGTGGAGCTAGGGACAGGAGGTATGCAGGCGGGAACAACAAATTTTTCTTCTGTCCGTTCAGTACCATTTGACTTCTTTTTTTTTTTCATTTTGCTCCATACATTTATTACTGTGTTAAAAATAAACATTAATTTTTAAAAAAAACTCGGTTTAATTTGAGCTCGCTTCAATAAGTCCGAGTTTAGGAATCTATTACTTACTTTTTATGTGTCACTACCTAACATTTTAGAAAAGGAAGGGGAAATTTTCTACACTACATAACACTGCATTTGCTATGGAGTTATCACTTGTGTCAGGGAGATAAATTTAATCACCCCTTTGGTGTCCTATTGTTCTGAAGTGACAAAGTTAATGCAATTTATTCACTACTCTTGTTCCATTATTAATGTGTCACTCAGAGTAAGGCTCTAATTTTGTGAAATAATTTTTGTTCTAGGTTTTAAAAATCATCATTTCTGCTAGTTTTCTTCCCACCCCCCCAAAAAAAATCAGACATTTGAATGAGAAGTAGTTCAGATCCAATTCCCCGAATTGTTGTAACTCAGGGGGAACATTTTTCTTGGTGAGAAAATTTGTTATTTCCCCCCTAAAAATTACATATTACATTATAAAACCCAAGTGATAGAAAACTTAGTGGCTACCTGATCTAGACTCTTCAGCCATGTGAACAGAGGCAGCGAGAACGGTCAGAATTACATGAGTATCATGATGATGCTAAAGTTCTTTCAATAACACGATTTTCTAACTACCTCTCCTATTACTGTGGTTTGGAGTTTGGATCAGGTGGTAAGAGCCTGGATCCTGTCCTTTGGTTTGCTCCACATGCCATGGGTACGCAGTCAGTTTTCATTATTTAGCGAATATTTACTTGGCTTCTCTAGTGTATGCAAGACAGTCGATGAGGAAGAGAACACAGCGGTTTAGTAAGACCTGGGACTCTTTACTCTTTTGCTGCCCTTTGCAGGGTGGACAAATACTCCATGTGCCCAGGCAAAGACTGAGTGTTCATAGCAATCTATACCTGCCCATCAGCCCCTGGGGAGGAGGACGGCAATTTGTCAGAAGAACAATGGACAATTGTCCCCCAGATGAACTCCATTTGTTCAAAACAGGGTTGCTTCGGTGTGTGGGAGGCATGGGGTTTTGCCCAAAGCACCAGACACGTGAAGGTAAGCAGGTGCCTTGGGGTCTTTGTAGCTCTGTACATGCGCCTGCCATTGGGGCAGGGCAGACTGCCTGATGCAAAGCCTCTCCCAGGCATTTTGGTACGGAGAGGCAGAAGGTGGTAAAATGATTACGCAGAGAGTAATGCATTACATACTGTGGAGAATTTAAAGAAACTCCTGTTCAGATCTCTGTCTCTCTGCAGTTTGACCATGTTACTGGGGAAGCACGTACTTTAGAACCAGACACGCCTGGGCTCAGACCCCAGCTTCAAGCCTTACCCCAGATGACACTGCACAGATCACGGACCGACTATGAGCTCCAGTTTCTCTTACTTTGAGACAGATAACTACCCACCTAACATGTTGCGCAGAAAGCTCCTGAAACGCAGCAGGGATCCAGTTAACGGGAGCTATTAAAGTTCTGTTTGTGGAACACCCGCAGGATTCAATATAAAACTTGAAGCCTGGAAAAATGTCATCAAGATCACTTGACATTTTTTTTCTGAAGAAATGATCATTTTCTTAACTCTTGTGAGCTCTTTGTTCCTGAGTACTTGCAGATGCAGCACAGATTTCTGGCAGGGGCCTCTGAGTACTCATTGCCAATAAGAGCTCATGCCCCATTTTATCACCCATCCCCAGAGTTCTAGCAACTAGACAAATGGACACCTCCATGAGCTGGGAACCAAAAGGGGGTCAATCCTCTTTCTGCCTGTGAAGTATTTTTTGATTGTCACTAATTGGTATTTATCCGAAGCCAGACTGGTGTACGGCATCTTTTAGTCCCCATCTTTCACACAGGCTGCAACCCACCCTTACCATGGGTGGGCGAAACTATACCCAGGAGGCAGGAAGAAGGCTGAGGACTCCCCCGGCAGGAAGAGGGATGCAAACTGTTTCTAGAGGGTGGAGAGGGCACAGGAAGGGCTAGAGGACAAAGGAAGTTGCTGTTCAGCTGGTTTATAGAATAGAAAAGGTTCTGAACTTTCCTAAGAATTGGACACGGAGAGAGAAAGAAACCAGACATTTCCCCAGAACCTATCCATAAAGGGAAACCTGAACAACATTTCAGCTTATCTAGGTTGAGGCTAGGTCAAGGCTGGGCCAAATGCCCCTGCTTCTGAGAACCCATGATATCCCAATGTTATAAACACTTGTGCAACAGGGATATCGCTCCTGCCAGCCCCAGCTCAGAGCATGCTAACACGCCCTAGGCCAGCACCACCGCCAACTATGGTGACCCTCTAGGGTTCACGAGGGTCCTGGGGGATTGTGGGTGGAGGGTTGGCAGGCGAGCGCTTGAAGCACAGACAGGGCCAGAATCTCACTCGTGCCCCGATGAAGGGCTTCTAGGCTGAGGCCCTGGAGTTCACAGCTCCCAGACCTGCACAGGACTCTCACGCATTACCGCTCACTATGCTTCTCCTTGGGGTCCACTGACCCTGGCACTTTTTGGGCCATGGTCCAACCTGATCCAACCCTCAGGAGTAGATGCTCCCATACTCAGGGCCCCTCTCCTTATTTCCTCTTCAATTTTCCACCCATTTTCTTTTTTTGGCCTCACTCTCAAAAGCCCCTATTCTTCTAATTCACTTTTTTTTTTTTTTTAAACCATAAAAGGGCTTAGTGGTCCTCCTAAAGAGCTTGATGGTGAACTGGAAAGTGTGTCCACCCTTTGCAACACCCTAAACCTTGTTTGCCCTCACATGGGGGTAGAAAGAACCCAACTCCTAGAAACATAGTTGATTTCTTCCCAGAGTAAAACAACGTTTCCCATCCTTTCTGATGAATCATCATCTACCAGGGATGGACAAAAGGACTTTCTGATAGAGTAACAAGACATAAACAAAATAGAAACAAACCAAAGAACCCACATACAATAGGTTCTTAATGGTTCATCCTGCAAGCTAAGTCGTGGGTTACCTTGTATACATTTATATAAAGGCCCCCTGGCCCCTGTGAGAAGAGAAGACAAGGAATTTATCTTTCTCATTTTTTCTACCCCATCTCACTTGGCATCGTGCCTTAGAGCAAATAAAGGCCCTTCTTGTACCTTTTTTGCTGCTTCTTCAACTCTCTCTTATATGATGTGTACTCAAGGGCCTCTACCATTTCATTACCATTCCTGACGTACTCTCCTATATCCGCAGTCCTCTACAAGTGAGACCCTTGGAAGGAAATGAAGCATTTCAGCTGCGGTCTGTCCTGTCCAGAGCATGGACGAGGCCATAACTTTAAGACTTCTCTGTAGAGATTAATACCAACCTACTAATCTCTACCCTTATAGTCACTCAGGCAGTTATAAACCCACCTAATTATGGCTTTAATCCATATTTCTCCAACTTGAGTATAGTGAAATCACAGAAGACTTTGAGGAATGTTGCTAGAGTAACGAAACCCTGTCAGTTATAGTTCCCTGGTCTTCTAGAATCATGTATTAAGTCGGATATAATTCTTTCTGCAGAACTTAAACAAGACAGAAATTTATTTTGCTCTCATGTAAAACTCCAAGACGGTATGCTGGCTTTGCTCCAAGGAGTTAGCAGGGACATAGGCTCTTGTTGCTGACCCACACTTACATACAGCCCTCATTTGCATGGTTCAAAAGGACTCACTCATCCTCATTTTAGCAAATAACATGCATCTTTGTTTTGGGACATGACTCAGAAAAGGCATACTTGACTTTTGCCCGTAGCCATTGCCAGAACTTGGTCAAATGTTCTAAATCTAGCTGCAAGTGAGGCCGGCAAATTTTTTTTTTATTTGGGGTAGCTCAGGTTGGCTTAATAATGTCCCCTCCCCACAAGATGCCCATGTCCTAATCCACGGAACCTGTGAATATGTTACCTTATATGGCAAAAAGACTAGGCAGATGTGATTAAGTTAAGGATCTTGAGATGGGGAGATTATTGTTGATTTTCCAGGTGAGTCCAATGTAGTAAAGGGGTCCTTTTAAGAGTGAGGCAGGAGGGACTTCTGTGGTGGTCCAGTGGGTAAGACTCCAAGCTCCCAACATAGAGGGCCTGGGTTGGACCCCTGATCGGGAAACTAGATCCCACATGCATGCCACAACTAAGAGTCCGCATGCCTCAACTAAGAAGTATGCATGCTGCAACTAAGACCCTGTGCAGTCTAAATAAATAAATATTAAAAAAAAAAAAAAGTCAGGCAGGAGAGTTAGAAGGCAGAGGATGGAAGCAGAGGTCACTGAGAGAGAGAGACAGAGAGAGATTTAAAGATACTGTGCTGGTGGCTTTGAAGATGAAGGAAGGGGCCACAAGCCAAGGAATGCAGGCAGCCTCTAGAAGCTGGAAAAGACATAGAAAGAGATTATCTCCTAGAGCCTCCAGAAGAAATGCAGCCCCGCTGACACATTTAAACTTCTGGCCTCCAGAACTATAAAATAATAAATTTGTGTTGATTTAGGCCACTAAATTGTGGCAATTTGTTACAGTGGCAACAGGAAACTAATATAGTATCCATTTGCTCTGCTAAAATTTCTGTTACTATGGAAAAAGCAAAGACTAGATATTGGGGGATAACTGGAAGTGTCTACCATGACTTTTTTTGTGGTCATCTTAGGCCTATTCCTAAAGTTCACCTCTTTCTCTTCCAGTAGCCCCAAACATTCTTTTGAAAATCCCATTGTTTCTCTTGCTTGGGCTCATTGTCAAACTCACAGGCCTGTAGTTCTAGGAATCTTTTCTATTTTTGAAAATAATTCCGTCTTTCAGTCCTTCTCTCATTGCCCCGGACGCATCAGAGATAAGGAACTAGAGTTTAAGTTACTTGTTCTTTTGGTGTAAGTTTCAGGAGCTCAAGATCTGAAGTCAATTAAAGCATTAGGGTGTTCATGCACTTTGGAGAACCTATCCCCATTTAGGAATGGTCATTCACCCTTTCAGTGGGGAGCTCATCTCCTTGAGACAGAATTCAGAAACAACATAGGTGCTGAGAAGTTCTGCTTTCTTTATGTCATCTATCTGCAGTATACCTTCAGCATTCAGTAACAGACTTTGAAATTCTGGCGTAAATTACCTTCGATGATATTAGTTCACCTCCATGGGGTTTACGTAGGCCTGAGCCATTGCTGCTCTCTCTTGCCTAATCAGAAAAATGCAAAGGATTCAGGTTTCTCCATAGGTCTCTTAGCAATTGCTTGATTGCTTTCCAAGAGAGATCAAATGCTCACGTTTCTGGGCCTCCATCCCCTTAGGCCTCTGCTCCCTATTCCAGCAAGAATTCCAGGGTTGCTAAAACTGACGCATCTGCTTACCTTGGCTCACCCAGGGTCGGCTGCTTCTTCAAAGAGCAATTTGCTCTCAGACAAGCAACCTATGGGATGACAGCCAGGATAATGGGGGAATCGAGTAATTCTAAGGCTTAAGGTTTCCAAGAGATGTGCACATTTCTGTTTTTTCTCCTCACCTGCTCCATGTTCTCTCTGCCAACCCTCCCTCTGCCCCAGATTCATTGGCAGTCAAGTCAGGAGCCTACTGCCTACCGAGTGTCCTCATTAAAATGCACCGCTCTTGCTAATTAGGAGCCAAGGTTCTCCCACGGTGGGCTTGGCCTGGGTATTGCCATTATCTTCATAAATAGACTCTTTACTTCGCAAATGGTGCTGTCATAGCCAGGCATTCCCGACCTGGTAAATGCTCTGTGCATTCTTAAGTGGCAGAGGCAATGTGTTAGCAAGAGAAGACAGAGGCATTCATGCTTGAAGCAGGGGCTCTGTCCTGACTTCACCCCACTGTCTGAGCAGCAGGCAGCCAACACAACGGCTGAATCTGCGTGGACAACCACGACGTGCAAGAACCATATGGCCCAGATTTTCAGGGAGATCTCATTTCTCATTTTAATCTTTGCAGTAAAGGCAACTGTTTAAATGCATCAATATATTTTTTAAAGTTATTGAATTGCTTTACCTTTTAAAAGACCATTTCTAAGGACACACAGTTTTGAGGGCATCAGCCTGCTGTGGCCCCCTCTGCCTGGCAAAGCAATAAAGCTATTCTTTTCTACTTCACCAAAAAAAAAAAAAAAAAAAAGACCATTTCTACCAATACATTTACAAATCAGGGGAAAAGATCAGATGACTTCCTGGTCACCCAAAAGTGCCTTATGCCAGCAGTCCCCAACCTTTTTGGCACCAGGGACCGGTTTCGTGGAAGACAATTTTTCCACTGAAGGGGGTGGGGGGGTGGGGGATGGTTCAGGCGGTAATGTGAGCGATGCAGAGGGCAGATGAAGCTTCGCTCTGCTTGCCAGCCACTCACCTCCTGCTGTGCAGCCCAGCTCCTAACAGGCGCACGGGGGGCGGGGGGTTGGGGACCCCTGCCTTATGCAATCTCCTCTCTGAGAACGTGTTTACTTATTTATTTTCTTTCACTTATAAAATCTCTGTTTTGTTGCCTGTCTGAGGATTCGCTGCCATTTCTAGTACTAGTTCTTTTTTTTTTCCAGCCATACTGCGGGATCTTAGTTTCCCGACCAAGGATTGAACCCTTGCCCTCTGCAGTGGAAATGCAGAGTCCTAACCACGGGACGACCAGGGAATTCCCTAGTACTAATTCTTTTGCAAGGCCTGTTCTGACTCCCTCAATTAAATGTAATTTGTTACACCCATTTTGTAGATGAGAAAACTGAGGCTCAGTGACATCAAGAAACTTGTCCAGGGATATCCCTTAGCAAGGAGCAGAGTAAGGCCTGAGGCTGAGTTGCAGTTCATAGTAAACTAGATTGCAGACTCTGAAAGAGAAGATTCTGTCTCTGTCATCTCAGCATTTTCTTTCTGCCTGAGGCGCTCAAGAGTAATGAATCAAGGAAACATAGTGCTTGATTACAATCTAATTAGGGAGATAAAAACTTGTCTTCAAGAAAAATAACTATATTAATAGAAGATAGTCTAAAAATATAGTTGGTACAAGCAGTACATGTTCTGCAGGTGAACTTGACATTCTGAAAAGCTTACTATTAAACAGTCTGTGTGGCTGATTCAGTTATGGGGCCAGTTGTTAGCCATCCCCCTAATACTAGTGTTATAATGAAGCATGCATCAAACTTTTTTTAATTGAAGTATAGTTGATTTACAGTATTGTGTTCGTTTCAGGTGGACAGCATAGTGATTCAATATTTTTACAGATTATATTCCATTATAGGTTATTACAAGATAACGGGTATAATTCCCTGTGCAAATGAACCACCTCAGCATCTTGTTAGAATGAAGATTCTGATGCATGTCTGGGATGGGACCCAAGAATCTGTATTTCTAACAAGCTCCCAGGTGATACTACAGCTGCTGGTCTGCTGGTCACACTTTGAACAGCAAGGCTCTAAGAGACTACTAAGAAACTATAATCGGGGGAATCTGGCAAAAAAAGAAGCGGTGGGGGGGGAGGGGGGTGGAGATTAGAAGCCAGAAGAGATTGGAAATGGGAGAGAAGGGACTTCCCCAGTGGTCCAGTGGCTAAGACTCTAAACTCCCAATGCAGGGGGCCCAGGTTCAATCACTGGTCAGGGAACTAGCTCCCACATGCCGCAACTAAAGATCCCGCATCCCGCCACGAAGATCCTGCATGCGCAGCCAAAGAAATAAGTAAATAAATATTAAACCCAAAAAGAAAGGGGAGAGAAAAGTGCAGGGAACATTTCACTGCTGGCAGATGTCTCACACACAGGCCCCCATGCTTTTCCCTGTGTCATACCA
This sequence comes from Grampus griseus, assembly GCF_964374135.1. Classification (NCBI taxonomy): domain Eukaryota; kingdom Metazoa; phylum Chordata; class Mammalia; order Artiodactyla; family Delphinidae; genus Grampus; species Grampus griseus. The sequence goes on from NC_139002.1 coordinate 12,209,920, forward strand.
TTTGCCTGCAAATCCCTTGCCAACTTTCACTGATAAACATTTATTTATCCTTTAAAACAGCTCAGAGGTCACTTCCAGAAAACTCTGCTGAACCTCTACGCTGAGCTAGTGCTCCTTTTCTATAAGTTCACGCACACTCAGTCAGTGCACACTCAGTACTGTCTATCCACTTCCCCACCTGCTGTCCCTCCCTTGAGGTCAGGGACTGTGCATTCAAGATCTGACACATGATGAATGTTCTTTAAACAAGGGAGTTTATAATGGAGGCCTAGGGGTGGGTAGTGAGAAGGCAACAGTATAGCACTAGAGAGAGAAAAGAAACAAAACTAGGGCAGCAAAGGAGTTCTGTTCCAGTCATCTGTTGCCACAATAAGGCTACGTAAGAAATGCTCACAAAACCCAGTGGCTTACACTATGGAAAACAGTACGGAGGTTCCTTAAAAAACTAAAATTACAGTTACCATATAATCCAGCAATCCCACTCCTGGGCATATAATTGGAAAAGACAACAACTCTAATTTGAAAAGATACACGCACCCCAATGTTCACAGCAGCACTACTTATAATGGCCAAGACATGGAAACAACCTAAGTGTCCATCGACAGATGAATGGATAAAGAAGATGTGGTATATATACACAATGGACTATTACTCAACCATAAAAAAGATGAAAGAATGTCATTTGCAGCAATATGGTTGGACCTAGAGATTATCATACTAAGTGAAGTAAGTCAGACAGAGAAAGACAAATATCATATGGTATCACTTATATATGGAACCTAAAAAATAATATAAATGAACTTATTTACAAAACAGAAATACACTCACAGACATAGAAAACAAACTTATGGTTACCAAAAGGGAAAGCGGGGAGGGATAAATTAGGAATTTGGGATTAGCAGATACAAACTACTATATATAAAATAGATATACATCAAGGATTTAATGTATAGCACAGGGAACTATATTCAATATCTTGTAAAAACGTATAATGGAAAAGAATCTGAAAAATTATATATATATATATATATATATATATATAAAACTGAATCACTTTGCTGTAAACCTGAAACTAACACAACATTGTAAATTAACTATACTTCAAAAAAAACCCAGTGGGTTAAAACCATAAACCTTTATTTAAGTCATGAGTGTACAGGTCAGATGGACAATTCTGATCCCAGGGAGATGTTCAGGTGTCTGCACTCAGTCAGCAGGTTGGCTCTGCTGATCTTGCTGGGCTCTCTCCCATAGCTGGGACCTCAGCTCGAGTCCATGTGGTCTCTCATCTTAGCAGCTAGCCCATGTTTGGGCTCGTCCAAGGCAGGGTTCCAAGAGAGGGAGTGAAGTATGCAAGGCCTCTTGATGTCTAGGCCTGGATATGGGGCACCACTACTTTTGCTTAACTTTTATTAGCCAAAGCAACTCAAAAGGCCAGTCCAGAGTTAAGAAGTTGGAGATTAGACTCTACCTCTTGCTAAGAGAATGACTGCATGGAGAGGTATAATTGGGGCCATTTTGGGGATCAGCTGTCTTAATTTTAGATTGACTCAGACTCTTTGACTGTTAGTAAGAGTTTGCAAATTCTAGGGCACACTAGCAGTGGGTCTTGACTTTCACCTTCAGGAGACAGCAGGGCTGCAAACATAGCCACTTTTCATTATTTGCACGTCAGTTACTCAAGGCAAATGTTCTTTCCCAGACTGGATTCTTAGCTCCTTCCTCCTACTGTCCAGCTGGTGTGTGTGTTCATATAATTCAGATTTGGCCTAAAATTAGGGTGAGCAAAACATGATTAGAGAGGCAAATCTGTTGCAAAAAAAAAAAGTAAAACCAAACTAAAACTAAATATAAATGCTTTAATGTTTAGCTTCATTCGGATTACCTGTGTTTTCTCAATGTAGAGAGCTGTTAGTGTACATATATATTTTAATTTAATGTTTTGAATAGGTAATCCATTAACTGAAGTATAAAATACTATATGTGAATCCTCCCTCATACCATACACACACACGCACATTGTCAATTAGCTCTTCTCAGAGGCAAGCAATGTTATTTTTTAAATATATCCTTCCCCGAATGCACATATATATGCACAGATATAAACAAATACAGGCATATGTCATTCCCTTGATTCTGCATTTTGCTGTCATTTTTCAACTAACATCACATCTACAAAAATTTTGCCAAATGAGCACATACAAACTTTTTCATTCTTTTTTAGGGCTGTGTCATTTTCCATTGTGTGGAGGTATCCTTTCTCAGGTAATCAGCTCCTCATTGAAGGGCATTTAATTTGTTTCCATTCTTTTGCTCTTATAGAATTAAATACTGAGAGGACTAGTGTTAGCACAGTGGTGAATTCCAAAGTTTGGCCTTATGAGTGGATAGATGACAATGACTGCTCTCTTATGCTCTGATTAGAGTCTTTGTCTTGGTTGGTAACCTTGCAATATTTAAAAACAAGCAGAAAATTCCATGAAGATGCTAGTTTGGGCCTGTATCCAGCATTTTTGGAAATGGATGTTCTAAGTGACCGCTAGAGGAAGCCATAGGGGATCGTGGGGAGACGGTGAGTGAGCTGAATGATATGATTAAAAATACAGTCGGCTATGTTGCATTCTTAAAAGGCTGTTGAGAACCGTTTAGGGGAAATGCCAGTTTGTTCAAGTGTCTCTTTGGGCTTAAGAGCTTTTCCACATTAGCCAGCCCTGCTTTGCTCCTGTCAACGCTTTCTGTTCCAGAGGGTGAATTGCAGGTGTGCAGAACTGGGGTCCTGAGAAAACTATGATATGGCCTTGATAGCTAGAATCTTAGGGGTCCCAGAACAACTGAGAATAGTCTAAATGCCACAATGACCATCTAAGATTCAGGGAGGTCAAATCAGCCCATCTCTTTAAATTATTCACCACTGTGACATACACCAGTTGTTTCCAAATGCCAGCTAAGTGCACCTGCTGCCCCAGATTCATCCCAGTTGCATTGTGGAGAACAGATTCCTAGGCTCCAGCTCATCAGACCATGGAACCAGCCACTCTGGAATCTCTAACAAGCTCCCTAGGTAACTCAGAAGCATCGTCAGGACTGGGAACTCCACCAAGGCAACAGTGCAGATAAACATTACTGCATTTAGAAACCAGGAATCTCAGGCCTTACAGACTCTATATGTGGGACACACCAAATGTTCTGCACTCCATCAGCCTCATGCTCAGGCATGGAAAATGCCTAATGTTCTCTCTGGCTTCAAAGGGATCAGATGTGAAGCTCTGGCCCCTCCTGGCTCCTCGTCAGTCAGGTTTCTGGCAGGGACCCTGAATGGGACTCTGAAATAGTGATTTACAGAGAAACATGTGGTAAGACAGTGCTGACCTGAGGACCAGCCCAATTCTCCCCCTCTGCCTTGTATTAATAGACATGAACCCTTCAGGGTGAGCAATGGCCCCCTTACTGGGAAGTGGGAGGTTAGAGCAGGTGCTGAGGTCGGTGAGGCTGGCAAGGAAGCTAGTCTGAAGATGCTAGATAAGGCTGGGCACGGTGTGCAGACAGAGATTGCTAAGGGAGAGCAGCTGCCTCCTCAAGGAAGAGACTTAGGCCATTGGTTAGTGGTGGGGGAGGGGAGGGAGGAGACTCAGATGTGCCCCCCGTCCCCCCTCCCCACTCCAGGGAGAACTGTCTGGTCTTAAAGTCCAGAGTCTATTTCAGAGGCTCTGCTTTTCTAGGGGGAACGAGCCTCCTCACCCATATATGTGGCCCTGCTAGGGGCTCAGGTGGAGCCTATATCCAGACTGGAAAGGGAGCTGCTCTCTCTGGGGTGAACTGTCAGGTGTGGCCACTCTCCCTTACTTGCCCCTTCCTGTAGGGGAGACAAATTGTCCCACTTCTGCTTGAATGCACTAAGGGTTTAATTTCCAAGCTCCAACCAGGATTCTGGAGAAGCAGGCAATAACACTTTGCTATTTCAGGATGTAGCTGTCCAAACAAATCTCCTTTTAACAGTCAAAAGCAGTTTCTCAAAGTTTTAATTGTGCTCCGCACATAGCGGCTTCTCAATAAGTCTGTGTGGTAAATTAATGACAATAGATTGGTCATCACCCATCAAGTAAGTGATATGTGGATATAAAAAGATACCCTCTCTCATGATGTGAAGACATGGCAATGTTCTTATGTTTTTCAATATCCTGAACCCACACTGAAATCTTTGCCCACAATGATTTGCAGAAATCCTCTGTGCTTTGAAAGTATTCCACCTCTGTGAAGGAATAAATAGATAAAGAATTTGCATGGAAATGCTTCATGGATTAAGGAATTTTAGGTAAGTACTTCAGAGAGAACAAGAGAACATACTCTAAACCCTCTTCCTCTGAGCATCAATCCCTGGTTAAACCCAAACCAACCGACAGTGCCTTGACTCTGCAGCATCGTAGAGTCCATACTTAGGGCTTAGATGAGCTGAGAAGCCCAAGCAGAGGCCTGAGCTGCAACTGGCAGTAAAGATTTTGACTAATGACAAGTTTTTGTCTTACTGAGTTGGATATGAAAGGGATTTGGGGAGATGTGGAAAAGGGGGAGAGGAGAAAAAAAGACACAGGCAACCCAAAGAGAAGAGACCCTATACATGGGGAAAGCGAGGGAGAGAGGAATGTAGTAACTGACGTAGGAAATGGAGCTTCCAGGGGCTGAAGTTGTGGGGAAGGGGAGATAAAGACAGAGGTAGATTTCAATGTAATAGATCTTTTTAAAGAGGAACTTTTGATTTTTCTCTATTTTTTCTGCTCTTATCTTTATCATTTCCTATCTGTGTCCTTTCCCTTTAGCCGCTCCCAGGCTTTTTTCTTCCTTTTCAGCAATTTATTATGGCGGCTCTTATCTTTATCATTTCCTATCTGTGTCCTTTCCCTTTAGCCGCTCCCAGGCTTTTTCTTCCTTTTCAGCAATTTATTATGGCGGCTCTTGGTAAGGATGTCTTCGGATTTTTCTACTTTTGTGAGTTTGCTGAACTACTTGAATCTATACATTAATACCTTTCACCAAATTTAGAAAGTTTGGGCCATTATTTCCTCAAATATTTTTTCTGCACTGCATTCTTTCCATTCTCTTTCTAGGACTCAATGACCTCAATATTAGACCTAAAAACGTCCAATGATATTTGGCAATGTCGCACAAGTCCCTGAGGCACTGCTCTCTTTTTTTTTTTCAATTTTTTTCTTTACTGTTGAAATTGGATGATTTCTATTGATCTGTTTTAAAGTTCATTGATTCTTTCTTCTAACATCTCCATTCTGCTATTTTAAAATATAATAAAATGCACCTCATCCATGCATTTTAAAAAATTTATTGTATTATCTAATTCTAAAATTACCATTTGGTTCCTTTTTTAATATCTTCTATTTCTTTACTGAGATTTTCTATTTGGTTCAAGAATGCTCAACCTTACTTCTTGGAGGATTTTTATAATAGTTGCTTTAAAGTCTGATTATTCCATCTTACTGTACCATCTTACTGTTGGCATCTGTGGACTACCGTTCCCTGTGCAAGTTGAGATTTTTTTGGTTCATTGGATGCCAAGTAATTTTAGATTATATTCCGGACATTTTCAATATTCTGCTATGAGACACTGGGTCTTGTTTAAATCCTATAAAGAGTATTGATACATTTCTTTTAGTAGGCAACTAACCTGGCTGGCTTCAGGACATATGTTACAACTATATACTTCTGTGTGTGTGATGTCAGTTCCAAGGTCAGCTCCATTTTCAAAGCCTTTGCAGTGCTACTCAGATCTGCCCCCACATGTAAGGACCCTGTGGCCAGTCTGGGATGGTGGCAGCGCTCTCTCCCATAGTTCAGTTTTCAAAGCCTTTAATATGTTGTTTAGGGTCAGATTCATGCATGTGAAGCTTGAGGGTGAGCTCAGAAATTCATCAACAATGTCCCAAGGTCCTCCTTCTCCATAATCTCCCCAGTACTTTCTGGCTCCCTGGGGCTCCCTTGCTCTGCTGCGTACTTCCACGAGTGCAACTAAATCTGGGGCCAAGTGGCAGCAGAACAGAGAGATAGTAATAGCAAGAGGGGAGCACCCACACCCTGGAGACCACAGCTCCTCAAATTAGAGTGGGAGGTTCCCCTTTCTCATGATTCTAGGTGCCCACAGGTCCCACTGCGGCCACGCCACCACCACCTCGGGATTGTCTGGGGACTGGGGCACAACAGAACAGAGAAAAGGAAAAGCGGGCCATTTTCTCCACTCCCCCTAAGCATTAAGGAGTCCCCTTTCTGCTTGTTGAGTCAGAAGTGGTGGCTTCTCCTGGAACTCTCTATCCAGGTCTGGTTCGCACTTTCAGTTTTCAAGCTGCCTTGAGTCCAGCCAGGGGACACCAAGGGGAAAAAAGTGAGAGGAGCTGACTCATTGCTGGTTCTGTGGTACTTCAAATTCTGGTCTTCCTTCCCAATCCGCCTGTTATCATTTATTTTTCAGAGTCCTCAAATAGCTGCTCTATATGCACTTTCCAGTTTTTATAGCGGCATTCAGTGGGAGAGACGGGGCAGAGCAAATTCACTTCATCATCATGCTTTTACTTCACTTTGCAAGGATTCCATTCAGCTCTGCTCAACAGCTTGTAACCTAATGAACTAGGTTTTTAACTTTTACTTTATTTCATTCTGAGACAAGTGTACAAAAGCAAAAATCACTACAGGAGAAGTTTATTTATTAAGGAAAACAACATATGTTTGGTTTCTTAACTTTTTAGATTACTTTACTTCCTCCTTGAGATCATGGGCAAGAGAAATGAAAGATAGAGCCTGGGTCCTATGCGCTTTACATACCTGCTGAGAAGAATGTCTGTGATGCCTTAAGGTGCTTATAGCACAAAGTAAGCATGGGACCTGATATCAGAGTTGTGGTTTAGGAAAATAGATTGTTGTCCACACAGAGAAGGCTTTCATATATGCCTCGGAATTTAACTGCAATTCACATAAAAACCAGAACAGAGACTTCCCTGGCTGTCCAGTGGTTAAAACGCCACACTTCCACTGCAGGGGGCGCGGGTTCGATCCCTGGTTGGGGGAACTAAGATCCCGCATGCCACGCGGTGTAGCCAAGAAAAAAAACCAAAACACTATAACAATCTTGCTTCCTCATAACTTGTTGAAAATACGTAGTGAATTGGCAAGACCAGGATGTTCTTCATCAAGGACTTCTGAGGAGATAAGAGTTAATTTGCTCTTCTGTTGGCCTTGTTGGGGCAGGTGAACTCCAGGGAGTGATGTATGTTTTCTGTAAACTCAGCAAGCCATTGTGGAACATAATTTCTTCAGATATTTTCAGTGGGAACATAATTTGGGTCAATGAGTCATAAATTCTATGTTGGTAATCTGCCGAGAACAACACTGAGAACGTAGCTACCCCAATGGGGAAAACTGACAAGATACACTTATAACTAAACAGCATGGCATCGGGGCAGGAGGGGAAGAGAAGTGAGACATTCAGCCCAACAGATTGCAGACTTGTTTTCAACCAATTAGTCACCGAGCAGGTAGGGCTATTTTTTTTTTCTTCCTCCAAGTGCTGGGAGTAACTATGAAGCCAAGAACACAGACCACACAGCCACAAACAAACAGGAACATGACACTTGAGGTAAGTCCCCTAAGCTGCTCAGATGACCACCTCTGCTCAGTTTATCAATGCATAGACTTTCCCTTGGAACAAATCCACACATATTAAATGCAACTGCCTCATGCCGTTCTTGTCCTCCTAGTTTCTGTAAGTTACAGAAAACAGCCAGTTCATATGCTGGCTTTATCTGTCCTTCCTTTTGTTTCACAAAATTCCAGTGAAGCTATTCTATTGGTGGTGGTGGTGGCGTGGGAGGGAAACAGTGAAATGAACAAATAAGGATGGTTTGTTCCTTAGATGGGGCCTTTCCTCAAAACAATTTCATCCACTTTATAAGAAACAGAAGAAAAAATAACAACCCAAGTCACTGTTATTCATTCCAGGAGTGAAATCGAGGAGCCTCCACTTGAATGCCCTTCTGTTTAGCTCATTAAGGTCCCAGAGGAAGAGAAGAATTTTACCTGAGGGTTTACACAAAACCAAGGTCAGACAATTCTGTCTTTACCCTCTGCCACCAGCCTCTCCACCAACTAGTCCTCAAGAGATCTGCGCAAGTGAGAACAGCTGTCCTTTGTTTCAGACAAGGACAAACAAGAAAACTGTAGTTTCATTGCAGCAGGAGGGATTTGGGTTAGATGTAAGAGTTGTTAGACAAGTATTGTGAGATGGAGGAATGAGGTAAGGGGAGAGTGGCAGACTTCTTTCTACAGATTTCAGAGACAGCTCTCCTTATGGGGTGGCTGAAGACAGTCCTTCCAGGAGAACGACCAGAATCCAGCCCTCCGAGGCTCTCATTTGTATCCTCATTCTCCTGGCTATACAGGGGGTTCTGATTCTGGCCCTCAATGCGGGCTCTCCTCCAGGACTGCTGAGGCAGACAGCGTTTGTCTGCAGTGTTTCTGCTCTCACGGGACCCTGGTACATAGGGATTCTCTGGTTCACATGGAGAAAGGAAAGAGAAACCTTTTTTCAAAATGAGCCACAGCTGCTCCCCTTTTGTCGTAGAAAAGCTACTTGAGTTTCTCCAGGGGGACAGAAAAACCACTTCCCAAAATTTAAAAGACATTCTTAGCACCAGACCAGCGGCAATATCCTAGAGTTGGGCTCCCCAAACCTGGGCACCCATTAGAATCACAGGGGACTTTGGGCACCATCCCAGTCCAATGAAATCAGAAGGCCTGGCTGGTAAGGCACAGGCAGTGGTATTTTTTAAAAGTTTCCCAGGTGACTGGAAGGAGCATCGAGGGTTGAGAAGCACCATGCGGGGAGCACAGGTGATATTCAGGGCCCTCTCTGAGATCTAGTAGTTCAAGCATATGACGCCAGACCGAGGGAGGGGAGTACAAAATGCCCACTTCCGTGCCTCACTGCAGGTTACGGGCATTCGGTGGCTGTGTTGGAGGGTTAGAGCCCCAGGCACGATACTGTGGAGGCAGGTGGCCAGGGAGCCCCTTCCATAGCCCTGTTTCAGAAGCCCAGGAAGGCAGTACCTGTGAGTCTCAGAACAATGTCTCGAAGGCTTCCTACAGGAGCCTACTGTGAGGGTAGGCGGCTCCAAGCCGCTGGTGACAGGCTACTGCTCCATCTCCAGCCCTCCCAGGGCAGAATGCGCACAACTTCCAAAACACAGCACAACAGTTCTCCTCCGTACGAAGGAGACACCGTATCTGTGAGACTTAGTGGCTGAGAACTAGTAAAGGCAGCAGAGTGCAGGAGTCAGGAATTACGATTCTGGATCTGGACCAACCTAAGGTCAAATCCAACCGTATACCGGCTTTGTGCCTGTAGGCATAGAACTTAACTTCTTTCGGTTTTGGTTTCCTTATCTATAAAATGAGGATAATAATAGTGACGACCTCACATGGTTGTGATGATTCAGGGGAATAACGAATGTAATACTTAGTATAATGCTTTCAATAAAAAGCACCTACATTTATCTTGTTGGGGTGGGCGTTGCAGTGGAGGTGGTGATGATGGTGGGGCGGCGGGAGGTTTCCTCCACAACAGGGCAGTGGCATAGAACACCCAGGAGAAGGTGGGGAGAAAAGGCACGGGCCAGGACACCAGGCTGGCACTGACAGGCTCTGCCCGAGTCAAGGTGCTTGCTCATTGGGCCTTTGCAGGCTCCCCACTTGATAGGCAAGGAGGACACCCCTCTGTGCGGGGCTGCATGCAGCCCTGGCTCTGCTAAACCTTAAGAGCAAGTGACGTTGTCCCCTGGGTCTTTGTCCTCTTCATCATCCCTGGAGATTCAGAGTCAGAAAGTTTGCGGGGGAGCCGAAGAACCTTTTTTTAAAGAGTTCTCTGCATGATTTCTCTGCACAGACAGGTTTGAGAACCATGGTACAGCCAGCTCAGCCCAATGAAAAGGGGTCACAAAGGCACCTCCGCCTGAGCTCGTGGGCTCACTCTGCATCTCACTGCCAGAGAACAGCAGTCCTGGAATCCCACAGAGGGACAGGTATATTACCAAGCCACTTCTTTTAGAATGCACTTGGGCCTTGATGTAGAATCATGGAGTCCTAGCACTCAAGACCATTGGAGCAAGTGTATGGAATTCTGAAGAGGGAGAGAGGCAAGAGGTGATCTGGGGACAGGGGTGGTGTGGGAACGAGAAGATCCAGGTCAAGTGTAGCTCCTTTCAGCTTTCCTGGACTCCCCATGTTGGGGGGTCTCAGCCCCTGGCTTCAGTAGCCAATGGACACACTCAGCATGTCATTCGCCCTCATCTCCCATCCCCCTTCTGGAGATACAGTCCTGCTCAAAGCCGCTCAGGCATAGCACCTAACACCCAACATACGGTCTTTCCTCTCATTAATTTTCTCCCCAGGCGCCCTATACTTCAGTGACATAAATGACTTCTTATTTCACTCACTTGCAGTGGAATCCACAACCCTGCTAAACCCCATTCACCCTCCTCTTCCTAAGGGTTACACAAAGGAAAACCCAGCCTGCCGCTGCTGCTACTAGCTCTCCATTACTGTCAGCTGACATTTGTTTAGTGCTTAGCAATAGTAACTCATTCCATCTTCATAACAATGTTCTGAGGTAGGCACATTACCCTTACTTTAAAGCTGAGGCCCTCCGCTTCCAAACTTGGTCCTCCTAACCATCATGTTATGCTGCTTCTCTAGTGAACAATCACTGAGTGAAAAGAAAGTAGACTTTGAGGTTGGAAATATCCCTGGCTTTGACGCTGATTAGTTGAAGGATCTTAAGCAGATTACTTAACTTTTCTGAGTCTCCTTTTTATTACCTGTAGAAACCATAATTCAAAGAGTCACGTACCACAATGTTCACTGCAGCTCTATTTACAATAGCCAGGACATGGAAGCAACCTGTGTCCATCGACAGATGAATGGATAAAGGAGATGTGGCACATATATACAATGGAATATTACTCAGCCATAAAAGGAAATGAGATTGAGCTATTTGTAGTGAGGTGGATGGACCTAGAGTCTGTCATACAGAGTGAAGCAAGTCAGAAAGAGAAAAACAAATACCGTATGCTAACACGTATATATGGAATCTGAAAAGAAAAAAAATGGTTCTGAAGAATGTAGGGGTAGGACAGGAATAAAGACGCAGACATAGAGAATGGACTTGAGGACACGGGAAGTGGGAAGGGTAAGCTGGGATGAAGTGAGAGAGTGGCATGGATTTATAAATACTACCAAATGTAAAATAGATGGTAGTGGGAAGCAGCCGCATAGCACAGGGAGATCAGCTCGGTGCTTTGTGACCACCTAGAGGGGTGGGATAGGGAAGGTGGGAGGTAGACGCAAGAGGGAGGAGATATGGGGACATATGAATATGTATAGCTGATTCACTTTGTTATAAAGCAGAAACTGACACACCATTGTAAAGCAATTATACTACAATAAAGATGTTAAAACAAAAGTATAATCCCTACCACATAGTAATGGATAAATAAAAAGAAGATCAAAGGATCTCTATCTCTTGAGTCAGCTACGGAGATTTATTCCTAAATATCTAGTCTCTGCTTCTTTCTTCTGGGCCCTTCCTTGGCACCATTAGCAAACAATAAGGCTGTTTTGCTTTCTTATCATTCATGGGTTCACTGCATAGCAATTTTTTTTTTTTGGCTGCGTTGGGTCTTCGTTGCTGTGCGTGGGCTTTCTCTAGTTGTGGTGAGTGGGGGCTACTCTTCATTGCGGTGTGCAGGCTTCTCATTGTCATGGTTTCTCTTGTTGCAGAGCACGGGCTCTAGGCACACAGGCTTCAGTAGTTGTGGCACGTGGGCTCAGTAGTTGTGGCTTGCGGGCTCTAGAGCGCAGGCTCAGTAGTTGTGGCGCACGGGCTTGGTTGCTCTGCGGCATGTGGGATCTTCCCAGGCCAGGGCTCGAACCCGCTGTACTTAGGATCGTTAGGAGGGGAAGGGAGGTAATGATCAGAAGTGAGAATGGAAAAATAGTCAGCCATCAGACCACAGGAGACTAATATGTTATGACAGGAGCGTGGAATTAATCCTGTACACCATGTTAAGTCACTGATATTTCTGAGATAAGGAAATAACACAATCATATTTGTATTTTATAAATTTTTATGTCATAATATATTTTATAAAGTTCACTCTGGTAGAATCAAGGAGAACAGACTGAAGGATGTGGGGGTGAGATGAGAAGCAGGGACACCGTCTAGAGGTGTATTTGTCAGCTCTCCAGTTAAAATTCACTAAACCCGATTCAAACTAGCTTAAGCTAGAGAGAGAGAGAGAGAGAGAGAGAGAGAGAGAGAGAGGGAGGGAGGGAGGGAGAGAGAGGGAGAGAGAGAGGGAGTCATACAGCAGGGTGTAAATGCACAGCAGGACCCAGGAATGCAAACGAGGTCATCAGATCTCTCTCCATCTCCTGACTCTGCCACTTTTCTCTTTTTTTTATGTGTTACATTCTCTCATCCTACAGACAGATTATGTCCACACGGCAGGAACAATGGTTGCTGGAAATGTCAAGACTATATCCTTATAGCTCTTGATTCAGAAGTGAAAGAGACCTTCTTTTCCCCAGAACCTTTATATCAAATTTCACAGAAGCACTCTGATGGACTCTGCATGGAACACATCCTCCCTGTGGACACGTGTATTGGCCACTATGACTATCCAGGCCATAGTGACATGCCCACCCCTGTGGATTGGGTTAAGGACACTTCCCTAGAAGATAAGCTGGTGTAGTTACCAAAAAAAGAAGGAACTGAGGATGTATAGGACAGATACAACTACATCTGCCACAATCAACTTCACTGAGGTCAAAACTAATGAAGAATTGGGGAGGAAGGGGTAGACTCAATAACTTTTTGAAAAGCAACTCTTAAAGAGTTAGAATGAACCAGACATTGTGACAGGTAAGAAATGGGAAAGATAGGAGGGAAAAGAGAGGAAGCCTTTAATAAATACTTGGTGATGGACCTAATGCATGGCTGAAGGATGTTCAGCTTCCTCATGTTGGTACCATGCACTCTGCATGGTGCAGTTAGTGTGCTGGGCGCAGGATGCCTGTGTATCTCACGCACGTTACAGTTTCTGTGCAAAGGCTACTACTGCTGGTCACTAGAGCTCAGGGGACTTGGTGCCCTGAGGACTGTGAAGGCCCCTTGTAGTTCAGGCTGCCGGTCAGGTGAGGAGTTGTTCTGGGGCAGCTTGTTTAGAGGTGCTGATTTCTGGAGAGCAGCTTTCTTGCCAGGCTTGTTGGCAGAGCACACGAGAATGGTGTCAGTCCCCTCGGGTTTGGGAAAAGGCTGGTTGGCAGGGCTATAGGAGGCTCCCAGCTGCTAAAACTCTCAGCTGGCTTCGCAGGCTGAGAGAGAGGCAGTGGGGGCTGCCAAGGACATGACATTGCTCATGCTAATTAGTTAGGGAGGCAGCATCCACAGCTCACTGATTTATGTTCTTATGCTGCATGTCAGGCCTTATCTAAGGACAGGTGAGAGCAAGGGCCTCTGCTTTGGAACCGCTCCCAGAGCTTACGCTCTCAGGGCTTTAGTGTTGAGGGTCCTGTATTCCTGCAGGTATACACTGCCTGACCTCAGCCTCTTCTCATGCTGCCTCCAGTGGGGTCACCCTCCTCCCTCTCCGAGCCCGTTCCGATACCTAGACTGGAGCAGAGTTGAGCCTGGGAGCATCCGTGAGAGTCAGGGAGGAAAATTATCCTCCTGCTCTTCTTAGTTAAACACATCACTGATGCTGAACTTCTGCTGAACTTCTTGAAATCTGTGGGCATCTTTTGGGGAGGAAGCTCCTATTTGCAAGGGATCCTGATACTCTGTGTGTGTGTGTGTGTGTGTGTGTGTGCACATGAGTACAGAAGGGTTTGTATGGCCTTGGAATGATGTCCACCATACGCTGTTAGATGCAAAAAAAAATCAAAACCGTAGATAGAATATGAAACTGGTATCACAAAATCTATTATGAATACATGTGTGTATATAATTACATACAGATAAAGTCTGGAAAAATATACAATAAAATGTTAGTACTGGTTTTCTTTGTATTATAAGATCCAGGGTCGTTTGTGTGTATGTATGTTTTGAATTTTGCATTCTTTGGTTTATAAGAATGCAAAATGCTGATTTATTCTTTTCTAATTTTTCTTTAATGAATATATATATTACTTATATAATAATAAAAATACTAGTTTTCTTCGTATTATAAGATCCAGGGTGGTTTGTGTGTACGTATGTTTATTTTTGTTTTAGTTGTTTTTTTTTTGTGGTACACGGGCCTCTCACTGTTGTGGCCTCTCCCGTTGCGGAGCACAGGCTCCGGGCACGCAGGCTCAGCGGCCATGGCTCACGGGCCCAGCCGCTCCGCGGCATGTGGGATCTTCCCGGACCAGGGCACGAACCTGTGTCCCCTGCATCGGCAGGCGGACTCTCAACCACTGCGCCACCAGGGAAGCCCTGTATGTATGTTTTGAATTTTGCATTCTTTGATTTATAAGAATGCAAAATGCTGATTTATTCTTCTTTTCTAATTTTTCTTTAATGAATATATATATTACTTATATAATAATAAAAATACTAGTACTACTACCAAACATAAGACAACAAGAGACTTCAATGACCTACTATCTTGATACCTTTTTCAGCACAAGTCCTGAAAGACAGTCAGAAAGGACCTAAGAGAAACCAAGACCCTTGCAATGGAGTGAATCATTATGTTCCCCCAAATCCATATGTTGAAATCCTAATCCCCAATGTGATGGTATTAGAAGGTGTGGCCATTGGTAGGTAATTAGGACATGAGGGTGGGTCCTGAAGAGGATTAGTGCCCTTATAAAAGAGACCCCAGAGAGCTCCCTTTCCCTTCTGCCACATGAGGACACAGCAAGAAGACAGCTATGGGCCAGGAAGTGGGCACTCACCAGAGACACTGAATCTTGGACTTGCCAGCCTCCAGACCTGCGAGAAATAAATTTCTGTTGTTTATGAACCACCCCATCCACGATATTCTATTACAGCGTCCCGAATGGACTGAGAAAACCTTGGATCTAAAAGGATTCAGAGGACTCTGCCCCGCAGCCCTACTTGGGCTCCTGTGTATGTACATCTGTATGCAATATGCAAAGAATTCCAAATGTGTCGACACACCTTGAAGACTGGTGTTCCCTGAGTCTTTGCTGCTGGGAGCAAGAGAGACACAGGTGATTAAACTGATGCAGGATTTCAGATGAGGAGGGAGTCTCTGTGGGCAGATAAATACAAATATGAGATGGACTTTCGCTGACTGTGTTGGCTAACTGGAATTTCTGCTGTGGAATTACCCATGAATGATGTTTCTATGATACCTGAGTGAAGCAAGTGGAACTCATTTCATTAAAAAATTTTTTTTAATTAAAAATAAAAGCCCTTCCTATATTACCCATCCACCACCCCAATGCCTATTCCAGGATAATCAACCCCATGGCAAAATTGGGGTCGCTGAGTTTTTTGGAGTCTGACACAGTTGGAAGTGTGAAATGCAGCCATCTGGCAGGCCAGAAAGTGAGTGGTTTGAAATATTTATTTCCATGAAGCATTAGCTACGATTTTTAACCGTGTATTGGAAGTTCTGAGCAGAAGCACAACTTGGGGCTCTGGTCGGCCAACCAAGAACTCTTGACTGGGCAAATCTTCTGCTAGGATAAAGCAGGTAACAGGCCTAAAGGGAAAAAGTAATGGCTCCCCTTCTGCTTTATAGGCCCTTTTGTGATTTTTTTTGTAGGGATCTCAGTTGAGAGAGGAGGGTGCTCATGCTGAGATTAACAACCCAGGGTACTCTTGGAGGCTCTGTGAGCTTTACAAACATTTTACAGAGCTGGGTGATAAGAGGAGTGGAGGAGAGTCCATCTTACTCAGTAGCATGAGTTTGAATTTGGGGCTCCCTGGTAAAGTATCTGCAAGGGCCATTACCTTTCGTTAATTACACAATAAACAACTCTTCAGTGCCAAGGGCCACTGACTACAGAAAGCAGGAGAGGGAAGGCAGTTAAGGTGACCTTTGGGTGATAGTCATACCCTGGATCCCAGGAGGCAAATCTTCCCTTCTGCACCTGCCTGCAGCGAAGCTCACCTTTGAGTGGACCAGCCCTTTCCTGGGGCGTGAGATGGGGTCCCTCTTCCACATCCAGTGGAATCATTATGTGCTATTCCCCTGTCTACTGTTGTCAGGGAAAATGGGAGGTGCAAAGACTGAAAGAACAAAGACTTTTTTTCCCCACATTTCTGCTGAAGCAGTGAATATTGCATCACTTACATAGGAGACGTCCTTGGGACTCTTCCAGATTATTTTAAGAAGGCAGGCGCTTTCTGAAAATGAGCATTCTGCTTTGGGTTAATT
The DNA here is from genome assembly GCF_964374135.1 of Grampus griseus. Lineage (NCBI taxonomy): Eukaryota > Metazoa > Chordata > Mammalia > Artiodactyla > Delphinidae > Grampus > Grampus griseus. Next base: position 12,226,365 of record NC_139002.1, read on the forward strand.
CTTGAAGGCCATCTGTGATTGATTTACTAGAGTGCTAATAATATTTTGTTTTCCTCCGTTTTCTCTCCAAAGCATCCTAAACTTCTTCCCCAATCCCATATACCCAGCTCAAGTTGTAGAGAGGCCAACCTCACAGGCTGTATGGGCTGTGCGGTGTTTACAGTTTTATGGGAAGGCTGATGTATGGGCTGATGGTTTTTCTCTTAATCCTAATGCTGGGCAGGGGATCTTCTGTTTAAAACAGAATTGCACCCGCCCCAGCATTCACAGCAGCACTATTCGCAATAGCCAAGAAATGGAAGCAACCTAAGTGTCCATCGATAGATAAATGGATAAAGAAGATGTGGTACATATACACAATAGAATGTTACTCAGCCATAGAAAGAATGAAATAATGCCATTTGCAGCAACATGGATGGACCGAGAGATTATCATATTAAGTGAAGTAAGTCAGACAAAGACAAATATCATATGATATCACTTATATGTGGAATCTAAAAAAATGATATCAATGAACTTATTTATGAAACAGAAATAGATTCATAGACATAGAAAACAAACTTATGCTTACCAGAGGGGATAGCTGGGGGGTTGGGGGTGGGTGGGTGGGGTGGAGTTGGGAGATAAATTAGGAGTTTGGGATTAACATAAACACACTACTATGTATGAAGTAGATCAACAACAAGGACCTACTGTAGAGCGCAGGGAACTATATTCAATGTCTTGTAATAACCTATAATGGAAGAGAATCTAAAAAAGAATATATATACACACACACATATATATATAAACTGAATCACCTTGCTGTACACCTGAAACTAACACAATATTGTAAATTAACTGTACTTCAATTAAAAAATGGTTGAAAAAATTAGATTCTTGGTTTTGGCTAAATATTGTGACTTTTCCCCTAAAAAAAAAACAAACCAGAATTACACCTAAGATTTAAGGATTTGTGTTATGGATACCTTCTCTAGCATAGAAAATAAAAATCATAGAAGAGAATTCTGGGCTAGGGCTACAGAGAAGCCAAAAAAGGTACTATGTCAAATATGGCTATAACACTAATAGCTGCAGATGAGTATTAAGTCAGTCACTGGGCTGATCACTTGTAATGAATTATCTCACTTAATCCTTAATAGCTCTGTGAGGAGATACTATTATGACCACATCACAGATAGTTTAGAAAGGTTAAGTACTTTCTCATCTTTTTTTTTTCTTTCTAATTTTTAAATTGAGGTATCATTGACAAATAAACTGGTATGTATTTAAAGTGTACAACATAGGGAGATTGGTTAAAGATGGCGGAGTATAAGGACATGCACTCACTCCTTCTTGTGAGAGCACTGGAATCACAACTAACTGCTGAACAATCATCGACAGGAAGACACTGGAACTCACCAAAAAAGATACCCTACATCCAAAGACAAAGGAAGCCACAATGAGATGGTAGGAGGGGCACAATCACAATAAAATCAAATACCATAACAGTTGGGTGGGTGACTCACAAACTGGAGAACAATTATACCACAGAAGTCCACCCACTGGAGTGAAGGTTCTGAACCCCACATCAGGCTTCCCAAACTGGGGGTCTGGCAACGGAAGGAGGAATTCCTGGAGAATCAGACTTTGAAGGCTAGCAGGATTTGATTGCAGGACTTTGACAGGACAGGGGGAAACAGAGACTCCACTCTTGGAGGGCACACACAAAGTAGTGTGCTCATCATGACCCAGGGGAAGGAGCAGTGACCCCATAGGAGACTGAACCAGACCTACCTGCTAGTGTTGGAGGGTCTCCTGCAGAGGCGGGGGTGGCTGTGGCTCACCATGGGGACAAGGACGCTGGCAGCAGAAGTTCTGGGAAGTACTGCTTGGCATGAGCCCTCCCAGAGTCTGCCTTTAGCCCCACCAAAGAGCCTGTAGGCTCCAGTGCTGGGTCGCCTCGGGCCAAACAACCAACAGGGAGGGGACTCGACTGCACCCATCAGCAGACAAGTGGATTAAAGTTTTACTAAGCTCTGCCCACCAGAGCAATACCCAGCTCTACCCACCACCCATCCCTCCCATCAGGCAGCTTGCACAAGCCTCTTAGATAGCCTCATCCACCAGAGGGCAGACAGCAGAAGCAAAAAGAACCATAATCCTGCAGCCTGTGGGAAAAAACTACATTCACAGACAGACAGACAAAATGAAAAGGCAGAGGACTATGTACCAGATGAAGGAAAAAGATAAAACCCCAGGAAAACAATAAAATGAACTGGAGATAGGCAACCTTCCAGAAAAAGAATTCAGAATAATGATAGTGAAGATGATCCAGAACCTTGGAAAAAAGAATAGAGGCAAAGATCGAGAAGATGCAAGAAATGTTTAACAAAGATCTAGAAGAATTAAAGAACAAACACCTAAAAGAATTAAAGAACCAACAAACAGAGACGAACAATACAATAACTGAAATGAAAAATACCCTAGAAGGAATCAATAGCAGAATAACTGAGGCAGAAGAACGGATAAGTGAGCTGGAAGACAGAATGGTGGAATTTACTACTGTGGAACAGAATAAAGAAAAAAGAAGGAAAAGAAATGAAGACAGCCTAAGAGACCTCTGAGACACATTAAACGCAACAACATTTGCATTATAGGAGTCCCAGAAGGAGAAGAGAGAGAGAAAGGACCCAAGAAAATATTTGAAGAGATTATAGTCAAAAACTTCCCTAACATGGGAAAGGAAATAGCCACCCAGGTCCAGGAAGCGCAGAAAGTCCCAGGCAGGATAAACCCAAGGAGAAACACACCGAGACACATAGTAATCAAACTGACAAAAATTAAAGACACAAAAAAATTTATTAAAAGCAACAAGGGAAAAACAACAAATAACAGACAAGGGAACTCCCGTAAGGTTAACAGCTGATTTCTCAGCAGAAACTCTACAAGCCAGAAGGGAGTGGCACAATATATTAAAAGTGATGAAAGGGAGGAAACTACCACCAAGATTACTCTACCCGGCAAGGATCACATTCAGATTCAACAGAGAAATCAAAAGCTTTACAGACAAGCAAAAGTTAAGAGAATTCAGCACCACCAAACCAGCTCTACAACAAATGCTAAAGGAACTTCTCTAAATGGGAAACATAAGAGAAGAAAAGGACCTAGAAAAACAAACCCAAAACAATTAAGAAAATGGTAATAGGAACATACATATTGATATTTACTTTAAATGTGAATGGATTAAATGCTCCACCCAAAAGACACTGGTTCACTGAATGGATACAAAAACAAGACCCACATATATGCTGTCTAAAAGAGGCCCACTTCAGACCTAGGGACACATACAGACTGAAAGTGAGGGGATGGAAAAAGATATTCCATGCAAATGGAAATCAAAAGAAAGCTGGAGTAGCAATACTCATATCAGATAAAATAGACATGAAAATAAAGACTGTTATAAGAGACAAGGAAGGACACTACATAATGATCAAGGAATCAATCTAACAAGAAGCTACAACAATTATAAATATATATGCACCCAACATAGGAGCACCTCAATACATAAGGCAAATGCTAACAGCTATAAAAGAGGAAATCAACAGTAACACAATAATAGTGGGGACTTTAACACCTGACTTGCACCAATGGACAGATCATCCAGACAGAAAATTAATAAGGAAACACAAGCTTTAAATGACACAATAGACCAGATAGATTTAATTGACATTTATAGGACATTCCATCCCAAAACAGCAGATTATACTTTCTTCTCAAGTGCACACGGAATATTCTCCAGGATAGATCACATCTTGGGTCACAAATCAAGCCTCAGTAACTTTAAGAAAATTGAAATCATATCAAGCATCTTTTCTGACCACAATGCTATGAGATTAGAAATAAATTAGAGGGGAAAAAATGTAAAAAAAAGAAAAAAAACCAAAGCAAATGGAGGATAAACAATGTTACTAAATAATGAAGAGATCACTGAAGAAATCAAAGAGGAAATTAAAAATACCTAGAGACAAATGACGACGAAAACATGACTATCCAAAACCTATGGGATGCAGCAAAAGCAGTTCTAAGAGGGAAGTTTATAGCAATACAATCCTACCTCAAGAAACAAGAAAAATCCCAAATAAACAATCTAACCTTACACCTAAAGGAACTAGAAAAAGAAGAACAAACAAAACCCAAAGTTAGTAGAAGGAAAGAAATCATAAAGATCAGAGAAGAAATAAATGAAAAAGAAATGAAGGAAACGATAGCACAGATCAATAAAACTAAAAGCTGGTTCTTTGAGAAGATAAACAAAATTGATAAACCATTAGCCAGACTCATCAAGAAAAAAAGGAAGAAGACTCAAATCAATAGAATTAGAAATGAAAAAAGAGAAGTAACAACTGACACTGCAAAAATACAAAAGATCATGAGAGGTTACTACAAGCAACTCTATGCCAGTAAAATGGACAACCTGGAAGAAATGGACAAATTCTTAGAAATGCACAACCTGCCAAGATGGAATCAGGAAGAAATAGAAAACATGAACAGACCAATCACAAGCACTGAAATTGAAAATGTGATTAAAAATCTTCCAACAAACAAAAGCCCAGGACCAGATGGCTTCACAGGCAAATTCTATCAAACATTTAGAGAAGAGCTAACACCTATCCTTCTCAAACTCTTCCAAAATATAGCAGAGGGAGGAACACTCCCAAACTCATTCTATGAGGCCACCATCACCCTGATTCCAAAACCAGACAAGGATGTCACAAAGAAAGAAAACTACAGGCCAATATCACCGATGAACATAGATGCAAAAATTCTCAACAAAATACTAGCAAACAGAATCCAACAGCACATTAAAAGGATCATACACCATGATCAAGTAGGGTTTATTCCAGGAATGCAAGGATTCTTCAATATACACAAATCAATCAATGTGATACACCATATTAAGAAATTGAAGGAGAATAACCATATGATCATCTCAATAGATGCAGAGAAAGCTTTTGACAAAATTCAGCACCCATTTATGATAAAAACCCTGCAGAAAGTAGGCACGGAGGGAGCTTTCCTCAACATAATAAAGGCCATGTATGACAAACCCACAGCCAACATCGTCCTCAATGGTGAAAAACTGAAAGCATTTCCACTAAGATCAGGAACAAGACAAGGTTGCCCACTCTCACTACTCTTATTTAACATAGTTTTGGAAGTTTTAGCCACAGCAATCAGAGAAGAAAAGGAAATAAAATGAATGCAAATTGGAAAAGAAGAAGTAAAGTTGTCACTCTTTGCAGATGACATGATACTATACGTAGGGAATCCTAAAGATGCTACCAGAAAACTACTAGAGCTAATCAATGAGTTTGGTAAAGTAGCAGGATACAAAATTAATGCACAGAAATCTCTGGCATTCCTATACACTAATGATGAAAAATCTGAAAGTGAAATCAAGAAAACACTCCCATTTACCATTGCAACAAAAAGAATAAAATATCTAGGAATAAACCTACCTAAGGAGACAAAAGACGTGTATGCAGAAAATTATAAGACACTGATGAAAGAAATTAAAGGTGATACAAATAGATGGAGAGATATACCATGTTCTTGGATTGGAAGAAACAACATTGTGAAAATGACTCTACAACCCAAAGCAATCTACAGATTCAATACAATCCCTATCAAACTACCACTGGCATTTTTCACAGAACTAGAACAAAAATTTTCACAATTTGTATGGAAACACAAAAGACCCCGAATAGCCAAAGCAATCTTGAGAACGAAAAACAGAGTTGGAGGAATCAGGCTCCCTGACTTCAGACTATACTACAAAGCTACAGTAATCAAGACAGTATGGTACTGGCACAAAAACAGAAATATAGATCAATGGAACAGGATAGAAGGCCCAGAGATAAACCCATGCACCTATGGTCACCTTATCTTTGATAAAGGAGGCAGGAATGTACAGTGGAGAAAGGACAGCCTCTTCAATAAGTGGTGCTGGGAAAACTGGACAGGTACATGGAAAAGTATGAGATTAGAACACTCCCTAACACCATACACAAAAATAAGCTCAAAATGGATTAAAGACCTAAATGTAAGGCCAGAAACTATCAAACTCTTAGAGGAAAACATAGGCAGAACAGTCTATGACATAAATCACAGCAAGATCCTTTTTGACCCACCTCCTAGAGAAAGGGAAATTAAAACAAAAATAAACCATTGGGACCTAATGAAACTTAAAAGCTTTTGCACAGTAAAGGAAACCATAATCAAGACCAAAAGACAACCCTCAGAATGGGAGAAAATATTTGCAACTGAAGCAACTGACAAAGGACTAATCTCCAAAATTTATAAGCAGCTCATGCAGCTCAATAACAAAAACAACAAACCCAATCCAAAAATGGGCAGAAGACCTAAATAGACATTTCTCCAAAAGAAGATATACAGATTGCCAACATACACATGAAAGATTGCTCAACATCATTAATCATTAGAGAAATGCAAATCAAAACTACAATGATATCATCTCACACCGGTCAGAATGGCCATCATCAAAAAATCTAGAAACAATAAATGCTGGAGAGGGTGTGGAGAAAAGGGAACACACTTGGACTGCTGGTGGGAATGTGAATTGGCACAGCCACTATGGAGAAGAGTATGGAGGTTCCTTAAAAAACTACAAATAGAACTACCATATGACCCAGCAATCCTACTACTCGGCATATACCCTGAGAAAACCATAATTAAAGAAGAGTCATGTACCAAAATGTTCATTGCAGCTCTATTTACAATAGCCAGGAGCTGGAAACAACCTAAAATGTCCATCATCGGATGAATGGATAAAGAAGATGTGGCACATATATACAATGGAATATTACTCAGCCATAAAAAGAAACGAAATTGGGCTTCCCTGGTGGTGCAGTGGTTGAGAGTCTGCCTGACGATGCAGGGGACAGGAGTTCGCGCCCCGGTCCGGGGAGATCCCATATACCGCGAAGTGGCTAGGCCCGTGAGCCGTGGCCGCTGAGCCTGTGCGTCCAGAGCCTGTGCTCCGCAACGGGAGAGGCCACAACAGTGAGAGGCCCACGTACCACCAAAAAAAAAAAAAAAAAAAACACGAAATTGAGTTATTTGTAGTGAGGTGGATGGACCTAGAGTCTGTCATACAGAGTGAAGTAAGTCAGAAAGAGAAAGACAAATACCGTATGCTAACACATATATATGGAATATAAGAAAAAAAATGTCATGAAGAACCTAGGTGTAAGACGAGAATAAAGACACAGACCTACTAGAGAATGGACTTGAGGATATGGGGAGGGGGAAGGGTAAGCTGTGACAAAGTGAGAGAGTGGCATGGACATATATACACTACCAAACGTAAAATAGATAGCTAGTGGGAAGCAGCCGCATAGCACAGGGAGATGAGCTCGGTGCTTTGTGACCACCTAGAGGGGTGGGATAGGGAGGGTGGGAGGGAAGGAGACACAAGAGGGAAGAGATATGGGAACCTAAGTATATGTATAACTGATTCACTTTATTATACAGCAGAAACTAACACACCATTGTAAAGCAATTATACTCCAATAAAGATTAAAAAAAAAGAAAGAAATTAGAGGGGAAAAAATGTAAAAAAAAAAAAAAAAAAAGCAAATGGAGGATAAACAATGTTACTAAATAATGAAGAGATCACTGAAGAAATCAAAGAGGAAATTAAAAATACCTAGAGACAAATGACAACGAAAAGACGACAATCCAAAACCTATGGGATGCAGCAGAAGCAGTTCTAAGAGGGAAGTTTATAGCAATACAATCCTACCTCAAGAAACAAGAAAAATCCCAAATAAACAATCTAAACTTACACCTAAAGGAACTAGAAAAAGAAGAACAAACAAAACCCAAAGATCAATAAAACTAAAAGCTGGTTCTTTGAGAAGATAAACAAAATTGATAAACCTTTATCCAGACTCATCAAGAAAAAGAGGGAGAGGATTCAAATCATTAAAATTAGAAATGAAAAAGGAGAAGTTATGATGGACACTGCAGAAATACAAAGCATCATAAGAGACTAGTACAAGCAACTCTATGCCAGTAAAATGGACAACCTGGAGGAAATGCACAAATTCTTAGAAAGCTATAAACTTCCAAGACTGAACCAGGAAGAAATAGAAAACATGAACAGACAAATCACAAGTAATTAAATTGAAACTCTGATTTAAAATCTTCCAATAAACAAAAGTCCAGGACCAGATGGCTTCTCAGGTGAATTCTATCAAACATTTAGACAAGAGCTAACACCCATTCTTCTCAAACTCTTCCAAAAAATTGCAGAGGAAAGAACACTCCCAAACTCATTCTATGAGGGCACCATCACCCTGACAGAAAATCAGACAAGGATACTACAAAAAAAAGAAAATTACAGACCAATATCACTGATGAATATAGATGCAAAAATCCTCAACAAAATACTACCAAACAGAATCCAACAACACATTAAAAGGATCATACAGCATGATCAAGTGCAATTTATCCCAGAAATGCAAGGATTCTTCAATATACACAAATCAGTCAATGTGATACACCATATTAACAAATTGAAGAATAAAAACCAATTGATCATCTCAATAGATGTAGAAAAAGCTTTTGACAAAATTTAACACCCATTTATGATAAAAACTCTCCAGAAAGTGGGTATAGAGGGAACCTACCTTAAGATAATAATGGTCATATATGACAAACCCACAGCAAACATCATTCTCAATGGTGAAAAACTGAAAGCATTTCTTCTAAGATCAGGAATAAGACAAGGATGTCCACTCTCACCGCTATTATTCAACATAGTTTTGGAAGTCCTAGCCATGGCAATCAGAGAAGAAAAAGAAATAAAAGGAATACAAATTGTAAAAGAAGAAGTAAAACTGTCACTGTTTGCAGATGACATGATACTATACAGAGATAATCCTAAAGTTGCCACCGGAAAACTACTAGAGCTAATCAATGAATTTGGTAAAGTTGCAGGATACAAAATTAATGCACAGAAATCTCTTGCATTCCTATACACTAACAATGAAAGATCAGAAACAGAAATTAAGGAAACAATCCCATTCACCACTGCAAGAAAAAGAATAAAATACCTAGGAATAAACCTACCTAAGGAACTAAAAGACATGTACTTGGAAAACTATAAGACACTGATGAAAGAAATCAAAGACGACAAAACAGATGGAGAGATATACCATGTTCTTGGATTGGAAGAATCAATATTGTGAAAATGACTATACTTCCCAAAGTAATCTACAGATTCACTGCAATCCCTATCAAATTACCAATGGCATTTTTGACAGAACTAGAACAAAAAAATCTTAAAATTTGTATGGAGACACAAAAGACCCCAAATGGCCAAAGCAGTCTTGAGGGTAAAAAACGGAGCTGGAGGAATCAGACTCCCTGACTTCAGACTATACTACAAAGCTACAGTAATCAAGAAAATATGGTATTTGCACAAAAATAGAAATATAGATCAATGGAACAGGATAGAAAGTCCAGAGACAAACCCATGCACCTATGGTCAGCTAGTCTATGACAAAGGAGGCAAGGATATACAATGGAGAAAAGACAGTCTCTTCAATAAGTGGTGCTGGGAAAACTGGACAGCTACATGTAAAAGAATGAAATTAGAACACTCCCTAACACCATACACAAAAATAAACTCAAAATGGATTAAAGACCTAAATATAAGACCGGACACTATAAAACTCTTGGAGAAAAACATAGGAAGAACACTCTTTGACATAAATCACAGCAAGATCTTTCTTGACTCACCTCCTAGAGTAATGGAAATAAAAACAAAAATAAACAAATGGGACCTAATGAAACTTAAAAGCTTTTGCACAGCAAAGGAAACCATAAACAAGGTGAAAAGACACCCCTCAGAGTGGGAGAAGATATTTGCAAATGAATCAACGGACAAACGAGTAATCTCCAAAATATATAAACAGCTCATGCAGCTCAATATTAAAGAAACCAACAGCCCAATCAAAAAATGGGCAGAAGACCTAAATAGACATTTCTCCAAAGAAGATATACAGATGAACAAGAGGCACATGAAAAGCTGCTCAACATCACTAATTATTAGAGAAATGCAAATCAAAACTACAATGAGGTATCACTTCACACTGGTTAGACGGGCATCATAAGAAAATCTACAAAAAACAAATGCTGGAGAGAGTGTGGAGAAAAAGGAACCCTCTTGCACTGTTGGTGGGAATGTAAATTGATACAGCCACTATGGAGAACAGTATGGTAGTTCCTTAAAAAACTAAAAATAGAATTACAATATGACCTAGCAATCCTACTACTGGGCATATACCCAGAGAAAACCATAATTCAAAAAGACACATGCACCCCAATGTTCATTGCAGCACTATTCATAATAGCCAGGTCACGGATGCAACCTAAATGCCCATCAACAGACAAATGGATAAAGAAGATGTGGTACATATATAGAATGCAATATTATTTAGCCATAAAAAGGAACGAAATTGGGTCATTTGTAGAGACATGGATGGACCTAGAGATTGTCGTACAGAGTGAAGTAAGTCAGAAAGAGAAAAACAAATGTCATATATTAATGCATATATGTGCAATCTAGAAAAATCGTACAGATGAACTGGTTTGCAAGGCAGAAATAGAGACATAGACGTAGAGAACAAATATATGGACACCAAGGGGGGAAAGCAGGGGTGGGATGAATTGGGAGATTGGGATTGACATGTATACACTAATATGTATAAAATAGATTACTAATAGAAACCTACTGTATAAAAACAATAAAATTATATTAAAAAATAAAATAGATAACTAAGAACTTGCTGTATAAAAATAAATAAAATAAAAAATAAAGTGTACAACATGATGACTGATATACACTGTTAAATGATTACCACAACCATGTTAATTAATACATCCATCACCTCATATAGTTACCTTTTTAGGGGGGATGGTGACAATGCTTAAGATCTATTCTCTTAGCAAATTTCAAGTATATAATACAGTAATACTAACTCTAGTCACCATGCTGTACACTAGATCCTCAGAAATTATTCATCTTATAACTAAAAGTTTGTACCCTTGACCAATATCTTCCCATTTCCCTCAGCCCCGCCCCAGCCTCTGGCAACCACCATTCTACTCTCTGCTTCTGAGTTCCTCTTTTTTTTAGATTCCACATATAAATTATACCACACCGTATTTGTCCTTCTCTGTCTTTGTTCAAGTCTTAATGATAATGTGGGAACAGAATTTGAACCCAGATCATTCTATACAGTAACTTGTTTTCCTGCACCCAACACTGTATTCTCTAGAAGTAAGTAAGGAGGAAGCATTTGGCAATTAACGCATCCTAAAAATTATCCTCTGAGTAAGAAGCTGACTCCTTTCATTTTTTTTTTTTTTTTTGCGGTACGCGGGCCTCTCACCACTGTGGCCTCTCCCGTCGCGGAGCACAGGCTCCGGACGCGCAGGCTCAGCGGCCATGGCTCACAGGCGCAGCCGCTCCACGGCATGTGGGATCTTCCCGGACCGGGGCACGAATCCGCGTCCCCTGCATTGGCAGGCGGACTCTCAACCACTGCGCCACCAGGGAAGCCCTCCTTTCATATTTTTAACCTGACTCCTTCCTTGGCCCCAGATATAGAGCCCACACTCAGTGGTCTAGAGGATCTTTTACTCTCTTTGCACTGTGGCTTATTGGTGTTAACAGAACTCATTTGCTTAAAAGACTGAGGAATCTCCTGCCAGAGAACACATCCTGGGAGAAAGAGCTGTCAACAGAGGGGTAATTCTAAGTAAAGCATGGTGTCAGTCACTAGGATTTGTCCCTTAATCCCATCTCTGAGTCCTATTGAGAACAAGGAAGGAGCTGATTAGCTGGTCTATTTCTAGTCTTCTGACATTACTATTGTGTTTGTGTGGCTGGTTAGAGAAGCTTCTTAGAGCATCATAGTAAAAGACATCTTTACGATTGTTTGCTCAGCTAGCCCGTTTTCCTTGACACTGCTATTTACAGCCACAAGGGGTGACCCTCGGCAGCCATGTTCCAGCTTTATGGTGCTGCCCACTCCTTGCCTTACCCCACCCCTGCTACACCTGATTGGTGCAGAGGTGAGCTCTCGATTGGAGCTGGGCCAATCAGAGTCCCTTGCCAGGAATTAGTAATTGAGACTAAGAGAAGACTAATTGCTCAAACTGTAGCATGAATTTATGAAGCATTTCCACCAAGTAGGTGGATGCACCAAGAAAGCTGGTCCTCGGAAAACAAGGACAAAACAGAAACAAAACAAAAACAAACAAACAAACAAATAAAAAAACAAATCAGTTAGAGAGAGAAGAGCAGAGAAAAGTGGAGAGCAAATACAGATGGCTTTTCTGTCTCTACTTCCAGTGCCCTTCTCCTGGCCCTTCACTTTGCGCACATCCTAGTTTTTTGTTCTGTTTCTGTTTTTTTTAATAATTTTCTTTTCTTAAACCAGCTTGAGATGATTTCTAAACTGGCAATGAAGAATTCTAACTTTTCTTAGTTTTATGAGTTAGTATAGCTTATAATATGATAAGTGAATCTGTGATGATAGGTCCGTTTCCCCGTAGGTAAATTAATTTTGCTCAGTCTTGAAGCAACAGTTTATCTCCTTATCTCTTCTCACAAGGTAGGGGAGGTGGTATGGATCAGCACCGCCGGTGGATGAATAATTTAAATGCAAATCTACTTTGATAGTGAGCATGTATTATCCTGGAATATGACTGGCAGCATACTGTCTGCCTTTTTTTCTTCATATAGCCTGCAACCCCAAAGATGCTAGGAGAACAAATCTTGTACACAAAATCACTTGCTTTTCTTTATGTCCCTAAGATGTAAATCAGGAAGACAGAGTCTTTGCTTTTGTTACGAATCAAATAGGTAAGCTGGGAAGCCAGCAAGAGTCTCAGCAGCTGGCAGGGAAAAGGGAATGAGCAAGAGTGAGGGACAGGTGACTCTGGGGATAAATAACACAGTTGTAAGGTAAAAAGGACTAAAGTCAGACACACAGTTTTATGGTAGAGCAGGACCGTAGTCTCCCTCCTTCCTTCGAATCCCCTACAGAGATAACCAAGAGGGTAATATGGCATCTGTATTAGTCTCCTACAGCTACTGTAATAAGTTACCACACCCAGGTGACTTACGCCAGGAAAAACTTATTGTCTCATGGTTCTGGAAGTTAGAAGTCTGAAATCAGGGTCTTGGCAGGGCCATTCTCCCACTCAGACCTGTCGGGGAGGATCCTTCCATGCCTCTTCCAGAATCTGGTAGCCTCAGGTATTCTTTGGTTTGTGGCAGCATCACTCCAATCTCTGCCTTTGTCATCACATGGCATTTTTTCTGTGTGTCTTCATGTTGCCTTCCATCTGTGCAAGTTTTTATCTACTTTCCTTCTTTGTATAAGGACACCACTTATATTGGATTAAGGGCCCACCCTACTGCAGCATGATTTCATCCTAACTAATTATGTCTGCAACAATCCTATTTCCAAATAAGGTCACATTCTGCGATACTAAGGGTTAGGACTTCAACAAATCTCTTATGGGCAGGGAGAACAATTCAAACCACAGCAGCAGCCATAGGGGTTGGGCAAACTTGAGCCGGACCTGAGGCGATGTAAACGTCCAAGGGGCCTGATGCAGTTGGTCTGTTAAGGTAGATGATGAGCCTCAGAAATTTGGTGAGTTGACTGGGCAGCTTGTCAGAAGACAATTCTCATAAGGACGCAAGGATGAGAATTTATCCTAAGAGATCACCAGGCATGTGACTCTGGGGAAAAGTCTCGCTCAAAAAGGAAGAGGGGCAATTCTCAGGACAGCATCCAGTCAGTTTCTGAGAGGGCCTCCAGGTCCAGCAATTATTGGAGTGAAGCGATCCAGGAATGAAAAATGAAAATATTAAGAACTCCATAACACATATTGGAACCCATACCTGTAACTGCCAATAGTACCAAAGATGAGTTATTATGGTTACTATGATCCCATCTATACCCTCAGATTCATGAGACCTAGGAAAATCTATTTACATCAAAATCAGGCTGGTGGCAGCACGGGGATGGAGAGGGGGAGATGGCAAGAGGCCGTCTCAGTTGGATCCTGGTATCAAGGGTATCAACTTTGGCCCCAGGAGAATAAAGTGGTACCTGTTAGTAGGATTTCAATCAAGTGAGGTGGGGCTCAAGGCAAGCCTACAGTCCCAGCATGGGAACTGGGGTGTGATGGAGAAAGGCAGAAATCCTGTTGAATGGCTTGGGCATGTGTGCTTGGGGTTAAGAAAAGGCTGATACAAATGAGTGCTCATAATCAGACATTGGATTTACGCAAGTTTGATTACTAGAATTCCCTATTTGCTTCCCTGAAGGAGGAGGGATTATGTCCTTCATATCTTTATTCCCATTATATAAGGCGTGTTTTAAAACAAGGGCTCAATGAATATCTGTTGAATGAAGGAATACATGCAAGCACAACTTGCTCAGGATTGGCTCAGAAGTAGGGCAGGGCTGGGCCTTCCCTGGCCGTCCAGGGGATAAGCTTCCACTGCAGGGGGCGTGGGTTCGATCCCTGGTGGGGGAACTAAGATCCCACAGGCTGCAGGGCACAGCCAAATGAAAAAAGAAAAGAAGAAGAAGTAGGGCAGGGCTGAACCTACGTGATTAGACCCTACCGTTGAGAGATGCAGAGGGGCAGGCACTGACATGTTCAGTCTTAGAGTTTATGCTATCTATCCCTGGTGAGGAAGAAGAAAATGAGGTGGAGAGAAGAACAGAAGAAGCAGGAACGCACTGTCACTCCTGCTGAGTTGGTGCCTGCTAATTAAGTTGCATTATCCGGTTTGTAATATATCAATAGGTATTCCATATTCAAATGTAAACATTTACTATCTTCTATGAAAGATGAATTTGAATTATCCTTGTCATTTTCCCTCTCTGTTGGTTCTATTGATTTCTTCCGTCTGGGAAATATATCAGAACCAATGCATAAGTACCATAAAGAAGCCTTATTCCTGTTAGAGCACTTGTAGTATTTCTGGGGGGGTTAACACTCCACTGATGCCTGGATCTCTGTTGTTTCAGTCCACAAGTCCACCAGGTCACTAGTGCTAAGGGCAGAGAATCTGGGGGCCTTTTAGTCATAAAGTCAGAGACTTTGGAGGTAATATTAAAGAGATTTTCTAAGTCAAAGTAACTCCCAAAGAAGAAACTTCCATCGACTTTACTGAAATCTTATCATCTAACCTCCACTTCAACACATCCAGTGATGGACAGGTCACCTGTTTGTCAGGCAATTGGCTTTATTATTGGACAACAGCCTGAAATTCTGACTTAGTAGTTCTGGGATGAGACCCAAGAATCTGTACTGTAACATCAGTGATGTTGTGATAGCAAAGTATATCACTGTTTGACTATGTTTTGGAACCACTGTTTCAGATTAGTGGTTTTCAAAATTATTTTAGCCAAGTGATATATAGGTAGAAAACAAAATCTTACACAGAAGCAGGACCTTCAAGGGAGGGTAGTGAGCAAGAGGGCCATTAGGACGGAGTTTTGAATTCAAGGAATTTTCAAATATAGGCTATTTCCAATGATAAGGGTGAGGTCTTATCATACATGTTAATTCTAAGTGTAGCCTATCAACCTCTACTAGCTAACTCTAAAGATTGAAAAACAGACCTATGAGTAAGGAATCTTCAAATCTGAAGGTGGTCCCGGCAACTCTGGGTTACTAGAAGACCTGCATGCAAGCAAAATAGAGAGAAACAATAAAGAGAACATGGGGTGAAGCTTCATGTCCTGCCTGCTTGGGTACCTTCCACAGCACCCCAAGGGGCACACAGTGTCAAAGAACCCACCAGTGCTCATGGTTTGCAAACCGCTACCTGAGAATTATCAGTCTAGATAATTTGTCAATACCTCTCTTAAGCTGTTGTAGTCAAAAGAGTTCATATGCCCAGGATCCTGCAGAGGAGTGCAGGCATAATCCGTTACCAGAAAGAAAAACAGTACAACCAGTTTGTCATAACCACACAGAACTCAAAGGACGTTCCAAAACATTGCTTTCTCCTGCAGATGTTTTCAGTCTTCACAGCCAACCTCGTGGGTCTCATGGAGTCCCCTTCTTTCTCTGGGGTCCCTCCTTCTTCACTCCATACCCAAAACTCCCTGGGTCCTCCCTCAAAGGATGGCTGAATTCCCTACTTTCGGTCGTAAGAGTACATTTAAGTGTTCCACATTCTTCAGAATGGAACGATCCCAACACCACTTTTGGACCATCTCTCATAGCATATTTTCAAAGAGTTACTATGATAAAAATATTGGCTTCTTAACTGTCTTACAAAAGACCTTCTTCCCATCAGAGTGAAGTGAGGAAAGGAATGAAGGAATGAGAGGATGACCTCCTCCACATGTATGGTCCAGATGGAGTCTGGCTGGACAATCAAGGGGAATTATCATCTTCCTTTTTGGGGACATTTATACAATATTTCATTGATTCTAAGACACACATTTCCCCCACATTTTGACACCTCTGACGATAGCTTAGAATCAATGCTGTGTCTTAGTTTATTTGGTAGTGGTTTTTTTCTTAGTTGTATTATATATAAAATGATGCAACATTTACAATAGATGGTGACTTAGATTCCGTGACATCCAATAATTTGAACTTGCTTTCCCTCTTTCTTTCTGAAAGTAGTTTATCCCAGTGACCTCAAATCAACGTCCCTGGGGCATGATCCTTCAACTGACTTTGAATTTGCTGTGAACAAATAACAACTTTTGTCAAAAGCTCTGATGAAAGGAAAGACAAAGCATTTCCAAGAGCTACCGATCTAGTGACCCTATTTTTTAAAAAAAGCAATCATTAACTCAATCGGCAACTTTTTATTGAGTACCTATTATGTATCAGCTATGGTTCCAAGTGTGGATATATATTTACAGCAAACAACACAGATAAGGTCTTTCTTCTTAAGCTTTCCCCACCCCGCCAGGGCATTGTTGTTCAATAGAAATGTAACAGAAGCCACACAAAAAAATTTATTTTTTGAGTAGCTACATTAAAAAAAGTAAAAGGAAACAGGTGGGATTAATTTTAACAGTATGTTGTATATAACTCAAGATATATAAATTATTTTTTAATGAGGCATTTTATATCCTTTTTTTCATACCAAGTCTTCAAAGTCCAGTGTATTTTCACCTAACTACACAATATCAGTGAGGACTTAGTACAGTCAAGTATGCAACAGCCACATGTGGCTACTGCGTGGGACAGCACAGCTTTAGGGAATGGAGAGAGAGAGTAAAGAGGTAAGCAAATCCCATCATTTTAGATAAGGTCCTTTTAATAAAGTCTTCTACTGAGAAGGTAATATTGAGATGAGATCTAACAGATGAGAAGGACCGTGCTAGGCTAAAATGAGATGGACGAGGGCTCCAGGTCCCAGGAGTAGGAAGATCAAAGTCCCTGCACTAGGGATGAATTCGGAGCATCCCAGGAACAGAATGAAGGTCAGGATGGCTGGAGCAGGGTGAGTGTGTGTACCTGTATGTTGTGGGGCAAGGGCCAAAGTGGAAGAGGTGGGAGCGTAAGGGACCAGGGAGGAGAGGCATGCAGGAGCCAGATCATGAAGGGCCTCGTGGGCATTGTAAAGACTTTGGAAATGACGTGTTAGGCTCATATGCCTTGTTTCTATGTGAAATCACACTTGTTACTGGGGACTACTATGTTCACCTTTTAAGTATTCACAACCATTTGTGTAATAATCAACTCTGGACTTCTGCTGGAGGTTGAGGTCTAGATTTGCCATGTGAAGTTTTCCAAAGCCATCTCTTTTCCTTTGTTGAAAGTGGAGACATTATCTTTTGGCATATCTGCTATTTTCCATGATTTTTCAAAGGTCACTTGGAGTGCTGCTGAGTCCACACCTGCAAGTTCCTCCAATATTCAAGGATATAAAACAAATCAGCCTGGAGACATGAACACACGTTTAGTGAGTCAATTCTTTTTTTTTTTTTTTACTAGAGTGTCACACATCTTCACTGATGTTTCTTTTTGTAGTATTTGTGCTGTTCTTTTCCGTTTGAAGAGGTCACTTGACGGTGAATAGCAACTGAACTGATTCTGCCTTCTACTGGTTGTTAAAATTGTACCGTTTTCCCTACCTTCTTTTTTTGCTCTGAACATACTAATCTTGCTTGGATTTTTCACATGAATTTTAGCTCATATCGTGTATTGTTTTCTAAACGTTGATGTTTACATGACCTTTTTGTCGTTTGTGTTTATAGCAATTGATGGTGGTAGTCACCTTCCTCCCAGTTCCCCAAACATCAGGACATTTTGACTCTTCAGTTTCCCTTGTGTCCAACATTTGGCCCCCAGTCCTTATGTTAGTTAGGACCCTCTGCTGAAAGTTGTGGAAATATGGCTCAGTTGATTTATGTCCAAAGGAAATGGACTAGCTCACATGATGGGGAAGTTCACTGATTTCCACCACAGTAGGATCTAAAGTCTCAAAAATGTTAACTGGACTCTGTCTTTTTGCTTTGTTTTCTTTCTTGGGAGGGTCTTTAGCCTCACCACAGCAAAAAAAAAAAAAAAAAAAAAAAAAAATTTAGAGTCTCTTTTCTGATAGCACCAGGAAAAATCAGTCCCTGGGGGATATGGTGTTCTCACTGGCCAAGTTTGGGGTATGTGCTCCACTCAAGCCTTATGTCTTGAGCTGGTAAACTTGGTTCCTCAAGGGAAGATCAATCAGAATTCTGTTTCAAGAAGAGAGAATGGATATTAGGTTAAGTGTAAAACAGCCAGTCTCCCTAGAGTCTTACACATCTCCCTCTATAACATTGCTTGTATTTGTCCTCCTCTCCCCATTTCCTCTGCCTCTCCTTCAGCTGAGTTATGTTGGATTTTCTCCTGGACTGTTAAAAAGGGCTCTTAACAAATCTTCCACCTTCTGGTTTCATCAGGATGGCCATATCACACAATTCCACATGCACAAATTATATGAAGGTATGCAAACGCTGTGCAACACCCTGGACCAGACTCTTTTCCCAGCTCCACTCCCTCTGAAACGCCCAGAGGAACCTCCCAAAGTGTAGTTCTGAGTGTGCCAGAATCTGCAGAGACCACCAGACCAGGAAGAAGGTCAGAAAGTTCATCACTTAGAGGGGACACAGGGATACCATATTTAGAAGGCAGGCACTGGAATTTGATAGAACAACGAGAAAGAATGGCTGCACTGTATAGAACCAACTGATGTAAGAAATACAAAGCAATACAAGAAACGTTCGCTAACCACAAAGAGCTTTTGTAGTACAGTAAACATGAGAACCAGGAAGGGCCATATGAGGGGTCCTGTCCATATTTCATAGATAGCTTGGGGCTGGAACGATGAGGGAGAGCATCATGATAGAGGTGGCATCTGAGCTGGCCCGTGGCAACAGGTAGGGTTTTACTGGCTAAGAGGAGGTGAGGAGGGCACATGCCTGGCAGAGTGAATGGCTCAAGCAAAGACACGGCAAGTTTGATAGGAGGTTAGAGAACGGGCCCTTGCCCAGATTGTCTGTGTCCTGGTAGCTGGAGACAGATTTGGAGACTAAGTTCAGGCTAAATTGTGGATGGTGTTGAATGTATTGAATTTGGGGGATGGTGGAGAGGTGTGATGTGCTAAAAAAGAAGTATAAGCCAAAGGACAAGCAGATGCTTTTCTGGTGGTCTGTAGGGCCATTTATCTTTCTATGCTTTTAAGAGAGTGAGTGGGAGAGTGGCCCAAGCTCTTAAGATCCAGCATGGGGAGCCCATTTCCCACTCTGGTGTAGCTGGCACACTCCTGCTCTCTGCATGAGGGGGTGAGCCTGTGCCTTAGCAAGCAGGACTCATGCTCCAGAACAGACTTCAGCACATGGGCCCCCAGGACCATCCTGATAGAATCCTTAATCCTGGCTCCACCTTTGCCTCCAGCCAGGCTGTGTTTATTTGGGATTCGCTGGTGTAATGGAGGCAGTCCCAGGCAGGCTATGCAAGGTCTGGGAGCAGCCATGGAGACAGTAGCAGAGAGATACAGTGTGGGGGCCCTATTTGCATGCTCAGCTGGCCTGAAAGGTCAGCCAGGGGATCTTGTTTGTGAAAATATAAAGGAGCATAAGCTGCTGGCTGTTTCTTTCTTAATTTTTTCTCTCCCTCTTACCCTGGCACTGGGAGCTGAGTTATGCTTCTTGCCAGGATCTCTCCTTCCTTGTCAACTGACTGCCTCTCTTTCTTCCCTTCTCAGAAGGAGGGATGGGTTTCTTGGCTGGATTTCTAACAGCTTCAGGAAGGCCTTCCAGTCTCTGCTGACAGAGGCTGGCTTCAGTGTGGCTTCTGCGACACGACACGATATGCCAGGACTTGGCCCTAAAGTGTCTCAGGAAACACACTTCAGCAAGGCAGTCCTGCTGTCGGCTCAGGGGTCCCTGGAATGGGGAAGGAAGGGGTGGTGGAGTTAGAATGCATCTGTATGAGGTGGGTGGTGTGGCCATTTGGGTGGCTTCCCATTATCCATGATGGCAGGCCATCAGGATGAGGTCACAGTTGCCTGCTCTCTGACCCAGATTAGTTCAGAAAGTGCTGGGCAACAAACAGATGCCCAGATGTCCTGTGGGGAAGATTCATTTCTGTACGACTTCTTCCAACTCCCGGGCTGCCTTTCAACAATAGCCTGCTCCTGCCTTTTCTTATGTTCTATTGATGGTGGTGCGATTAGGAATAGACCTTACGAAACCAAAATGCAGGTACCTCTACCCCACCCCATCAGAAGAACAGATAAGCATCTGTCAGTCTGAAATGTATCTGGACTTTGGTTGTAAGACGCTAGAGCAATCCCCCTGACCTGCATGAAGGAAGCCTACGACTGACCCTTCGTAAGAAGGAAGTACCCACTGCAGGTTAAGAGAGCATCTGTTAGATGGCCAACAGACACATGAAAAGATGCTCAACATTGCAAATTATTAAAGAAATGCAAATCAAAACCACAATGAAGTATCACTTCACACCAGTCAGAAGGGCCGTCATCAAAAAGTCTATAGATATCAAATGCCATAGAGGGTATGGAAAAAAGGGAACCCTCCTGCACTGTTGGTGGGAATGTATATTGGTGCAGCCACTATGGAAAATAGTAGCCTTAAAAAACTAAACATAGAGCTACCACATGATCCAGCAATCCCACTCCTGGGCATATACCCAGAGAAAACCATAATTCAAAAAGACACATGCACCCCAATGTTCATTGCAGCACTATTTACAATAGCCAGGTCATGGAAGCAACCTAAACGTCTATCAACAGATGAATGGATAAAGAAGATGTGGTATATATATACAATGGAATAATTCTCAGCCTTAAAAAAGAATGAAGTATTGCCATTTGCAAATGGATGGACCTAGAGAATATTATGCTTAGTGAAATAAGTCAGAGAGAGACAAATACTATATGATATCACTGATATATGGAATCTAAACAATAAGACAAATGAATCTATATACAAAACAAAACACACTCAGACATAGAAAACAAATTGAGGGTTACCAAAGGGGAGAGGAAGGGGAAGAGGGACAAATTAGGAGCATGGGATTAACCAATACAAAGTACTACACAGAAAATAGATAAGCAACAAGGATTTACTGTACAGCACAGGGAATTATATTCATTATCTTGTAATAACCTATAATGGAATATAATCTGCAAAACAATAACTGAATCACTATGCTGTATACCTGAAATTAGTGCAAAGTTGTAAATAACTATACTTAAATAAAACATTTTCTTTTAAAAAAAGAAAGAGGATCTGTTAGCGTCTGGTAGACACAAGCAAAAATTCTAGCTCACCCACTTGCCTGTGAGGCTGGGCAAGTCACACTCACAGCACCAGTTTCCACACCTTTTAGGTAAGTGCTCACCTCACAGTGACGTTAGAAGGACTAATCAAGGTAATGCACATAAAGGGTTGAGCGCAGCGCTGGGTGCTTAGTCAGCACTCGAGAAGCGGTAGATAGTGATTATTAATGCAGCAGTGTTGCCTTTATTGTTTGGCACTGATTAACCAAAGGAGGAAGAATGGTCCTGAGGAGGGACTCTGCATACACACAGCTGTTGCTCCCACAAGCAGTCCAGGATGATAGCACTTACATGGGGGGCTAGTTTAACACAGTATTAATTTTAAGATGCAGCTGGGTCATCCCCAGGCTCCAGTGCCTTCCTGCTCCTGGCTGGCACACTGCCCTGGAGAGACAGTCTTCTCTGTGGCATCCGGATTGACCTCAGAAGGGTGTTTGCGACTCAGCGATCAAAGGGTTGTTAATTTTACACTCATATCATGTTAACACACGTTTTAAATGGTCTCATTAGTTTTCCTGCTGATGTTCAGCTCTGAAATTATTGCTTTGCCTGTAGAGCCCCCGTGGACGTGAGCTCTCGTTTTTAGGGGTAACACTCCCACACATCCATAGATCTAGGACAGCTGCCATTTGGGCTTTCCCTGTGGTTCAACTGGTCCATGAGATTGGAGAAGCAGTAAGTCAGAAACCACTACTTTGATGTCTGGTTGGGATAAATGCAGGTAAGGGCAACTCATTCGCACAAATGCAGGGTAAGAGCTGAGCGTGTCGGTGAAAAGAATCAGGTGCTACAATGGACCACAAGCTTGAGAGCAGTCAGCAATGCAACTCAGTTCAAGTGCCTGACACTGATTATGGTAAGTGTGTGTGTGTGTCCCTTATGCTCAGCCTGGTAACCACCCTACCACCCAAAGAAGAAACATTTGACAAAACAGGTTGTCAGTACATCTTCCAAAATTCCAAAGGAGGTGTTATTTTAAGGCCAGCCCTGGGGAATAACTCTACAACAACCCTTCTGGCAACGAGTGCCAGAATGTTACATTTTTTATTTAGTCTCTCTGCAAGCCTCAGAATCTTAACTTCTCAGAGATTCCTTTAAAATGAAAGTTAAAAATTACTCCCTAAAGCCTTGATTGTTGAAATATCTGGCTATGTATGGTACTGTCCTGAGCCCCTTTTAAAGAAAAAAAGAGAAAAAACACTGTGGCTGGGCAGCCTAAATAGCGTTCCTCTCCCCCTTTTTTGGGCCGGAACAGTGACCAGCTCCTTCTGACAGGGCGTGAGTGATGGGTGCTGAGAGCGCAGGACCATTTGTCAGAACCAGGCCTCCCGTCAGCAGTGCAGGAGATTGAAGGTCATGCTGCAACTTCGCCACAGCTGTCATCCATGAAATGGAACCCTCAGCTAAGCATAATCCAGCCCACAGGCAGAACCTGTGTGTGTCTCACCAGCAAATCCAATCACAGTAAACCTCAACTGTGGGCCCTTCGGGGCAGCGCCCAGCTGCTGCTACTAAGCCAGCATGTGCAGGCACCTGGCAGAGGTAGTTGCCTGGACTGGGCATCGTTTCACCCTCACAGCAACTCCATGAGGTAGATGTTATGATTCCCATTTTACAGATGAGGAAACTGAGAATTTGAGAGGTGAAGTGAGCTGTTAGGTCTACCCACTAAGTAATAGGATCAGCATTCAAGCCCAGATTCTCTCTGAAGCAACTCCAAATTATCTAAGGAGACCCAGGTAGGATCTGACCTGTGGAGAGGTGGATCTGGTGCCCATCCTGCAAACCCACTGTTCCTTAGGAAGCAGGGCCACCTGCAGATTTATTAACAACCATCTGATATATTCTGGCCTTTGATTTTTTCATAGTTAAGCATTTAATCCAAAGGAGTCATTAATAACATTTGAATGTGCTTTTAAAGGATAGTATGCCTTGGGACTTCCCTGGCAGTCCAGTGGTTAAGACTCTGCACTTCCACTGCAGGAAGTTAGATCCCTGGTCGGGAAACTAAGATCCCCTCATGCGTCGTGGCATGGCCAAAAAAAAAAAAAGATAGTATGTCTTAAAAGACATCAATTTGTTTGATAGCTCCTTATCACAGAAAATTTAGAAATATAGAAAAAAGAAAAATTACCAGTCACTGGTAATCCCACCGTCATTAGCATTCTGGTATTTTTTCATTGTATGTGCATATAAATGCATGATAAAATACAAATTGGAATATAAATAAAATCTGTTGACTCCCATTTCCCTCTCAACCTTATATAATAAGTATTTCCCATAAATTAAATATTCTGTGAAAGTAATATTGTAAAAGCTTTAAACAGGTTTTTAGGACACAGTAAATGCTTAACAAATGATAGCTATTCCTATTTATTATATAATATCCCACTGAAAGGACTATAATTTATTTTACCTTTCTGATTTCGATGAAAATTTAGGTTATCAGTCCCCTCTCCATTATTGTAAACAATTGTACCAAGAACCTTCTGTACATAAAATTGTGTCTAAGTTTCTCACTAATTTCTTAGGATAGATTCTTGCTAAGTAATTTCTGGATCAAAGCTTAAGCCATTTTAAACTTGTTATTTCAAATGCATGTCACCAAATGGCTTTCCTAGAAGGAGTGTACCTGTTTAAATTCTCAGAGCGGTATAAGAGAGGGTTCATTTCCTCCCGCACTGAATTTGTGTGATGGCTTGACTTTGGAGAGCAGAGTTCTATTTAAAACACAGCCTGAAAGACCCATGTGCTTCTCACGCATGGAGAGAGTCAGCAAGCATGCAAGCTGGCCTTGAGATAATGTCAGCGAGATCTGGGGATTTCCTCTTCAGGAACACAGTTCTGAGCTACCATTGTTCTGCCCTAACCTGGCCCTTGTTATGTTTCCCTGAGAACGCGTGTGCTTCTCTTTATGTAATAGTCACCCCGCTGGTGATGACTCGTTTAGCATCGTTCCTCCCTACTGGACTGTAAACTCCACGAGATTAGCTCTCTTTCACCACCAGCCCTGAGCCTGGTCCCCGATGCGCACTCAGTGAGTATTTGTGAATGGGAGAACTGCAGCTGCACATCAACATGCCCTAAATTAAGAGTTTTGAGCTGAATCATCCTCTCGTGGCTGTCTGCATTTAAAAATGGAAAAAGTATTTCTTACATAGGATTAAACCAAACAGCAAATTACAGAACATTGTGTACTTCATGATCCCAGTTTTGCAAGACAGAGAAAGAGGTAGGGAGAGAGACAAGAGATGGAGAGACCTTCAGAGGTGGGGAGACCCAGAGTGTTACCAAAAGTGGCGTCCAGCTGCTCGCCACTCTGGAGCCAATAAAATGCCCAAATGACACCCAAATGGCCAAGTCCCCAAATGACATTCAGTGCTCACAAACGGTCCTCAACGTCAGACACCCATCAGAACCAACTGGCAAAATGCCCAAATATCACTTCGTGCTCAAAAGAGAAGTTTGCCCGGGTGCACACCGGTGGACTTACACGGTCTTGGAGCTCGTCAGCTCATCCAGATGCATGTTTCCATTCCACCAAGGAAAAGCGTACGTTGGCAGCCAGCGCCGAGCAGGAGAGAAACAGGGAGGATCTCCCCCCAAAAAATGGTTTCAGCAGCTGCTAGGAGTGTCCCCCAAATCCGCCTCTCGGGGCCAACTAGCCAGAGCAGCGGGCTCATTGCCACCATCCCGGCGCGACGCCATGTCCAGAGGCTCTGCTCGGAAAATCCCGGGGAGCCAGATGTCGCGAGAGCACAGCCCCACGTTAGGCGCCACAAAACTGTTACCAAAAGGGGAGGCCAGCTGCTTGCCGCTCAAAAAGCCAAGAGGCAAAGTTGGTGGAAAGGAGGTTGGCTTTATTTACTTGTTTGTTTGTTTATTTATTTATTACATCTTTATTGGAGTATAATTGCTTTACAATAGTGTTAGTTTCTGCTGTATAACAAAGTGAATCAGCTATACATATACATACACCCCCATATCCCCTCCCTCTTGAGTCTCCCTCCCACCCTCCCTATCCCACCCCTCTAGGTGGTCTCAAAGCACCCAGCTGATCTTCCTATGTTATGCAGCTGCTTCCCATTAGCTATTTATTTTACACTTGGTAGTGTATATATGTCAGTGCCACTCTCTCACTTCGTCCCAGCTTACCCTTCCCGCAGCGTCCTCAAGCCTGTTGTCTATGTCTGCGTCTTTATTCCTGCCCTGCCACTAGGTTCACCAGTAAGGAGGTTGGCTTTATTTCGGAGGCCGGCAACCAGTGGGGAGCGTGGACACCTGTCCAAAGGCCAGGGATAATCAGTGGGCAAGAGATTTTATAGATGGAAGGAGGGGGCTACGTGCAGAAACAGCACAGTCAGCTCTGACAGTCATCTTGAAATTAGTCATGGGGTGGTCTGATCAGCATCATCTTGATTGTTTTAAGTACAGTTAGTCCTTAGTTCCAGGATTGGTTTGTTCCCATTTCTTTGAGGCCAGTTCTTGGAATTGTGGCAGCTTATGTTATGGCTACAGTCTGGTCATCATGTAGTAACTTTTCCACCTGATGGGGGTGTCAGTATCTATAAGACAGCTCACAGGATGTGGCTCAGAATATTATCTATAGCCCTTGAGGAGGAACCAAAGGTCCTTGACTTTGCTTAATGACTAAAGTATTATTATATGGTCTCATTTGACTGTTTTCCTTTGTTTCTGCATTTTCTCACTTCTCTGATTGAATTATTCTTTGGCTAAAGTTTTTCTGCAGACAAAAGCCCAGCTAAGGACATGGGGGCCAAGGACCATAAGGTCCTGCTCCATTTCAAGAGACAGACAAACCCTGAAATATTAATCGTGGTCATTGCAGGCTGGTGATAAGGTTTTCCTTTTTGTGTTTGTGTTTTCCAAAATATTTATAATGTCCATTAATAGGAAATATTTTTTATTAAAATTATTATCAGATCTCAAATACTTTGAAACCTGTTTGGTATTATGGTGAACTGGCAAATTTCACCTTATTTACAGAGTCCCTTTCATCAGCTGGAACCACCTTCTTTATGTGCCCTCTTCTCTTCCCAGGGCTGTAATTTTTATTTTAACTTGAAGACCTGGGGTGGAGAGGAAAAAGAAAAACTTACAAAGCTCCTAGCAATCTAGAGGCTGATTTTCTCCAAGCCAGCAAATCTCTTCAGGGAGGTGAGGAATGATCTTACTGAATGAAAGGTGATCTAAGGTCAGCATTAAATAGATGTGTTGCTTTTCCCAGAGTTGGCTGAAAATATCAAGTGACTTCCTCTACTGAGAAGTTACAGTTTGATGATTAACAGAATTTCCTCACAGCTTTACAGGCTTCAATTTTTATTCCCCCAAGTGCTGTCCTCATTGCCTTCTCTCCTCTTCAGGGACCCGCTCTTAGAGATCCCAGTCCCCAGGGAGGAATGGCAGAGTCGCAGTTTCTAAGGCAAGATTGGGTACTAAGGGGAAGCATGGGAGGGGAGGAGGGGGGAGGGAAAAACCACAGTCTCTGACCCTGAGGGGCTTATAATTTATCTGATATGTCTTTTAGTGCTTGAAAATTTCCCTCCTCCCAATGTCACTCCCACCAACCACCAGTGATTGTAGGATCCTATGGCTATAAATACATAGTCCCTAGAAATACATACTCCCTGAATTTTCTGAAATCATATAAAGGAAAATGTATAACTCTTTTCATCAGACACAAGTTAGAACATGTGTTTCTCTTTTTGCCTTAATTTCCAGGCTTTGTGGATTAAACTCATTGCTTCAGTGCAGTGACTCTCTAGTCCCCAATTCTTTTGCATACTACTCCTGCCGCTGGTGTATAATGTCTTATTTGCTCGGTCCATCTTTATGTGGACTTGTATTAGGTCACCTCATAAATTATTCTAATCCACTTTAGATGCCCTTTTGTACTAAAGTGTGATATATATACTCATTCGTTCATTTATTTATTCTATGGGTTGGGTAAAGGGTAAGCTGCTGTAACAAAAAGTGACACCCCCTTCTTTCTTATATACACACTCCCAATGTGAGCAGCCCAGGCTGGCAGGTGAGCCGGAGGCTCTGCCCCATGAGTTCTTTTGAAGAGCCAGGTTCCCAAGTCTCGTTGACCTGC
Source organism: Grampus griseus (assembly GCF_964374135.1). Taxonomy (NCBI): domain Eukaryota; kingdom Metazoa; phylum Chordata; class Mammalia; order Artiodactyla; family Delphinidae; genus Grampus; species Grampus griseus. Next base: position 12,254,405 of record NC_139002.1, read on the forward strand.
CATGTAGTGGGGTGATGTCATTGCGTGATCAAGGGTGAGCCATAATCACGTCTGTATTTCAGCTTGTGGGAAATTGAGAGACAAGAACTTCAGGGCAAACTGCTTATCATTTTAAAAAAATTAATAACTTTATTTTTTTAGAGTTATTTTAGGTTCACAGCAAAATTGATCAGAGTACAGAAAGCTCCCATATCCCCGCTGTCTCCACACATGCACATACTTCCCACTATCAACATCCCGCACCAGATTAATACATTTGTTACAATCTATGTACCTACATGGACATGTCATTATCAACCAAAGACCATAGTTAAGTTAGGGTTCACTCACATTGTTGTACATTCTGTGGGTTTGGACAAATGTGTAATGACATATATCCCCCACTGTAGGATCAAATAGAATAGTTGCACTGACCTAACCATCATCTGTGCTCTACCTATTCATTCCTTCCCCCACCCTCTGGCAACCACTGATCTTCTTACTGTCTCCATAGTTTTGCTTTCCTTTCCCAGGACATCAGATAGTTCAAATCTACAGTATGTAGCCTTTCATATTTTTCAGTATTCAGCCTTTTCAGATTGGCTTTTTTCACTTAATAATATGCATTTAGGCTTCCTCCATGTTTTTTCTTGGTTTTTTAGCATTGAGTAATATTCCATTGTCTGATACATCACAGTTATTCCTCTCAACTACTGAAGGACACGGTCACTGATTACAAGTTTTGGCAATTATTAATGAAGCTGCTATAAACATTAGTGTGCAGGTTTCTGTCTGGACATAGGTTTTTCTATTCTGTTGATGTTCAAAAAAAAAAAAGTAGCTCTTAGGGCTTCCCTGGTGGCGCAGTGGTTGAGAGTCCACCTGCCGATGCAGGGGACGCGGGTTCTTGCCCCGGTCTGGGAAGATCCCACATGCCGCGGAGCGGCCGGGCCCGTGAGCCATGGCCGTTGAGCCTGCGTGTCTGGAGCCTGTGCTCCGCAGCGGGAGAGGCCACAACAGTGACAGGCCCGCGTACCGCAAAAAAAAAAAAAAAAAAAAAAAAAAAAAGCTCTTAATTTCATTGATCTTTTCTATTGTCTTCCTAGTCTCTATTTTATTTATTTCCACTCTGATCTTTGTAATTTCCTTCCTTCTAACTTTGGGCTTATTTAGTTCTTCTTTTTCTAGTTCCTTGAGATGTAAAATTAGGTTGTTTATTCGAGATCTTTCTTTTTTCTTAATGTACGCATGTATCTCTATGAACTTCCCCTTTAAAATTGCTTTTGCTGCATCCCATAGGTTTTGGTATGTTGTATTTCTGTTTTCACTTCTCTCAAGATATTTTTTTATTTCTCTTTTGATTTCTTCTTTGACCCATTGGTTTTTCAGTAGCATGTTGATTAATTTCCACATATCTGTGAATTTTCCAGTTTTCTTCCTGTCTTTGATGTCTAGTTTGATACCATTGTGGTCAGAAGAGATGCTTGATATAATTTCAGTCTTCTTAAATGTATTAAGACATGTTTTGTGGCCTCACATATGATCTATCCTGGAGAACGTTTCATGTGCTCTTGAGAAGAATGTGTATTCTGCTGCTATTGGATGGGAAGTTGTGGTTCTCTGTATCTGCCCATTTTTCTCTCTAATTTTAGGGGCAGTGGTTTGCCTTGTGACCTAACTTTTTTGACAGACCTAAGAAGAGTTGTTGATTTTCCAGTTTGTTCAGTTTTTTACTTGCTGGATAGAGTGGCGACTTCCAAGCTCCTTACATGCTGGAGCAGACAGTTGCTTATCTTTATTTTTCTTTTTAAGTCTTCATTGAATTTGTTACAATATTGCTTCTTTTTTTTGTTTTGTTTTGTTTTGTTTTGTTTTTTTTCTTTAGCGGTACGCGGGCCTCTCACTGTTGTGGCCTCTCCCGTTGCGGAGCACAGGCCCGGACGCGCAGGCTCAGCGGCCATGGCTCAGGGGCCAGCCACTCCGCGGCATGTGGGATCTTCCCAGACCGGGGCACGAGCCCGTGTCCTCTGCATCGGCAGGTGGACTCTCAACCACTGCGCCACCAGGGAAGCCCCTCTTTTTTTTTTTAATGTTTTTTATGTTTTTGTTTTTTGGCCAGGAGGCATGTGGGAGCTTAGCTCCCCGACCAGGGATCAAACCCACACTCCCTGCATTGGAGGGTGAAGTCCCAACCATTGGACTGCCAGGGAAGTCCCTGCTTATCTTTTAAATTAGAAATAAACTGGAATTTGTCCTCATCACTTCTGCTTACACCCATGGCCCAGTCACAGAGCCAAATAAGCTGCAAGGGAGATTGGGAAGTGTAATCTCCGTCACGTTCATTTATAAAATATTTTTGGTTGCCTACTATATGCTGGACATTGTTCTAGGCACTGGGGATGTAGCAGTGAACAAAATAGACAAGGTTTTTTTCTGTTGCGGGAAGAGAGGGGTAAACATATGAATGAATGAATGAATGAATGCTAAATTAATTCATTAAATAGATGATTTGTCAGATGCTGATATATGTGACAGAAGGAAACCAAAGGCAGGGCAGGCGAGTAGGGAGTGTGGAGAGTAGAAATGTCAATTTAAAATAAAACAATTGGGGGGGCTTCCCTGGTGGCGCAGTGGTTGAGAGTCTGCCTGCTGATGCAGGGGACACGGGTTCGTGCTCCGGTCCGGGAAGATCCCACATGCCGCGGAGCGGCTGGGCCCGTGAGCCATGGCCACTGAGCCTGCGCGTCCGGACCCTGTGCTCCGCAACGGGAGAGGCCACAACAGTGAGAGGCCCGCGTATCGCCAAAAAAAAAATAATAATAATAAATAAAGGACAAAAATAAAATAGAACAATTGGGGATGGCTCACTTAAAAGGTGACATTTCAGCACAGGCCTGATGGAGGTATGGGAGTGATTCAGGGCTATACTTGAGGTGAAGAATGTTCCAAGCAGAGGGAGCAGCTCAGAGGCTCTGAGCAGGGGTGCGGGGCTGCTGGCATAAGTGAGAAGCAGCAAGGGGGCCGTGTGGAACAGAGTGGGTGGTGGGGCTGAGGGTGAGGACTCATAAGAAATGAGGTGATTCCTTGGACTACACCGTGTAGATAATGATCAAAATCGTATCAATTTGTTTCAAAAGTAGTTATCGAAGACCTGTTTTTCATTCATTTATTTATTCATTAAATAAATGCATTGTGCCTCTCTTACCTGCCAGGCCCTATTATATGCGTGGGCAGTATAATAATGGGTTAGATAAAGACTTGCTGTAAATCAATAAAGAGAGATAAGGCCTTGCAGTGGTTAAGATTCCACACTCCCAGAAAAGGGAACCCTCTTGCACTGTTGGTGGGAATGTAAATTGATACAGCCACTATGGAGAACAGTAGGAAGATTCCTTAAAAAACTAAAAATAGAACTACCATACGACCCAGCAATCCCACTCCTGGGCATATACCCTGAGAAAATCATAATTCAAAAAGAGACGTGTACCACAATGTTCATTGCAGCTCTATTTACAATAGCCAGGGCATGGAAGCAACCTAAGTGTCCACTGACAGATGAATGGATAAAGAAGATGTGGCACATATATACAGTGGAATATTACTCAGCCATAAAAGAAACAAAACTGAGTTATTTGTAGTGAGGTGGATGGACCTAGAGTCTGTCATACAGTGTGAAGTAAGTCAGAAAGAGAAAAACAAATACCGTATGCTAACACATGTATATGGAATCTAAAAAAAAAAAAAAATTGGTTCTGATGAACCTAGGGGCAGGACAGGAATAAAGACGCAGATGTAGAGAATGGACTTGAGGGCACAGGGAGGGGGAAGGGTGAACTGGGATGAAGTGAGAGAGTAACATTGACATATATACACTACCAAATGTAAAATAGATAGCTAGTGGGAAGTAGCTGCATAGCACAGGTAGGTCAGCTCAGTGCTTTGTGACCACCTAGAGGCGTGGGATAGGGAGGGTGGGAGGGAGGCTCAAGAGGGAGGGGATACGGGAATATATATATACATATAGCGATTCACTTTGTTATACAGCAGAAACTAACATTGTAAAGCAATTATACTCCAATAAAGATGTTAACAAGAAAAAAGGGCTTCCCTGGTGGCACAGTGGTTGAGAGTCCGACTGCCGATGCAGGGGACACGGGTTCGTGCCCGGTCCGGGAAGATCCCACATGCCATGGAGCAGCTAGGCCCGTGAGCCATGGCCGCTGAGCCTGCACGTCCGGAGCCTGTGCTCCGCAACGGGAGAGGCCACAAACAGAGAGAGGCCCGAGTACCTCAAAAAAAAAAAAAAAAAAAGACTTCACACTCCCAATGCAGGGGGCCTGGGTTCAATCCCTGGTCAGGGAACTAGATCCCACATGCATGCTGCAACCAAGAGTTCGCATGCCACAACTAAGGAGCCCACCAGCCACAACTAAGACCCAGCGCAACAAAATAAGTAATATAAATAAGATTCTCTCAGGTGATAAAGTTTATCTTTTAAAACTACAAAAGTTTATCCAGTGTGATAGGTAATCTTATGTGTCAACTTGACGGGGGCATGGGATGCCCAGGTATCTGGTTAAACATTATTTCTGGATGTGTCTGTGAGGGTGTTTCTCGGAGAGATTAGCATTTGGATCTGATTGAGGAAAGCCAATTGCCCCACTCAATATGAAATGGCATCCTCCAACCCCTGAGGCCTGGATACAGCAAAAATGTGGAAGAAGGGAGATTCTCTTTCTTTGCCTGAGTGCCTATCTGGAACATCTGTCTTTTCCTGCCCTTGGACTGGGACTTACACTGTGGGCACTCCTAATTCTCAGGCCTTCCAATTTGGGCTAGAATCAAACCACCAGTTTTCCTGGGCCTCCAGCTTGCAGACAGTACATCATGATACTTCTCAGCCTCCAAAACTGTATGAGCTAATTCTTCATAATAAATCTCTTTATATAGATCCTATCTATTCTGTTTTTCTGGAGAACGCTGACTCATAAATCTGGAAATACAAAACCATCTGCAGAGTTCTATAGAAATACAGAATTCTGTAGAAATACAGAATCCCCATTGCGAGCACTTTCTCTAGACTCTTAGTTCCTTGAGGGTGGGAATTGTACCTTTATTGCTAAATTCATTCAACTAAACTTTTTTTTTCAAATAAAACACAAGTTACTAATGAAAATAGCAATTAAAGAATACAGTTATTGTTTATTTAGTGTGTAAGCAATGGCAAGCACTAGTGAGCTGGTAATTGATTTATCTTAGTGTATTTAATTATCATACCAACCTGGTAAGGAAGGTAGTATTATCCTTATTTCCAGATTAGAAAACTGGGATTTAGAAAGGGCAAGTAATTGGTGTAAGGGCACACAGCTAGTAAGTGGTAGGTCTAGCATTGGAAACTGAATCTACCTGACTCCAAGTCTTATCTTTTTTGCTACCGATACCCTCAATGTACAACATGGAGCTTTTCAAGGTCACTTATCAAATAAAGAGGTTTGTCTAGATGATCTTGGCCCAGTCCATGGAGCACTTGTTGAGTTCTTACTATATAACAGTGCTGAGCGCTAGGAATACGAGGTTGAAAGGCATGATGTTTCCCATAAGGAAAACAGGCAACTTAATAGACATTCCCTGCACTAAGGTGAGTGCTCTGAAAGACGTGAGCCCAGAGGAGATGCGGCACATCCTGGGATTCACTGACCTTCTGAAAGAGGTCAAATCTGACCTGAGTCTTGGAGGATGAGTATAAGGTAGGCAGGTGAAAAATGGGGACAGTATTCTAGGGAGTCAAAACAGAATGAGAAAAGGCACACAATGTGAGGTGACAGGAAGGGGACCCTCCTTCTCCATTCCTGTGGCTTGTTCCCATATGGAGGGCAGTCCCCTATCCCTTCCTGCCCACTCTCTCACCCTTTACTTCTCCTCAGGGAGAACTGGAGAGTTCTGAAATTGGACTGAATGCTGGAGTAAATCTGAGAAGAATTGACAAAAAAGACTGGAACCTAGCAAAAAAAAGATATTCTACATCCAAAGACATAATGAAGAAACCACGAGACAGTAGAAGGGGTGCACTCAAAATACAATCAAATCCCATACCCCCTGGGTGGGTGACCCACACATTGGAGAATAATTGTACCACAGAAGTTCTCCCACAGCAGTGAGAGTTCTGAGCCCCACATCAGGCTGGGGATCTGGCATCAGGAGGAGGAACCCCCAGAACATCTGGCTCTGAAGGCCAGTGGGGTTTGATTGCAGGAGCTCCACAGGACTGGGGGAAACAGAGACTCCACTCTGGGAGGATGCACACAAGGTCTCAGGTGCACCAGGACCCAGAGCAAAAGCAGTGACTTCATAGGAGCCTGGGCCAGACCTACCTGCTGGTCTTGGAGGGTCTCCTGGGGAGGGGGGGCGGGTGGCAGTGGCTCTCTCTGGGGTCCTAAAAGCTGGTGGCAGACATTTGGGGGAGGATTCACCTATACCTGGAGGCAGACAAATTGCTCGGGTCATTAGCACCAGACCTGGCCCCACCCAACATCCTGTGAGCTCCAGTGCTAGGACATCTCAGGCCGAACAACCAACAGGGCGGGAACACAGCGCCACGCATCAGCAGGCAGGCTGCCTAAAACTTCCTTAGCCCACAGCCCCTCTACACACACCCCCTAGACACGGCCCTGCCCACCAGAGGGCCAAGATCCAGCTCCACCCACCAGTGGGCAGGCACCAGCCCCTCCTACCAGGAAGCCTTGCACAAGCCTCTAGACCAGCCTCACCCACCAGGGAGCAGACACCAGAAGCAAGAAAACTACCATCTTTCAGCCTGGGGAACTGAGTCTGCAAACACAGGTCAGAACACATCCTGGGACCACCTGGTTCCTGGCCCTTGGGTGACAAGAGGGGCATGTACTGCTGGGACACATAGGACATCCCCTACAGAGGGCCACTTCTTCAAGGTCAAGAAAAGTAACTAAGCTACTACATACACGAAAATACAAATAGAAATTTAAACAAAATGAGGCAGCAAAGAAGTCTGTTCCAGATGAAGGAACAAGATAAAACCCAGAAGAACATCTATGTGAAGTGGAGAGAGGCAATCTACCCGAGAAAGGTAAGTCCTGAGCTACTTCAGGGGAGAAGATCCAGCCCACGTGGGATAGTGTAGGAAGATGAAAGAGTGGGGCAGAAAGCAACCCTTTGGGGGGGTTCAAATATTTAAGAAGTTGGCAGACGAGGAAGACTCTGTGAAATAGGACAAAAAGCAATCAACAGAGATGTAGAAGGAGACTCATAAGAGATGTCAAAGAAGTAGAGAATTTCAAGAAGAATTGAATGAGAAATAGTGTCAAACACAGTAGAAAGGCCCAAGTAGACTTAGACTGGAGTGTCCAGTGGCTTTGGCAATTTGGAGGTGATGTTCTTGAAAGCAGTTTGAGTTGAGTGGTCTGATCAGAAGCCAGGTGGCAGTGGGTTGAAGAAGTGAAGACCCCAATTATTGGGGCTATTTTCAAGATGCCTGGCTGAGATGTCAAGGGGAGGTCAAGAGAGACTTGCTCCTCAAAAGGTGAATCTTGATGTATTTATAGGCTGAGGGCAATGAGCTAATAGAAAGCAAGAGAGGAGATTTATAGAAGAAAGGGGAGTATGGATGGAACGAGATTTATCTCAGGGTGAAGGAGGTCATGAACAAAAAGCTGAGGTGGGGGTAGGGAGGAGGGTGTGTGTGTGTGCAGACGGGGGTGGGGATTATCTTGAACAGGAGAAGAGATACCTTCTTCCCTGAGACCTGAAAAAGGGTGAAGCGTGTTTATAAATGAGATAAACATTGTGTTGATGTTTTGGGTGGAGACTGGAGGAGACGGAGGAAGCAGAAGTTCATGCTGGTGGCCTTCACCTTCTTGATGAAATAGGAGGCAAGGTCATGTGCTGAGAAAATGTTGGGGCTTAAGAATGGAGTGAAAGTTTAGCATGAACACCAGGCGGAATGGGAGAGGACACAGTAACTACGGAAATGGTGACCTACCCTGGAATTGGCGGGGTTAGAGAAGAAAGAGAAAGCCAGAGTCTCCTGCAAACTGGGTGAAAATGGAAAGAGCAAGGAACTCAGTGGTCTATGAAATACTAGTGGTGGCAATGAGGGCATGAAAGAGAAGTGGGCATCAGCAGATAGCAGTATTTTTCAATTACTCAGTTCTAACACAGTAACTAATATTTGAACAGCTCTCTACATTTCAGGAAATGCTTTTGCAGACCTATTTCATTTGTTTTCACAGCAGCACTATGAAGCATATGTTATTGTTTTCCTATTCTGCAGAAATGGAGAGTCACAGAAATAGTGACTTACTTGAGGTCAGAGGAGTAGTAAAGGCAGGACTTGAAACTAGATATTCGGTCCCCAGGCTTCACACAGATAGGATTTGATATTTAAAGACATTGGTGATCCAAGTCAGGAATAAAATATATGCCTTGGGTTGACTTTTCTAGGAGGAACGGTGAATCTTTTCTCCTCTACTTGTGATCCTAAGCACAGGGCAGCCAAATGGCTCACTATCAAGGTGACTCTTGGCTTTACTGGGCTGATTGACCCACACAGCCTACAGAGGTCCACACATGCCTCGTGTTAGTTCACATCTCTGTGCTTCTGTACTTGCTGCCCTTCTGCCTAACATATTCTCCCCGTGGTTGTCTCCTGGCTAACTCCTACATCTTGCAAAACCCCCCAAGCACCTTTCTCCCTGAAGGCTGAGCCAAGTGCCCTATTTTGTGCCCTTAATTGTACACTGGACTCTTCCTTTATTCCATCCCATTGAACTTGTTGCCTGTACACCTGTCTCCCTCACTAGACTAAGAGCACCTTGAAGCCAAGAACTGTGTCTTATGTCTCTTTGCAGCTCCATACAAAGTGCCCAGCACAGCCCTTGGTGCAAATAAGGGTCAGTCACCTGCAAATATGGAAAATATGACCCTTTGGCACAACTCTCAGTGGAAACCAACTAAGAGCACGAGTTAGGCCATCACGTGGTCAGTCTGAACACAGCCTCACCCTTCTTTGGCTGAGATGACAAGATGTGACAGAAGTATTGAGGGGCAGATCATTAGCAAGAGCTTTCCTTCCTTCCACTGAGACTTGTCTTCCTTTTCTCCTCTAATGGTCTAGCATTTCAGCAGATCCAGAAATTGACTACTTTCCCCCACCTCTACTACTACTACTGCTGGTCCCAGCCAACATCATCTCTTGCCTGGATTATTGCAACAGCGTCCTGACTGGTCTCCCTGCTTTAACCTTCACGGGGTGCAGCCCATTTCCAGCGCAGCGCCAGAGGGATCCTGTTACCACGTAGGTCAGATCATGTCCCTCCTCTGCTCAGCAGCCTCCAGTGGCTCTCAGTTCACCAAACGGGAAAGCCCAGGTCTTTTCAAATTCGTTCAGTGTCCCACGTGATCTGGCCCCTGTGAATGTTTTTCTTTTAAAATTTTATTTATTTATTTATTTAGGCTGTGCCGGGTCTTAGTTGTGACATGTGGGATCTTCCTTGCGGCATGTAGGTTCTTTGTTGTGGGCCTGTAGGATCTTTGTTGCAGCATGGAGGATATTTTATTTTATTTTATTTTATTTTACTTTTGGCTGCGTTGGGTCTTCGTTGCTGCGCATGAGCTTTCTCTAGTTGCAGCAAGTGGGGTGCGTGGGCTTCTTATTGAAGTGTTTTCTCTTGTTGTGGAGCACAGGCTCTAGGCACATGGACTTCAGTAGTCATGGCACTTGGGCTCAGTAGCTGTGGCTCGCAGGCTCTAGAGCACAGGCTCAGTAGTTGTGGCGCATGGGCCTAGTTGCTCCGCAGCATGCGGGATCTTCCTGGACCAGGGCTTGAACCCGTGTCCCCTGCATTGGCAGGCGGATTCTTAACCACTGCACCACCAGAGAAATCCCAGGGGATCTTTTAGTTGCAGCATGTGGGCTTCTTAGTTGCAGCATATGGACTTCTTAGTTGCAGGATGTGGGATCTAGTTCCCTGACCAGGGAATCGAACCCCGGCCCCCTGTGTTGGGAGCGTGGAGTCTTACCCACTGGACCACCAGGGAAGTCCCCTGGCCCCTGTGAACTTTTTGACTCCACCTTCTACTTAACTACCTTGGTGTCCTCACTGTTTCTTACCCACCAGGTCCACTCACCCCAGGACCTTGCGTTGCCATTCCCTTGCCTGGAGTCCTCCACCAGATTTCATCATCACCCTCTCCTTTCCGCCCTTTGCTCTCTTACTCAGCTACATCCCTCTTCATAAAACTTTTTATAAAGCTTTTATTTTTATTTTTGGCAGCACCACGTGGCTTGCAGGATTTTAGCTCCCCAACCAGGGATCATTGCGGCCCCCGGCAGTGGAAGTGCGGAGTCCTAACCACTGAACCTCCAGGGAAGTCCCTCCCTGCTTTATTTTTTACTTAGCACTAACACTGACTAGAATACTACGTGTCTTACTTACCGATCTTGTTTATTTTCTGTCTCCCCCAGTAGGACAGTGAATTAGGACCGCTTGGGTCATTTCTGTATCCCCTGTACCCTGAACGGTGTCTGGCACAGAGGATGCAAGGAATATTTGTTGAAGGAATGAGTTCTGATTCAAGGCTGACCTCTTATCTCCTGGTTAAAAATGGATGGTTCTCAAATTGTTTCATATGCATTAATTTGGTTTGTTTAACTAGAGTATATTCTTTTCAAAAGTAGAGACCTGGTTTACACTTTATGCCTGTTAATTAATGCAAAGTCGTGGCCCTCATAACTCAACTGCATCTGTCCTTTGTCCCATCCTCCCACTCTATGCCTGGGCCCATTCTTCTGCTCTGTGCCTGGATCCATCCTTTCGCCCAGCTGAGGCCTGGGTCAGCTCGTCCCTCCCAGACCACCGTGCTTTCCTTTTTTTTTTTTTTCCGGTAAGCGGGCCTCTCACTGTTGTGGCCTCTCCCGTTGCGAGCACAGGCTCCGGACGCGCAGGCTCAGTGGCCATGGCTCACGGGCCCAGCCGCTCCGCGGCATGTGGGATCCTCCCGGACCGGGGCACGAACCCGTGTCCCCTGCATCGGCAGGCGGACTCCCAACCACTGCGCCACCAGGGAAGCCCTGTGCTTTCCTTTTAACGCCCTCTACTCCTCCTGTTGCCTTGTCTCAGGAAAACCTCATCACTCCTGGAGAAAATCTTCCTTTCCATCGCTTCTGCTGATTTAATCTTTGCTTTTTAATCAGATATGAGGAGGTGGGGGTGGGAGTGGGGAAGGTACTCAGACCATCATACATCATTTTATGGAAGAAAAAGCCTGACATTTTCATTGGCAAATAAATTCTGGAGCTCCGGGACTGGAAAGGACCTAAGAGGTCAGCTCATTCATCCTCACACCTCTGTGTCATTCTGTATTGAAAAACCGTCCTCCAAATGCAACTGTCTAATTTTTCTCTGACTGCACTCTGAGGAAGCTACTTCCCTGACCGACTTCAATAAGATGTTTTAGTGTCTTAGTGAAAAACATGAAATTATTATTAAAGCACTTGCAGTGCAATAGAGTTATGGAATTGGAGCACAATAAATGTAAATGTACAAACATACACTCAGTAAATGATTCTTTTCTTCTTCCTTGCTTCTTTCCTCTCCCCATCCCACCCAGATGCATTCCATGTTTAATGAATCATCTAAGTCTTCATTATAAAATTTTCAAATCCAAGAGAACCTTTCAGCTTGATGATCCCCCTAAACTTTTTCAAAGACTGTCCCTAAATCATTCCCACCTGAACATAACTGCAGACGATTTAGCGGACAGACATCACAGTCTATGGAGACTGGCTTTGACTCCAGCTCCAAAATGAATCAGCAGTGTGAATTTGGGCACTTGACTTCTTACCATCTTTGTTTCCTCATCTGTAAAACGGGTGTAAAATTGCCAAGGTATGGAAGTGACCTAAGTGTCCATTAATGATAAATGGATAAAAAAAGATGTGAGATATATATATATATATATATATATATATATGTATGTATATGTATATAATGGAATACTACTCAGCCATATAAAAGAATGAAATTTTGTGATTTGCAGCAACATGGATGGACTTGGAGGGCATTATGCTAAGTGAAATAAGTCAGACAGAGAAAGACAAGTACTGTATGATATCATTTATATGCGGAATCTTAAAAATACAATGAACTAGTGAATATAACAAAAAAGAAGCAGACTCACATATATAGAGAACAAAGTAGTGGTTACCAGTGGGGAGAAGGAAAGGGGGAGGGACAATATAGGGTTAGAGGATTAAGAGGTACAAACTATTAGGTATAAAATAAACTACAAAGATATATTGTAAACACAGGGAATATAGTAAATATTTTATAATAACTATAAATGGAGTATAACCTTTAAAAATTGTGACTCACTATATTGTATACCTGTAATTTATATAATATTAGACATTATTTATTTATTTTTGCTGTGCTGGGTCTTAGTGGCGGCATGCGGATTCTTCATTGCCATATGTGGGATCTTTTAGTTGCGGCATGCAGACTTTTAGTTGCAGCATGCATTCCCCAACCAGGGAATCGAACCCCGGCCCCCTGCATTGGGAGTGTGGAGTCTTACTCACTGGACCTCCAGGGAGGTCCCCTGAAACTTAGTATGTTAATCCATGAAAATGATAATAATGATAATAGCTAATATTTAATATGTATTGCTCATTGAATATATGTCAGGCATTAAGAAGTACTTTACATATGTTAGTTCATTTAATAGTAAATCATGGAGTTGTTGCTTTCGTTATCATTATGATGATTGTTTTATTTTTATTTATTATTTATTATTTACTTATTTATATCTTTTGGCCCCATGGCATGCAGGATCTTAGTTCTTGGACCAGGGATCAAACCCATGCCCCTTGCAGTGGAAGCACGGAGTCCCAACCACTGGACCACCAGAGAAGTCCCACGATGATCGTTTTAAAGGCCCATGAAGGAAGGTGACTGTTTTCTTTCTTCTTGAAGGATCTATTATTTGTTGTGAAAGTCAGTGAGGTGCTTCTAAGACAGTGTGAGTGGTTGAAGTTCATGCAGCTAAAGAGGAAGGAAAAATGGGCTGAGAGAGGAATGATGGGAGGGGCAGTGAGTGAGTGGGGCCATTCTTGCTGCCTCGGTGCTGGGCCCTGGGTCGCAGCTCAGGCCTGAGCGGAGCAGGGCAGTGGCACCGGCTGGGGAGGTGTGGCATGGGAGGCATGCAACTTTGGGGCAATGTCTCTCAGTTTCTGTGATTTGTGAGAACACATCTCTCCCGAAGTGAAAGTGGGAGGGAGAAGGGGCTGTGAACTTTCAATCTGCAAAAACCCACAGCAGGTCAAACTGACCCAACCAAGAAGAAGCTTGAGTAGAGCCTAACGATGGTGTTAATAGTCTTGTCAGAGTGCTCCCAAAACGTTTTCATTTAGCTCTCAGACAGTTTTATTTAATTGTAAGAAAAAAAATGTAGAATGATTGTTTTCAAAAACATTAAAGAGGGCTTCCCTGGTGGCGCAGTGGTTGAGAGTCCGCCTGCCGATGCAGGGGACACGGGTTCGTGCCCCGGTCCGGGAAGATCCCACATGCTGCGGAGCGGCTAGGCCCGTGAGCCATAGCCACTGAGCCTGTGCGTCTGGAGCCTGTGCTCTGCAACGTGAGAGGCCACAACAGTGAGAGGCCCACGTACCATAAAAAAACAAAAACAAAAACAAAAACAAAACATTAAAGAAAATTGAACAGGAGAAAATTTTGGAGTCACAAGTGTATTGCAATTCCTCATAAAAGAGAAAGCCTGTTACACATGATAGGTGTCTCTAGCAGCTGCATATCCAGATGATCCCTGACATAGAAGGATCTGAGATGTAATCATTTCTTATACTAAAAGGTGGAGATGGACCATTTAAAAATAATAATGCAATTCCTGTTACCAGTTCAGGTTCCCCAGACTGAAACGTCTTTCCATAAATTGTGACGCTCTACTGAAACTTTCAATTTGTTTTAATAACATATTTTTAACTTGTGAAATATGTAGGTAGGTGCTTTCTGAGAGCATAGTTTTTTCTTTTTAATGAAGTATAGTTGATTACAATATTGTGCTAGCCTCAGGTGTACAGCAAAGTGATTTGGTTACACCTATATATGTATATATCTATATTCTTTTAAAAATTCTATTCCATTTTAGTTTATTACAAGATATTAAATATAGTTCCCTGTGCTATACAGTAAATCCTTGTTGTTTATCTATTTTATATATAATATAATAGTGTGTATCTGTTAGAGTTTGCTTTCTATGTCTGTCAGTCTGTTTCTGTTTTGTAAATAAGTTCATTTGTACTATTTTTTAGACTCCACATATAAGTGATATCATGTAATATTTGTCTTTGTCTGGCTTACTTCACTTAGTATGATCATCTCTAGGTCCATCCATGTTGCTGCAAATGGCATTATTTCATTCTTTTTTATGGCTCAGTAATGTTCCATTGTATATGGATATACCACATCTTTTTATCCATTCCTCTGCAGATAAACATTTAGGTTGCTTCCATGTCTTGGCTATTGTAAATAGTACCTCTATGAACTTTGGGGGGCATGTATCTTTTCAAATTAGAGTTTTCATCTTTTCCAGATATATGCCCAAGAATGGGATTGCTGGGTCATATGGTAACTCTATTTTTAGCTTTTTAAGGAACCTCCATACTGTTCTCCATAGTGGCTGCACCAATTTACATTCCCACCAACTGTCCAGGAGTGTTCCCTTTTCTCCACACCCTCTCCAACATTATTTGTAGACTTTTGGATGATGGCCTTTCTGACCAAAGTGAGGTGGTATCTCATTGCAGTTTTGATTTGCATTTCACTGAGGACATTTTTGAATGGGTTCCTGAAATACTCAGAGAGGCAGCAGGGGGAACAGGATCAGTTCTGAGAAAGTCCCCTCCCACCTCAAGCTCCTGACTCTTTTTTTTTTTTTTTTTTTTGGTGCTACGCGGTCCTCTCAGTGTTGTGGCCTCTCCCGTTGCGGAGCACAGGCTCCGGACGTGCAGGCTCAGCGGCCATGGCTCACGGGCCCAGCCGCTCCGTGGCATGTGGGATCCTCCCGGACCGGGGCATGAACCCGTGTCCCCTGCATCGGCAGGCGGACTCCCAACCACTGCGCCACCAGGGAAGCCCCTCCTGACTCTTTTATACCTTTGGCTCCTAAAGCCACAGCCAGGATTTTCTAACCTTAGACTCTCCCACCTGTTGTTTCCTCTTCCCCATTCTCTTGGTTGTTGGCTTCTTATCCTTTAAATTCAGGATTAATTATCACCCCTCTACAGCTCTTTACTGACCAGTGTGGAGCCCCCACTATGACTCCAGCTTACAGTGGGCTGGTTGTTCCATGGCCACATCAGCTTCTTTCATTTGTTCGTTTTCTTGTCAGTGGGATCACCTATGACTCTAAGATCCACAAGGGCAGGTGGACAGGGTCATCCTGGCGCTAGCATCTAAATATTTATTTATTTATTTATATTGGCTGCACCGTGTCTTAGTTGCAGCATGCGGGATCTTCCTTGTGCCATGTGCCTTGTGGCACGCGGGATCTTTAGTTGCGGCATGTGGGCTTGTTTAGTTGTGGCATGCAGACCTCTTAGTTGCAGCATGCATGTGGGATCTAGTTCCCCGACCAGGGATTGAACCCAGGCCCTCCTCATTGGGAGTGTGGAGTCTTACCCACTGGACCACCAGGGAAGTCCCCTGGCACTAGCGTCTAGCACAGTTACTCTCACCTAATATGAAGAAGCCCAATAAACATTGGTTGCGTGAGAGGAATGAAAGTTACTATTTCCTTTTCATTTATCACACACTCATGGAAAATGTACTAAGGCATGAGTCCTTTCTCAGCTGTGTCGTAAGATCTCTGTAGGAAATTCATGCAGCTTATTTAGCTGAGGCTGGGTGCCTTTCGACCTTGGGTTACTCGAGACGCAGAATAAGATTGTCATAATGTATTATTCAGGTTGATACAGTTTGATTTAAGGCTCATCTCCATTTGAGTAGTTGGTGACAGCTCTTCTTACTATTTAAAAGAGAAATGAAAGTGCCTTCACCTTGGGCCCCCAGTATCTACAAAAGCAATATCTTATCCAGCATGGGAACCAAAAAACTACAGTCTCTTTCCTTTCCTTACAAAACTGTGAATAGTAAAGGTCAAATCTCAGGCTCTTAATAACAGCTGGATTAAAACCCACTGTCTGCTGGATACTGTGGTAATAGTACAGCAGTACTTGCCATAATGATTCTCATGTTACTAATGATGAAAATGGGGCCCAGAGAAGTTAAATAACTTTCCCCAGGCTCCAAACTTAGCAAGTGGCAAGAGGCAGGATCCAAAGCCAGGTCTGTTCAACGCCAGAACTCATATACTCAACCCTTCTACAAATGAAGAGTCCAATTGTGAAGAGCATTGTCTGAGCCTGCACCACGAAGAACCTGGAATAAGCATCCTAGGAAACAAGAAGAGAAGGAGAGCTGCCCAGGATCCCTTCCTTGGGACACATCATCACAACACATACAAAAAAATCTCTAAATGCAACAAGCAAAGGCAAGTCTGACGTTTCCAAGTGATTAAGTATATGGAGGAGAGAAGAATAAGATGACAGGGGTAGGCAGAGCTGATTGGAAAGCCTTTCAAGAAGATGCATGTAGTTCAGTAGATTTTAACTAGAGAGAGAGGGATGGAGGAAGGAAGCATATGAGCAGGGCTTCCCTGGTGGTCACTCCTGGCTCCTTCAACACCATTAGCTGTATGGCCTTTGGGTTCCGGCTTGAAATAGAGCCAGGAAGGATGAGAAGGATGGCCAAGATATCGCATGTCTTAGCATAGTCACTATTGGCCTAGGGATTTGAGGCACCTACAAGTTGCTTTGAGATTCTTGAGGAAGCGGGGTGGTGACTTTCAGGAAATAAGTTAATCTTTGTTTCCTCTCTGCTGTTGTGAATAAACAGTGTGACAAACGGACATGGGGCTGACATCAATAGTTCCAGGCACTTTCGCTGGAGTAGGACCCATGAGAGTACGGCTTCCAGTATGGCTGCACCAAATCTGAAGTCATTATAATTTACCTCCCTGGTGGCGCAATGGTTAAGAATCTGCCTGCCAATACAGGGGACATGGGTTCGAGCCCTGGTCCGGGAAGATCCCACATGCTGTGGAGCAGCTAAGCCCATGCATCACAACTACTGAGCCTGTGCTCTAGAGCCCGCGAGCCACAACTACTGAGCCCACATGCCACAACTACTGAAGCCCGTGCGCCTAGAGCCCGTACTCTGCAACAAGAGAAGCCACCGCAGTGAGAAGCCTGTGCCCCGCAATGAAGAGTAGCCCCCGCTCTCCACAACTAGAGAAAGCCCATGCACAGCAATGAAGACCTAATGCAGCCAAAAATAAATAAATAAATAAATAAATTTAAAAAAAATAGAGAAAATTATAGGTTGAGTTCTAACAAAAGGAACATTTGTTCCTGCTGTTCAGGAGACCTCCTAATGCTCTATAGGTCCTTTCTAGAGGACAAAGCCTTCCTCCTCTCAAAAATGATACCACAAAGAAGATCTTGGCTTCATTTAGGAGGATTAACTCTTTAAAGGTTTGGAACAGTGGATTCTGCGTAATGATAAGACAAGGAAACAAAAAAATTTTGAGGCCTCCCTACAAGGTGGGTTCCCCTCCCCCAGGGTGGGTTCCCTGTGGATAAAAGTATGATTCATTTATTCTAATTTCTTCAAACTTCATTGACTCTGTTTGTGTTTATTCTTCTTGGACCATGCTGTGCTATTTAGTATGCATTTAAAGTGCATTTTAGTGGCTATTTAAGGAGGCATGGGGGCTTCCCCGGTGGTGCAGTGGTTAAGAATCCTCCTGCCAATGCAGGGGACAATGGGTTCAAGCCCTGGTCTAGGAAGATCCCACATGCCGCAAGGTAACTAAGCCCGTGCACCACAACTACTGAGCCCGTGTGCCACAAGTACTGAAGCCTGTGCGCCTAGAGCCCGTGCTCCTCAACAAGAGAAGCCACTGCAATGAGAAGCCCGCGCACCACAACGAAGAGTAGCCCCTGCTCGCCACAACAAGAGAAAAGCTCAGGCACAGCAACGAAGACCCAACACAGCCAAAAATTAAATAAATAAAAATAAATAAAATAAAATAAAATATTAAAAAAATTTATAAAGGAGGCACTTGCTTATCGCCAGCATTTTATACGTGTATCTAATTAAGTTCAGGTTCTTGTGTTAATTATCATCCAGTTCTATAAAATTTATCAAGCTATCTGATTTTAATGCAATCCTACTGCAATCCTAGTGATTATATATTTGTTCAACTGATCAAAAAGAACACATTAAATACAGACATGTCAGGTGAATTGCTTGAATTCATCTAACCATTAGGTTTGATCATAAAATGTTTATTAGAGTGAGATATACAATTTTAGCTGGACTTCATATTTTTAGGGCCCCCACCATCAACTGTTATAAGCAGAATTTCACAATGTTTGTTAGTTTCAAATTCTGTCTTGACTGTGAATTACGTATGTCTAAATTTGTTTTTAAAAATACAATACTAAATAAATAATACTAAGTTTCTTTTTTAAGAACTCTCTCTCTCTCTCAACATCAAGAATACTTTTTAAAAATGTCCTCTTCAGCTAGGATTTTAAACTTTCACAACGGGTATGTCAGAAAAGGTACTCATTCCTTTTTTCCCTCACAGAGCAGATGAGTCATCAGGCCTGAACACTCAAATTCTTGCCACGAAACCCACAAACGTCCCAGGGTCCATGTCCATTCTGTTCCCCTTCCCTCCTGTGACAGCAGAGGATCCTTCCTCCTCCCATCCTCAGCTACTGCCTTACTCGTCCCCTGAATCTCAGCCTCTCTAGCCTTCTCAGTAACCTCCATCTGGTCAATCTGTAGCTTCCTTTGGTACTTAAATATCCTCCAAATTACTCATATTTATAAAACACCCCCCACCTGACCCAATCCCCGACCATCCATTACTGGTTCTATTTTATCCCCAGATTTGGAGCTTTACTTCGTAAAGTGCATGTCCTCACCAACCTTTCGTTTTGTACCCACTGTAGTCGAGCTCCCACCCCCACCATCCTCCAGAGACTGGCGCAACGAGCTTACCTACGACCTCCCTGTTCTAGATGCTCCTCGGACCTTACTTTGCTTGTCTGCCGGGCAGTATTGTCACCACCGACTGTTCCCTCTGTTTTTTATTTGAGTTTTATTTTTTAGTCTTTTTTTAACATCTTTATTACAGTATAATTGCTTTACAATGGTGTGTCAGTTTCTGCTTTATAACAAAGTGAATCAGTTATACATATACATATGTCCCCATATCTCCTCCCTCTTGCGTCTCCCTCCCACCCTCCCTATCCCACCCCTCTAGGTGGTCACAAAGCACCGAGCTGATCTCCCTGTGCTATGTGGTTGCTTCCCACTAGCTATTTATTTTATGTTTGGTAGTGTATATATGTCCATGCCACTCTCTTACTTTGTCCCAGCTTACCCTTCCCCCTCCCTGTATCCTCAAGTCCATTCTCTAGTAGGTCTGCGTCTTTATTCCCGCCTTGCCCCTAGGTTCTTCTGATGATTTTCTTTCTTTTTTCTTTTTTTAGATTCCATATATATGTGTGTGTTAGCATACGGTATTAGACATTTCTCCAAAGAAGATATACAGATTGCCAACAAACACATGAAAGAATGCTCAACATCACTAATCATTAGAGAAATGCAAATCAGAACTACAATGAGGTATCATCTCACACCGGTCAGAATGGCCATCATCAAAAAATCTAGAAACAATAAATGCTGGAGAGGGTGTGGAGAAAAGGGAACCCTCTTGCACTGTTGGTGGGAATGTAAATTGATACAGCCACTATGGAGAACTGTATGGAGGTTCCTTAAAAAACTACAAATAGAGCTACCATACGACCCAGCAATCCCACTACTGGGCACATGCCCTGAGAAAACTATAATTCAAAAAGAGTCATGTACCACAATGTTCATTGCAGCTCTATTTACAATAGCCAGGACATGGAAGCAACCTAAGTGTCCATCGACAGATGAATGGATAAAGAAGATGTGGCACATATATACAATGGAATATTGCTCAGCCATAAAAAGAAACGAAATTGAGTTATTTGTAGTGAGGTGGATGGACCTAGAGAATGTCATAAAGAGTGAAGTAAGTCAGAATGTCCTCTCCTTTGTGAAGCAGTCTCTTACCTTGGCTCCTACAAAGCAACATTCTCCTGGATAACCTCAGGTCTCTGGCTCCTTCCAAGTTCCTTTATTGGTTGCTCCCCTCCCCCTCCTCCCCTCCCCCTCCTTCTCCTCCTCCTCCCCCTCTTTCTCCTGTTTCTCCTCCTCCGCCCCCTGCTCCCACTCCCATTCTTGCTTCTGCTTCTGCTGCTTCTTCTGCTTGTCCTTCAAATATCCTTTAGGATCCCGTCCTTGGCCCTTTTCTCACTCAGCACCCACTCTCTGGGCCATCTCTCTCATGGCTTTTGTTAACATCTATATGCTGTTTTCAAATCTATATCCCTCTGTCATCCTTTCATTCACACAGCAGGCAGCATATTTGTCATACACAGATCTTAACCTATCACTTCACTGAATACACTCATCAGTGTGTTCCATTGCTTTTAGGATAAAATCAAAACTCTTTGCTGGTCAGAAAAGACCCCAGGATTTGGTCTTACCTTATACTCCAGCCTCAGTCTCTTTCCAGTGTCCTCCTGGAATTCTACATTCTGGCTGTGCTAGGCCACATTCACAGTTTCTAATGGTCCATGCTCTTTCAACTCTCAACCTTCCTCCATCCGGTTCTTTCTACTTGGAGCCCTCTGATGGCCCACCCACCTGTCACCTTCAGGTCTCTGGTTAGGTGCGGCATCCTTTTGGGAAAGCTGTCCTCACCTCCAGGCTAGGTTAGGTCCTGCTGACTTCTGTTCTTTCCTGTAAAAATATTCACTATATCTTTATGACGTTCATGTTTAATTGTTCACTGCTATATCCCACCTCCTAGCCCAATGCCCAATATACATTAGGTGCTCACAACTAGTTGAATGAACAAATTTACCTAAATGGTAATAGCGTTATCTGAACATATTTGAGAATTTTCACATCCCTTCAGGAAGATGGGCCTTGTGTTCTCCCATCTGCAAATCAACTGTGCTCCTAAACCCATCTGTTCATGCAAAACAACTAAGCACTTGTATAAAACTGGGGAGGAAAAGGTGGGAACACCAAAGGCAGCTGTGCTACTCTCTTGCTGTAGAAGACTTGGTGAGAGCTTAATTGAGAAGGTGTCTAACATGTGATTTAAGTAACTCCTGGCTTTCTTTCCCTTTAGTCTTGCTGGGTGGTTTGCACATATTCTCTGTAACCTACTTGGAGTATTATGATTAATAGCTGATCATGAAAACATTGTCCCTTAAATATTTAAAAAATATTTAAGATACCCTTAAATGTGGCTGTATTAACTCTTAGACCTAGATTTTTTCAAAAGAGGGGGAAACCCTGTGATTTCTAATGGAGAAACAGGATTAGATATGCAGACATTAACTTCATAGAAACACTTCTAGGACCACAGTAGTTTCACAGAGTTGAAAAAAAATCTTTTCATATACCTGCTTCTGGGTGAGTGACAAGTGATGGGATGGGGTCTTCCTGGAGCCCTGTGGGGATGTTGCTTCTGTCCAGATCTTGCCCTACTGATTTTTAGATTTTACCATTTTGTAAATATATTAGCCTGAATTTTTCCCTTTCTATAGCAGGACCCGAAATACTGGGAAATCTCAATCTAAGATAAACAAAATGTTTCATGAGAATCCAGAGATGACATTTAGTAAACCATCAGAATGCAGAGAGCCGCCCTGATCTCCAGCAGCACCAAGAAGGGTACGTAGTCCCACTGGGAAGGGACGTGTGCACAGGCACACGCTGGATTTTAATTGGAGGTTGTTTTTTGGTGTATTTTGCTGTTGATCCTAAAATACATGGCTGGGAATGGAACAGTGGAGCTTTAAATGCAGTTAAATGGAACATAGCAGGGAGAGTGCATCATCACCTGGCTGGTTGAGCAGCAAGAGTTTCTAAAGACATGAGAGGGAGTAGATGACCTTTCAAGAGCCCTCTTGTCCAAAGATTTTATGATTCCATGCACGTCCTCTGTCTAGACACGAAGGGTGGGTGCTCCTGCCTGCTTTTCCTGCTATAACGTGGGGAGAAGTATAACTGCTCCACCTACAGTCAGGTCCCAGAAACTGTTCAGCCTCAGCCAGAAAAAACAACAGAACAAAATAGGGGAGAAAAAACCTACTGGAAAGAACATAACTGCAGAGTCTATGACAAAGAAAATTCTCCCCAAATTATATTTACATTTAGTTCAGCCTTTAAAAGCAACTGTAACTTTCATATCTGTGTTTTTCACAGTTATCAACATTCATTCATATATTTAATGTCTATTATGTAAGACCATTTCATGAGAAAAGGAAGAGACTGAAGGTTTGACCCTTCCTTTGACAAGTGAGGAACACAGACCTGGACAGGTGAGTTAGCTGACCGTGGTTATTCAGTGACCCAAGCCAAGACCAAGGTGTTTGACTACCGATAAGACAGAGGTGTGAAGATTTCTCTACTTCTGAGACTGATCCAACACTGCAGAGCTGTCATCAAACATTATACCTCAAATTCGTCCTCCTTTCGCTCACAGGCCCTGGTCCTCACTCCTCTGTATCACAGACAACCTGGATGCACCTTGTCCCTCTTCTGGCCTCCTCACTTCCTTACCTCTGCCCTTATAAACTTCTTCCCAGTTCTATAAACTTGCCAGTTCTTACCAGGCTCAGGTCACACTAAAGACCTGCCCTGAAGGCTCTTCTCCAGACACCACATGGCTCTGCTCGCTCTCTCTCTACATCCAGGTCTCTGCTCAAATGTCATCTCCTCAGAGAGGGCTTCCTCGACCACCTTCTCTAAAACAACACCCCATGAGTTCTTCATTCACTATTTTTATTAAAAAAACATCAATCAAATATCTTCTGAAACTTTATTTTGAAGTGTAATGCATATACTGAACCATGCAGGAACCACAAAGCACTCCTCAACCTTCTGGAACTCCAGTGCCTGCAACCAGACTGTCCCCGACATGGGGTCTTCCCTCCTTGACCCTACCTGACCTGCAGGACTTAATTGCTGAGAAACAGGAGGAGGAAGAGAGAAAACATTTCCTTAACCCTTTGATTCACGTATGGTCAGAACCCAGGGAACTGGTCTGTCTTGTTTCCAGTGGAAGGTACAACTCTGAGTGAGAAAAAAAGGAGCCGCTCTATCCTTGATGTGGGGACCATCTCTGATTCCTCTTTACTTCCCCTTTTGACTCCCTCAAGGCACTCAGCAAATGTCAGCTAATGAATAAATGAGAAATGTGTTGTTGGCTAAAAAGACAGTATTTAAGATTCTGCAGATTAAATATTTGTACCTAGTGCATAGTATGGTACCTAGTAGGGGTTCATTAATTACTGAAGACAATGACATTTCAACCATTTTATTAATTCATTCAGCAAAGTATGTATCAAACCTCAACCATGTCTTGGGCAATCTGTAAGAACACATGGTTTAATAAAAGGCTGATTCACACGTGATCTCTACTTTGTAAGAATCTGAGTGGGGTCTAGAATAAGTAGGATACATATAACAATGACAGATAATTGAAAGCAGCAAGTGCTGATAGGACTGCCCGTCAAGGGTTTTGAGTTTGAAGAAGTTAGAGCAAAGCAAGGAAGCTCTTTTCCCCTTAAACTGGTTTCCTTGGATATCCTTTTTCATGCTTATCCCGGCAACCTCATGGCCTCGAACTTTCCTTCTTAATGGGTTAATGCCAAATCTCTTTGTTCTGATTTGTCTCTTGGTTTCCATCCTCCTCTCAGACATCATCTCTATTGAGATTCTGCCTGCACTGCAAACTCCATATATCAAAAACAGAAGTCATAATTCTCTGCCAATCTAACCTTGCCTTCTTGAAGATGGGAGGAAAAAAAAAAAACATGATACAGGGCAATGAGTTGGGAATTCATAGCATTCAGAGACAGGGAGGCATGGACAGAGACAGCAAAGATGACGACTCAATAAAAGTCTTTGGGGGGCTTCCCTGGTTGCACAGTGGTTAAGAATCTGCCTGCCAATGCAGGGGACATGGGTTAGAGCCCTGGTCTGGGAAGATCCCACATGCCACGGAGCAACTAAGCCAATGTGCCACAACTCCTGAGCCCACATGCCACAACTACTGAAGCCCATGCGCCTAGAACCCATGCTCTGAAACAAGAGAAGCCACCATGATGAGAAGTCTGCGCACCACAACGAAGAGTAGCCCCAGATCGCCGCAACTAGAGAAAGCTCGCGCACGGCAACAAAGACCCAACGCAGCCAAAAATTAAATAAATAAATAAATATTTTTAAAAGTCCTTGGGTTTTTTAAAAACATATTTAGTGGAGTATAATTGCTTCACAATGTTAGTTTCTGCTGTATAACAAAGTGAATCAGCTATATGTATACATATATCCCCATATCCCCTTCCTCTTGAGCCTCCCTCCCACCCTCCCTATCCCACCCCTCTAGGTCGTCATAAAGCAACGAGCTGATCTCCCTGTGCTATGTGGCTGCTTCCCACTACGTATCTATTTTACATTTGGTAGTGTATATATGTCAATGCTACTCTCTCACTTCGTCCCAGCTTACCCTTCTCACTCCCCCTGTCCTCAAGTCCATTCTCTACATCTGTGTCTTTATTCTTGTCCTGCCCTTAGGTTCATCAGGACCATTTTTTTTTTAGATTCCATATATATGTGTTAGCACACGGTATTTGTTTTTCTCTTTCGGACTTACTTCACTCTGTAAGACAGGGTCTAGGTCCATCCACCTTACTACAAATAACTCAGTTTCCTTTCTTTTTATGGCTGAGTAATATTTCATTGTATATATGTGCCCCATCTTCTTTATCCATTTATCTGTTGATGGACACTTAGGTTGCTTCCATGTCCTGGCTATTGTAAATAGAGCTGCAATGAACATTGTGGTACATGTCTCTTTTTGAATTATGGTTTTCTCTGGGTATATGACCAGTAGTGGTATTGCTGGGTCATATGGTAGTTCTTTTCTTAGTTTTTTATGGAACCTCCATACCATTCTCCATAGTGACTGTACCAATTTACATTCCCACCAACAGTCCAGGAGGGTTACATTTTCTCCACACCCTCTCCAGCATTTATTGCTTGTAAATTTTTTGATGATGGCCATTCTGACCAGTGTGAGGTGATATCTCATTGTGGTTATGATTTGCATTTCTCTAATGATTAGTGATGTTGAGCATCCTTTCACGTGTTTGTTGGCAATCTGTATATTTTCTTTGAAGAAATGTCTATTTAGGACTTTGGCCCATTTTTGGACTGGGTTGTTTGTTTTTCTGATATTGAGCTGCACGAGCTGCTTATAAATTTTGGAGATTAATCCTTTGTCAGTTTCTTCATTTGCAAATATTTTCTCCCAATCTGAGGGTTGTCTTTTGGTCTTGTTTATGGTTTCCTTTGTTGTGCAAAATCTTTTAAGTTTCATTAGGTCCCATTTATTTTTGTTTTTATTTCCATTTCTCTAGGAGGTGGGTCAAAAAGGATCTTGCTGTGATTTATGTCATAGACTGTTCTGCCTATGTTTTCCTCTAAGAGTTTTATAATGTCTGGCCTTACATTTAGGTCTTTAATCCATTTTGAGTTTATTTCTGTGTATGGTGTTAGGGAGTATTCTAATTCATTCTTTTACATGTAGCTCTCCAGTTTTCCCAGCACCACTTATTGAAGGGGCTGTCTTGTCTCCATTGTATATTCTTGCCTACTTTATCAAAGATAAGGTGACCATATGTGCATGGGTTTATCTCTGGGTTTTCTATCCTGTTCCATTAATCTATCTTTCTGTTTTAGTGCCAGTACCATATTGTCTTGATTACTGTAGCTTTGTAGTATAGTCTGAAGTCAGGGAACTTGATTCCTCCAGCTCTGTTTTTCGTTCTCAAGATTGCTTTGGCTATTCAGGGTCTTCTGTGTTTCCATACAAATTGTGAAATTTTTTGTTCTAGTTCTGTGAAAAATGCCAGTGGTAGTTTGATAGGGATTGCACTGAATCTGTAGATTGCTTTGGGCAGTATAGTCATTTTCACAATGTTGATTCTTCCAATCCAAGAACATAGTATATCTCTCCATCTGTTTGTATCATCTTTAATTTCTTTCATCAATGTCTTATAGTTTTCTGCATATAGGTCTTTTGTCTCCTTAAGTAGGTTTATTCCTAGATATTTTATTCTTTTTGTTGTAATGGTACATGGGAGCGTTTCCTTAATTTCTCTTTGAGATTTTTCATCATTAGTGTATAGGAATGCCAGAGATTTCTGTGCATAAATTTTGTATACTGCTACTTTTCCACATGCATTGAGTGGCTCAAGTAGTTTTCTGGTAGCATCTTTAGAATTCTCTATGTATAGTATCATGTCATCTGCAAACAGTGACAATTTTACTTCTTTTCTTATTTGGATTCCTTTTATTTCTTTTTCTTCTCTGATTGCTGTGGCTAAAACTTCCAGTGGTGAGAGTGGGCAACCTTGTCTTGTACCTGATCTTAGAGGAAATGCTTTCAGTTTTTCAGCTTTGAGAATGATGTTTGCTGTCGGTTTGTCTTATATGGCTTTTATTACGTTGAGGTAGGTTTCCTCTATGCCTACTTTCTGGAGAGTTTTTTTTTTTTTTTATCATAAATGGGTGTTGAATTTTGTCAAAAGCTTTTTCTGCATCTATTGAGATTATCATCAGTTTTTATCCTTCAATTTGTTAAAGTGGTGTAGCACATTGATTGATATGCATATATTGAAGAATCCTTGCATTCCTGGGATAAACCCCACTCGATCATGGTGTACAATCCTCTTAATGTGCTATTGGATTCTGTTTGCAAGTATTTTGTTGAGGATTTTTGCATCTATGTTCATCAGTGATATTGGCCTGTAGTTTTCTTTTTTTGTGACCTCTTTGTCTGGTTTTGGTATCAGGGTGATGGTGGCCTTGTAGAATGAGTTTGGGAATGCTCCTCCCTCTGCCACATTTTGTAAGAGTTTGAGAAGGATAGGTGTTAGCTCTTCTCTAAATGTTTGATAGAATTTGCCTGTGAATCCATCTGGTCCTGGGCTTTTGTTTATTGGAAGATTTTTAATCACAGTTTCAATTTCAATGCTTGTGATTGGTCTGTTCATTTTTCTTTTTTTTCCTGGTTCAGCCTTGGAAGGTTGTGCTTTTCTAAGAATTTGTCCATTTGTTCCTGGTTGTCCATTTTATTGGCATATAGTTGCTTGTAGTAATCTCTCATGAACCTTTGTATTTTTGCAGTGTCAGTTGTTACTTCTTTTCCATTTCTAATTCTGTTGATTTGAGTCTTCTCCCTTTTTTTCTTGATGAGTCTGGCTAATGGTTTATCAATTGTGTTTATCTTCTCAAAGAACCACCTTTTAGTTTTATGGATCTTTGCTGTTGTTTCCTTCATTTCTTTTTCATTTATTTCTGATCTGATCTTTATGATTTCTTTCCTTCTGCTTTGTTTTTTTTGTTGTTGTTGTTGTTCTTCTTTCTCTAATTGCTTTAGATATAAAGTTAGACCGTTTATTTGAGATTTTTCTTGTTTCTTAAGGTAGGGTTTTATTGCTATAAATTCCCTCTTAGATCTGCTTTTGCTGTCTCTATAGGTTTCCGGTCATCATGTTTTCATTGTCATTTGTTTCTAGGTATTTTTTAATTTCCTCTTTGATTTCTTCCGTGATCTCTTGGTTATTTAGTAGCGTATTGTTTCACCTCCACGTGTTTGTATTTTTTAGTTTTTTTCCTGTAATTGATATCTAGTCTCATAGCGTTGAGGTCAGAAAAGATACTTGATATGACTTCAATTTTCTTAAATTTACCGAGGCTTGATTTGTGACCCAAGATATAATCTATCCTGGAGCATGTTCCCTGAGCACTTGAGAAGGAAGCATTTTCTGCTGTTTTGGGATGGAATGTCCTATAAATATCAATTAAGTCCATCTTATCTAATGTGTCATTTAAAGCTTGTGTTTCCTTATTTATTTTCATTTTGGATGATTTGTCCATTGGTGAAAGGGGTGTGTTAAAGTCCCCTACTATGATTGTGTTACTGCTGATTGCCCCTTTTATGGCTGTTAGCATTTGCCTCATACATTGAGGTGCTCCTATACTGCATGCATAAATATTTACAATTGTTATATCTGCTTCTTGCATTGATCCCTTGATCATTATGTAGTGTCCTTGTCTCTTGTAATAGTCTTTATTTTAAAGTCTGTTTTGTCTGATATGAGAATTGCTACTCCAGCTTTCTTTTGATTTCCATTTGCATGGAATATCTTTTTCCATCCCCTCACTTTGTCTGTATGCGTCCCTAGGTCTGAAGTGGGTCTCTTGTAGGCAGCATATATATGGGTCTTGTTTTTGTATCTATTCAGCCAGTCTATGTCTTTTGATTGGAGCATTTAATCCATTTACATTTAGGAGAGTTATCGATATGTATGTTCCTATTACCATTTTCTTAATTGTTTTGTGTTCGTTATTGTAGGTCTCTTCCTTCTCTTGTGTTTCCTGCCTAGAGAAGTTCCTTTAGCATTTGTTGTAAAGCTGGTTTAGTGGTGCTGAATTCTCTTAGCTTTTGCTTGTCTGTAAAGGTTTTAATTTCTCCGTCAAATCTGAATGAGATCCTTGCTGGGTAGAGTAGTCTTGGTTGTAGGTTTTTCCTTTTCATCACTTTAAATATGTCCTGCCACTCCCTTCTGGCTTGCAGAGTGTCTGCTGAAAGATCAGCTGTTAACCTTATGGGGATTCCCTTGTATGTTATTTGTTGCTTTCCCCTTGCTGCTTTTAATATATTTTCTTTGTATTTACTTTTTGATAGTTTGGTATGTGTCTTGGCGTGTTTCTCCTTGGATTTATGCTGTATGGAACTGTCTGTGCTTCCTGGACTTGATTGACTATTTCCTTTCCCATGTCAAGGAAGTTTTCAACTATAGTCTCTTCAAATATTTTCTCAGGCACTTTCTTTTTTTCTTCTTCTCTGGGACCCCTATAATTTGAATGTTGGTGCGTTTAATGTCCCAGAGGTCTCTGAGACTGTCCTCAATTCTTTTCATTCTTTTTTCTTTATTCTGCTGTGCAGCAGTTATTTCCACTATTATATCTTTCAGGTCATTTATCCGTTCTCCTGCCTCAGTTATTCTGCTATTGGTTCCTTCTAGAAAATTTTTCATTTCAATTATTGTGTTGTTCATCATTGTTTGTTTGCTCTTTAGTTCTTCTAGGTCTTTGTTAAACGTTTCTTGTATTTTCTGTATTCTATCTCCAAGATTTTGGATTATCTTTACTAACATTATTCTGAATTCTTTTTCAGGTAGACTGCCTATTACCTCTTCATTTGTTTGGTCTGGTGGGTTTTTACCTTGCTCATTCATCTACTGCATATTTCTCTGTCTTCTCATTTTGTTTACCTCACTGTGTTTGGGGTCTCCTTTTCGCAGGCTGCAAGTTTGTAGCTCCCATTGTTTTTGTTGTATGCCCCCAGTGGTTGAGGTTGGTTCAGTGGCTTGTGTAGGCTTCCTGGTGGAGGGTACTGGTGCTTGTGTTCTGCTGGGTGGGACTGGATCTTGTCTTTCTGGTTGGCAGGGCCATGTCTGGTGGTGTGTTTGTGAACTTAGTATGATTTTAGGCAGCCTCTCTGCTAATGGGTGTGGTGGTGTTCCTGTCTTGCTAGCTGTTTGGCATGGGGCATCCAGCACTGGAGCCTGCTGGCCGTCCGGTGGAGCTGAGTTTTAGTTTTGAGATGGAGATCTCTGGGAGAGCTCTTGTTGATTGATATTACATGGGGCTGGTGGGTTTCTGGAGGTCCAATGTCCTGGACTCGGCTCTCCCACCTTGGAAGCTCAGGCCTGACACCAGGCCAGAGCACCAAGACCCTGTCAGCCACACAGCTAAGAAGAAAAGGAAGAAAAATAATAATAAAATAAAGTAAATAAAATAAAAAAATTTTAAATTAAAGAAAAAAAGAAGAGAGCAGCCAAACCGATAAACAAATCCACCAACGCTAACAAGCATTAAAAACTAAGATAAACATAAAAATCAGAAACAAATTAGTTGCAGACAGCAAACCCCAAGTCTACAGTTGCTCCCCAAATCCACTGCCTCAAATTTGGGAACATTCGTTGTCTATTCAGGTATTCCACAGATGCAGGTTTTATCTAGTTGATTGTGGGGATGTAATCCGCTGCTCCTAAGGCTGCTGGGAGAAATTTCTCTTTCTCTTCTTTGTTCACACAGCTCCTGGGGTTTAGCTTTTGTTTTGGCCCCACCTCTGCGTGTAGGTCACCCTCAGGCATCTGTTTCCCGTCCAGACAGGAGGGGGTTAAAGCAGTGGCTGATCGGGGGGCTCTTGCTCTCTCAGGCCAGAGAGAGGGAGGGGTACGGTAGTCATAATTGGAATGCAGCGCAAGCCTGCAGTGTCAGAGGCCAGCCTGACTGTGCAACAGCCTGAAGCGCGCCGTGTATTCTCCTGGGGAGTTGTCCCTGGATCCTGGGACCCTGGCAGTGGCATGCTTCACAGGCTCCTGGGGGGGGCGTGTGCGTCTGTGTGTGTGTGTGTGTGTGTGTGTGTGTGTGTGTGTGTGTGTGTGTGTGTGTGTGTGTAGTGACCTGTACTTGCACACAGGATTCTTGGTGGCAGCAGCAGCAGCATTAGTGGTTCATGCCTGTCTCTGGGGTCTGTGCTGATAGCCATGGCTCATACCCCTCTCTGGCGCTTGCTTAGGTGGTGCTCTGCCTTCTGTGGGCACACAGTGCAGGAACCCCCTCTCCTCATGCACCCCGAAACGATGGTCTCTTGCCTCTTCAGCAGGTCCAGACGTTTTCCCAGACTCCCTCCCGGGTAGCTGTGGTACACTACCCCTCTTCAGGCTGTCTTCACACAGCCAACCCCCGTCCTCTCCCTGGGATCTGACCTCCAAAGCCTGAGCCTCAGCTCCCAGCCCCCACCTGCCCCGGTGGGTGAGCAGACAAGCCTCTCGGGCTGGTGAGTGCTGGTCGGCACTGATCCTCTGTGCAGGCATCTCTCCGCTTTGCCCCTGCAGCCCTGCTGCTGCACTCTCCTCTGTGGCTCTGAAGCTTCCCCCCTTCACCTCCCCCCATCTCCGCCAGTGAAGGGGCTTCATAGTGTGTGGAAACTTTTCCTCCTTCACAGCTCCCTCCCAGAGGTGCAGGTTCCATCCCTATTCTTTTGTCTGTTTTTTTTTTCTTTTGCCCTACCCAGGTACATGGGGATTTTCTTGCCTTTTGGGAAGTCTGAGGTCTTCTGCCAGCGTTCAGCAGGTGTTCTGTAGGAGTTGTTCCACATGTAGATGTAGTTTTGATGTATTTGTGGGGAGGAAGATGATCTCCACGTCTTACTCCTTTGCCATCTTGAAGGTCCCCCCAAGCCTTTGGGTTTTTCAAATGTTCTCTGTACTGCCTCCATCCATTTCCCAATTCCTACCATAACAGTGGAAAATGTAATCTTGATTTTCTCTTTCTATAACTATAGAAGGTCTGAATGTTGAGGGGGAAAGTTTTTCACTTGATATTCCTGTGGGAAGGAATTTAGGTCCTCACTTCCATAAATATTGTGAATTCCTCTAATGGAGAACAGGACGATGTGGTGGTACCAAAAAAATGGTCAGACTACTTAACATAATACTGCTTAATAAGAATAGAACTTAAAAAAGGAGGGAGGACAGAGACTAGTTTGATTACTACTAAGACCTTTGAGGAAGCTTCCCTCACCCCGTAAATTATATCCTTTCTTTTCTTTAGCTACACAGTATTAAGAATCTAAGGAAACTTTAACACTCATAATTGAAGTTATGGAACTAAGAGCACTAAGACATCCAGTGCATGGATAACTTGAAATACTTTTGAGCTCATTCATCCCTTCAATACCTTTACTGGGACCCTCAAAAAGAGGGAAATAAATTATACGGTAATGGGAAAATGGCTAGCTGGTCAAGCAATTGGTTACCCTGTCCTCCCAGGGACATAGTTGGACACATTTCCCAGAATCTCTTCCAGTTAGACAGGCCATACAACTAAGTTTTGTCCAAAGGAACATGGGCAAGGGATATGTACAACTATCCTGGCCTGACCCATACAAATTTTCCACATGCACTTCCCCTCTTCCCCTACAGGCTCCTTCAACAGAGAAGACGCTGTAAACTGGGAGAACGGCAGAGCTCTCAGGTTAAAGGAGCCTGGGTCTCAGATGACTGTGGAAAACTGTCCACTGACCTGAAACATCCACACTGGACTTTACATGAGAGAGAAATAACCTTGGAAAAGTTACACAACTGGGTCCCATTGTCCTTATGTCAAGGACTTTCAACAATGCCTGATCAAGAGTAAAAGCTCAATGAATATTAGCTTTCATTTTTATGGGAAACAAAGTTTACTTCTTCATTTCCTTCTTTCTCTTGGGCAGAGTGGAGCACAGGGACCACGGGGATTAGTGAAAAGCACTTAGCTGCACTGAACCAGTTACAAAATACTAACTGGTATACTGGTATGTTTTAGTAAAGCAACACTGTAATAGGAACTCAAACAGAAACAACATTTTCTTCTGGATTCCAAGCATTAACTTTTAGGACTGGTCTCTTGCTAAAACACTCAAATCTAATAAAAGATGTAAAATATAAAAAGACAGTGATACTCCCTTCTCTCTTTCTCCCCTTGATATCAAACATTTGGAGATATTCTAAAAGTTCTGACAACCCACATCATTTCTATGGTTTCAGATTGACATAAAATTTGTAAAGAATACTTTGTGCTGTTACATTACTTAACTGATACACTTTAATAATAGCCATACTCAACTTTTATTGATTTTACATAAACAGCTTAGAGAATGCCTTTGGAAACCATGTTTTCCCAACATATTTATGTTACAACACATGACATTTCTTTATGAAAGTATTTGTTAAATCTTTTTGCAGAGGGAGTGGGGAAAAATGAAGGAGGAGGAGGGGAAATAAGATTTCAAAACTAGTCTTCAGTGATAGGCCTAAATATCTGGCAATTATTTCCTTTTATAGAAAATCACAGGATTGTAACTTTGAAACATACCAAAAGTGCAGTGCATCAATTTAATTAAAAAACCAGTGGTGTCTAATATATTCTTTGGGCATCAAATTTCCCTTTCTAAATATAATCAGGGTCATATAATTTTACACTTATTAAATAATGGTTGAAAACAATAACCATCAAAATCTTTAAATAATCCCAGATCTCGATTAAATCATGGTAGTATTAATATTTTCTAAAATTCCAATTTATTTGTTCATCAGTAAAACGTAACAGTTGACAATGTCTCCAGAGAATAAGTTTTCTATGTGTAGGAAGACAATAATCTTATAACACCTGCGATTAATCAGGTCACTGAGCTACTAATACATTATATCACGATATTTTTTCACACTGATTTTTCCACTTCAACAAAGTACAAGTAGTTGTTATCATACCAATTCTGAGTACTTAATCATTCCTGAAACAAGGAATCATCTTCATATTAGTACTTCTTTGTTATGGTGTTTAGTCTTGATACCATCAAGCACAATGAATTTTACTTAATGAATATGGATGAATTAAGGCAAAAGGACATAACCTAGTCCCCTCAATAATTTATCCTCTACCTTTTAAAAAACTGTTGTTGAGGCTATACAAATTACAGATCTACTGGCTGGAAAGACACAGCTTCTCCCTTAGACCAACATTCAGTATTTTGAGCACGATGTTAAAGCCATGGTGTTCACGGCATGTTCCCTTGTTCTACCATTATGGTCGTTCCTCACCTGTACCCACAATACTGATTTTCAAATGATACTGTTCACTTGCTATGCGTCCTGGCTGTAGATTATTTTCCTTGATTAAAAATATTTAATAATTGGGCAATAATCTACTCAGTTTTTTTAAACTCTCCATTGAATAATTTTTCATTTTTACAACCACTTACTGCATGGCTGTTGCGGTTTTCTTCTGTCATCCTCTTCACATAATTAAGTGGTCCGTTCCCTTCAAAGGAGGAGGGATTTTTGAATGAGCCTCCAATTCTATCCCACAATGTGAAATACTGTCCATAGTTATAGTCAAAGAGCATGTGGTGGTCTGTATGATGAGCTGAGCCATTAATAAATGGCCTGAAGATATGGGGAACACGAAAATCACCATCATGAATAGAAATTGTCCAGATGTTGACCAAGACGTACAAACCTAAATAAACTACCTTGTGTAATGGGAAGATAAACGGGTATATGTGGTAAGGTAGACCCTGAAGGAAGCCATCCAGAGGATGAAAAGCATGACTTGCAAATGGAGTTGGAATCTTCCAGATATGATGAGGTTTGTGTAAGTGCTACAGAAGAAAAGAAGACCACATTAATGCCACAGACTTTACCCAGTGCAACAACTGACTTAGCTTTTCATGCTCATGGTGTGAGAAATGACCTAACTAAAAAAGTCCCTTTGAATTTAGCAAATTACTTTATAAAATTCCCTCCCCTTCTTTACCCCAAGACAGTAAGATTTTAACACAGCCCCTCCAGACCCATGAAGGAGGATACAAACAAAATGTACCTTGTACCTGTCATGGCTAAGGCTACTTAGGTATTTAATAAGTTAGGGGAAATTCTTGAAAATAGAGACAGGATTTATAATTATACATTGCTGAAATGTGCATTTTCTCTCTTCCCCTACAAATTACCCGACCTTATTACCTTATACACAAGTCTATGATGAAGGCCTCTGTGAATCCAGTAGATCAGCATGTCAGTGAAAAAGAGAAAGGACAGTACACTAGCAACGAATCGAAGCCAGCCTACAAGACACAACAGGAGACGGCAGAATCAAGATTCAGCGCCCAGGATCAGAGCTTACTTTTGACATGTCCATCTAAGACGACGAAATTTGATCCTAGACATAAACCCTGTAAACTATCTGCTTTGGTTAATTCAGTACATCACAACCTCCATCTCCCTTGACTCTCTGGGATCTGCTCAGTTCCCTCTAATAAAAACTTGAAGCGTCCCACCTACAATATTTCTTCATTAAACTATGAGGATATTTATGAAACAGAAAGAGTAAACCCCTATGGCATCTTTATCATTTAAATGCTGGAGAATAATGCTATTTATTTTTTCTTCGTATTAATCATCATAAAACATATCTTTACATATTAACTCCCCTGCTTAGAATTTTATTTTCCCTTGAAATGCTGTAAGCCTAGCATTTACTCCATAACCCAACCCCTTCTGATCTTTCCAACCTCATATGCTCGTGTACTAACCAGGCTGGTTCACTCAATATCCTCCCAGCATCTTCAAAGTCTTACCTCTATACTTTTACTCAAACCATCTAGAATGCCCTCTCTCCTTTTATTTTTATTCATATTTTGATCCACTTTCCAAGGCTGAGCTAATTCAGCACACTGGTGTGTAATTTTTGTTCCCTCCTTTAAATAACAAACCTCTTACTTGCTGACACCAGCAAGCTTGGATTCCAGTCCCAGATCCACCACTTATTTGTTAAGTGAGCTTGGCAAGTTACTGAAATTCTCTGTACACTTAATTTACTCACCTATAAAAGGAGCATCGTAATAGTGCCTACCTCATAGAGTTAATAGAATAAAATGGATTGGTAACACGTGAAAAGCTTAGAACTGAAGCTGGTACATATCAAAAATAAACGTTAACTATGATTCTTACTTTCTAATACTAGATACTAGAAATGTATCTTGATGAAATAATTCAAGAATTTCACAAAATTTTAGTTTAGTCACTGTAGTACTGTTTATAATAGAAAACCAAGAACAACCTAAAGGTCTAAAAATTACGGATCATTTAAATAAACTATGGATATCTATACAATGCAATACTATAAATATATACTGTATAACGTCAATATTTATTGACATGAAAATATGGGCATAAACAAGGCTAAGAGAAAAAAATCAGAGTTCAAACCAGTATGCATAGTAAGGGTTTCAATTCTGTAATGTAAATAACGAAGTACTACAGGCATAGAAAAGAGAAAGAATACACATCAAAAGAGTTACAGTTTCCAGGTAGCAGAATGATGGATTTTTTAAAAAAATCGGTGTTTTCTGATTTTTTTATAAATATCATGTACTACTTGAGCTTTTTTTTCAGACGTTTGAATTCAATAAAGATAATAGGAAACAAATTCAAGGCTCTAGCTCTGATCATGCCAATCTTCCCCTGGGCACAATTTCATCTACAACAAAGACTTTAAAGAAGCAGATTTGGTTCTTTAGAGAAACCCATCTGTTCCAGACATTTACACTATACACTCACCGTACGGAAACTCCTCTATGCTGTCATACAGTTTGCTGTAACCTCTCACCTCTAGCAGGAACACTGAGACCGTGGGGAGGCTTATCCATGGCATTGACTGGACAGAATGCATAATCTCTCGATAGACTTGGTTCTGAAAATGAAGTTTCCAATACTTACAAACCATAAAATCTATGATAAACAAAACTAGCATAAAATTGTTCTGGACTGGATTTTTAAAATCTCTTTTATATGAAGGAGCTTACCTCCAAATTGCTTCTACTGAAGTGTTACTATGTGGGCGTGGGTGTGTAAGAAAAACATTTCTTTTGTATGAAGCAAATGCAACAAATATTTGAAATTCTGAAACTTTTTTTCCTTCCCACAAAATCTCTATTCCAAAGTTCTATTTACAGAATAATCAGTTCTTTCATAATTAACTTTCATACTCAACCCTCTCTATTTTTTTTCAGTCCTTGTAGTGACTGACAAATACAAATAACTGAAATAGAAAAGTGATTGTAAACAAGTCTGAATTTACTGAGTTTGGATTATCTGGTCAAAAAATATATACATAGTAAAAGTATATTTCAGTTTGTGAAAGTCAAATATCAAAACAATTACACAAATGTATACATTTATTTATTCATCAACTATCAGCAAAGAAATTCTCATCTATGTATCTAGCAAGACCAGGCTTACAGTTAAAAAGAAAAAAGAAAAAAAAAGTAGGGGCTTCCCTGGTGGCGCAGTGGTTAAGAATCCGCCTGCCAATGCAGGGGACATGGGTTCGAGCCCTGGTCTGGGAAGATCTCACACGCCGCGGAGCAACTAAGCCTGTGCGCCACAACTACTGAGCTTGAGCTCTAGAGCCCGCAAGCCACAACTACTGAGCCCGTGTGCCACAACTACTGAAGCCCGTGCACCTAGAACCCGTGCTCCGCAACAAGAGAAGCCACCACAATGAGAAGCCAGCGCACCGCAACTAACAGTAGCCCCCGCTCACCGCAACTAGAGAAAGCCTGTGCACAGCAACGAAGACCCAATGCAGCCAAAAATAAATAAATTTTAAAAAAAAACCTCAAAAAAAAACTTAAAAAAAATTACAACTTACTTATCTGTTTAAATTAAATTAAAGAAAAGAGAGAGGGGATTAGCCTTTCCAAAACTATCTAACCCATTTGGAGCTGTTTTCAGAAACTCTAAAAAGATTAAAACCAGTTTAATCTGAAAATCTCACAAATACATATTGTTATTTTTACTGTAATAATTAAAAAGGTAAGAAAATCACTTACCTTTAAAAATTGTGGGTGTTTCATTAATGAATGATCATAGACAAAATAATAACTCAGCGTTGCGAATAAGAAATAAAGGATATAAGCACCGAGATTTGTTATAATCAGGAGACTGACAGCTTGTCGGAAGATGCTGTCCTCTGGCCACGTGGCTGGATATATGTATGGTGTAAAAAAATAATAATCTGCAGCATTGAGTACAAGATCCATCTTAGCCCCTAAAGGATAAACATGTACAACAATTATTTACCCATGTTGACATTTCTCAAAGCAAAAAACTTTCAGAAAAACTATATATGAAGTTCCTGCCTTCATAAGTATATGTAGTACAAGTCTGCTGCTACCAGAATTCACTAAATGACATCTCTAGAGCCAGAAGGATCTTCAATGTCATCTCTAGTTCAGTCTCTTGATATAATACATAGCGACACTGAAGTTCAGTTAGAGAAACTGAGGCCCACGAAGTTTCTTCTCCAAGGTCAAGCTGAAAGGTGGCATAAGTCCAGATCTAATTGCACCTTAGTGTTCTCTTCCACTATGTCCTATTGCCATAGGACATGGCAAGAGTAAACATGGCAAATAGTAAAGATGTGGAACACAGGGCACTAGGTACTCAGGCAAATGGTTTACTCCTTCAGCTGCAAGTTTCAGCAGCATCTTTCTCCTAAAAGGACTCATATTTCAGAGATTTTTGCTTCAATGCTGAGACTTAAGACTTAAGACTTAAGAATTCCCTAAATGGTA
The DNA here is from genome assembly GCF_964374135.1 of Grampus griseus. Taxonomy (NCBI): domain Eukaryota; kingdom Metazoa; phylum Chordata; class Mammalia; order Artiodactyla; family Delphinidae; genus Grampus; species Grampus griseus. The sequence goes on from NC_139002.1 coordinate 12,292,934, forward strand.
TCTATTCTGTGACTGTAACCAAAGAAGTCAGGGACTATCTATTCTCGTGACTAACCCTAACTCTCATTGACAGAACAAAGGGAGATGTATTCTTGGCAGTGACAAATAGAATACATTTATTCCTCACCTCCCTCTCCTCCCCACCCCAGTCAGGGGCTGGCAAACTGTGGCCCACGGGCCGAACCCAGGGCCTGTTTCGGTAAAGAAGCTTTGTTTGAACACAGCTATGTCCAGATGTGTCTATGCTGTCTATGGCTGCTTCTCTGTACTACGAAGTCAAGGCTGAGTCACAGCAATAGACAGCATGGCTCACAAAGCCGAAAACGTTTATTATCTAGCTCTCTAAAAGGAAAGTTTGCCAACTCCTGTTCCAGATGCTTAAACTTTGAAAAACTTTAGTCGATTCTATACTCATGATCCTGAATCTAGTTCAACAACTTCATGGTCAGCTTCTGTGGGCTGACCACTGACTCTATCATTTATGATCTACTTTCTCCTTCTTCACTGCACTGTTTGTAGTGGGAAATGTGTCCTGTATTCCAAACACCTCTCACCTATAATTAAAACTTTTGAACAACAACAACAATAACAAAAAACCAGTCTGAAAATTGCCACTGGGTTTTTAGTCTCTTAAAATCAAATTCTAGAAGCTCTTTATTTATTAGGGTGTTTAGCCCCTTGTTTGTGATATGAGTTGCAAGCATTTTTTCTCACATTGACATGGAAAGAAATTTTTAATCAACTAATGCAGATATTGACATACATCCTTCATCATATATTGCTAATTCACTCAAACAACAATTAAGTATGAAGCACTGCACTAGGTGATGAGCATACAAAGGTTAAAAAGATATAGTCTAAATCCACGTTCAAGGTTAGGCAACTACAGAAATGAATAGTTACATCAATATGACAAGTGCTATAATAAAGGTATATATATGAAAATTGTGTGAAATCAGAAAAGACAACACAACTACCTCAGCTTACAACAGAAGGCTGTATAGTGAAGAATTTTGATTTGGGCTTTGAAGAACATTACCAGAAAAAAAAAAAAGGTTAGGAATAGCTATTTCAAGTAGAAATAAGAACTGCAAAGGCATGGAAAGGTCACGGTCCATTCATGGTTCAAGGGATGTGTCCCATTAGGAATATATCGTACTGATGAGAAGCAGGGAGACTAGGTTGCTCCTGAGGTAGACTAACCTAGAGAAGATGACTGCCTGACCTCAGGCAGTAGCTGTGAGAATAGACACATTCATCAGAGACTTGGCAAGTAAGATAACCCATGGGACTTGATAACTGATTAGATACTGGAGTGTGAAAGAAGAAAAAATCTAGTGGGAATTTGGTACTAGCAGATGCAAACTATTATATATAGAACGGATAAACAACAAGCTCCTACTGTATAGCACAGGGAACTATATTCAATATCCTGTAATAAATCATAATGGAAAAGAATATGAAAAAGAATATACATATGTATGACTAAATCACTTTGCTGTACACCAGAAACTAACAAAACATTGTAAATCAACTATACTTCAATTAAAAAAAAAAAGAAAGAAATCTATGTTGATTGTGAGATTTTACCTTGCCTGAATGGATGGTGATGCTATGATAATCAAAATTGGGAATACTGTGGAGCTAGCAGACTTTTGGGTGCAACAGGGACTTTGGGGGTGCGAGGAATGATGGGTTCAGTTTGGGTCTTTTAAAAAAAATTTTCATTAATTAATTTATTTTGGCTGAGTTGGGTCTTCGTTGCTGCGCGCGGGCTGTCTTTAGTTGCGGGGAGCAGGGGCTACTCTTCATTGCGGTGCACGGGCTTCTCATTGCGGTGGCTTCTCCTGTTGTGGAGCAGGGGCTCCAGCTGCGTGGGCTTCAACAGTTGTGGCACGTGGGCTCAGCAGTGGTGGAGCACAGGCTTAGTTGCTCCGCAGCCTGTGGGATCTTCCCTGACCAGGGCTCGAACCCGTGTCCCATGCATTGGCAGGTGGATTCTTAACCACTGTGCCACCAGGGAAGTCCCTAGTTTGGGTCTTAAGTCTACTTGCTGTGGCTCATCTGGGCTCCTAGGCGAAAGCAGTAGACTACATGCAAATACGAATCTGAAGTTCAAAAGGGAGCCTAGTAGTATCGCAACAGTTGAAGCCATAAAGGAGGGAGCAGCAGGTTAAGTACATAAAGTAATACCAGAAACATAAACAATGAAGAAGAACCCAACAATTCAAAAGAATATTGCTATACCACTAAAGGTTGGTAAGAGTTGGTGAACTAGTCTTGCATGTTACCTATAGTGCCAACAGCCATAATTCCATATACTATTTGAGACAGCACCGTGTAGCCAAAAATAACTCAAACGTTAACCATGAATCTTCTTTATTCAACCTTTAATATCCGATGTAAGTGAAAACTTTAATACGATCTCAGTCCTTAATTATAAAAAAACTCTTTAATTTTGCTTTTAACTGAAGACCATGCGAGTTGTGTTGATTTGCATATGCCCTGTACATAACTGCTGTGACAGTAAACCAGCACCTAGAAGGGAGGAGGGAATGAACCTCCGTCCATCTGGAGGCAGTTGAGATACTGTGAGGTGAAACCTGTTGTTAAGTGTTTTCAGATTTTGGTTTCAATTAATTCTATTTGTGGGATGTAGTAATTAGGTATTCACAAATATATTGCTGTAATTTCTGACATCTAACATAAAAAAAGTTTGAAATCACTAACAATTACGATCTCAAAACTGCAATTCAATTTTGAAGTTTATATTCAAACCCACATCTGTGAAATGGAGAAAGCATATCTACTTTACAGAATTGTTCTAAGATTTAGAGATGAAGTACATAGCGGTGTGGTACTATCTGACATGGGGAAGCTCATCAACAAATAGGAGCTATTATTACTGCTGTTACAGGAACCAAAGCTGGGCCCAAATCACTTTAACCTACAGTAGAAACAGATGTCATTTGATGTTTTAAAGAAATAACTGTTCATTTCTCATATCAATATTTACTGTATATGAGGTATTGTAAATATTAACTCATTTAACCCTCTCAAGATATACCCTACAAATCAGGTGCTAGTATTATTCTTGTCTTATAAGAAAGCTGGACACAGAAAATTCCCAGAGTCATCAAGTAAATAAATGCTGGAGAAGGGATTCAGTCACTCCCTGGCTGGTTGCAAAATCCATGGACTTGAACCAAGTTCTACTGCTTCTTCATTAGTATCTCTTCAGCTCCTTAAATTTTTAAATTCTCAGTGACTCTACAAACTCACATACTTCTGCACAGAATTTTTTTTTTTTTATTTTTAATTTTTTGGCTGCATTGGGTCTTCGTTGCTGCGCGTGGGCTTTCTCTGGTTGCGGTGAGCGGGGGCTACTCTTTGTTGCAGTGCTCGGGTTTTGCATTGTGGTGGCTTCTCTTGTTGTGGTTGTGGAGCACGGGCTCTAAGTGCACCGGATTCAGTAGTTGCAGCATGTGGGCTTAGTAGTTGCGGCACACAGGCCCTAGAGCACGCAGGCTTCAGTAGTTGAGGCGCGTGGGCTCAGTAGTTGTGGCTCGTGGGCTCTAGAGCGCAGGCTCAGCAGTTATGGCACATGGGCTTAGTTGCTCCACGGCATGTGGGATCTTCTGGGACCAGGGCTCGAACCTGTGTCCCCTGCATTGGCAGGTGGATTCTCAACCACTGCGCCACCAGGGAAGCCCATTTTGCATATAATTTTAAGGGGTTTATATCCACTAAAGTCAGGGGCTCTACAGACCCTAAGTTAAGTACCCCTAACAAATAGAAACTTAGTTTACTTTACTTTGGCTGAAACAAAGAAACCTTTTCTTAAAACATAGTTATCAACAAAACACAATTAGGCTTAAAATGACTTGAGTCATTCTGCTTTACTTTAAAAGTATAGATAATATACTGTTAGTATAATAGCTAACATTTATTGAAAACCAGGTATTACTTAAAAAGCACTTTTTATGTATCACCTCGCTTGATTCTCACAACTATATGAGGTAGATACTTCTATAACCCCCATTTTAAAGATAGGGAAAATGAAGGCAGGAATATTTAAATAAGTTGTTAACTAATGTAACAATAACAAATAACAAGTAACAGCTGGGATGTATATTCCAGAGCCTGTTCTCCTAGCTACTACATTGTAATATCTAGGTGTAGGCATGCAGATGGGGAATTCTGATTATCCCATGTTAATTACATTACATAATGAATGGGAAAGCACTCTGTAAATGAGCAAGGGTCATGTATTTATTTTTAGGTGCTTATCATTAGAAACTTGAAAAGAAAAAAAATCAATGGTGATATAAAGACAGGTAGCCTACAGGTAGTTATAAAGTTGTTATCACCTACAGGTGATATAAAGACAGGTGGTTTGGCTACCACAAACTTTCCAGTTTGGAAACTATCTCCTACACCACCTCCAAATTTGCTCTGCTGTTACACAGGGATGCTAGCAGACACGATTATTCCTATTAGGATGCTAAACTAATAGATTATTTCCCTTTCCTTCTTGTCTTCTCAAACCGCGGATTGTTGTCCCTCCGTCCTAATTATACTGCAGTAACTGGCGCTTGCTTCAACTTAATTCCTTTGCTGCTTGAAAGAAAAACAAAAAATCCTCTCAAGAACAGAGGGAAATCCGTCGCAAAATGCTTTATTAGTGTTCAGTGGACAAACTTGCCTTGGATAAGAGATCTCCAATAGCCAATATCAAACATTTCATATTTTTCACGCCCATCCACATGTCTGTTTCTTTCACCTCTCCCTGTGCCCTGACATACCCCCCCACTGTCCGGGCAGAGGCCCCTAATCTGGAGGTCTCTGGCGACAACCAGCCTCCCGCCAGCCCCGGCCAGCGCGCGTGCCCTGCGTCCCGCACGCTCCCCATCACAGCCGCCGCCTAGCCGGTTGTTTTCAGGACATCCGGCTACCTGGCGTCTGTCTCTGCTAACCGTCTCTCTGCTAACCGTCTCTGCTAACCGTCAGCGCAGGAGTCCTCAGGTCAAGTTTCGCAGACAGAACCCCAGAGTCAGCCTAGTGCCTTACATCTAGGAGGCAGTCAACGAACGCCTGCGGGAAGCTGAAGAAGGGGGCAGACGCACTCTCAACTTCCCCACCTGGGTCTTGCCTTAGTCTCTCCACCCCCTTTTCCTCCTCTGCTCTCGCTTCCAGCTCAGGTGTATTCCCTCCTTTCCCCGCCCCCCTGTCATCCCTACCTAGAAAGGGTCCGCCGCCGGCTGCCGATTCGGTTCCTGCAGTGGCCCGGCTGCTGCAGCTACTGGACCGCGTCTGTCAGCAAGCAGGCAAGGTCTGGAAGGGCGTAGCCTGACCCCACGCTCGGGGCGACCGGCGCCGCCAACCAATCAGAGGCCGGCGGCATAAGCCGATATGACGGCAGATCGCGTGACTTGGCCGCCAGGGGCTCTCAGCGGTCACGTGGGCGCCGCGCGCTCCGACACGCCCACTTTCGTGCCCAGGAACTGAAGGGAAGAGAGGACCTGATTTAGGTACTAAGGTGGTGGAGGGTGGAGTTTCAGGTTGTATTTGTTTCTTTGCTTTTTCACTGGCACTGGTGTGTGTAGCTCAAAGTCTTGTACTGAGCAGGTTTACGTTATTTATGCAAACAATCCTTGCTCTGCCTTGAGGGAACTAGATGATACTTCTTTTGAAATGCACGTTGGAAGCATTTTCTACTTAAGAGAAGGAGGCGCAAATACTTGTTAGACAACTTAGTAATACGTATTTCTCAACCCCAGCCTGCGCTTTTCTATAACACAGAATGGCTAGAATTTGGCTGAACCAGTTTAGGTAGGTGTTGAAATGCCAGAAACCTTTTCATAGTACAGATAAAGCAGATCTATGCAGACTAAACGGGAGTATCTGTAGATTCCTAGAGGTTTGCTTCTGCGCGCGTGTGTGGTTTTTATTTTTGTCGTTGTTAGCTTTTCTAAATATGAATTGCAGTGCTCACACTTGTAAGTAAACCTTTCTGGAAGTCTCAGAGGAGTGGTTCTCAAAGTCCAGCCAGCAGTGTCCAACAAATTTAGAGTTTCCTGGAAACACAAGTTCTTGGGAACCACCTCAGACCTGCTAGATTAGAAACTCTGGGAGGACCCCAGGAAGCTGGGTTTAACAAACCCTGGATTGATACCCATGTATGATAAAGTTTGGGAACCACAGTTCTAGTGAATTTGACCATCAGAAGAAAATCCGAAGAAAGTCCTTTGATTTTGTTCCCTCTAGAGTGATAGATAGAAGAAAATCCCGTAAAGTGAGAGATGACTATCGTTAGAAAAGAATATTTGTTTCCTTATAGGATCATCTGAAGTGCTGCAGTGTAAGGAGAGAAATTATTAGACTCTAATCATGAAAACCTTTTATATGAGTATTGTTTTAAATATCTGTGGCTTGCCTCCTACTTTCTTTTTTTAAATTAACATATATTAGTTTCAGATGTACAATATAATGGCTTGATATTTGTATATATTGTAAAATTACCTCCTACTTTCTAATTCACATTTCTTCACTTTTGTTTCCTTTGTTATTGTTCTTATTTCATCCTTTAATTTTTGAGATTAAGATTTTTATGTTCATTTCTGGGGAAAATTAAAATGGGGTTTAAAGGTGTTTACCTAGTACAAAGTTTCCAGATTTGTGATTGCTGTAGGGTAAAGCTCGCCTGCGTGGTTGGTTAGTCTACAAGTATATTTATCCCCTTTACTTGAATTAACTTCAGATTAAAAAAATAACAGACTTCTCTTGAAAGATTGGGAAATTATGTTACATAAATTAATAGATTTATGAAAGGTTGGGAAATTAAATTACATAAATTGATAAAATTTGAGTCTGCCAAGAAAAAGAATTGTTGTTTCTATGAAAACTAAGAAGAATGCTTCAGAAAGACCAGATAAGGATGAATGCTAATAAAATACACATCGAATTGGGTGTGGGTCAGGTGGTTATAAAAGTCTAGAGAAATTTTTAAAGATACGTGCATTTTGTTGTATATTTATTTCCTTCTCAATTTTAGAAGTGTCTTCCTCACATTATCCAAGCATGTTTAAATTTTATATTAAGTATTTATCTCCCCCTCCTCAGTAAAATACTTGTTGGTTTTCTGATCGTACTACTGCTATTTCCTTTACTAATAGTTAAGGTAAACATTCCAGAGTGGTTTTTTGATGAAATATTTAAAAATGATCTCCCATGTAGGGGATTGAGAGGTATAAACTATTATGTATAAAATAAGCTACAAGAATGTATTGTACAATGCAAGGAATATAGTCAATATTTTTAATAACTATAAATGAAGTATAACCTTTAAAAATCACGAATCACAATATTGTACACCTATAACATATAGTATTGTACATCAACTATACTTCAATTTAAAAAAGAAATAAATACATTATATGCATAGAATCACATTACTTATAAGTAACCCAGAACTGTTGACAAGAAATTAATACTAAAATTAACTAAATTTAGACCTTAAAAAAATTATCTCCCATAATAGGAATTCTACTGCCTCATAATTTTTAGCATCGGATACACAGAACATATATCCTCTGTGTATCGAAATATCTCATCATATTAGGAGGACAATTCTTGTACGTTTTTTTCCCCTCTGACTTCTGTTGTCCACAGTGGAGAGCATACCTCAATTTCGTTTTTTTACTGAAATGTTTTTGCCTAATTAGAAACTGAAACTACAGAGTTACTTATTGAGTCAATCATTTTCTCAGATGTTCTCTTCTCAGATTTTTATTGTCAAAAGCATTTCTTGCATGCCTGCTAAGAAAAGACCTTTGTACTCAATGCTCTATGAAGTACTACTGCAGAGCATATTGAAAGCTCTGGAATGCTTAGGATAATATGTACCATGGCTTCTCATATTTCTGCACTGTGGTATCCCTTATGCCCAAGAAGAAGGTGTAAAGGAAGATGAACAGCAGCAGCAACAACAATTACAGTAATATTAGCAGCAGTAAGCATATGTATAGAATTGTTTAGTACAAAAACATGGATAGAATGATTGGTAAAGAAGTAAAGTCAGTGACATTAAGATTACTTTTGGTTGTGCAAGCTTAGTTTTGATAAGATTTAATCATCCTATTCTAAGAGGAAAAGGAACCATTATTCCCCTGAGAGCCTCCCTATGATAATATTTTTTTCCTAGACCTTCTAGTGTTGTGATGTCAAATATGGTAGAGGCTAGCTATGTGTGGTTAAATTTAAATAAGTTAAAAAATAACAAATTCATTTCCTCAGTTGCACTAGGCAGATTTCGAGGGCTCACTGGCCACTTGTGGCTCTTGGCTATCATACTGGATCCTGTAGGAATCGAACATTTCCATCATCATTGAAAATTCTGTTGGGCAGCACTGTTTATCTTCCATGTCTCTACTTTACCTTTCTTTTGTGTGTGTGTGTGTGTGTGTGTGTGTGTGTCTGTCTGTCTGTTACAGTTATAATGACTACTTTAATATTCTTGTTTGCTAATTCTAACCCTTGTGTCAATTCTTTTTGTTTTAATTGAGATGCAGTTGATTTATAATATTATAGTGGTTTACATCAGCACTGCTGGTGTAGTGGTAACATGCAAGAGCCCCAATATTATCATATTAGCTTCAGGTATACAACATGACGATTCAAAATTTTTATAGATTATACCCCATTTAAAGTTATGAGAAATATTGGCTATATTACCTGTGCTGTACAATATATCCCTGTAGCTTCTTTATTTTGTACATAGTAGTTTGTACCTCTTAATTCCATACCGCTATCTTGCCCCTCTTTCTTCTCCCCATTGGTGACCACTAGTTTGTTACCTGTAACAGTCTGTTTCTTTTTTGTGATATCCACTAGTTTGTTTTATTTTTTAGATTCCATATATAAGTGATAACATATAATATTTGTCTTTTTCTGACTTATTTCATTAAGCATAATACCCTTCAGATACATCCATGTTGTTGCAAATGGGAAAATTTCTTTTTTTATGGCTGAGTAGTATTCCATTGTGTGTGTGTGTATGTGTTTCATATCTTCTTTATCCATTCATCTGTTGACGGACACTTAGATTGCTTCCATATCTTGGCTGTTGTAAATAATGCTTCTGTGAACATTGGGATACATATATTTTTTCTAATTAGTATTTTTGTTTTCTTCAGATTTATACCCAGGAGTAGAATTGCTGGATGGTATGGTGGTTCTATTTTTAGTTTTTTGAGGAACCTCCATACTGGTTTCCAAGTGGCTGCACCAATTTACATTCCCGCCACCAGTGCACAAGTGTTCCCTTTCTCTACATCCTTGCCAACATTTGTTATTTGTGGTCTTTTTGATGATAGCCATTCTGACAGGTGTGAGGTGCTATCTCACTGTGGTTTTGATTTGCATGTCTCTGATGATTAGCAATGTTAAGCATCTTTTCATGTGCCTGTTGGCCATCTGTATGCCTTTTTGGGAAAAATGTCTATTCAGGGTCTTCTGTTCTTTTTTTAACCAGGTTGTTTGTTTTTTGATATTGAGTTGTTTGAGCTGTATATATATTTTGTATATTAACCCCTTACTGGCTGTATCATTTGCAAATATTTTCTCCCATTCAGGAGGTTTTCTTTTCATTTTGTTGATGGTTTTCTTTGCTGTGCAAAATCTTTTAAGTTTAATTAGGTCCCGTTTGTTTATTTCTGCTTTTGTCTCCTTTGCCTTAGGAGACAGATCCAAAAAAATATTGCTACGATTTATGTCAAAGAGTGTTCTAACAATGTTTTCTTCTAGGAGTTTTATGGTTTCTGGTCTTACATTTAGGGATTTAATCCATTTTGAGTTTATTTTTGTATATAGTGTTGAGAATGCTCTAATTTCATTCTTTTACATGTAGCTGTCCAGTTTTCCCAGCACCATTTATTGAAGAGGCCGTCTTTCCTCCATTGTATGTTCTTTCCTCCTTTGTCATGTATTAATTGACCACTGGTGTGTGGATTTATTTCTGGGTTCTCTATTCTGTTCCATTGATCTATGTGTTTGTTTTTGTGCCAGTGTTATATGGTTTTGATTACTGTAGCTTTGTGGTATAGCCTGAAGTCAAGGAGCATGATACCTCCAGCTCTGTTCTTTTTTCTCAAGATTGTTTTGGCTATTTGGGGTCTTTTGTGTTTCCACACGAATTTTAAAATTATTTGTTCTAGTTCTTTGAAAAATGCCATTAGTATTTTGATAGGGATTGCATTGAATTTGTAGATTACCTTGAGTAGTATTATTAATACTACAATATTAATTCTTCTAATCCATGAACACAGTATATCTTTCCATCTGTTTGTGTCATCTTCAATTTCTTTCATCAGCATTGTATGGTTTGCCAAGTACAGGTCTTTTACCTCATTAGTTAGATTTATTCCTAGATGTTTTATTCTTTTTTTTTTTGCGGTACGCGGGCCTCTCACTGCTGTGGCCTCTCCCGTTGTGGAGCACAGGCTCCGTACGCACAGGCTCAGCAGCCATGGCTCACGGGCCCAGCTGCTCCGCGGCATGTGGGATCTTCCCGGACCAGGGCACGAACCCGTGTCCCCTGCATCGGCAGGCGGACTCTCAACCACTGCGCCACCAGGGAAGCCCCTGTTTTATTCTTTTTGATGTGCTTGTAAATGGGATTGTTTCCTTAATTTCTTTTTCTGATAGTTTGTTGTAAGTGTATAGAGATGCAACAGATTTCTGTATATTAATTTTGTATTCTGCAACTGTACCGAATTCACTGATGAGTAGACTAGAGAATTGTTTAACAGCCTTCAAATCTAGTAGTAGTCTGCATTCAATCTGCTTTGCAAGAGTCTTTATTTGTCTCCACTTTGAACAAAATGAAACTGGAAATCCAATGCAAAGCACTAGAGGTACAGTCTATACAAGAAAGACTACTTAGAACTCCAGTCAGAAGAACCATACTCAAAAGAAAGGCTTTAATGACTGGGGAATAAATATTTAGGTTAAAAATAAAATTCTTAAGGTATACGTATTGATAAGGATGTAGGCTAGGCTTCATGTGACAGACACCCAAAATATTAGCGATTTACTCCAGAGAAAAGTTTATTTTCCTTTCACATAAAGGTGTAAATTAGCATAGTTATCTATGGTAGCAAATAAACCCTCAAATTGTAATGACTGAGACACAATGGAAATTTATTTTTCACTCACGTAACAGGTCAAATGGATGATCCTGGTCAGTGGGTAGCCCTGCTCCACATGGTGCTTCAGGAATCTAGGCTTTTCCATCTTGTAGCTCTGTCATTTTCATAACTTTCTGCATATTACATAGAGAAATAGGAAAGAAGGTATGAAGCATGCATAGCTTTTCAAAGACCCAGTCTAAAATCTTCACGCGTTAGCTCTCACATTCTGTTGGCTACAGCTCAGTCACATGACCACATCTAACTATTAGGGAGGCTGAGAAATGTAGTCTTTATTCTGGTAGTATATTTGTTCAGCTAAAGTCAAGAGTTTCCATTTCTGTCATAGTTACCTATTACTTTGTAATAAATTACCCCAAAACATAAGGGCATGGAAGAATAACCATTTGCTTCACAGTTTCTGTGGGTTGAGAATCTGGTTGCAGCCTAGCTGGAGCCTCTGGCTCTGGATCTCTCAGAGGTTACAGTCAAGGTATCAGCCAGGGCTGCAGTCATCTCAAGGCTGTATTTGGGGAGGATCCCTTCCAAACTCACTCAGTTGACTGTCAGCAACCTCAAAAGTTCTGCTTCTAAGCTCACCCACACCACCATTTGCAGCTGCTAGGTTCTCATTGGCTATCGTCAGAGAGATTGGTTTCTTGCCATGTGGGTGGTGAGAGATGCTCTTTGCTCTTGTTTCTTTACAAAAGAACCAGAAGGCTCAAGGTTGAGTCACTTGCCCTAAAACTGCAAACCAAGAAGGAATTCCTGTTGCAGCCCTTCCCAGGAGTGGAATTTTAAACCAATCAGTCTGGAATTTCTTGGTCAGCACTGGTGAGCTAATCTGCCTAAGACCCCCACCGCCCCCAACACACCTTCCTTTTCCCCTAAGGGAAGGTCATCTTGCCTGAAAAAACCCACTCTTTTAACTTCCTTGTCCCACCCTCTTTCTGCCTATAAAAACCTTCCATTTTGGTTTTTTTGTTCTTGTTGTTTTTTACAGTCTAGTGTTTATTTTATGTTATGGCAGTTACACGTGAATTTCAAAAATTTAAAACATAAAAAGTGGTTAAGGACTGCCGGCTTAAAAAAAATGCACAACGTGAGAGTTGTGAGTTAAGTTTTACTTGGGGCAAAATGAGGACTATAGCCCGGGAGATAGCATCTCAGATAGCTCTGAGAAACTGCTCCAGAGAGGAAGGGGGGAAGGTCAGTACACATGTGATTTTGGTCAATCGGGAGAACATGCAAACAAGCACATATTTTTTTGCAAAAAGTTTCTGCTAGTCTTGTGATGGTACTGCTAGTCATGAGGAGCAGATGTGACCATGAAGGATTTTAGTGCTTTTCTAGACATGAGGAGATACAAGTATCGGGCTCATGAAATCATCTCCTTGAAAATATCTATCTGAAGATCTGTTCTGCCAATTTTTCCCAGAGCACAGAATGCCTCATTTCTGCTCTCCACCCTGAACTCCTTTCAGGGGGGTATTGAAAGTCAGCCGCTGCAGCAGCACCTGATTTAATCCTTGTAGAGGTAGATGGCAACTGCCAATTTGTATTTGACAGGACTAACATTTGTATCAACCGTTGATAAATGTCTAAGATTGTTTATTATACAGCAGGGTACAATAGTAGTGCCAATGCCAACAGGGCACTATGGAAATTAGTCTAAAAATTATCATTTGGGCTTCCCTGGTGGCGCAGTGGTTGAGAGTCCGCCTGCCGATGCAGGGGACACGGGTTCGTGCCCCTGTCTGGGAAGATCCCACATGCCGCAGAGCGGCTGGGCCCGTGAGCCATGACCGCTGAACCTGCGCATCCGGAGCCTGTGCTCCACAATGGGAGAGGCCACAACAGTGAGAGGCCCGCATACCGCAAAAAAAAAAGTAAAATAAATAAAATTATCATTTATCTTTATACAAGCAACAACACTTACTGCTGTTTTAGAATTTTGAGATATAGTCTGCTTCTAACGCTAAGCAGTCCTTGAACATTTTTAATGTTATACAGTGTTATAGTAATTAGTTTGGCAAATGTTTCAAAATAAAGTAGAAATATATTCATAACATGACAGAAATGCACATCCTGTTTTGTTTTCAATAAGAACCATAATAGGTACAGGTCAGAACTCTTACCTATGTGAAATAATTTACACATGGATGAGTGCTATAATATCACCATCTAAAATAATCACTAAATAGGGGCTTCCCAGGTGGTGCAGTGGTTAAGAATCCGCCTGCCAATGCAGGGGACATGGGTTTGATCCCTGGCCTGGGAAGATCCCACATGCTGCAGGGCAACTAAGCTCCTGCACCACAACTACTGAGCCTGTGCACCTAGAGCCCGTGAGCCATAACTACTGAGCCTGTGTACCTAGAGCCCGTGCTCCGCAACAAGAGAAGCCACTGCAAGAAGCCCGTGCACCACAACAAAGAGTAGCCCCCCCTCGTCACAACTAGAGAAAGCCCCCACGCAGCAACGAAGACCCAACACAGCCAAAAATAAAAACAAATAAATAAATTTATATTTTTAAAAACTTATTAAAAAATAAAATAATCACTAAACACAATTCTTTTTCAGAAATAAGCAAAGGAAAAACCTTCCATTTTGCACAACTCCTGTGAGTATCTCTCAGCTGGCCAGATGAGATGCTGCCTAAATTCGTGAATTGTTTAATAAGCCAATTGGATCTTCAAATTTACCAGGTTGAATTTTGTTTTTTAACAAGGTAGTAGTTGAAGGAGCAGTATCCATAAAGAACCCTGTGAATTACAGGGAAGGGAAGCAATGCTGCTTCAGAACCAGGTGATAAAATGAGGCTGTTGTGAAGGAAGAGACCTTCCTCTATCCTTCTAGGTTCCTTTGGCTGGTCTAAGAATTAAAGTGACGTGAAACAGATTAACAGGGAAAAATCAAACAAAAGTTTAATAACATGTACACATGGGAGAGACCCAGGAAATCTGAATAACTCACCAAAATGGCCAAAGTCCTCACCTTAAATACCTCCTCAGCCAAAGACAAAAGATGTTAGAGGTAGTGGTTTTAGGACTGCAAAGGAGAGGAAGGCAATTCACACGGACATGGAAAAGCAAGTGTTAGGGAAACAAACGCCTGCTAGGCCAGGCCACAGCAGAACACAACATCACACCCATAAGTTCCCAGAAATAACTAAGGGAGACTTCGGGTGAGACCTACGGTAAAGGAGCAAATAATCTGTGACATTTGAACTATTCATGTTGAGGTGTTGGCGTTCGTAACCGTGGACTGGTGGGGCCTGAGGAAATCGGAATTGTAAATACAAAATTTGACTAAATAGAATTGGAGCACAGAGAGAATACTGACTTAGTCTAAGGAACTCAAAGCAGCTTCACAGCTCAAGTTAAGAAATGGGAGTCACCCATGTCAGGCGATAGATGTGACTAGAAGGTCAGAGGAGCTGCCTCTGCAATGGGTGACAAATCAAAGCATGTAGCATGTTCTGGGATGAGAAAATGGGACTATAGTGTGGCTAAAGCTGAGCATCGTTTTATAAACGAGGCAGAAGGAGGAAGAGCTGCGTGAGTTCTATCTGTTGGAATTCTTTGAGGTCTGAGATGAATTTCTCCATGGGGGAATTTAATTTGCTTCTGTCAGGCTTCTGGGGATTCTGCTAATCCAAGATCACTCTAATTTCAACTCTCATTTTGAAGTGTTTAATACCACCAGGATGACAAGGATTTGGCCTGAGAGCTGGCTTTCAGTTCTAAATTCTCACCAGTGATTCCCTCCCTTTGCTGTACTCACCTGTGAGTGTGATTCTTTCCTTTGGAGTCCCCTGGGGCTGGAGGTGAGGGGTGGGAGGTGGGGAGAGATATTTTCATGAAAAAGTTTACCCAGATACCTAGGTCACCAAATAATCAGAAACAGAAGGAAAGTCATTTTTCTGATGAAAGAGGCTGGCATTATATTTACCGGCATTTTTCTCTACTGAGAAGACTATTTCCAAAATCTTTGCTTTAGAAAATGTTGGGTAAAGGAAAGAACATGGAATGGCTGGTCCAAATGTCAGAGAGATTGGTTTTTTTTTCCCCTAAACATCTTTTATTTACTCACCGCTTTGCTTGTCACCGATGGAGTTTAAATGCCAGAGCTAATTTTTAGTCTGGTCCCTAGTTCAGTGACATAGAACTTCAGTTGCCTCCTATGTAAAAATAGAACACTAATGCATACTGTACTCATTTTCAACGGCTGCCCTAACAAAGTACCACGCATTGGGTGGCTTAAAACAATAGAAATTTATTGTCTGACAGTTCTGGAGGCTAGAAGTCCACAGTCAAGGTGCTGGCAGGGCCATGCTCCCTCTTCCTAGCTTCGGGTGGTGGCCATCAATCCTGGGTGTTGCTTGCCTTGCAGTTGCCTCACTCCACCGTCTGCCTCTGGTATTACATGGTGCTCTCTCTTGTGTCTGCCCCAGTTCCCCTTTTCTTATTAAGGACATCAGTCATATGGAATTAAGCACCCACCCTACTCCAGCATGACCTCATTTTATCAATAGTTAACATTTATCTACAACAACCCTATTTCCAAATAAGGTCACATTCTGAAATACTAGGAGTTAGGACTCCACCTATCTTTTTTTGGAACTCAATTCAACTCATAACACATGCCTTTTAGGTCACTCCCTTCTGTCTTCCTCAGTACACACCATGCATATCTTATATGCCTCAGTTATAGCACTTGTCATTGTTTAGAATAAACTATTATTGACATGTAGCATACATACAGATGAAAACATACAAACTACAAATGTACATCTTGAGGAACGATCACAAAATTAACACACACGTTACCATCACCCAGATAAAAAAGAGGACATTACCAGCACCCCAGAACCCTCCTCATGCCCCCTCCGAGTTACATTCCTTCCTAACCAAAGGTAGTCACCATCCTGATTTCTAATATTATAGATTTGTTTTGCCTGTTTTTGAAGTTTACATGATTAGAATGATTCTGTTCCTATTCTGTCTTTTGTGTCGTTTATTTGATAGTATGTTTGTGGGTTAATGCAAATTGTCAGTGTAGCAATCCTTTATTTTCTTTTCTGCATAGTAGTCCATTGTATGACTATATCATATTTATTTATCCATTACACCGTTGATAAACATTTAGGTTGTTTTAAGTTTGCACTCTTACAAATAATGTTGTCAAGGACTTTCTTACATACATCTTTGATACATGTAGGTATGCATTTCTGTTTTGTATATCTGTAGGAGTAAATAGCTGGATCTTAGATTTTACATATGTTTGGCTTGAGTACATTACTGTCAAACAAGTTTTCAATGTTTGTAGCAATTTATATTTCCTTCAGAGGTATACATTTGTCTATTCTCGTGCCCAAAACAGTAGCATATAAAAGTTTCAGTTGCTCCAGATTCTTTTGTGGTACCCAATATGGGATACTATCAGTTTGTTAAGTTATAACTATTCTTTGGGTATGTAATGGTATTTTACACAGATACTGGTTTTAATTTAAACTGCCTCATTGACTAGTGTTTTCATGTTTATTGGCCATTTGAATATCTGCTTTTTTGATGTGCCTCTTCTGACATTTCACCCCTATATTTACCTACTGAATTGTCTACATTAAAAAAATTACTTTGTAGCCAATCTTTCTATATTCTGGATATATACTTTTTCAGTTGTGTGTATTGTAGGTATCTTCTCCCAACCTGTAGCTTGAATTTTTTTTTTTTGTAGCTTGAATTTTGTTTGTCATAATGACATCCTTTTATATACATCTTTTGTTCAATTTATTCCTAGGTATTTGATTTTTATGCTATTTCAAATGATTATGTTGCTGTTATTTTTTCTTTTTTTAAAATTGAAGTATAGTTGATTTACAATTGTTAGTTTACATTAGATTTACAATTGTTAGTTTACTAACAACTTACAATTGTTAGTTGTGTTAGTTTCTGGTATACAGCAAAGTGATTCAGTTATACACACACACACATATATATATATATATATATTCTTTTTCATTTTTTTTTCCACTATAGTTTATTATAGGATATTGAGTATAGTTCCCTGTGCTATACAATAGGACCTTGTTGTTTATCCATTCTATATATAATAGTTTGCATCTGCTAGTCCCAAACTCCCAATCCAACCCTCCCACTGCTACTTGGCAACAACAAGTCTGTTCTCTATGTCTGTGAGTCTGTTTCTGTCTCATACATAAGTTCATTTGTGTCATATTTTAGATTCCACATATAAGTGATATCATATGGTATTTGTCTTTCTCTTTCTGACTTACTTTGCTTAGTATGATAATCTCTAGGTCCATCCATGTAGCTGCAAATGGCGTTATTTCATTCTTTTTTATAGCTGAGTAATATTCCACTGTATATGTATATACAACATCTTCTTTATCCACTCATCTGTCGATGGACATTTAGGTTGTTTCCATGTCTTGGCTATTGTAAGTAGTGTTGCTATGAACATAGGGGTGCATGTATCTTTTCAAATTAGAGTTTTGTCCTGATGTATGCCCAGGAGTGGGATTGCTGGATCATATGGCAACTCTATTTTTAGTTTTTTGAGGATGATTCGCAGTTCTAATGTCAAAGTATCAATCTTTCTTTTATATTTGGTGTTCTTTGGATTCTATTTAAGAAATCTTTGCTTACCCCAAAGTCACGAAGACATTCTAAATTATCTTCTGAAAACATTGTCTTAGTTTTTGCATTTAGAGCTACAATCCACCTGAAATTAATTTTTATGTACAGTATGATATAAGAATCAAGACTCATCCCCCACCCACCCCAACCCATGACTATCCAATTAACCCAACACCATTTACTGGAAAAAAAAAAAAAAAGTCTATTCCTCATCACTCTGTAGTGCCATCTTTGTCAACACTCCACGTATCCATATATATAAGGTCTGTTTCTAGAATCTGTTTGATTGCTTTTTCTAACTCTTCTTGCACTAAAGCACATCGTCTTCATTCCTGAAGGTTTATGATAAGACTTGATATCCAGTAATATAAACCCTCTAACTTTGTTCTCTTTAAGGGTCATCTTGGCTGTTCTGGCCTTTTTGCATTTTCATGTAAATTTTCTTATCAGATTGTCAATATTATTATTATTATTTATTTTTTTGGCTACACCACGTGGCCTGAGGGATCTTAGTTCCCTGACCAGGGATCAAACCCAGGCCATGGCAGTGAAAACGCTGAGTCCTAATCACTGGTCCACCAGGGAATTCCCCAGATTGTCAATTTTATTATTATTATTTTTCTTTTTTGCGGTACGCGGGCCTCTCACCGTTGTGGCCTCTCCCGTTGCGGAGCACAGGCTCCGGATGCGCAGGTCCAGCGGCCATGGCCCACGGGCCCAGCAGCTCCGCAGCATGTGGGATCTTCCCGGACCGGGGCACGAAACCGTGTCCCCCGCATCGGCAGGCGGACTCTCAACCACTGCGCCACCAAGGAAGCCCCGGATTGTCAATTTTAACAAAAAAAATCCTCTGGCATTTTGATTGTGATTGCCTTGGGTCTATAGATTGTTACGGGGTGCCTTGATTCTTCCACAACATTGAGTCTTTCGACTCATGAACATGAACCTTCCATTTTTTTAAAGGTGTCCTTTAATTTTTCAATAATGTTAAATATTTTTTTTGTAGAAATTTTGCAGCTTTCATTAGATTCCTTCCTAGATGATTGATGCCTTTGAAGCTATTTAAATTTTTTTGCTTTTTTAAAAAACTTTTTTTAAGAGCAGTTTTAGATTCACAGCAAAATTAAGAGAAAGATACAGAGATTTCTCTTACGCACCCTGCCCCTAAGTATGCGTAGCCTCCTGCATTATCAACATCCTCCACGAGAGTGGTATATTTGTTACAACTGATGGACCTACATATCATAATCACCCAAAGCCCATAGTTTACAGTAGGGTTCGCTCTTGGTGTTGTACGTTCTATGGGTTTGGACAAATGTATAATGACATGTATCCATCATCTTAGTATCATAAAGAGTATTTTCACTGTCCCCCTGCCACCTCCCGCAAATCCTCTGTGCTCACCTATGCATCCCTCTCCACTGTATTCCCCTCCTGCCCCCCACGACCCCTGGCAACCACTGATTTTTTTTTTTTTTTTACTGTCTTCATAGTATTTCCTTTTCCAGAATATCATATTATCATACAGTTAGATCTGTTCTCAGATTGACTTCTTTCACTTAATAGTATGCATTTAAAGTTCCCCCATGTCTTTTCATGGCTTGATAGCTCATTTCTTCTTAGTGCTAAATAATATTCCATTGTCTGTATGTACCACAGTTTATCCATTAACCTACTGAAGATAGATATCTTGATTGCTTCCACATTTTGTCAGTTATGAATAAAACTGCTGTAAACATCTGTGTGCAGATTTTTGTATGGATATAAGTTTTCAACTCCTTTGGATAAATACCAAGGGCAAATTGTATTACTGTATTTAAATTTTTTAATTTTATACAATTTATTATTGTATACTGATCTCATATCCAGCAATCTTGCTAAATCTGTTCATTAGTTCTAATAGTTTTCTAGAGACCTGTTGGCTTTCCATATGTGATCTTGTCCTATATGAATAATGATATTCATATTTCCAATCCACTTATTTTTTTGTCTTTCCTTATTACATTGGCTGGGGGCCTCTGGTACAATATTAAATAGAATTGTTGGTAGTGAATATCTCTGTCTTATTCCTGTTCTCAAGAATTAAGCTTCCAGTCTTTTGCTTCAAATGCCATGTTTGCTATAATTTTTTATTGACACCTATGATCAGATTAGGGAAGTTTCTTTCTATTCCTGATATGCTAAGATATTTTATTACGAATAATTTTGAAAATTTTATCAGATGCTCTTTTTGCATCTATTGAGACAACCACATGATTTTTCACCTTTGTTCTGTTGATGTAGTGAATTTGCATTGACTGCATTAAAGTATTAAACCAACTTTGCGTTCTTGAAGTAAACGTAACTGAGCCTTGATGTAGTCTTTTATATCTAGCCAAAATAATCTTTGCTAATATTTGTTTAAGGTTTTTTTGTCTATGTGTTTGGGTGAAATTAGCTTGTAATTTTCCTTTCTTAGAATATTTCTGACAGATTTGAGTATGAAGCTTATGCTGGCCTCAAAATAAATTGAAAAATATTATTTATTTTACTAGTCTTTGAAGAGTTTGTGTGAGATTGGTGTTATTTCTTTCCTTAAATATCTTGAAGACTTCACTAGCTAATCAGTGTGTGCCTGGAAGATTGTTTTGTTAACTTGTTATTTTGGAATGATTTTAGACTTACAAAAAATTTGTGAAAACAGTGCAGATAGTTCCTGTATACCAATAGTTCTTAACTGGGGGTGATTTTGCCCCTCCAGAGGACATTTGCAAATATATGAAGACATTTTACTTGGTCACAATTTGGGAGCGGAGGGAGGTAGTGCTAATGGCATCTGATGGGTAGAGGCCAGGGGTGCTGCTAAACCTACAGTACACAAGACTGGCCCTCATGACAAAGAATTATCCAGCCCACGGTGCCAGTAGTGCTGATACTGAGAAACCTTGAATGAGGTCATTCATATCGGCTCTTCAGACTCATATTTCAGGTACAAGAACTAGAAAACAAGCTTGTATTAGAAAAATTGAACTATAAATTATTTTAGTCGGATATTATGATCATTATGTATGTATATATATCATGGATGTTTTATCGCATATAGATGTCCCAGTTCATTCAGGAAAACACAAACCATTCTAGATATTTTAATAGTAAGGGCTTTAGTACAGTGAATTGATGCTTATAAAATCATCGAAGCGGGAGGGGCAGTGAGAGTCAAGGGAGAGCGGGTGCTACCTTTCAGACACTCAGAAAGTAGAGAATAGGATAACAGTTGCCAGTGATCTCAGCTGCCCATAACACTGAACTGGGTGATTTGCAGAAGTTCATCCAAAAGCTTTTGCGAACTTCGCATCTGCCTCTTGCCGGTGCATCTGCCTTCTTGAGAGGAGAAATGCTAGTTTATACTTCTCTTCCATCTTCCTAATGGCCTATAAATTGGAACCTTATTGGCAAGGAATTCTTGGCAATGTCATTATCCTTCCAGCCCCTTAAAGAGGAAAGGATAGAAAGGGGTGAGGACAGTGCTGAGTTAACAGCAGACAGTATGGTACCGTCCAACCATTGGGTTACGCAACATTCTTACACCCCCTCGTGTCCATATTTATCTTCCATACAAAAGTAATAACAAAGCATCCCATTTCTGCCTAATATGATGCAGTTATCACTTCTTCAAACAAAAACATCCACCCTCTTCCCCCAAAAGTGAAGTCTCAGCGTTCCATGAGTCACTAGCTATATCCGGGTAATAATCATTCTTTTCTAATACAATCACAATCATCCTTTGATATGTAACTGCAAATTAAAATGTTAATATTCACCATTATGACTTATATAGAAGAGTAGTAAAAGGGAGAGAGAGAGAAAAAATTATACTCTGGCTATGGGAGAAACAGTATTATAGATTGTTGCTGGTTTAGAGCATATACCATATTTTGTATGAGGGCATGTCAGCCCCTCATCTTGTTGTCACTGAACCTGAACTGAGTTGAATTTATTCAGCTATAATTGAATCTTCCACAGGCCATTCTACTGTTCTGTACTGCCAGCTGCTTTGTGTTGATGGGATACATGGTAAAATAAGCGAATCCTGTGGGTACGATCACTTCTTTTACTGTAAAATGGAATCCATTGTCAGAAGCTGTGTTGCGTGAGATACCACGGTGGTAAATCGTCATTTGGAAGTTTGTCCGTGGTGTTGCTAGCAGAAGAGCTGTGGCCAGGGAAAGCATACAACTATCCAGTATAAGTATCTATTCCAGTGAAAACAAATTACTGCCCTTCCCATGATGATTTCTAAGGAAATCAACCTGTTACCCTGTGGATAACTGTACCCTCAAAGGAATTGTGCCATGTCAGGAGCTCAGCATTTATTTATGTTAACAGTTGGGCCTTCACACTGGCTTAGATAGATGAACCTTAGTGAGGAACACGCATGTCGGTGATCCCAGCAAAACCTCGGTGTGTGCCATCTGCCCACCTTACTTGAACTTGCGGAGCAAATACTTGAATGGCCATGGAAAGAGGCTGCTAATGACCTACAGAACAGGACATCTTGATCACCTAATTATTGAAAGCTGCCTCAGCAATGAATGGTCTATGAATTCACTTGAGACTCAAATGTCCTTGTACACTGTGTCCATTGTGCGAAGTTGATCCCTAGACCTCCTTGTCACCAGTTTTCCAATCTTGTTCCCTCTAAGTGCCTGACAATGTGGCCAAAGTGTTAGCCCCTGCCCGCGAATCTAAATAGGTCTGTATAGATCTGGCGATCTCTCTTTCTGGGCAAACTGAACAACTAGATGCACTGCTTATATGAGATGAATGCTCCCAGTGGGAGTGTCCCTTTTCCTCATTGTCATTCAGGGCTACCCTGAGTGCAGCTATTAACGCTACAGCTATCCACTTCTGGCTGATAGCAATTTATTGTGTATCATCATCTGCAAACTAGTTCCGCATTTTTCCTTCCTTAACTAACTGGTGATAGGGATGAGTTAAAGGAGAGCTGACAATTCATCAGGAGTAGGTGCCACTCCTAGCTGCTCAAGCTAAACATTGAAAACAGAAGCTCTGCTACATTTACCCTTATCAGTAAATTCCTACCTGGTCTAGTGCTCTTAAAATCCAGTCTCAGCTTTTTGTTCATATAAATTGGCAAAATATTGCAATCCTTTTGATGACCTTCCTGGGTCAGTCCTTGTACACATCCCCATAGAGCAAGGATTAGCAAACTCTGGCTTGTGAGATGACAACCTGTTTTTGTCAATAAAGTTTTATCAGAATACTATGATGCCCATTTTTTAACATATTGTTTATATCTGCTTTTGCAACAACAGTGTTGAATAGTTGTAACGGAGATTCTATGGCCTGCAAGCCTAAAATATTTTCTATGCAGCTCTTTAAAGAAAAAATGCCAATCCCTGCCCTAGATTACAATAGAATATAACTCTAGTTTTATATCTAGAAGCAATGAGAGATGGTGGAGGTGCATTTGAGGAGAATCAGGATCTGCTTTAAGGGAAAAAATTGTGGGGTCTTCAGGCCTGGGAGGAAGGAAGTGCTAATTTCACTGGAACAGAAGAATGCAGATGTTCAGGCTTCTCAGTTCATTGGAATGCACACGTAAATATAATCATTTCAGTATTCAGGATCTCACTCCTTTTCAATTAACATCCAAAGTTTCACATAAGAGACTTGACAAGGAAGTGACTGCTGTTTATATTGTAATTCTGCAATCTTCAGTATAATAATTTAAATGTTTTGGGTTTTTTGTTTGTTTGTTTTTTTGGACATATCAACCCCTGAAACTACAAAAGATAAGAGACTTTTTCAAGGGATTCCTAGAAGTTCTATGGTTCTCTCTTGGTACTTTGACCCAAGATTTTAAAGCCCTAATCTTGTCATTTTACTTCTTTTTTAAAAAATTATTGTTTATTTAGGTAACATTGGCTTATAACATTATATGTTTCATGTGTACAACATTATATTTCTACTTCTGTGTACCCTACAGCGTGCTCACCACCCAAAATTTAGTTTTCATTCATCACCATACATTTGATCCCCTTTGCCCATTTTGCCCCGTCCTCTCTGGTGACCACTACTGTGTCGTCTGTATCTATGTATTTGCTTTTGCTTGGTTTAGTTTGTTAATTTATTTTGGTTTTTTTTCTTTGTTTGTTTTTTAGATTCTACATATAAAAGAAATCATGCAGTATTTGTCTTTCTCTGTCTGACTTATTTCTCTTAGCATAATACCTTGAGGTTCATTTTTGTTGTCCAAATGGTAAGATTTCATCTTTTTTTATGGCTGAGTAGCATTCCATTGTACATATATACCACATCTTTTTTTATCTATTCATCCACTGATGGGCCCTTAGGTTTTTTCCATATTTTGGCTCTTGTTAATAATGCTGTGCTGAACATAGGGGTGCATATATCTTTTCTAATTAGTGTTTTCATATTTTTTGGATAAATACCCATAAATGGGATAGCTGGATCATACAGTAGTTAGTTCCATTTTTAATTTTTTGAGGAACCTCCATACTGTTCTCCATAGTGGCTGTACCAATTTACATTCCCACCAACAGTGTAGTTGGGTTCCCTTTTCTCCACATCCTTGTCGCCATTTGTTATTTCTTACCTTTTTGATAATAGCCATTCTAACATGTGGAGGTTATATCTCATTGTGGTTTTAATTTGCATGTCCCTCATAATTAGTGATGTTGAACACCTTTTCATGTGCCTGTTGACCATCTGTATGTCTTCTTTGGGAAAATGTCTCTTCAACTCCTCTGCCCGTTTTAAAATCAGGTTTTTTTTTTACGTTGTTGAGTTGTATAAGTTCTTTACATATTTTGGATATTAACCCCTTATTGGATATATCATTTGCAAATATTTCTCCTATTCAGTAGGTTGTCTTTTCATTTTGTTAATGGTTTTCTTTGCCGTACAGGAGAGTTTTAGTTTGATGTAATCCCATTTAGTTTAATGTTTATTTTTGGGTTTGTTTCTCTTGCCTGAGGAGACATATCAAAAAAAAAATGTTTCTAAGACTGATGTCAAGAGCATACTGCCTATGTTTTCTCTAGAAGTTTTATGGTTTCAGGTCTTACATTTATGTCCTTAATCCATTTAAAATTTATTTTTGTATCTGGTGTGTGAAAGTAGTCCAGTTAGATTTTTTTTGCATGTGGCTGTTCAGTTTTCCCAATACTATTTATTGAAGAGGCTGTCATTTCCCCATTGTATGATGCCTCCTTTGTCATAGATTAATTGCTCATATAAGTGTGGGTTCAATTCTGGCTCTCTTACTCTGTTCCGTTGATTTATGTGTCCGTTTTTGTGCCAGTACCATATTGTTTTGATTACTCTGGCTTTTTAATATAGTTTGACATCAGGGAGCATGATACTTTGCAGCTTTTTTCTTCCTTCTCAAGATTATTTGGGGTCTTTTGTGTTTCCATACAAATTTTAGAATTATTTGTTCTAGTTCTGTGAAAAATGCCATTGGTATTTTGATAGGGATTACACTGAATCTGTACATTGCCTTGGGGAATATGGTCATTTTACTGACATTAATTCTTCCAATCTATGAGCACGGTATATCTTTCCATCTATTTGTGTCATCTACAGTTTCTTTCATGAATGTCTTATAGTTTTCCAAGTATAGGTCTTTTACCACCTTGGTTAGATTTATTCCTAGGTACTCTATCCTTTTTGATGCAATGTAAATGAGATTTAAAAAAAAAATCTCTTCCTTATAGTTTGTTGTTAGTGTATAGAAATGCAACAGATTTCTGTATGTTAATTTTGTATCCTGCAACTTTCCTGAGTTTATTTATTATTTTTAATAGATTTTTTGAGGCATCTTTAGGATTTTCATGTATAGTATCCTGTCATCTGCAAACAGTGATGGTTTTACTTCTTCCTTTCTAATTTGATGTCTCTAATTTTGTCTCCTTTTCTGGTTGAAAGTCTAGGACTTCCAATACCATGTTGGAACAAAAGTGGTGAGAGTGGGCATCCTTGTCTTCTTCCTGATCTTAGCTTTTAGCTTTTGACAGTTGAATTTGATATCAGCTGTGGGCTTGTCATATATGGTCATATATGGTCTTTACTGTGTTGAGGTATGTTCCCTCTATACCCATTTTGTTGAGAGGTTTTATCAATATAATAAATGGACATTGAATTTTGTCAAAAGCTTTTTCTATTGAGATGATCATATGATTTTTATTTTTCAATTTGTTAATGTGGTGTATCACATTGATTGATTTGCAAATATTGAACCATACTTGCACCCCTGGGTTAAATCCCAGTTGATCATGGTGAATGACCCTTTTAATGTATTATTGAATTTGGTTTGCTAATATTTTGTTGAGGATTTGTGCACCTGTGTTCATCGGTGATATTGGCCTGAAATTTTCTTCTTTTGTTGTGCTTTTGTCTGGTTTTGGTATACAGGTGATGCTGGCTTTATTGTGTTATGTCAATTTCGCCCTTTATGTTTGTTAATACTTGCTGTACGTATTTAGGTGATCCCTAGGTTGGGTGCATATATATTTACAATTGTATATACTGATCCCTTTATCATTATGTAATGTCTTTGTCACTTATTATAGTCTTTGTTTGAAAGTCTATTTTGTCTAAGTATTGCTACCCCAGCTTTCATTTTGTTTCCATTTGCATGGATACCTTTTTCCATCCCCCCCACTTTCAGTATGTGTGTTTCTGTACATCTCAAGCAAGTTTCTTGTAGGCAGCATACATATGGGTGTTGTTTTTGTATCCATTCAGTCACTCTGTGTTTTGATTGGAGCATTTGGCCCATTTACATTTAAAGTAATTATTGATATGTATGTACTTATTACCATTTTGTTAACTGTTTTCTGTTTGTTTTGTATTCCTTTTTTCTTCTTATGTTCTTTTCCCTTGTGATCTGATGACTGTCTTTAGTGTTATGTTTGGATTCCTCTTTCTTTTTTTGTGTGTATCTACTATATGTTGGTTTGTGGTTACCATGTGTTTTATATACAAGAAAAATTTTTTAAGTTGATCTCTTAAATTCAAATGCATTAAGAAAAACCCTGCATGTTTACTCTCCGCCCCCCCCCCCAAGTTTAATGTTTTTGACTTCATGTTTTACATCTTTTTGTTTTGTGTATATCTTAACTACTTAATGTGGCTGTAGATGATTTTACTACTTTTGTCTTTTAATTTTTATTTTAACCTTTAAACTTTAAAAGTGGCTCATCTACTACATTTACCATATATTTGCCTTTACCAATGAGATTTTTCCTTTTGTAATGTTCATATTTCATATTTCTAGTTGTAGTCTTTTCTTGTCCACTTAGAGAAGTCCCTTTAACATTTCTTGTAAAGCCAATTTAGTGGTGCTGGACTCTCAGCTTTTGCTTGCCTGTAAAACTCTTATCTCTCCTTCATCTGAATGATAGCCTTGACAAGTATTCTTGGCTGTAGGTTTTTTCCTTTCATCACTCTAATTATATCATGTCACTCCCTTCTGACCTGCAGAGTTTCTACTGAAACTTTCTACTGAAAGTCAGTGATAGTCTTATGGGAGTTCCCTTGTATGTAACTGGTTGCTTTTCCCTTACTGCTTTTAAGATTCTCTTTTGATCTTTAAGTTTTGCAATTTTAATTACAGTGTGTCTTGGTGCATTCCTTTTGGGATTGATCTTGTTTGGAATTCTTTGTGCTTCCTGGACCTGGATGCCTGTTTCCATTCCCAGGATAGGAAAGTTTTCAGCTTTTATCTTTTCAAATAAATTCTCTGCCCCTTTCTCTCTCTCTTTTGCTTCTGGGACCCCTGTAATGTGAATGTTAGTATGCTTGATGGTGTCATAGCAGTCTCTTAAACTATTCTCATTTAGAACAATTTCTTCTTCTTTTTTCTGCTTCGCTTGGGTAATTTCGACTACTCTGTCTTCCAGTTCACTGATTTGTTCCCCTGTATCATCTAATCTATTGATTCCTTCTAGTGTAATTTTTCAGTCATTGTACTCTTCAGCTCTGTTTGGTTCTTCTTGTTTATATTTTCTAAGTCTTTGTAAAACTTCTCACTGTGTACATCTTTTCTTCTCCCAGGTTTGTTGAACATGTTTATGATTATTATCCTGAACTCTTTATTGGGTAGATTGCTTATCTTCACTTTGCTTAGTTCTTCTGGGATTTTATCTGGTTCGTTTGTTTGCAACATATTCCTGTGTTGCCTCATTTCACCTGATTCTCTGTGTTTATTTGTAGGTATTGCATAGATTGGTTACATTTCCTGATCTTGGAGAAGTGGGTTTATGCAGGAGATGTCCTATGGGGTCCAGCAGCACACACCCTTCTGGTCCCTTGAGCTATGTGCTCTAGGAACACCCCCTGTGTGCCCTTCTGTTGTGGTGGAGCCAACTACTATGAACACACTGGTAAGTGAGGCTGGTCCCTGGCCCAGTTGGCTGCCAACCCTGCCTGGTTTGGAGCCTGCCAGCTGCGGGTGGATAGGGCCAGGTCTTGGGGTGGCTGGCTGTGCGGCCTGGGGGTGTCTCAGTGCTGGTGCCAGCTGTCTGGTGGGTAGGGAATCCCCTGGCACTAAGGCTAGAGGGAGGGCTCCAAAGTGGCACTTGCCAGCACCAAGGTCCTTGTGGTGGAGTGACCTCCCCGAAATGTCTGCCTCCAGCATCTATGTCCCCACGGGGAGTCCCAGCTGCCTCCTCTTTCTCCAGGAAGCTCTCCAAGATCAGCAAGTGGGTCTGACCTAGGCATCTTTCAAATAACTGCCTCCATACTGGGTCTCGGAGCATGTGAGTTTTTAGCCTTTTAAGAGTGGAGTCTCTGCTCCTTACAGCTCTCCAACTCTCCCACACGCAAGCCTTCAAAGCTAGATGTTCTGGGGGCTCCTCTTCCTGATGAAGGGCCTCAGCTTGTCCTGGATATTCAACTTCTGCAGTTACAGTCACTCCTGGTGCTACCAGTCCCCCAGCACACTGCTGCCTCGTGACAAGTTGAGGATCTTGGGCGTGAGGGGCAGGCTGTCTACCCCCAGCCCCTGGCCACTGCACCTAGTCCCCACTCATCACCCACTGACCCACTCATTGCTCCGAAGCTGGTCCAGGCCTTTCTGCCCTGTTTTAAATGAATTGAATATTCTCTGGAATTCCATTTTACCTTCTCTAGCTATTCCTATTTGAGGAATTTTTTTAGTGGTGTTTTAAAGATTACAATATACATCTTTGACTTACCATAGTTTATTTTATTTTATTTTTTTGCGGTACACGGGCCTCTCACTGTTGTGGCCTCTCCCATTGTGGAGCACAGGCTCCGGACATGCAGGCTCAGCAGCCATGGCTCCGCAGCATGTGGGATCTTCCCGGACCGGGGCATGAACCCGTGTCCCCTGCATCGGCAGGCGGACTCTCAACCACTGCACCACCAGGGAAGCCCTACCATAGTTTATTTTTAAATAGTATTATACTACTTTGTGAGCAGTATAAGAACCTTACAACAATATGGTTCTATTTATCTCCTCTTCCTTTGTGCTCTGTCGTGTGTTTTACTTCTACATACGCTATAAACACCACAAAACATTGTTATTGTTTTTGCTTTAAGTAGCCCATAGTCTCTTAAAGCAGTTTAGATATAAGTGTATGTCTATCTCTTAAACATAATGAAATCGGTCTTTTTTTATTTACCCACATACTTTTCTTGTGTTCTTCATTCCTTCCTTCAGCTCTAAATTTCCATTCCACATCATTTCTCTTTAGCCTGAGTAACTCTTTTAGCATTTCTTGTAGTGCGGCTCTTCTGGAGATGAAATTGCTTCACTTTGGTCAATCTGAAAATGTCTTTATTTTACGTTTGCTTTTGCAGGATATATTTTGCTGCATGTAGAATTCTAGGTTGTCTTTTTCTTCTTCAAGTGCTTAAAGTTGTCTTTTCACTGTCTCTGGTCCACCTTGTTTCTAATAAGAAGTCAGCAATCATTCTTGTTGTTTCCTTGTATGTAATATATAATGGCTGCTGTTGAGATTTCCTCTTTATCTTGGTTTTCGGCAGTTTGAGTCTGATGTGCCTAGGTGTGTGGTGTTGTGTGTGTGTGTGTGTGTGTGTGTGTGTGTGTGTGCGCGCGCATGCACACACATGCTCAGAGTTTGCTAATCGAAACCTTTAAAAAATTTTGGAAAATTCTCAGCCATTATCTCTTCAATGGTTTCTTCGGCCCCATTCTCGCTCCTTTTCCTGTCATACTCTAATTATTACATCTGTGTGTCCCACAGATCTCAGATACTTTATTGTATTTTCTCTCATTTTTATTTTTTCATTTCAGTTTATATAATTTCTTTAACTTTATAGATCTTTTTCTTCCTTGGTGTCCAGGCTGCTTCTGATTCCGTCAAATAAATTCTTCACTTATAATAGCATATTTTTCATTTCTAGCACTTCCTCATGATCCGTTTTTATCATTTCCATCTCTCTGCTGACATTCCCCATATGTTTGTGAAAGTTCTCCGGCTTTTCTAGTAGGTCCTCTAACACATTTTTGTGGTTATTTTAAAGTCCCTCTCTCATAATTCCGATATCTGATTCATCTCCCAGTCTGCTTCTTTCCTCCCATGATCATGGGGTCCATTTCCTTGCTTCTTTGTGTGTCTCATAGTCTTCAGCGTACATTGGACATAGTGTATAAAAGAGCATTAGCGGCTGAAATAAATGATATTTCCTCCAGAAAATCGCTCATCCCTGATTCTGTCAGGAGGCTAAGAATCCCTGGCCCTGTAGAAGCACCAAATAAGCACCAGTGAGACATCAGATGTTTCTTTGTTAATCTACAGCTTTCTGAACCATGAGTGATGTCTCTCTCTGCTTAACAGTCTGAATTCTAGCTTTTCAAGTCACTGGAAGTATCTCTTTGTCCTTCAGTTCCATCCCTACCTTTATGTACCCAAGGAGATCTCCCTATGCTCTACTGTCCTGCTTTCAGTCTGGCAGTTACTGCTTTGCACTCAGTAAAAGCCCAAGTGCTGCAGAGAGATTTCTCATCTCCTCTTTCTGCCTTGCTACTTCTCTGCAATGGGCCACTGTCTCAACTCGGAAGAGGTCTGAGCACCTTATACGGGATCTCTCTAAGCTCTTTTGCTCTCCTTTCAGCCTTCAGCATACTATCTATGTGCCCTTGATGAAGGCCTGTGGGAAAGAGTGGCAGGTAGGTGATACTCTTTCCGTGGCCGGGTTCCTTGGGATTCTAATGCATTATGGAAGCTCACATGCGGTCTTTATAAATTCATTAAAATATGGCTGGTTTCTCTTTATCACCTACTATGAAGTATTCTGTCCTCTTGCAGTTGCTCTGCTAGAATGAAAACACCTATAGGTCTCTACTCTTAAAGAAAGGCCTCTTTACTTTCTAGATTTTCATTTGGTTAGATTTAGTTCTATCCTCAGATCTCTGATGGGTTTAAAAAATTATGATTTTGTAGCTTATCTGGTTTGTTGTTATTGTTAGGGTGGTAGCAACTACCCTTGTGACTTGAACTGAGAAGGCCTCGGCTTTTAATGGCCTCTAATGAATAGGAGACAAAGTCTGGATCCAAAGAAGGGTGGGAAGTAGAATCCAAGATTCTAGCATAAGCCAGAACTCTAAGAAGGGTTGATGTAGAAAATAATGTTTCAAAGGGAGGTTTGTCTGTTTGCATGTGGCTCTAGGATAAGCAGGGAAAGAAAGATCAAAAGAGAAAGAAAGAGAGAAAGAAGGAAAGAACGAAGGAAAGAAGGAAGGAAGGAAGGAAGGAAAGGAAGGAAGGAAGGAAGGAAGGAAGAAGGAAGGAAGGAAGGAAGAAAGAAAAAGAAAGAAAGAAAGAAAGGAAGGAAGGAAGGAAGGAAGAAAGAAAGAAAGAAAGAAAGAAAAGAAAGTAAGCTCACACGTGCTGATTTGGAGACATAATTCATGCTACCTACATGGTCTGAATACCAGATGCCTGGCACTAGTGGGTCAAATCTTCCCTGTGTAATTCATGTGAAACATTGATTTCAGCTCTTCCTATGCCTAGGATAGTCATGACCTACGGTCCTGAAGTACACAGCTGTTCCAAATCACTCGATGCTGGACATCCTAACTGATGTTTTTGCCGTTCACGCATCACCTGGGCCCTCTCATCATTTTACAGAGGAAGGGACTCAAGTGTGTCAGTACAGGAGAGAAAGTAAAGAAGATCTGCACACCATGGTTCCTTAAGATTGAGGGCAGGCTGCACGCTGATATAAGCTACCCTTCCAGTTTCATGGGTGTCATCAACATTGACAAGAGTGGTGGGAATTTCCATCTGATCTGTGACCCAAGTTGTTCATCAGGTTGTGCCCGAGGAGGCCAAGTATAAGTTCTGTGAAGTGAGGAAGATCTTTGTGGGCACCATCCAGATGGACATCTTCTGGATTGATTTGGACCTTGGCCAAATCAATTAGCCATTTCATCAAGTTCTGCTAACCCATGTACATTGATGGGGAGTGCTAACCTGGGACAGATTGATGGTATCACCAACACACACACATACACACACACACACACACACACACACACACACACACACACACACAGAAAGAGAGAGAACCTGACTCTTGACCTGAGTCATGTGTAGGAAGCCAATGGCAATAGCTTTGCCATCAGGCTTTCCCAACATATTCATCATTGGAGAAAACAGCAAACAATGCATTTCCCTGCACCAAAGAAAGAGTACTTGCCTCAGTATTGCTGAAGACAGAGACAAAGACAACAGAGCAATGGGTGGGATGATTTCCAGAGGAGAGAAGTAGAGAGCTTCTTTGGCTAATTAAAGATGTATTAGCATGGAGGAGAAAACAGAAACAAAACGTTATTTTCAGAGAATTACCACCAAAGGAGCATGCACTCACAATTAAAAAAAAAAAAATTACTAAAACACATGAAGAAACAAGCCCAAATAAACAAAAGTCAGCAGAAAAAAATATAAGAAACTAAAGTGTCAGACTCCCAAGATTGATATTGGAATTATTAGACTACACAGCAAGAACGTTTAACCTATCTAAGTTTTAGCTGCATGAATGAAAATGAGAATCTTAAAATCATAGCGCTGAATGAAAATAAAAGCAAGTCCCAAATCAGTAAAATGGGTAAATGAATTTTAATCCATTTATACCACACAATATCATAGAGCAGTTTTAAAAAATGCACTAGAAATATGCATATCAAGATGGGGGAATCTCAGAAATAGATGAGTGAGAAAAACGTTAAAAAATACATATGAATTCTTTATATAAGTTTCAAGACCTGTAAAAATTAAATATTATATTATTTAGGGATACGTAATAAAACTTTTTTAAAGTAGCTAGTAATTTATAATTCAGAATGCTGGTTTCGTATGGATGAAAAGGGGAGGGAGAAGCTCAGAGAGAGGGCATGGTGGGCTTAAAAGATTTATTAGGTTGTGTTTTATTTCTTAAGCCAGGAGGTTTAACGTAGAGGTATTTGTTTTTAGTAACATCACTTAAGTGTATGAGTACCGTTTATTCATTATTTTGTATGAATGAATTATTTTTTTAAAAGCTCAAATAAATCTTGTGTTAAGGTCAGTGGCCTAAATCCTTGCTAGGAAGACCTCACTGAATAAAAAAACCATTTTCTTTCTTGGAAGACAAAATATCAAATAGGTCCATCTAGTGGTGAATTAGAGAATCTCAAATACAGGGATACTCCAGCTGAAGGAATACCCTGGGATGTAAGGCGTTTACTCAAAAATAGCCCATTCAGTGAACATTGGGGTGCATGTATCTTTTTTTTTGGCCACACCGCGCGGCATGCGGGAACTTAGTTCCCCGACCAGGGATCAAACCTGCACCCCCTGCGTTGGAAGCACGGAATCTTAACCACTGCACCACCAGGGAAGTCCCTGTATCTTTTCGAATTACGTTTTTTCCCAGATATTAAAAAAAAAATAGCCCAGGGCTTCCCTGGTGGCGCACTGGTTGAGAGTCTGCCTGCCGATGCAGGGGGCACGGGTTCGTGCCCCGGTCGGGGAAGATCCCACATGCTGTGGAGCGGCTGGGCCCGTGAGCCATGGCCGCTGAGCCTGCGCGTCCGGAGCCTGTGCTCCACAACGGGAGAGGCCACAACAGTGAGAGGCCCTCGTACTGCAAAAAAAAAAAAAAAAAAATAGCCCATTCAAAAACCACGTACACAAGTAGAAAAAAAAATCTTGATTGATTGAGTGAAGAACTCTTTGTCTTCAGACGCATGGTAAAATTCTTTGGTTTGTCTCTAACTGGTTGAAAGACTAAAACTCAACCTCAGGTAATTTGTGAGACCCCAGCCTCCTTTATCTGCATCACTTTTGCCCCTTGTTGGCAGGTTTCCCCCCTCACTTCAGGTGCTGCGGTGCTTTCCTCCAGACCTCCTGTTAGTAACTGCATCTTCCCTGCCCGAGCATTGGATGACTCCTTCCTACCCCGTTCTTCACCTGAGCTCAGTGCTGCTCTCACCTCTGCTTTAGAGCCATGGCGTATACTCAAGCAGCTATTCAAGATTTAGGTCCCTCTATACGTACGAACATATCGTTAAATGAAATTGGGCAGGGGACAGAACTGCACGTAGCATGTGTTCCCATTCATATTTTTTAAAAGGATGTATATGTTGTCACGTATATAGACTATCTGGGGAAGGACATACAAGAAACTGATAAACCTTTAGGGAAGGGCACTCTGGGGAAATTAAGTGAGAAAGAAACTTACATTTGGTTTTTTACTATTTATTGATGCTGATTGAGCTTTGTTACAATGTGCATGTATGACTTCATACAAATTTTAAAGAGAAAATAGTGTGTTCTATATATGTAGGTGCTATCACACTGATAAATAAGCTTCCTACAGATAAAGAGCATTGATGCTTTCTAATGGATGTTATATCTTAGTGGTTATAAATCAACGCTGTGGTATAAGGCAGCCTTAGATTGTCAGGGGAATGGTTTGAAAGAATCTGTCTTGCATGTCTTTGGATATATTCATTGCCCTTAATACTTAGCTGCACCTTTAGCTTTAAATGGTTTATCTGACAACTGACATGTTTTTCCAATTAGGTTGAAAAAAATCAGTTTAGGCGATTTATTGACATTCGAGCCTTGATACTTTATAAATTGCCTGAAATCTAACAGCATTTCTGACCTGCACTTGACCTTTGCAGGATCTACTTCCGACTCTAATTGGAAGAAACACTGTAATTCCTTTTGTATAGCAAACTCCCAAATGAACATGCAATCAAGTGTCACTTCAGCAAAAGCATGAGTGTTTCCTGAGCAGATCTTTTGTAGTGGATGGCATGCTTGTTTCCTCAGCATTTCTTCTCCCTTCCCATTGTGTGGCAGCAGTGAGCTTTGAGGAAGTGAGCTGAGCTCCATTGATGGGCTCTGGTCAGGAAGCCAGGGATTACTTCAAGGACCTAGCCCTACCGTTGTGTGAGGGGATGTAAACTGGCCCCCAAAGGCTGAAGATAAAGACTTTCCATTTGTTGTCTTAGGGAGAGGCAATTTCTCTCACCTGCTGGATGTAAATAAAGAAGTCAGCGGGCCTTACTGTAACCAGCAGCTGTCCTACAACCCAGAGGGGAACCAGTCACCAGTTGTAGAATGATACAAACCCTGTGGTTACAGAGCAAAGAGATAGAAAGAACCTATGTTCTTGATGACACAAGTGAGTTGCTCAAACAACCAACCCTGGAGGCTGACCCATCTCTGGACTTTGTGTAAATGCCAGCTGGTCAATTTTTTAGTGTTTGAGTCAAATGCTCTTGGTTGATTTTTCTATTTCTTCCAACTGGAAGCATCGTGGAGCATATTTCAATAGAACAGTAAGAAAAACCCTCAATATATAAATTACACAATGTCTAAGCTAGATCTTGAATACCCTTCTCCAGATGAATTTCTTGAATATTTTAATTATAGAAGTGTAGATATATTTTAGAGTATGGATGTTCATAAGAAGGATTGGATTTTACATTCTCATATTAGTATGGTAGAGTGTCTTTATCTGTTCAGGCTGCTAGAACAGAATACCATAGACTGTGTGGCTTAAGCAACAAACATGTATTTCTCATGGTTCTGGAGGCTGGAAGTCCAACTTGTCAGCATGGTCAAGTTCTTGGTGAGAGCCTTCTTCCTGGTTTACAATGGCCACCTTTTTGCTGTATCCTCTCATGGCAGAGAGAGAGAGATAATCTCTCTCAAGTTTCTTTTTATAAGAGCACTAATCTCATTCATGAGAGCTCCATCCTCATGACCTAATTACTTCCCAAAGGCCCTACCTCCAAATATCATCACAGTGGGGATTAGGGCTTCAACATATGAATTTGGGAAAGACAAACTTTCAGTGCATAGAATAGAGTATAACATGAATAGTATTAAACACTAATCTAGATAAATCTTCTATTGTTAGAGACAGAGAAAGACCCCTAGATTAACCATTAAGCAAATAAGCACATGTTCAGGTGTTTTAGTTCATTTGTGCTGTTATGACAAAAATACCAGAAAGTGGTTGGCTTATAAACAACAAACATTTATTTCTCACAGTTCTGGAGGCTGGGAAGTCCAGGATCAAGGCTCCGGCAGATTCATTGTCTGGTGAGACAGACGTGGAAGACATTCACTTCCTGGTTTGTAGATGGCCATCTTTTTTTGCTGTATCCTCACACAGAGAAAGAGGTAAGGGATCTCTCTGGGGCCTTTTATATAAGGACACTAATTCCATTTATGAGGGCTCCACCCTCATGACTTAATCACCTCCCTCCAAATCACTCCTTTTAATATCATCACATTAGGGTTTAACATATGAATTTGGGAAGGGGCACAAATACCCAGTCTATAGCATTAGGGCACTAGAGAAAGAGGGGCATCACAGGGCTCTTTCAAATTTTAATAAAATCAATCTTATATCAGGTTTCATTATGTCCTGATCCTTAATTTAGAAACTAACACTGTGGCTCAGAAGCTACATATAAGTTCGTTGGCTTTTTACTTAACTTATCTATCTACTCTGCTGATTGTAGACTGTAAACTCCTAATTCAATTCCTTTCATGGTTTTAGATACATTGAAATTTTCCATTTTTCCTTAAGTCAGTTTTAGTCAGTAACATTTGTGTTTGCAGGAAATTGTCTGTGTTTTCTAACTTAATGGCAGAAAGTTGTCCACAATATTTTTTTATTTTAAAAATCCCTGGTGTACTTGTTATATCCTTTTTTATTCCAACAATTTTCTACTTTCTCCCTGACTTTTTCTTTACCAGTCATGATGTCAGGGATTTTATTTTCTCTCACTTTACTAGTCTTACTAAGCAACCATCTTTTTTTTTTTTTAATTTATAAATTTATTTATTTATTTAATTTATTTATTTTCGTTGCTGCATGTGGGCTTTCTCTAGCTGTGCTGAGCTGGGGCTACTCTTCGTTGTGGTGTGCGGGCTTCTCATTGAGGTGGCTTCTCTTGTTGTGGAGCACAGGCTCTAGGCACGCAGGCTTCAGTAGCTGTGGGACACAAACTCAGTAGTTGTGGTGCATGGGCTTCGTTGCTCCATGGCATGTGGGATCTTCCCGGACCAGGGCTCAAACCCATGTACCCTGCATTGGGAGGCAGATTCTTAACCACTGTGCCACCAGGGAAGTCCCACTAAGCAACCATCTTGATGATGGTAAATAATCAAAAAAAAAAAAGAGAACAAAAAGGAGAGAGAAGAAAGTAAGGAAAAGGGACTATTCATTCCATATATTAGAATGCATTTTAAATCTAGCACTGATATAAAAACAGAAATTTCAAATAGTATGGCAAAGTGGAAAATCTATAAATATGTGAAATTATGCATAAAAATTTAATATATAATGAGTATCATAAATGAGATTAATATGTGTGTATATATATTTGTGTGTGTGTAAGTATATGCATATAATATATACACTTTGTAAACCTCATCAGTAAAGTACATGAACAGTCCAATTACACAAGAGGAAAATCAACTAATAAACATTTTTAAATCTAATATTGGTAATCATAGTAACACAAATCTAAACAGCAATAAAATACCAATTACATCTATAAATAAGAAAAAGATAAAAAAGCAAGTGTAATATTTATTTAGGTGTGTCACCAAGATAATTTTTTTTTTTTGCGGTACGCGGGCCTCTCACTGTTGTGACCTCGCCCGTTGCGGAGCACAGGCTCCGGACATGCAGTCTCAGCGGCCATGGCTCACGGGCCTAGCTGCTCCGCGGCATGTGGGATCTTCCCGGGCCGGGGCACGAACCCGTGTCCCCTGCATCGGCAGGCGGACTCTCAACCACTGCACCACCAGGGAAGCCCAAATCATAATTTTTAAGCTCAACATTTTTAAGAATTAATCTTTAATTCATTGTGAATCCCTGTTTGACAATATGCATTAAAAATCCATAGAAATTCATATCCTTTGTTCTAATGAAGCATATCATAAGGATTTATCTTAAAATAATTCAAAATGTAAGACTATATTCATGATGATGTTTACCACAGCGTTAAATTATAAAGTTGAAATTGGAAAAAACTTAAAATGTTCAATGATAAATGCAGTGATTAGGAAAAGCATCATCTATAAACTGGGTTAAACATGATGTGCTTCTTAAAAATTAAAAAAGTAAAGTTTGGTGTGTGTGTATCACCATTTATTGAGCACTGGCTATGAACCAGATACTTTATATATACTTATTTCCAAAGCTCATATTCACTTTGCAAGTTAAGTATTTTTCATTCTCAGTTTAAAGAATCTGGGTCCGGTTGCTCTGTGAGATTAAGTCACTTATTCAAGGCAGCATAGCTAGTGAGTGATGGAGCTGGGCCTTGATCCCATGCCAGTACAGTGCCTGCCACACCCAGGGCCTGGTCAAAGGGGACAGGCCCGGCTCACAATTCCTGCTGAGGGAACAGCCTTTGGTAGCACATTCTGTACCATGTGGTTTCTGCATCTTTAGCCCACCCATCCCTCCTACCACCACCGAGGCTGGGGCCTCACCTAAGGGCAGCCAATCCAGAGTCAGGCTAGTAGCTCATGATACGGTCTGTCATGGAATGCTCTGCTAGAGAGGAGATGAATTATCTAAATTCTCACTCTTATTGGTTTAATTTTAGAAATAGGGAGCGAATCAGGCAGTTGTTGGGAAAAGAGGCTGGGAGAATGTTAGACAAGCCAGAGGGCTTTTAGTAATACCTCAAGAACACTGCTAACTAGGTGAGACAGAACTAGACTGCTAGATCACCCATGCCAGAGAGACTGAGGTGGGTTTAACTCAGGCAGAAAAAAGTAATCAAAATATGAAGTAAAGGGAAGTAGTTGTCGACCACACTAAATTCTGCAAACAGTGCCTGTATCTGCATAATCATATTCGTTACATACTCTAGTCCCTTCATGGTCTTGTCCCTTCTGCAGGCCCATGTCTTAACTCCACCTAAGCCAACAGTTCATGTGTCTAGGGGTGTACTGTGCTGGTGATCAGTGTGTCTAGGGGGGTACTGTGCTGGTGATCAGTGTGTCTAGGGGGGTACTGTGCTGGTGATCAGTGTGTCTAGGGGGGTACTGTGCTGGTGATCAGTGTTGCCTTGCAGCGCCAGATTCACCCTTTCGCCTGAATGAATAAGTACATCACGCTGTCCCCTCCCTGGAAAGTATTTTCACTTGTCTAGCTTATTCCCTTGCATCCTACAAGACTTGGCTCAAGAGAAAGT
Source organism: Grampus griseus (assembly GCF_964374135.1). Lineage (NCBI taxonomy): Eukaryota > Metazoa > Chordata > Mammalia > Artiodactyla > Delphinidae > Grampus > Grampus griseus. The sequence continues at coordinate 12,332,524 of NC_139002.1, forward strand.
ACCTCTAAGGAGCTTCCCGTGATCTTCTCCATCAAACGGAATCCACATAAGCACGATTCCATGGAGACCCTCTTGGCTATATAACAGCTTCATATCAGGAGAAGTTAATCTGAGTAATGATCAGATATAAAATGAGCAGAAAACAGAAGAGAGGAGTAGGTAGCAGATGTTACAAGGACTGACAGGAACCAACCTAATACCAATCCCTAAATGTGCTAGAGGAAAGTGCTCCCTCAAGAAAGGGAGGCACTAGCAGGTGCAAACTAGTATATATAGAACGGATAAACAACAAGGTCCTGCTGTATATACAGCACAGGGAACTATACTCAATATCCTGGGATAAACCGTAATGGAAAAGAATATAAAAAAGAATGTATATATATGTATAACTGAATCACTTTGCTGTACACAGAAATTAACACAACATTGGAAATTGACCATACCTCAATTTAAAAAATAAATTAAAAAAAAAAAGGGACCTCCTTGGTGGCGCAGTGGTTAAGAATCTGCCTGCCAATGCAGGGGATGTGGGTTCGAGCCCTGGTCCAGGAAGATCCCAGGTGCCGCGGGGCAACTAAGCCCGTGTGCCACAACTACTGAGCCTGCACTCTAGAGCCCGTGAGCCACAACTACTGAGCCCACGTGGCACAACTACTGAGGCCCGTGTGCCTAGAGCCTGTGCTCTGCAACGAGAGAAGCCACCACAATGGGAAGCCTGCGCACCGCAGCGAGGAGAAGCCCCCGCTCGCTGCAACTAGAGAAAGCCCACGCACAGCAACGAAGACCCAACGCAGCCAAAAACAAACAAACAAATAAATAAATAAGGGAGGCAGACACTTGGGTTAGAATCAGTCACATATCCTTATCTTACCTCCTGAGTTAAAGTAGATATATTTTAAGATATCTACATACATACATGTGTATGTGTATATATATTATTATACATATATATATATGTGTATGTAATTGAAAGTTTGAAATCAACAGACTTTTTATCCATTTGTAACTGGGACAAAACTGATATGGTTCTAAATTAATGAGAATGACACACTATAATAGCAATTTGTGTTACAAACTGTCTGAGGCAACCATCTGTACTACACAAATAAATTTGCCTCTGAGGCTGCAAGGCAGCACTTGCCCAGAGTCCTACGGAGAATCCAGATGCAGATTTTCCTGGCTTACTGCCTTTGCTTTATCCATTTGGCTAACCAGTTCGTGCGCAAATTTATATGTAAAATTAAAAAGCTGGCTCAGGCCTCGGAGTGAGGTGCAGAAATAATAACAGCAATTTGTATTTACGTAAGTAGAATATTTATCCTAAGTGATCAGATCATATCAAAATGTTCTCTCATTCATTTACAGCCATTTATTCAAAGCAGAGAAAGTATAAATAAATATTTCAAAAGCATGATTTGGTGAGAAGTATACCCAGCAGTCCACATTGGTTTAAACCAGACATGGGTGTTGTGATTTGTATGTCCCTTAGGGAATGTTTCTTTAAATTCAGAAATGTTGCTTTTTACCAACTGATTGAGATCCCATAAAGTTGTATTTCTTCATCAACTGTGCCTAAGAGCTACGAAACACTAAGCTCAGAACTAGAAATAAACAAAACCGTAAGACTCGAACTTTGTAATCCAAGAAATTTACAGCTTAATTATTCTCCCCCCACCCAGCTTTATTGAGATATAATTGACATATAGTATGGTATAAGTTTAAGGTGCACAATGCGATGATACATGTATATATTGCAAAATGTTTACCACAGTAAGGTTAGTTAGCACATCCTTCACTTCACATAATTACCATTGTTGTGATTGTGAGAACATTTAAAATATAACCTTATAGCAACTTTCAAGTGTACAATACAATGTTGTTAACTATAGTCACCATACTGTACATTAGCTGCCCCCCCGCAAACTTATTCCTCTTATAATTTGAAGTTCGTACCCTTTGGCCAACATCTCCTCTTCCCCCATCCCCAGCCCCTGGTAAGCATACTTCTACTCTTTGCTTCTATGAGTTCAGCCATTTTAGAGTTTACTATAAGTGAGATCATATAGCATTTGTCTTTCTCTGTCTACTTATTCTATTTAGCATAATGCCCTCAAAGTCCATTTATGTTGTCAAGAATGGCAAGAGTTCCCTTTTTTAAAGGCTGAATAAACACTCCACTGTGTATATCTATATCTATCTATATCTAAATCTAGATTCATCCATTTATAGACACTTAGGTTGTTTCCATGTCTTGGCTATTGTGAATAGTGATGCGGTAACATGAATAGAGATTTCATTTCCTTTGGATTTCTACGCAGAAGTGGAATTGCTGGATCGTATGGTAGTTGTATTTTTAATTTTTTGAGGAAACTCCATACTGCTTTCCACAGTGGTTGCACCAATTTATATTTCATCAACACTGCACAAGGGCTCCCTTTCTTCACATCCTTGCCAACACATGTTATCTCTTATCTTTTCTGATAATGACCATTTTAACAGGTGTGAGGTGATATCTCACTGTGGTTTGGATTTGCATTTCTCTGATGATTAGTGATGTTGAGCACATTTTCGTGTGCCTGTTGGTCATTTGTTTGTCTTATTTGGAAAAATATCTATTCAGGCCCGTTGCTCATTTTTTAATAGAATTATTTGTGAGTTTTAAATTTTGCTATTGAGTTATATGAGCTCCTTTTATATTTTAGATATTAACTTCCTGTCAGAGAGATGGTTTGCAAATATTTTCTCCTATTCCATAGGTTGCCTTTCATCTTGTTCATTGTTTCTTTTTCTGTGCAGAAGCTTTTTACTTTGATGTACTCCCACTTATTGATTTCTTTCCTTTGCTACTTGTGTTTTTAGTGTCATATCAAAAAAGCCTTGCTAAGACCAGTATCAAGGAGATTTTTATCTATGTTTTCTTCTAGGAATTTTATGGTTTCACGTATTACATTGAAGCTCTTAATCCATTTCGAGATAATTTTTGTGAGTGGTATTAGATAGGGGATCAATTTCCATTCATTTGCATGTGATTATCCAGTTTTCCCATCATGATTTATTGAAGAGACTGTCTTTTACCCATTGAGTATTCTTGGATCCCTTGTCAAATATTGGATGACTGTGTATGTGTGTGTTTATTTCTGGGCTCTCCATTGTATTCCATTGGTCTTTGTGTCTTTTTTTATGCCTGTATCATGAAGTAATTGCCTTGAAGTCAGGAAGTGTGATGTCTTCACCTTTGTTCTTTCTCAAGATTGCTTTGTCTGTTGGTGGTCTTTTGTAGTTACATATGAATTTTAGGGTTGTTTTTTCTATTTCTGTAAAAAATACAACTTTGATGGAGTTTGCAGTCTGTCCTTAGATGGCTTTGGGTAGTATAAACATTTTAACAATGTCAACTCTCCCAGTTCATGAACATGAAATATCTTTACATTTATTTGTGTCATCTTCAATGTCTTTCATCAATGTCTTACAGTTTTTACTTCCTGGTTAAATTTATTCCTAAGTAGTTTATTCTTTTTGATACTATTGTAAATGGGATTGTTTTATTTCTTTCTCAGATAGTTATTGTGAGTGTACAGAAACGCAACTGATTTTTGTATATTGATTTTGTATCCTGTAACTTTACTGGACTCATTTGGTTCTAATTTTTTTTTGGCTGCACCATGCAGCTTGCAGAATCTTAATTCCCTGACCAGGGATTGAACCCAGGCCCCTGCAGTGAAAGCACTGAGTCCTAACCACCAGACTGCCAGGGAGTTCCCTCTAATGTTTTCTTTATGGTGTCTTTAGGATTTTCTATATACAAGATTATGTCATCAGCAAACCAAGACAATTTTACTTCTTCTTTTCTGATTTGGATGCCTTTTATTTCTTCTGCTTGCCTAATTGCTCTGGCTAGGACCTCTAGTACTATGCTAGATAGGAACAGTAATAGTGGGCACCCTTGTCTTGTTCCTGATCTTAGAGGGAAGCTTTCTACCTTTCACTGTTGAGTATGATGTTAGCTGTGGACTTGCCATATATTGCCTTTATTATGTTTAGGTATGTTCCTTCTATACCCACTTTGTTGAGAGTTTTTGTCATGAAACTATGTTGACTTTTGTCAAATGCTTTTTCTGCATCTATTGAGATGATCATGTGATTCACATTATTAATTTGCATGTGTTGAACCATCCTTGCATCCCAGAGATAAACCTCACTTGCTCATGATGTATGATCCTTTTAATGTGCTATTGAATTTGGTTTGCTAGTATTTTGTTGAGATTTTTCACATCTATATGTATCAGGGATATTGACCTGTTGATATTGATCAACGTTTTCTTTTCTTGTAGTGATATTATCTGGCTTTGGTAACAGAGTAATGCTGACCTTATAAAATGAGTTTGGGAGTGTTCCCACCTCTTTAACTTTTTGGAAGAGTTTGAGAGGGATTGATATTAATTCCTGTTTAAATGTTTGGTAGGATTAATCCATGAAACCATCTTGTTATGGGCTTTTCTATGTTGGGAGGTTTTTGTTTAGCAATTCACTCTCCTTATTCATTATTGGTCTGTTCAGATTTCCTGTTTTTTTCCTGAGTCAGTTTTGGTAGGTTGTAAGTTCTAGGAATTAATCCATTTTTTCTAGGTTTGTCCAATTCATTGACATATAATTGTTCATAGTTGTCTTTTATAATCCTTTGGGTTTCTATGTATTGGTTGTATTGTTCCCTCTTTCATTTATAATATTATTTATTTGAGCCCTCTTTTTTTTTTTTAGTAAGTCTAGTTGAAGTTTTCAGTTTTATTTAACTTTTCATAAAACCATTTTGTTACATATTTCTGCTCAGATCTTTGTTGTTTCCTTATTTTCTGTTCATATTTGACTCTGGGCTTAGCTTTTTCTCTTTCTAGTTCCTTGAGATGTAAAGTTAGGTTGTTTATTTGAGATCTTTCTTTTTTTCTTAATATACACATTTATTGCTATAAACTTCCCACCTGAACAATTTTTGCTGTATCTCATATGTTTTGGTATGTTGTTTCCATTTTCATTTACTCGAAGATAGTTTTTGATTTCCCTTTTGATTTCTTCTTTGACCCATTAGTTGTTCAGGAGTGAACAACCACATTTTTATGGATTGTCAAGCTTTTCTCTTTTTATTGATTTCTAATTTCATACCATTGTGGTTGGAAAAGGTACTTGGTATGATTTCAATCTTTTTAAAATTGCTAAGTCTTGTTTTGTGGCCTAACATACAATCTATCCTAGAGAATGTGCCATGTGCGCTTAGGAATGTGTCTTCTGCTGCTTTTGGATGGAATACTCTATATATTTCTGCTAGATCCACTTGGTCCAAAATATAGTTCAAGTCCAGTGTTTCTGTATCAATTTTCTGTCTCGATGATCTATCCTTTGCTGAAAACTGGGTATTTAATTTTCCTACCATAATTGTATTGTTGTCTGTTTCTCCCTTGTATCTGTTGGTGTATGCTTAATATAGTTAGGAGCACCAATGTTGCATACCTATATATTTATAATTGTTATATCCTCTTGATACATTGACCTCTTTATCATTTTATAATGACCTTCTTTGTCTCTTAATACAGTTTTTGACTTAAAGTCTATTTTGTCTGATGTAAGTGTAGCTACCCCTGCTCTCTTTTGGTTTCCATTTACATCAAATATCTTTTTTCATTCCTTCACTTTGACCCTGAGTGTGTCCTTAAAGTCACAGTGAGTCTCTGGTAGAAAGCATGTAGTTGGGTCTTGTTTTTTTATCCATTCAGTCACTCTATATACTTTGGTTGGACAGTTTAATCCATTTACACTTAAATTAATCATTGGTCAATAAGGACTTATTAATGTCACCTTGTTAATTGTTTTCTGGCTGTTTCATAGTTCTTTTGTTCCTTTCTTCATCTCTTGCTGTTTTCCTTTGTGCATTGAGGATTTTCAGTAGTGGTGTACTTTAATTTCCTGCTTTTTAGTGTGTCTTTACCTATTATAGATTTGGTTTTGTGGCTACCCTTATGCTTACATGAAACTTCTTTTTTTTTTAAATTTTTAAAAAAATATTTATTTGGCTGCACCGGGTCTTTAGTTGGGGCATGCGGTATCTTCATTGCAGGGGACGGGATCTTCACTGCAGCTTGCAGGATCCTTTTAGTTGCGGCATGTGGAATCTTTAGTTGTGGCATGCGGGCTCTTAGCTGCAGCATGGAGGATCTAGTTCCCTGACCAGGGGTCGAACCTGGGTCCCCTGCATTGGTAGCACGGAAACTTAACCTCTGGACCACCAGGGAAGTCCCTACGTGAAACTTCTTATAGACAGGTTTAAGAGTCTATGTTAAGTGATAACAACTTAATTTCAATTGCATGTAAAAACTCTACCCTTTTATTCCCTCCTCCACATCTTATTATTTTTATGTCACAATTTACATGTTCTTATGCTGTGTATCCATTAACAGATTATTGTAGCTATAGCTATTTTTAATACTTCTGTCCTTTTACCTTTATGCTGGAGTTTAATATTAGCACCCACCATGTTACAGGATTGGAGTATTCTGAATTTGATTATATATTTTTCTAGTGTGTTTTGTATTTTCATATATATTTTCATGTTACTAATTAGCATTCTTTCATTTCAGCTTGAAGAACTCCTTTCCACATTTCTTGTAAGGAAGGTGTAGTTATGGTGAACTCCCTCAGCTTCTGTGTGTCTGAGAGTCTTTATCTTTCCTTAATTTCTGAAGGACGACTTTGCTGGGTAGTGTATTCTTGGCTGGCAGGTTTTTTTCTTTCAGCACTTTGAATGTATCATCCCACTCTTTTGCGGCCTATAATGTTTTTGCTGAGAAAGCAGCTGATAGCTCTATGGGGATTCCCTTGTAAGTCACAAGCTTCTATTCTCTTGCTGCTCTCCAGATTCTCTCTGTCTTTGATTTTAGACAGTAGTATTATATCTTGGGGAAATCATTTGGGGTTGAAATTTTGGGGTGACCAATTAGCTTCATGAACTTGGATGTCTAATTCCCTCCTGTTTTGGGAAGTTCTCAGCCATTATTCCTTAAGTTTTCTTTTTTTTTTTTCCCTTGTTCTCTCAGTTTATTTTTCTTTGAATTTATTTATTTATTTATTTAATATATCAGGTTCTTATTACTTATCTATTTTATACATATTAGTGTATATATGCCAATCTCAATCTCCCGATTCAGAAAATATGAACGCTTCACAAATTTGTGTGTCATCCTTGCGCAGGGGCCATGCTAATCTTGTCTGTATCATTCCAATTTTAGTATATGTGCTGCCAAAGCGAGCACAAGTAAGTTTTCTTTCCCTTTCTCCTCTCTTTCCCTTCTGGGACTCTAATAATGCATCACTTGTTTCTTTTAAGGATGCCCCATAAGTTCTGTAGGGTTCTTTTCATTCCTTTTCATTTTTTTTCTTTTTGTTCCTCTGACTGGATGATTTCAAATGATCTGTCTTTGAATTATTGATTGATGCTTTCTTCTGCTTATCCAGTCTGCTATTGAACTTCTCTGTTGAATTCTTCAGGTCAGTCATTGTATTTTTCATCTCCAAAATTTTTGTTTAGTTCTTTCTTGTGTTTTCTCTTTGTTGAACTTCTCATTTTCTTTCATATTGTTTTCCTGATTTTCTTAAATTGTTTGTCCGTGTTCTCTTGTAGCTCTCTGAGCATCTCGAGAACAATTATTTTGAATTCTTTATCAGGCATTCATGTATCTTCATTTTCTTGAGGTTACTGGAAGTTTACTGTGTTCCTTCAGTGGTGTCATGGTTCCATGACTCTTTGTGATCTCTCTAGCCTTGTATGTGAAGAAACAGTCCCTTTCAGATTTTATGGACTGACCTTGGTAAGGAAAGACCTCTGCAGCATGCTGGAGCATGTTGTGACTCTAGGTCCATACATGTGGGGACTTGTGATGGTCCGCGTCCAGGGGTTATGATGTCTCATCAGCTTGGGCTGCTAGGGTCCATGACATCAACAACTGCATGGTCCTAGACAAGGGCTGCAAGGGTCTGCAGTGGCTGCAGGGCCTGTTAGAGTCCTCCTTGGTGCCTCCAGTTCCAGCGGCTAGGGACCAGGGCAGGCAGTGGTGGTGGCCAGAGCTGGTGATGTGCAGACACTTGTCTGTGGGGGCTGGGTACAGATGCCTTGTAGTGGCATGGGCCAGGTACAGAGAAGCACATAGTGGTGGTGGCCAGGGTCAGCAGCAAGGCGCCAGGGCCAACTTCGGGTGCATTAGCAGCTGCACGGGCCCTGGCTCTCAGTGTCCACTCTGTGGCTACAGGGTCTCCCTATGGGCACAGCATAGCTGTGGAGGCCAGCAATAGGAGTTGGCCTGGGGACAGGCAAGTGCATAGGTGGAGGGTCTAGCTGCAGGTGAATCGAGAAGGACAGGCCAGTGTCAGGAGACAGGGCTGGATCCAGGCCCACTGTAGGGCCCCTGGCTATTGGCATTCACTCCTGTGCCTGCAGGACCTCCTCAAGGGTGTGCACATAGCAGTGGAGACTAGTGATGGAAGTCAGGCCAAGCGTGTGCAGGTGCACAGCTAGAGGGGCTAGCTAGCCCCAGATGTGCACAGGGTGTGCGGAGGGGTCCACTGCCAGGGTCTAGGCTGGCATCTTGTATTCATATAGCCACAGAGGCTGGGGCTGGCTGCCAGTATGGATCCTGGCTTTAGGGGTGGGGGAAGTTGAGGATGGATGCTCAGGTGGCTGGCATCTGTGACCAGGAAAACCTTTGGAGGAAGTCTCAATGGTGTACTCTGTAGGGGGTCCATGCTGGCTCTGCTGGGCATTGGTTTCTTCAGTGGCAAAAGCTGCTGGTGTCCTCTGCAGAGCAGGTCACTGGGAACCACGGTCGCTCCGCTATGTGGCTAATACTGATAGCCCTGCTTTTCTTCCTTGTCCCTAGCTATGTCTATATGTCTCAGCTTTTTCAGTTTCTGGGTGGGGTGAGACCAAAGTGAGCCCCTTGTGCAGTGCCCTAAGCAGCTGATAAAGCTCTCCCTCTCCCTTTCCCAGCGAGGGGAGCTCTTGAAGCTGGGGAGCTCCCTCCTGGTGCTGAGCAGGGTTCACCTGGGGGATGGGATGATGCAGGCAACATGATTCTGTTCTTCATTTTTTGTGTGGTTATTCTCAGGTGTTTTGTTCTACTGTGTTGCTGAAGTTTCTTAAGTGGACTCTGAACTCCCTCAGAGCCATTTTTGTTTGGGGATAGCTGTCTAATTGTTGGTCTTTGTCAGGGGCTGGAGGGTGGTGTCTCCTACTCTGCCACAATGGTCATGTCACTCAGCATAATCTTTCTTAACAGTAATTTTGCACCGCTTCTAAAAATAAGACACATACTCTAGTATGCTTTTAAAAATATCTTATTACGGATTTAATACAGACTAATTGTAAAAAATTTAAAACTACAGAAAAGTAAAAAGAAGAAAATGAAGCCATCTGCAATCTTAATACTCAAAAATAACTACTGTTAACCAGTCGGTACACTTTTCTTTTAGTCTTTTTTAAATGCTCATATTAAAATATAAATTTTACGTAGTTCATACAGATCTTAATTTTCAAATGAAACAATGTGAATTTTCTGAAGTGGCAAAATATTCTTCACAAACTTTATTTTAAAGACTGCAAACTTATTTATTATATACAGCCATTAAATATTATTTTTTACACACATCTGATTATGTCAATTCCCCATTGCTCTCAGGTTTAAGTACAAACTGGGCATGGCCTACGAGACTGTTCTTAAACTTTCCCTTGCCTTGTCTCATGCTTCTTTTTCCTCCTTTATGTTCTAGACTGAGGGTGTACTCACTCAGTTTCCATGTATATATTCTCTCTCACTTCCAGGACTCTGTCCATGCTGATCATTCTAACACATTATTATTCTTTTTCCTCTCCATCACTTAGTTCTACCCACTTCTGCTCCCACTCATGTTTTCTAATTAACACCTACTAATCTCTGATGGAAGGAGAAGGTATAGACAGAAGAAAAGAGGGAAGCCTCTGATCAAGTCCTTGGAACAGAATAGAGTTCATACGTAGACCCAGGCATGTATCGTCAACTGATTTTGACTAGAGAGAGAAGGTAATTAAATGAAGAAACGACAGTCTTTTCAACAAACGGTGCTGGAACAGCACGGTATTTTTATAGAAAGGAAGAATTTCAACCTTTACCTCACACCATACATAAAAATTAACTCAAAATAAATCATGGACCAAAATGTAAACATTTAAACTACACAACTTCTAGCTAAAACCAGAATATAATCTTTGAGATTTTGGAGTCAGCAAATAATTCTTAGATAGGACACAAAAGCATGAATCATAAGAGAAATAAATTCGTAAAATGAACTTCATCGAAATTAAAATCTGCTCTCTTGAGCACCATTTAAAAAATGAAAGACAAGCTGTAAAGTGGGGAAAAAATTTTACAATACATGTAAGTGACCCAGGACTTATCTAGAATATAGAGAACTCTTGTATCTCAGTAATAAGAAAACAGCCCATGAAAAATAAGCAAAAGAGGGACTTCCCTGGTGGCGCAGTGGTTGAGGGTCCGCCTGCCGATGCAGGGGACGCGGGTTCGTGCCCCGGTCCGGGAAGATCCCACATGCCGCGGAGCGGCTGGGCCCGTGAGCCATGGCCGCTGAGCCTGCGCGTCCAGAGCCTGTGCTCCGCAACGGGAGAGGCCGCAACAGTGAGAGGCCCGTGTACCGCAAAAAAAAAAAAAAAAAGCAAAAGATTTAAACAAACACTTTACAAAAAATATATGCAAATGGCCCATGAGCACATGAGATGTTAAACATCATTAGTCATCAGGGAAATGAAAATTATAACCACAATGAGATATCACAATACATCTATTAGAATGACAAAAAAAGATGGACAGTGACAAGTGTGGTGAGGTGTGGAGTGACTGGAACTCTGATGATTGGTAAGGAGAATGTAAAATGGTACAACCACTTTGGAAACAACTTGGCATTTCTCATAAATTTAAAGATCCACTTTATGACCCAGCAATTCAACCCAAAGTATTTATCCAAGTGAAATGAAAATACATGTCCACACAAAGACTGGTACATGAATGTTCTTAGCAGTTTTCTTTGTAGAAACCCCAAACTGGAAGCATCCCAAATGTCTATCAACAGGTAAATGGCTTCCATACTGCTCACTAATAAAAACGAATGAACCACTGATATATGAAATAACATAGATAAATCTCAGAAACATGCTGAGCAAAATAAGTCAGAAAAAAAGAAAATATACAATCCCATTAATATAAAACTCTAGGAAAAATTTAAAGTATAAAAACAGAAAGTGTGTCAGTGGTTGTCTAGGATCAGGGTGGTTGTGGGGATTGATTGGAAGGGGCATAAGGGTACCTTTGGGGGTGAGGGACATGTTCTATATCTTAATCGTGGTAGTGGTTGCTACAGAGATGTATATATTTGTCAGAATTCATTAAACTGTACACTTAAGATGTGTACCTTTTATTATCTGTAAATTATACATCAATAAATTTGATTTTTAAAAAGTGTGTCCGTTGCTATTGAGAAGTTTGGTTAGTCAAGGACAGAGAAGGGACTATTGCAAATGGCAATATTAAAAGTCATGGGTGACTTAATTAAGAATAGTTTCAATGAAGGGATGAAGAATAAAACCTGACTGAAGCAGGTTGAAGAGAGAATGGTGTTTGAGACAGTGGAAATACAGCTGCACATAATTCTTTCAAGGATTTTTGCTATGAACGGAAGCAGAGAAATTGGGTGGTACTTGAGAGGCATGTGGGAGTCAAGGGAAAGATTGGGGTTATTAAGGCATAAGTGTATGCCGATGGGAATGATCCAGTAAAGAGAGTGAGATTGATGATACAGGAGAAAAAGAAAGTATTGCCGGAGAAAGTTGTTGAGAAGGCGAGAGCATGTGGGATATTAAGCACAAGAGGAGATACTTACCTTTCATAGGAGCTGGTGTACATTGTCCACTGTAACAGCAGAGAAGGCAGGTTAGGTGGGTACAGATGCATGGAGATTGGTAGATTTGCTGTTGGGAGAGTGAAGGATTACTCATCTGATGGCTGGTTTTTCTCAGTGAATTAAGAATGAGTGGGGTAGAAGGTGGAGGCTTAGGGAGGGAGATTAAGGTGGGAAACAGTCTCTGGAGAGAGAGAGAATTCACTAGAAAATATAGCACGACTGGTTGAGATGACTGCCCACTGGAGAATTTTTAGTCATTCATTCAAAGGGAAACCAATGGGCAGAGGTGTGCGGCTTTCTCTAGCAATGCTCAGCTTACGGGCTGCAGGCATGTAGAGCACAGAATCTTGCACTGAACTAAGGTTGACGCTTTGCAGGTGATTATGCAGAAAAAGCTGGGCAGAGGTTTTAGTGTGGTTGCAGGGGAGTGGTTGTATAATGGACCATAGAATCTAAGGTAGGTAACAAGGGAATGATGGCAAGAAGGGTGTGATAGATGGAGAAGTGGTCAGATCAATAGCTTGCAGGCTCTGCCGGGATCAGAGAATTGCTAGAATGGGAGTAAATGAGCTGAAAGGCTGAGAGTTGGAGTATGCTCCAGGAGTATGAAGCTTGAAATCAAGCTTTGAGATTGGGTTCAATTCTTTAGATGATGAGGGTTAGGGTATGACAATGGAAATGATGGCTGAGGGGCAGGTGGAAGTCAGAGACCTGACAAGTCCAAGGCATTTGAAATCACCAAGCATGATGACAGGAGTAGAGATAGAAAGGAGGGCAAGTGAGCCAGGACTAGAGGTACAAGTAAATGAGAGTGAGTGACCAAGTAGGACTCAGTAGGTGACAACCACCCGGAAGAGGAGCAGTTGTGAAGTCTGATGGCTGGTTTGTCTTTACTCTGAACCACTGAATACTGTTTCCCCCTTTATATAGTTTTGAAGGGGGAGAGAAGGAAGGAAAACAAAATAGATTGTATCTATGTTCTTAAAGTGTTGAATTTTCCTCTCTATTTTACTGATTTCAAGTCCACCTTGAATCACCTAATCATACTTTGCTGGATGAGTAAAGTTTGAGAGCTCTCCGCTGATGGGATTAAAAGTGTTTGGAAGGATTTTCTTGACGATAACACGATGCAAACAGCCATTTACAGCACTGTGAATGCAATTGCTACTGAAGGGATTAAATAACAGCTGAACCTTATTAACTATGTTATATGTGGCCCAAAGATCCAACTTTTTAAAAAAATTAATTAATTTATTTTTGGCTGCGTTGGGTCTTCTTTGCTGCGCAAGGGCTTTCTCTAGTTGCGGTGAGCAGGGGCTACTCTTCGTTGCGGTGCGCGGGCTTCTCATTGCGGTGGCTTCTCTTGTTGCAGAGCACGGGCTCTAGGTGCACGGGCTTCAGTAGTTGTGGCTCACGGGCTCCAGAGCGCAGGCTCAGTAGTTGTGGTACATGGGCTTAGTTGCTCCGTGGCGTGTGGGATCTTCCCGGACGAGGGATGGAACCTATGTTCCCTGCATTGGCAGGCGGATTCTCAACCACTGCCCCACCAGGGAAGCCCGATCCAACTATTTTTATTCAGAGTTATGCCAAGACCCCATTTACTGTGTGGGGCAGACACTCATGCCCAGCATCCTCATTTCTACTTGTGGTGTCACTCAAATTTTAAAAATCTATTATTAATAAATATATTAAAAACAATTACGTACCATGTTGAATACCTACCATGTGCCAGACACTTGGCTAGCTATAATATTAATATCAATATTAACATTAATTGAATCTTATTACGTTCCAGGCATTTATGCTTTGACTGTGTAATCTAATTTACTCTTCACAGTAGCCGGATGAAGGGTTAAAGCTAAGATGAAGAGATTATGGTTCAAAAATTCTTGCCTAAGATCTCATAGTTATTAAAACTGAATGCAAATGGGGTTCAAAAGTCTGAAGTTGACTCTGAGGTTTCTGCATGAACAGTATGTCCTATTTGCTGTACAACGATCCTTACTACATGCAGAGGTGAATGGTCCCCTGAATGGACGGAGGAGGGAGGTAGACCTCTCAACAAATAGGTACAAGACCACAATGGGTGCTAGGAGGAAGGCTTGAATTACGTAGTAAGTGGTGAGCTCAAGAGCCACGTCAAAGGAAAAATATTCAGCATTTAGCAGATGGACTAGTTGCCTGGCTACAGTAACAGCCTCCTAGGTGGTGGGCTCCTGTCACCAGGCCTTTCCTTCCATACCATTCTGAATATCACTGCTAGAGGTCATCTTCCTAAAACACCTGTGCACTTGCTCAGTTTTTTCCTGTGTCGTATCCAAACATCTGCACTTAGGTTTTAATTCCCATGCTTTTTTTTTTTCCTTTTTTTTCTGGGTGGTGGGAAAACAGGTGATTTTAATTTTCTTTTTTTAAACATCTTCATTGGAGTATAATTGCTTTACAATGTTGTGTTAGTTTCTGCTGTATAACAAAGTGAATCAGCTATATGTATACATATATCCCCATATACAAAAATAAACTCAAAATGGATTAAAGACCTAAATGTAAGGCCAGAAACTATGAAACTCTTAGAGGAAAACATAGGCAGAACACTCGATGACATAAATCACAGCAGGATCCTTTTTTGACCCACCTCCTAGAGAAATGGAAATAAAAACAAAAATAAACAAATGGGAGCTAATGAAAAGCTTTTGCACAGCAAAGGAAACCATAAACAAGAGGAAAAGACAACCCTCAGAATGGGAGAAGATATTTGCAAATGAAGCAACTGACTAAGGATTAATCTCCCATGGTTTTTAATGAAGTTATTTCTAAGAACTCTTAAGAACTCCAGCAGGAGTAAACATGTGTGGGGCTTTCTGTCCCAGACTCCCTCTGTCCCAATTCCTCTGAGTAATTGCCTTCTCTGCTGTGCCCATACCCACCCCTCCCCATGGTCCCCCCTCCATGGCAGGAAACAGGCCACCAGCATTCCTGCATTTGACGAGTATTCCTTTCCTACAGGAGAGGCTGAACTCTTTCTCAGTTTCAGTGCTAAAACCCTAGGTTGGGACTTTTCATTCGAGTTGAAAGAAAACTCTGAAAAAATGAATCACAGCCAACAGCAGGCGGTAAAAGGGTGGGAGGGTGCGGGTACATCCTCCTCTATATCCACAATACAAGGAGCATTGTGTCCAAACATGGAGAGAGAGAAAGCAAGAGAATGCTAGAGCAAGCATGGTTTCTTTGTTAAGTATGTTAACATTTGGGGAATCTGGGAAGAGGCATAAGATTTATCTTCTAAGATATCGGAAAATTCTTTGAACTATTTTTAAACCTTTCTATAAGTCTGAAATTAGTCCAAAACAAATGTTCAGCAAATTTTGTGATATGTGTGGGCTTTTTTTTTTTTAACCAGAATAAAAATGTAAAATAAAATAAAATACAAGTGGTATCTGGGAGGGGACGGTCAGCTTCAGTTTCCATGGTGCGTGTCACTCCCACTGCCCTGCACTTGATTTTGCACAGGTACCTTGACGACCTAGCCTCGCGAAGGTGTTTCAAGGGATGTGCAGTTAGAATGACCTTACTGGGGAGGATATTGAGCACAGGGTCTAGGGATTTTGATGTTATTTTATATCAGCAAACAGGTCATTGGTGGTTTTGAACAGTCAAGCAATATTGTTTCGAAAGAGAACTCTATGTGGAGGACAATTTGGAAGCAGAGTGACCTCAAGGAGACTTAACTAAGAACAATGGAAAAGGAAGGGAGAAATGTGAGCTAAATTTTAAAGGAAGAACTGGCAGATTTGGCTACTGCTGGTGGTACCATTGATGGAAATGGGGGCCACTGGATGTGTCTGGGGATACGTAAACATAGAGAGCTACAGAGCATTATAAATAGTGCCAGAGAAAAAGTAGAGGGACTTCCCTGGCGATCCAGTGCTTAAGACTCCACGCTTCCACTGCAGGGGGCACGGGTTCAATCCTTGGTCGGGGCACTAAGATCTCCGCACGCTGTGTGGCGCACCCGAAAAAAAAAAAAAACAACATAAGAAAAAAACAAATAAATCTAACCTGAGCAAAAAAAAAAAAAAAAAAGGAGAATCACCTTATGAAAAAAAGGCATGGATAAAATCATAAGGTGGGTAAATATTTACGTAATGGGGGGTATTTCTAAATATGACATCAAACAGAGAAAGCTTGGACTATAAAATTTAAAAAATATATTTATTTATTTATTTGGCTGCGCTGGGTCTTAGTTGCAGCATGCAGAATCTAGTTCCCTGACCAGGGATCGAACCTGGGCCCCCTGCATTGGAAGCATGGAGTTTTAACCACTGGACCATCAGGAAAGTCCCGAACTATAAAATTTTAAATTGTATAGATTTTTTAAACCCCCCACACACAAATTAAAAAGTAAATGAATGACCTGAGAATAAACTTTGCAATGTACATTTATATATCTATTTAAGATATATTCTCAATATCAGTAAAGCCATAGTAAAAGACAAACTCCCAATTATGAAATTGGTTAAAGGCAACCAATTTACAAAAGAAAACACACATATGGCTGAAGGAAGGAAGGGAGGGAGGGAGGGAGAAAAGAAAGTAGTTCAGTCATTAACAGTCAGATAATTAAATTAGAAAAGCTACTGTGTTCCACCCATCAAATTGCAAAGATTCAAAAATGATAGTAAGCTGGGGAGTTTGGGGAGTTATGCGAAGAAACAGGCAGTAACATACGTGATTGGTGGGAGCAGAAGTTTTTCTGGAAGAAATGTACATACCTATTGTCCAGCACTTTCCTTTCTAGAAATTAATCCAGAGTAAGTAATCATAAGTGTATACAGTAACTTATCTACAAGAATATTCATTAAAAGTGTTTAATATAATAAAATTTATTGCAAATGAAGCAACTGACAAAGGATTAATCTCCAAAATTCACAAACAGCTCATGCAACTCAATATCAAAAACCAAACAGCCCAGTCCAAAAATGGGAAGAAGATCTAAATAGACATTTCTCCAGAGAAGATACACAGATTGCCAACAAACACATGAAAGGATGCTCAACATCACTAATCATTAGAGAAATGCAAATCAAAACTGCAATGAGGTATCACCTCACACCAGTCAGAATGGCCATCATCAAAAAATCTACAAACAATAAATGCTGGAGAGGGTGTGGAGAAAAGGGAACGCTCTTGCACTGTTGATGGGAATGTAAACTGATACAGCCACTATGGAGGACAGTATGGAAATTCCTTAAAAAACTACAAATAGAACTACCATACAACCCAGCAATCCCACTACTGGGCATATACCCTGAGAAAATCATAATTCAAAAAGAGTCATGTACCACAATGTTCATTGCAGCTCTATTTACAATAGCCAGGACATGGAAGCAACCTAAGTGTCCATCGACAGATGAATGGATAAAGAAGATGTGGCACATATATACAATGGAATATTACTCAGCCATAAAAAGAAACGAAATTGAGTTATTTGTAGTGAGGTGGATGGACTAGAGTCTGTCATAAAGAGTGAAGTAAGTCAGAAAGGGAAAAACAAATACTGTATGCTAACACATATATATGGAATCTAAAAAAAAAAAAAAGGTCACGAAGAACCTAGGGGCAAGATGGGAATAAAGACGCAGACCTACTAGAGAATGGACTTGAGGATACTGGGAGGGGGAAGGGTAAGCTGGGACAAAGTAAGAGAGTAGCATGGACATATACACTACCAAACGTAAAATAGATAGCTAGTGGGAAGTAGCCGCATAGCACAGGGAGATCAGCTCGGTGCTTTGTGACCACCTAGAGGGGTGGGATAGGGAGGGTGGGAGGGAGGGAGACGCAAGAAGGAAGAGATATGGGGACATATGTGTAGGTATAACTGATTCACTTTGTTATAAAGCAGAAGCTAACACACCATTGTAAAGCAATTATACTCCAATAAAGATGTTTAAAAAAATAAATAAAATAAAATAAAATAATAAAATTTAAAACAACCTAAATGTATAAATTAGGGGATTGCTTAGATAAATTATGGTAATAAAATGCTCAGTAGCCATTATAAATGTTATTATAGATGTATATCATAAGGATGAAGAGTTATTCAGTAAAAAGAAAAAGAGAAGAACAAAAATCATGTATATTGTAATATCATTCTTGTTAAAAAATTCAAAGATAAAAATCTGGAAGTACCTGTATCAAAATAATATTAATAAGATTGTTTGTGAAGGCCAGGTATGGAAATTATTTCTTTCCCTCATGTTTTCTTACTGTATTTTCTAATGTTTGTACAAATAGTTTTATTACTTTTATAATCTTTTTAATTATACTTTTTTAGTTTAGCAATCTTAGATTTATAGGAAAGTTGAAAAGATAATAGATCCCTACATCCTTTGCCCAGTTTCATCTATTGTTGTTGCTTTATTGAGATATATTTCACACACCGTACAAGTCACCTATTTAAAGTATACAATTCAGTAGTTCTTAATATATTCACAGAGTTGTACAATCATCACCATACTCAATTTTAGAACATTTTCATCACTTCAAAATTAAATCTTATACCCATCGGCAGTCCCCATTTTCCCTCAGCGTAGACAACCAACACTCTACTTTTTGTCTCTATAGATTTGACTATTCTGAACATTTCACATTAAAGGAGTTATACAGTATGTAGCCTTTTGTGACTGATGATGTTTTCAAGGTATGTCCATGTTGCAGCATGTTTAAGTACTTCATTCCTTTTGATTTCTGCATAATATTCCATTGTAGGGAGATACCATATTTTATTTTTCTATTCATCAGTGGAAGGACACTTGGGTTGTTTCCACTTTTTGGCTATTATGAATAATACTGCTATGAACATTAGTGTACACGTTTTTGTGTGGACATGTGCTTTCAATTCTTTTGGATGTATACCTAGGAGCAGAATTGCCGAGTCATATGGTAACTCTATGTTTAACGTTTTGAGGAACTGCCAGAATGTTTTCCAAAGGCACTACACCATTTTACATCCCCACAGCAGTGTATGAGGTTTCCAATTTCTTAATATCCTTGGCAATACTTGTTATATTGTCTTTGTTATTCTAGCCATCTTAGTGGAAAAGTGAAATGTTATCTCATCGTGGTTTGAATTTGCATTTTCCTAAGGACTCACGATGCTGAGCATCTTTTCAGGTCCTTATTGGTCATTCGTATGTCTTCTTTGGAGAAATATCTATTCAGATAATTTGCCCATTTTTAAATCAGATTATTTGGGTTTTTTATTGTTGAGTTATTAGGGTTCATTATATATTCTAGACACAAGTCTTTTATCAGATATATGATTTGTAAATACCTTCTCCTATTCTGTGGGTTGTCTTTTCACTTTTTTGATGGTGCCCTTTCAGCAAAAAAGTTTTTAATTTTGATTAAGTCAAATTTATCTATTTTTTGCTTTTGGTGTCTTATCTACGGAGCCATTGCCTAACCCAAAGGAATAATTATCTAAGAGTTTACTCAAGAAATGTAGCTGTTAGCCTTTACATTTAGGTCTATGACTCATTTTGAATTAATCTTTGTGTATAGTATGAGAGAGGGGTTCAAATTCATTCTTTTGCATGTGGATATCCAGTTGTCCCAGCACCATTTGTTGAAAAGACTATTCTTTCCCCATTGACTTGTCTTGATCCCCTTGTCAAAAATCAATAAACTATGAATGTATGGGTTTATTTCTGGACTCTCAACTCTATCCCATTGATTTAAATAGGCATATGCCAGTACCACACAGTCTTAGTTACTGTAACTTTGTATTAAGTTTTAAAGTTGAAGAGTGTGAATCATTCAAGTTTGTTATTTTTTTTTCAAGATTCATTTGGCAATCTAGGTCCCTTGTATATTCTTATGTACTTTAGGGTCAGCTTCCCAATTTCTGGGGGAAAAAAGGTAGGTGGAATTTTGATAAGGATTGCATTTTGACTCTGTGAATCAATTTAGAGAGTCCTTCCATCTGTAATGGGTTGAATGGTGGCCCCTAAAGGATAGGTTACGTCCTAAACTCTGGAACCTGTGAATGTGGATTTTTCTGGAAAGTGACTCTTTATAGATGTAATTAAGTTAAGGGCTTCAAAATAAGATCATCTTGGATTTACAGCTAAATCCAATGACAGTTGTTCTTATAAAAGTAGAGGGAGATTTTAAGACTCAAGACACGCAGGGGAGAAGACCATGTGAAGATGGAGGCAGAGGTTGGAGTCATATAACCAACCCCAAACCAAAAAATGCCTGGAGCCACCAGAAGCTGGAACAGGCAAGGAAAGATTCAGAGGGAGCATATCCTTGAGGACACCTTGAGTTCAGACTTCTGACCTCCACAGCTGTGGGAGAGAATAGATTTCTATTGTTTTAGGCTACCCACTTTGTGGTAATTTGTTACAGTAGCTGTAAGAAACTAATACATAATCAAACAGCATTAAATCTTCCAACCCATGAATATGGTATATGTTTCCACTTATTTAGGCCTTCTTTAATTTCTTTCAATGATGTTTTACAGTTTTCAATATACCCATCTTTCAATTCTTCTGTTAAATTTATTCCTAAGGATTTTGTTCTTATCGATGCTATTATAAATAGACTTTAAATTTTTAAATTCTTGGATTGTATAGAAATACAGTTGTTTCTTGTGTCTGCAACTTTGTTGAACCTGATTATTAGCTCTGATAGGTTTTTTGCATATGTGGATTTCTTGAGGTTTTATAAAAATAACACCATGACATCTGCAAATAGAAATACTTTTGCTTCTTCCTTTCTTAGCTACATGCCTTCCTTTTTTTCTTGCCATTTTGTCCTGGCTTGAACCTCCAGTACAATGTTAAATGGAAGTGGTGAGAGCATGTGCACAGCATTATGCAACTCCGTGGCCCTCTAGATTCCCAGGAATATGTCAGATAATTGCAAAGCCCCACATAAATATCTTATTCCTCAACTTTTTATTTTACCCCCAGTTTTTTTGTTATCCTATTGTGTTTTGAATGAACACCAGCTCCTTTTTGCTACCTTCAGTGGTTGCCAGGCTGCTGGTTTTAACTGTGATTGTGGGCTGTTGGTTTTCAGGGTTATCATAGAGTGAGAAGGGGATGGAAATAGGGCAAGTTAAATGGCACAAGGCTCATTGTTCTTATCAAGATTCAGCCTTTTTTCTTGAAAAAATGTTCCCTGATTGTTTATAGCCTTTGATTAATTTCCAGAGTTCCAAAAAGTTGATCATGACAATTTTCACCAGTGTTCCTATTTCTTTTATAGAGTAGAGAATTTTTGGAGGTCATTTTCATTAATATCACCCTTATAGTCTTCTTAAGCTTAGATTTTAAAACTGAAAATATATTGTCAAATGTGTTTTAAGTACCGAGAAAGAGGTCTGTATACAAAGAATGTTGATGTAGATCTTCCAATAGCCAAATATCTTATTGTGCAATGAGATGTTGAAGAAAAGGCAGTGAGAGTACGATGAGTATGATTTGCATCCTGATTTTGTAAGTGATCTATATGGCTAGGTGCTGTGTGTAAATACCAGCTTGAGGAGAGGTTTATTCATGTATTAAATCTAGAAATAAATAATCCATGTTCCTCAAGATTTATTAATAAAACATTGGGAATGTTATTAGGAATTAAGGTGGCCTGGATGGCTATGTTAAAGATGACTGAGGAATATTTTGCTCTGGAAAATTCAGCTCCCAGCTCCCCTAAGCATTTGAAGCCCGTCTCTCACTTCTTAATTTTTGCCTTTTCTTCTTTTCCAACAAATGACTCTGCAACTTATACAACCAAATCTCCCAAACATTTTTGTCTCTTTGCAAGACTATGAGCTTTCAGTCATTTTAGAATCTTAAAAAGGTGTACTAGGTCACAGCATCCTCTGGCTGGTAGATAATTAAAATCAGCACACAACTGCAACGTATACCCTCTAAAGCAACGGTCGGTTCTCAGCCTTTTGGCTGCCATGACACGCTTGATAAATGATTCTCTTACGTGGAAAACACTCTCAAGGGCACATTCATATTTGGACAGACATCTCCCAAGTTTGGAAGTCATGCACTGTGGTAATTTGTAATCATCAGAAGAGTTAACAGGTAGCTCTTTGTGATCTATTGCGGGAGATAAACTTGGGCTGTGCGGCAGGACATTCTTAGCATTCTTGCTATGATGCCACTCCCTTGTCTCCCAGAATTCATATATATATACATCTATACAGATATATGTATATATGAATATAAACACACACACATACATAAAGTAAATCTTTTGGAAATTTCAGCACTTTAAAAACACTTTGACATATTGCTTTTGGTTCAGAGTCTGTGCAGCCAGATTGTGTAGGATAGAATCTGACTTCACTGTGTGCTAGCTGTGTGATGCTCTGGCAAGGTACTTGACCTCTGTCCTTCAGCATCCTCATCTATCAAGTGGACATACTAGTGCCTATGTCATAAGGCCATTGTGAAGACACCTGAGATCACGTATGTAAAGAACCAATTCTGCTTCTCGTAGTGGACACTCTTGTTTGGAACAGATCACTGTGACTCACCTTGCACTTGATTGCTTGAAAAGATTAAGAGTTACCTAGTTTGGTTGAATAAGTTTTCACACCCATTCAGGACACTGTGTCAGTAATCTTGAAACCTTTTTGGTTTCAGAGACTGAATCCTTTATTCACATGAAATCATATGGAGAACCCCAATGTGGGAAACAGAAACAGATGCTCTATTTGTAGTGGAGGGTGGGAGGTCTGCAGTCCCATCTATTCTGTCTGCAGTGGCACTTGTAGAGTTGTAAGGAATTCTAGGGATCCAAGGAAGACAGTTTGAAAGCCTGTAGTCTGTTTGGTTATGCTCCTGCAATATCAACATTCTCTTTCTTGGCAACCTGTGAGCATGTAAAATTAAGTCTAATCTCCAGCCTGGCTTGTTATGTCTTGGGCAAAATCAACATGTAGGCTTGCATTATTCAAGGCTGTGAGCTCAGTTAGCAATTTCATCCATGTATGTGTTTAGGAAATTATCTGCCTTGGGAGTGCAGTACACCATTTGGAAAGTAAAACCTTATAGGGTAGTGGCTTTCAAACTTTAAAAAACATTAGTATCACCTGGAGGGCTTGTTAAACCACAGATTTCTGGGCCCTACCACCAGCTTCTGATTTGGTAGGTCTGGGATGGGATTTGAAAATGTGCTTTTCTTTTTTATTTTTTTTTAACAATTTTATTGAGATATAATTCATGTACCATATTATGAATCCACTTAAAGTGTACAATTCAGTGGTTTTTAGTATATTCACAGAGTTGTGCAACCATCACCACAATCAATTTTAGAATCAATTTTCATCACCCCAAAAAGAAACCCTGTACCCTTTAGCAGTCACTTTCAGTTTCCTCCCAACCCCAGCCCTAGGCAACCACCAATTTGCTTTCTGTTTCTAGAGATTTGCCTATTGGGGACATTTCATATAATATGTGGTCTCTTTTTTAAAAAAATTATTTTATTAAAGTATAGTTGATTTACAATGTTGTGTTCATTTCTACTGTACAGCAAAGTGATTCAGTTATATATATATGTATATGTAGATATTCTTTTTCATATTCTTTTCCATTACGGTTTATCACAGGATAGTTCCCTGTGCTATATACAGTAGGACCTTGTTGTTTATCCATTCTATATATAACAGTTTGCATCTGTTAATCCCAAACTCCCAATGCAATGCTCTCCCGCCCCCTTCCCCCTTGGCAACCACCAGTCTATTCTCTATGTCCCTGATCCTGTTTCATTTGTGTCATATCTTAGATTCCACATATGTGATATCATATGATATTTGTCTTTTTCTTTCTGACTTACTTCACTTGGTACGATAATCTCTAGCTCCATATCCACCCATGTTGCTGCAAACGGCATTATTTCATTCTTTTTCATGGCTGAGTGGTATTCCATTATATATATATATATATATATATATATATATATATATATATATGACACATCTTCTTTATCCATTCATCTGTTGATGGACATTTAGGTTGCTTCCATGTCTTGGCTATTGTCAATAGTGCTGCAATGAACATTGAGGTGCATACATCTTTTTGAATTATAGTTTTCTCTGAATATATGCCCAGGAGTGGGACTGCTGGATCAGAACGTCCATACTGTTCTCCATAGCGGCTGCACCAACTTACATTCCTACCAACAGTGTAGGAGGGTTCCCTTGAAAATATGCATCCTTAACAAGTTCTGGGTGATGCTGTTGCTGCTGGTCTGGGACCACTTCGAAAACCATTATTATTAAAGATGAGAGTAAATGGAGTGGTTGGTTAGTCCATAACACCAGGGACTTATTTTTGATAAAACAATCTATATTAATCTGCAATCTTGTGAAAGTTTGAGATTTAATTTAACAGTTATTTATTGAATTCCTACTATGGGCCAAAAAACACTGTGCTAAATACTGAGAGTAAAATAGACTAACTATACTGTATCTTCTTGAGAAGGATTGTATTTTAGTGTGGGGCAGACCAGTAAATGGGCAATTACAATATGGTGTGCTAAGTACGAGGTGCTAGGGAACATCTACGTGGGCACCTACCACATCTTTGGGCTCAAAGACTTTCTCAAGAAGATGATACCTACTCTTAAAATAAAAAAGCACACTCTCACTTAGAAGACAACCTAAGGAATATTTGGTAGGTTTTAGGTTGTATTTGCTGGTGGTTAACTTTTATATATCAAAATAATCTTGTCATTGAGTCTAAAATTCAGTTCTTTTTATATTTACTATTCCAAGAGCTAAGACAAGTTTCTGGCAAGGCATGGAAGCAAGACCCTTTGTACAAGCAAATGTGGAAAGGGGAATTATTGTTTTCTATGCTTGAGCAGCAAAGAGAAGTTCCTGTAAGCGGTTTTCATTTCTCTTTCTTTTAAAGTGTAATTAGAATGACTGGTCTATCGTGTAGGTTATAATATTTGCTGGTAAACAACTTATTGATAAGTTTCTTCTGAAACACTTGATAGGAGTGATTAAAATGCATGAGACTGGGCTTCCCTGGTGGCGCAGTGGTTGAGAGTCCGCCTGCCGATGCAGGGGACACGGGTTCGGGCCCCAGTCCGGGATGATCCCACATGCCGCAGAGCGACTGGGCCCGTGAGCCGTGGCCGCTGAGCCTGCGCGTCTGGAGCCTGTGCTCCGCAACGGGAGAGGCCACAACAGTGAGAGGCCCGCGTACCGCAAAAAAAAAAAAAAAAAAAAAATATATATATATATATATCTCAAAAATTTTGATCAATCTAAAGTAGTTCTTAGAAAGAAATTTATAACCTTAAATGCTTATGTTAGAAAAAAAGAATTATACAAAATTACTTAGCTAATTCTACATTTTGAGGAGTTAAAAAAATAGCAAAATTAGCTCAAAGAAAGAATGTAATAAAAACAAAGGCAGAAACTAATAAAATAGAACACATAAATACAAGTAGGAAAGATGAACAAAACCAAAGATTGATTGTTTGAAACACAAATTGACAAATCTTTGCCAAGATTGATTAAGAGAAAAGGCCCAAAAGATCAATGTCAGGAATGAAGAAAAGGGGAGAGGGGATTACTGGAGATGTTACAGACATTAAAAAGATGACATTAAAAAGACATTAAATAGATATAATCAACTTAATGCCAATAACATTTAAAATTTAAATAGAATGGAAACTCCCTAGAAAAATATAACTGCTAAGACTCAGTTTTATTAAAAATATTAATATTTTATTTATTTTATAATTTATAATGATAATAATTAATAATAAAATATTTTATTAAAAATAAAACTGACTCAAAGAAATAGAGAACCACAGTAGTTGGGGATTAAGGGAATTGAGTCAGTGGTTAAATATTTTTCCACAAAGAAAACTCTAGGGCTACGTGGGTCCTATAAAACATCAAAAGAGAAAGCAATTCCAGTCTTCCAAAAACAATTGCAAAGAATTTTTAAAAATAAGAAATATTCTGGAACGAATTATATGACTATAGCATAATTTTGGTATAAAATTCCAATGAGGACAGCATAAGAAAATAAAAACTATAGGCCAATATAAACTAATTATCAGCAATCCAACAATGCTCCAAAGGTTGATATTTCACAAGCAAGTTGTATTTCTCCTAGGAATGCAAGGTTGGCATCATATTAGAAACTTAATTAAGCAGTTCACCACGTTCATAAGTTAAGGGAGAAAAATCATGTGATGAACTCTATAGATGCTGGGAAAGCATTTGAGAAAATTCAGCATCCAGTCATAGTGAAAACTATTAACAAAGTAAAAATATAAGGGAACTTTCATAAACTTATAAGCGCATTCACAAAATGTTTGAAAGCAAAGATAATACTTGGTGGAGACACATTGAAAATTTTCATTTGTGATCAGGAATAAGACAGAAGCGGCT
The DNA here is from genome assembly GCF_964374135.1 of Grampus griseus. NCBI lineage: Eukaryota > Metazoa > Chordata > Mammalia > Artiodactyla > Delphinidae > Grampus > Grampus griseus. The sequence continues at coordinate 12,358,955 of NC_139002.1, forward strand.
GCCGTCACTCATATTAAAGAGCATCCCTGATATCCTACCCACACAGCAACAAAAGAAAAACAGTAAAATGTAAGAGCATCCCTGATATCCTACCCACACAGTAAACAAAAGAAAAGGAGTAAAATGTGTAAGAATGGCAATGGGAAAAACAGAATTATTATTTTCAGATTATATGCTGTATATATGGAACACACAAAGACTCTACAGATAAAATATCACAGTTATTTAGGGAGCTTGTAGAAATTGCTAGAAGGAAACTCAATATATATAAGGCAATTGTGTTTCAACACATCAGCAGCAGTTAGATAATGCGTTCAGAAACAAATACCATTTATGTAACAACAATAACCAAATACCTAGGAATTTTTAAAAAGAAATATGAAAACTTGAGAAGAAAAACATTGCAAATATTTGGAAAATTATTAAAAATCTAAATAAATAGAGAATCACAAGTAGGAAATCTCAATGTTATAAAGATGTCAGTTCTCAAATGGATTTTTGGATTCAGTGCAATTCCGGTCAAAACCCCAACAGGCTTTTTTGTGTTGTTTTACTTTGGGAAATTTATAACTTTTGTTTATGTGAATTTATATGGAAGAGTACATTATATATGCTGAAATTTATATAGAAGAGTAAATGCCTAAGAATAGCCAAGTCATTCTTTTTTGTTTGTTTGTTTTTTTAACATCTTTATTGGAGTATAATTGCTTTACAATGGTGTATTATTTTCTGCTTTATAACAAATTGAATCAGCTATACATATACATATATCCCCATATCTCCTCCCTTTTGCATCTCCCTCCCACCCTCCCTATCCCACCCGTCTAAGTGGTCACAAAGCACCGAGCCGATCTCCCTGTGCTATGTGGCTGCTTCCCACTAGCTATCTGTTTTACATTTGGTAGTATATATAAGTCCATGCCACTCTCTCACTTCGTCTCAGCTTACCCTTCCCCCTCCCTATGTCCTCAAGTCCATTCTCAACGTCTGTGTGTTTATTCCTGTCCTGCCCTTAGGTTCTTCATAACCATTTTTTTTTTTAGACTCCATATATATGTGTTAGCATATGGTATTTGTTTTTCTCTTTCTGACTTACTTTACTCTGTATGACAGACTCTAGGTCCATCCACCTCACTACAAATAACTCAGTTTTGTTTCTTTTTATGGCTCAGTAATATTCCATTGTATATATGTGCCATATCTTCTTTATCCATTCATCTGTCGATGGACACTTAGGTTGCTTCCAGGTCCCAGTTATTGTAAATAGAGCTGCAATGAACATTGTGGTACATGACTCTTTTTGAATTATGGTTTTCTCAGGGTATATGCCCAGGAGTGGGAATGCTGGGTTGAATGGTAGTTCTATTTTTAGTTTTTTCAGGAACCTCCATATTGTTCTCCATAATGGCTGTATCAATTTACCTTCCCACCAAGAGTGCAAGAGGGTTCCCTTTTCTCCACACCCTCTCCAACATTTATTGTTTATAGATTTTTTGATGATGGCCATTCTGACTGGTGTGAGGTGATACCTCATTGTAGTTTTGATTTGCATTTCTCTAATGATTAGTGATGTTGAGCGTCCTTTCATTTGTTTGTTGGCAATCTGTATGTCTTCTTTGGAGAAATGTCTATTTAGGTCTTCTGCCCATTTTTGGATTGGGTTGTTTGTTTTTTTGATATTGAGCTGCATGAGCTGTTTGTAAATTTTGGAGATTAATCCTTTGTCAGTTGCTTCATTTGCAAATATTTTCTCCCATCCTGAGGGTTCTTTTCATCTTGTTTATGGTTTCCTTTGCTGTGAAAAAGCTTTTACGTTTCATTAGGTCCCATTTGTTTATTTTTGTTTTTATTTCCATTTCTCTAGGAGGTGGGTCAAAAAGGATCTTGCTGTGATTTATGTCATGGAGTGTTCTGCCTATTTTTTCCTCTAAGAGTTTTATGGTGTCTGGGCTTACATTTAGGTCTTTAATCCATTTTGAGTTTATTTTTGTGTATGGTGTTAGGGAGTGTGCTAATTTCATTCTTTTACATGTAGCTGTCCTGTTTTCCCAGCACCACTTATTGAAGAGGCTATCTTTTCTCCATTGTATATTCTTGCCTCCTTTATCAAAAATAAGGTGACCAGGGCTTCCCTGGTGGCACAGTGGTTGAGAGTCTGCTGGCCGATGCAGGGGACATGGGTTCATGCCCCAGTCCGGGAAGATCCCACATGCCGTGGAGCGGCTAGGCCCGTGAGCCGTGGCCGCTGGGCCTGCGTGTCTGGAGCCTGTGCTCCGCAAAGGGAGAGACCACAACAGTGAGAGGCCCACATACTGCAAAAAAAAAAATAAATAATAAGGTGACCATTTGTGTGTGGTTTTAGCTCTGGGCTTTCTATCCTGTTCCATTGATATATATTTCTATATTTGTGCCAGTACCATACTGTCTTGATTACTGTAGCTTTGTAGTATAGTCTGAAGTCAGGGAGCCTGATTCCTCCAGCTCTGCTTTCTTTCTCAAGATTGCTTTGGCTATTCAGGGTCTTCTGTGTTTCCATACAAATTGTGACATTTTTTGTTTTAGTTCTGTGAAAAGTGCCATTGGTAGATTGATAGGGATTGCACTGAATCTGTAGATTGCCTTGGGTAGTATAGTCATTTTCACAATGTTGATTCTTCCAATCCAAGAACATGGTGTATCTCCATCTGTTTGTATCATCTTTAATTTCTTTCATCAGTGTCTTATAGTTTTCTGCATACAGGTCTTTTGTCTCCTTAGGTAGGTTTATTCCTAGGTATTCTGTTCTCTTTGCTGCAATGGTAAATGGGAGCATTTCCTTAATCTCTCTTTCAGATTTTTCATCATTAGTGTATAGGAATGCAAGAGATTTCTGTGCATTAATTTTGTATCCTGCTACTTTACCAAATTCACTGATTAGCTCTAGTAGTTTTCTGGTATCGTCTTTAGGATTCTCTATGTAAAGTATCATGTCATCTGCAAACAGTGACAGCTTTACTTCTTCTCTTCCGATTTGGATTCTTTTATTTCTTTTTCTTCTTTGATTGCTGTGGCTAAAACTTCCAAAACTATGTTGAATAATAGTGGTGAGAGTGAGCAGCCTTGTCTTGTTCCTTATCTTAGTGGAAATGGTTGCAGTTTTTCACCATTGAGAACAATGTTGGCTGTTGGCTGTGTATTTGTCATATATGGCCATTATTATGTTGAGCTAAGTTCCCTCTCTGCCTACTTTTGGGAGGGTTTTTATCATAAATGGGTGTTGAATTTTATCAAAAGCTTTTTCTGCATCTATTGACATGATTTTATGGTTTTTCTACTTCAATTTGTTAGTATGGTGTATCACATTGAATGATTTTCGTATATTGAAGAATCCTTGCATTCCTGGGATAAACCCCACTTGATCATGGTGTACGATCCTTTATTGTGCTATTGGATTCTGTTTGCTAGTATTTTGTTGAGGATTTTTGCATCTATGTTCATCAGTGATATTGGTCTGTAGTTTGTTTTTTTGTGACATCTTTTTCTGGTTTTGGAATCAGGGTGATGGTGGCCTCGTAGAATGAGTTTAGGAGTGTTCTTCTCTCTGCTACATTTTGTTAGAGTTTGAGAAGGATAGGTGTTAGCTCTTCTCTAAATGTTTGATAGAATTTGCCTGTGAAGCCATCTGGTCCTGGGATTTGGTTTGTTGGAAGATTTTTAATCACAGTCTCAATTTCAGTGCTTGTGATTGATCTGTTTATATTTTCTATTTCTTCCTGGTTCAGTCTTGGATGGTTGTGCTTTTCTAAGAATTTGTCCATTTGTTCCAGGTTGTCCATTTTATTGGCATATAGTTGCTTGTAGTAATCTGTCATGATCCTTTGTATTTTTGCAGTGTCAGTTGTTACTTCTCCTTTTTGATTTCTGATTCTATTGATTTGAGTCTTCTCCCTTTTATTCTTGATGAGTCTGGCTAATGGTTTATCAGTTTTGTTTATCTTCTCAAAGAACCAGCTTTTAGTTTTATTGATCTTTGCTATTGTTTCCTTCATTTCTTTTTCATTTATTTCTGATCTGATCTTTATGATTTCTTTCCATCTGCTAACTTTGGGGTTTTTTTATTCTTTTTTCTCTAATTGCTTTAGGTGTAAGGTTAGGTTGTTTATTGGAGATTTTTCTTGTTTCTTAGGGTAGGATTGTATTGCTATAAACTTCCCTCTTAGAACTGCTTTTGCTGCATCCCATAGGTTTTGGGTTGTCCTGTTTTCATTGTCATTTGTTTCTAGATATTTTTTTATTTCCTCTTTGATTTCTTCAGTGATCTCTTGGTTATTAAGTAGTGTATTGTTTAGCCTCCATGGTTTTGTATTTTTTACAGTTTTTTTTTTTTTTACTATAATTGATATCTAGTCTCATAGCATTGTGGTCAGAGAAGATACTTGATATGATTTCAATTTTCCTAAATTTACCAAGGCTTGATTTGTGACCCAAGATATGATCTATCCTGGAGAATGTTCCATGAGCACTTGAGAAGAAAGTGTCTTCTGTCATTTTTGGATGGAATGTCCTATAAATATCAATTAAGTCCATCTTGTTTAATGTATCATTTAAAGCTTGTGTTTCCTTATTTATTTTCATTTTGGATGATTTGTCCATTGGTGAAAGGGGGGTGTTAAAGTCCCCTAATATGATTGTGTTACTGTGGATTTCCCCTTTTATGGCTGTTAGCATTTGCCTTTTGTATTGAGGTGCTTCCATACTGGATGCATAAATATTTACATTTGTTATATCTTCTTCTTGGATTGGTCCATTGATCATTATGTAGTGTCCTTCTTTGTCTCTTGTAATAGTCTTTATTTTAAAGTCTGTTTTGTCTGATATGAGAATTTTTACTCCAACTTTCTTTTGATTTCCACTTGCATGGAATATCTTTTTCCATCCCCTCACTTTCAGTCTGTATGTGTCCCTAAGTCTGAAGTGGGTCTCTTGTAGACAACATATACATGGGTCTTATTTTTGTATCCATTCAGCTAGTCTGTGTCTTTTGATTGGAGCATTTAATCCATTTACATTTAGGAGAGTTATCGATATGTATGTTCCTATTACCATTTTCTTAATTGTTTTGTGTTTGTTATTGTAGGTCTTTTTCTTCTCTTGTGCTTCCTGCCTAGAGAAGTTCCTTTAGCATTTGTTGTAAAGCTGGTTTGGTGGTGCTGAATTCTCTTAGCTTTTGCTTGTCTGTAAAGGTTTTAATTTCTCCGTCAAATCTGAATGAGATCCTTGCTGGGTAGAGTAATCTTGGTTGTAGTTTTTTCCCTTTCATCACTTTAAATATGTCCTGTCACTCCCTTTTGGCTTTCAGAGTTTCTGCTGAAAGATCAGCTGTTAACCTTCTGGGGATTCCCTTGTAAGTTATTTGTTGTTTTTCCCTTGCTGCTTTTAATATTTTTTCTTTGTATTTAATTTTTAATAGTTTGATTAATATATGTCTTGGCATGTTTCTCCTTGGATTTATCCTGTATGGGACTCTCTGTGCTTCCTGGACTTGATTAACTATTTCCTTTCCCATATTAGGGAAGTTTTCAACTGTAATCTCTGCAAATATTTTCTCAGTCCCTTTCTTTTTCTATTCTTCTTCCAGGACCCCTATAATTCAAATGTTGGTGCGTTTAATGTTGTCCCAGAGGTCTCTGAGACTGTCCTCAATTCTTATCATTCTTTTTTCTTTATTCTGCTCTGCAGTAGTTATTTCCACTATTTTATCTTCCAGGTCACCTATCCGTTCTTCTGCCTCAGTTATTCTGCTATTGATTCCTTCTAGAGAATTTTTAATTTCATTTATTGTGTTGGTCATCATTGTTTGTTTGCTCTTTAGTTCTTCTAGGCCCTTGTTAAACTTTTCTTGTATTTTCTCCCTTCTATTTCCAAGATTTTGGATCATCTTTACTGTCATTACTCTGAATTCTTTTTCAGGTAGACTGCCTATTTCCTCTTCATTTGTTTGGTCTGATGGATTTTTACCTTGCTTCTTCATCTGCTGTTTGTTTCTCTGTCTTCTCATTTTGCTTAACTTACTGTGTTTGGGGTCTCCTTTTCGCAGGCTGCAGGTTCGTAGTTCCTGTTGTTTTTGCTGTCTGCCCCCATTGGGTAAGGTTGGTTGAGTGGGTTGTGTAGGCTTCCTGGTGAAGGGGACTGGTGCCTGTGTTCTGGTGGATGAGGCTGGATTTTGTCTTTCTGGTGGGCAGGACTGCATCTGATGATGTGTTTTGGGGTGTGTGTGACCTTATTATGATTTTAGGCAGCCTCTCTGCTAATGCGTGTGGTTGTGCTCCTGTCTTGCTAGTTGTTTGGCATAGGGTGTCCAGCACTGTAGCTTGCTGGTCATTGAGTGGAGCTGGGTCTTGGTGTTGAGATGGAGATCTCTGGGAGCGCTTTCACCGCTTGATATTATGTGGAGCCAGGAGGTCTCTGGTGGACCAATGTCCTGAACTCGGCTCTCCCAACTCAGAGGCACAGGCCTGACACCCGGCTGGAGCACAATGACCCTGTCAGCCACACGGCTCAGAAGAAAAGGGAGAAAAAAAGAAAGAAAGCAAGCAAGAAAGAAAGAAAGAAAGGAAGGAAGGAAGAAAGAAAATAAAATAATTAAAATAAAAAATAATTATTAAAAATAAAAAAATTGAAAAGTAATAAAAATAGAAAAATGGACAGACAGAACCCTAGGACAAGTGGTAAAGCAAAGCTATACAGAGAAAATCACACAAAGAAGCATACACATACACACAGAAAGAGAAAAAGGAAAAAAATACATATATCGTTGCTCCCAAAGTCCATCACCTTTATTTTGGTATGATCCGTTGTCTATTCATGTATTCCACAGATGCAGGTTACATCAAGTTGATTGTGGAGATTTACTCCGCTGCTCCTGAGGCTGCTGGGAGAGATTTCCCTTTCTCTTCTTTGTTCTCACAGCTCCCGGGGTTCAGCTTTGGATTTGGCCCCACCTCTGTTTGTAGGTCGCCTGAGGGCATCTGTTCTTCGCTCAGACAGGACGGGGTTAAAGGAGCCGCTGATTCGGGGGCTCTGGCTCACTCAGGCCGGGGGGAGGGAGGGGTACGGATGCGGGGCGAGCCTGCGGTGGCAGAGGCCACCGTGACGTTGCACCAGCCTGAGGCGTGACATGGGTTCTCCCGGGGAAGTTGTCCCTGGATCACAGGACCCTGGCAGTGGCGGGCTGCACAGGCTCCCCGGAAGGGGGGTGTGGATAGTGACCTGTGCTCACACACAGGCTTCTTGGTGGCTGCAGCAGCGGCCTTATCGTCTCATGCCCATCTCTAGAGCTCGTTTAGGCAGTGCTCTGAATCCCCTCTCCTCGTGCACCCGGAAACAATGGTCTCTTGCCTCTTAGGCAGGTGCAGACGTTTTCCTAGATACCCTCCCGGCTAGCTGTGGCGCAGTAGCCCCGTCAGGCTGTGTTCACGCAGCCACTCCCAGTCCTCTCTCTGGGGTCTGGCCTCCGAAGCCCAAGCCTCAGCTCCCAGCTCCACCCGCCCCTGCGGGTGAGCAGACAAGCCTCTAGGGCTGGTGAGTGCCGGTCGGCCCTGATCCTCTGTGCGGGAATCTCTCCTCTTTGTCCTCTGCACCCCCATTGCTGCGCTCTCCTCCGCGGCTCCGAAGCTTCCCACCTCCGCCACCCGCAGTCTCCGCCCGAGAAGGGGCTTCCTAGTGTGTGGAAACCTGTCCTCCTTCACAGCTCCCTCCCAGAGGTGCAGTTCCCGTCCCTATTCTTTTGTCTCTGTTTTTCCTTTTCTCTTTTGCCCTACCCAGGTACTTGGGGAGTTTCTTGCCTTTTGGGAGGTCTGAGGTCTTCTGCCAACGTTCAGTAGGTGTTCTGTAGGAGTTGTTCCACGTGTAGATGTATTTCTGGTGTATCCGTGGGGAGGAAGGTGGTCTCCGCGTCTTACTCCTCCGCCATCTTGAAGGTCTCCAGCCAAGTCATTCTTGATAGAAAGAACAGAATCAAAGGATGTGTCCTTCTAGGTATCAAGATTTATTATAAAGCTGTAAGTTATCAAGATAGTGTGGTTTTAGGTCAGGGATACATAGATAGGCCAGTGGATAAAATAGAGAACTCAGAAATAATCCATGCGCACAAAGGAGGCATTGCGATTCAATGGAGAAAGGACAACTGTACAAATGGTGCTTGGGCTGTTTGTTACCAAATGAAAAGAAAAAGTGTATCCCAGTCTCACACAAAAATCAATCCTAGTAGATTAAAGACAAATATAAAACGGAATTTTAAAACTTTGGGGAGAAGAGCTTTATGAACTTGAGGTAAGAAAGGTTTTTTAAAAACACACACAGGCAGATGCCACTAACTGATTGATAAATCAACTATATTAAAATTAAGAATGTGTATTCCGTACAAAAACAGTAGAGTAAAAACAGATCACAAATTGGGAGAAGATATTTTCAACATATGTAATCATAAAGATTAGAGTCCAGAATATAAAAGAATTCTACGAATCAATAAGAATGACAATTTATCAGAAAAAACTGAGCAAAAGACATAAACAGATGGCACAGAAGAAGAAACAAAAATGACTCATAACCTTAATAGTAGTCTAGACAATTTAAATAAGAAATACGATACACTGTTTCACACTCAACAGATTGGCAAAAATAAAGAAAGATTTACAAAACCAGGTTTGGTCAAGGAAGCCAAGCAATGTCAACTCTCATGCATGAGGTTCAGAGAACAAATGGATACAATCACTTTGGGAGACTGTTAGCATTACTTTGTAAAGTTGAACATCCCCTGTGACCCAGCAAATTCACTCCTGGATATATACCTTGGGAAGGAAAAATGTGCATGGTAGCGCTGTTGATAACAACAGTAGAAGAAACATGATGCAATTCAAATGTCCTTCTATAATAGAATAGTAAATAAATTGTGGGTTATTCCTATAATGGAGTACTACAGTTGGCCCTCTGTATCCTTGGCTTCTACTTTTGCAGATTCAATCAATCACCGATTGAAAATATTTGGGGGAAAAAAAATTACAGAAAGGTCCAAAAGGCAACACTTGAATTTGCTGTGGACTGGCGACCATTTACACAGCATTTACATTGTATTCACAACTATTTACATAGCATTTACATTGTATTGGGTATTATAAGTAAGCTAGAGGTGATTTAAAGTACACGGAAGGATATGTGTAGGCTTTATGCAAATACTGTGCCATTTTATATAAGGGACTTGAGCATCTGTGGATTTTGGTATCTGAGGGGGGGTCCTGGAACCAATCCCCCGAGGATATCAAGGATGACTGTATACAAAAGTAAAAATGAGTGAACTAGAGCTACATACATTAGCATGGATGAATCTCAAAAATGATGGCGTTGAGTGAAAAAGCAACTCAGTAAATACATACAGTATGATCCATTTTATATACAATTTGAACAAAGGAAAAGGGAAGTCATTTATTGTTTGGGGTTACATATATAGGTGGTAAGATTAAAAGGAGAAAATATGAATGATTTAAAAGATAATGATTACCTTGAGGAGGGTTACGTGCGTAGATTTGATTGGGGAGAGTCATTCAAGGAGGTTTCAAGGTATGTATTGGTAATACTCTATTTTGTGACCTATGTGGTTGGTACATGGGTGTTCAGCTTATTATGATTGTTTATCTTTATACACTGTCTTGTATATATATAACCTACTTCACAACAAAAATTTTAATTAAACATTTACAATTCTGCAAAGTGAACATTTGGACATTTTCTTTCATTATTTACAAACATGTGTCTCAAAGCCTTTTAATAAATTAGAAATCACATTCGTAAGTAAAAATAACATTAACACTAGAAAACCCAATTAATTTGCTGCTATGTGCCTGATGATTATAGAATTCTGGCTAAGTATCGAAAATTTTCAAGAATAATGAAGCTTATTCTGCACTTTGCTCCTACTAAGGTATCCCTACATAATAATTACTTAAAACCTCATCTTTAAAAAATATACTTTATAATATACATAATATATTAGTAAACCAGTACTGATATCTAACTTGTACATAAGCATAAATATTATATTGGAGCATGCTCAAAAATTTCTTACTGAGTGGGCAATCAAAACATTTGAAGACCACTGCTCAAGAAACCGTTTGCCAGCCCCTCTGTAACCAAGGGTGCCTAAGAGTCACCTGAGCACACGTTTAAAATGCTGTCTCCCGGACATACCCCCAGGATTCTGTTAAGTTAGTATGGAGAGGGCCCCGGAACATGCATTTTTAATACACATTCCAGGCTGTTCTGATATAAGTAGTTCCCCTGCCGCAATTTTGCTCTAAGTTTAGATAACAGTCAAGCCACATCTTTAGAGAGCTGTGTACCCAGACTGTGCAGAATGGCTTTGACTGAGTTGAACTTTGGCATGATGCCATTGAGGGGCTCTGGCAGAAGGAAATGGCCTTTTAAAGTTCATGCCAGCAACTGGGATGAAGCTATAATTGATGATATAATGTATGGAGAGGTCAGATCATAAAGCCCAGCACAGAGTGCATACTCAATCAATGGTCACTTCGTATGTTATAATTCTGTCTTATGTGTTAATTATCCTTATGAGAGCACTTAGGAGCAAGTTCCTTCTGCTCTAAGTATAGGGAATAATTATTCTATTCTTTATAATACAGCAATTTGATGGTCTCCTTCTTAGTTCAATTTATTTTGATACTGGGTTTAAATGGCTGTCATAGTGACAAAAGATACCTCCCACAAATATGTAGATCCCAACAGAAAAATGAGTCATTGGTTGGACTTACTAAATGATTATACCTATTTACTTATCCCAAGTAGTCTGCTTTTATACTATAGACATTTCATTGAGTGACTTGCGTTGTTTCCTAGGCAGTAGAACCAAATTAGTGGCTCTTCCTTAGCATCTATGTAGAATTTCATGGCATGCAAAAAAACATATAATTTTTTTATGCTATTTTATGTTCTTACCCCTTTTTCTCACCTACTTCTAAATAATGCATTTGGGGGTTATTTCTATATTCCTGTATTGCCTTAAAGAGGTGTTGGAGTAGAGCCAGAGGAAGGGAAAGAAGAAGGTGTGAGTGAGTAGGAACATGGATGAGAAGAGGAAGAAAAGTGAGCAGCTAGAAGGGACCCAAGCATCTAGGTCAGTTCAAGCTCATTCATGCCCTGGGGCAATAATCAGAATTAGGCTTCAAGTAGGCAGTTCATATTCCATGGATATTTCTCTTTCTCTTTCATGGATATTTCTCCACTGGTTCTATATATATCCACTAGTTCTATAATACTAACAAATTAATTAGCTCTTTTATAGAGAATTACCTGTTATTTTTGCTTATAGACTGGTCTCCATTGCATCGTATAAGTCAGTGGTCCCCAACCTTTTAGGCACCAGGGACCGGTTTCGTGGAAGACAAGTTTTCCACGGACAGAGGGATGGGGGGGCGTGGGGGGATGTTTCAGGCGGTAATGAGAGCGATGGGGAGCAATGGGGGGCGGCAGATGAAGCTTTGCTCTCTCTCCTGCCACCCGCCGCTCACCTCCTACTGTGCGGCCGGGTTCCTAACAGGCCTCGGACCTGTAGTGGTCCGTGGCCCGGGGGATGGGGACACCCTGTAAGGTTTGAGATGCATCTTTTTAATTAATTGGGGGAAATTTCCAAGTGTTCAATTTGGAGGATGATAGAGGAGCAGTCTTTCTTCAATTTTTCCTGGATTCTTAGAAAGTTTGTTTTAATCTTTAAATTTTCATTGGTTGAATTTTCATAGGCTAATGGAATTGTTATCAGTCTAACTAGCCTTAATAGGACTTCGTGAGGATCGCTATTTTGAAAAGAAGTTTCTATTCTTAAGTGCTAGTTAAGAGCAATGTTTCATCTTATATTTCTTCCTGTTGATAACATTTAGGAAGAATATCCAAGTGCAATAATAATGGGTCTGAAATGAGTGTGTTTACATAATTTTTAATAAATGAAAACTGCTCATTTTCTTTTCATTAATGCTTCACTGTTTTTAATAGCTTTTAATGTCTCATACCTTTTTGGAAAGACTGCATGCTCGATAATTTTCCCTTTTGGACAAAACTTCAGCATTCAGAAACACCAGCAAGCTTTTTGGAGAACATTCCAATAAGAGGTATCTATATGAATGCTTTTACAGTAAGTGGGCTAGTATTCTTAAGAGGTTAATAACTTTGCTGATTTGGTCCCTCTGCAGGTTAAAATTAATTGGGAAAAAGAAGCCACTCAAATACTTTACAGGACAGACAAAGGGTATTAGGGAATGGTAAACAAAACAGGTTTTAAAGTAATTCATGGTATACTCTCTCACTGACACTGAAAAGCAGTGTTTTACTACACGAAGAAATGTATTCTTATACCTTTTTAATGATTTGTAATGTCAATAAGGAAAGAGAAATAGTAAAAGGCAGTTTAATTGGCATTCTTAGAAACACGGTCCTCTGCTAACTTCTCTTCCATACAGTACAGTGACAAAGATGGCATTGAGATAATGAAGATTGAAAAAAAAAAGCCTGCTGTATACTTATTATATACAGAGCCCCATGCTAAGTGGTTAGATTTGTCATTTCACTAAGTACTTCGAAAAAGCATAGAGAATAAGTAGTGTTATTCCTATTTTATAGACTTGGTAGGTTCTCAGAAAGATTAAGTAACTTGCCTGATATCTTCGTACACTCAACACGATTGGCCACTGTATCCTGCTTGAAATACTCTCTTTCCTTCGTATCAGTCACACTTTCCTCTTGAGTTTTGCTCGGCTTTTCCTGGCTATTCCTCAGTTTCCTTTGGTCACTCCTCCCTCTCTTCCTAACCTCTAAATTTTGATCCTGCAGATTCTCAGGCCCCCTGAAAGTGGGGCCCCTTCCCTCTCTAATTCTGTCCTCTGCTTAAATGCCATCTAAATGTATAGGATTCCTATATATGGCTTATCACCACCCCAGACTAGTCTGACAAGCTCCTGTCATATATCTTCCTGCCTACTTGACACCTCTGCTTGGATCTCTTACAGGCATTGCGTGCTCAACATGTACCAAACTGAACAGTTGATTTTCTCCCTGACACTATTTCTCACTCTTTTTCTGTCTCAGTAAATGACATCATCATCCATCCTGCTGTACAGATCAGAAACCGTTTTGATTTCTATCTTTCCCCTATCTTCAAATCCCACGTATGACTTAGTCTCACAGCTTCTTCCTTCAAAATATAGCTCGAAGTCATCTATTTCTTCCTAAGTCCCTGGGCTTTTGCCAACCGCCCAGCCCTGTACAAGAGTCACTTGTTTTTCCTGCTTCCTCTCTTTCTCTCTACAAATCCATTCTCCATATAGCGTTTAGAGTTATTTTTTCATGGAAGTTGGTAGGAATAAATAGGCAGGGCACAGAGGGTTTTCAGGGCAATGAAAGTATTCTGTATGATACTATAATGGTGGGTACATGTCATCATACTTTTGCCAAAACCCACAGGGCGTACCTCACCAAGAGTGAGCCCTAGTGTGAACTATGGGCTCCGGATGATGATGTGTCAATGCAGGTTCATTGATTGTAACGAATGCATGGCTCGGTGTAAGATGTGGACGGTGGGGGAGGCTATGCATGTGTGTGGGCAGGGGATATTCGGGAAATCTGTGTAGCTACTGCTCAATTTTGCTGTGAACCAAAAACTGCTCTAAAAGATAAAGTATTTCTTGAAAAGTAAATTGGATGATACCACTCTCCTACTAACAATCTTCTAGTGGCTTACAATTGCCCTTGACTTAGAATTCAGATTTTTTATGGCTGAAAAGGCCCCTGCCTACCTCTCCAGCCATAGCGTGTGGCAACCCACAACAGCTCTCCTCTTCCCTGCAAATGCCATTCTCAAGCCTCAGGGCCTTGCCCTTGCTCTGGCCTCTGTCTGAACCCCCTCCTTCATGCTTGCTTGGTTCCTTCTTTTCCCTTAAATCTCAGCTGAAATGATACCACTCAGAAGGCCTACTTGACCACTGTATCTAAATGAATTTTCTGCCCCCATTTCCCCCCATAGCATCCTGTTTGCTTTCTCATAGGACTTTTCTCCTTTGGAAATTACATCTTTATCAGTTTTCCTTTACTGCTGTAGACCAATACGTGGTACAAGGGAAGCAATCAATAAATATTTAGAAAATGAATGAATGAATGAATGAAATGTGTCTGGCTAGTAAGTGGTGAAGCTAGGACTCAAACCCAGAATCTGTCTGACTCCAGAATCTGTGTTCTGAACTCTTATGCTAGGAGTAAAATCAATTCGTGTTCGGTGGAATTTTAGAGTAAAATTAATTTTAGCATAAAAATCTAAAATTCTTTTAAAATGTGATAATCCACATGGTAACCCTCCAAGGACAACAGAGTACTTGATTGACGTCTCTCTTAGTGATGCTGGATAATGTAAAGTATCTAGCAGTATACAGTATGACAGTCTGGATAACCTGTCATATTTGGCATTTTATTTACTAAGATGCCCACACAAGATCCCTTGCAATAATTCTTTCAACTTTGTCAAATATTCTGGGAAATCCAATAAAATGACTTTGGGGAAGTTACTTAACTTCTTTAGACCAGCATCTATAAAATAGGAAAATAATGATTTCTTAGGATTATTTAGGAGGAATAAAGAAAATAGATGAAAAGTCCTCACCACAGGGTTGGTATACGGTAATAAAATCATAACTGTGGTTCTTTAAAAAAAGTCTTAATTCTTCGGTTGATTTAAAAACTCTAATCTTCAGGGTTAAGTGAACAGGGCTCCTTTTTAAACTATTTCTCAATTCTGACATGATTTGGATGAGCTGGATTGACATGCCAAGTCATCAAAGACTAATGATAGCTGGAAAAAATAAGCAGGAGAGTTGCCTCTTCAGGGGGACCCGAGAAATCCACAGGCAGCTTCTAAATCTCGATGAACTGACTTCTAAATTTCCATTGAGTTTACACTTTATTGCAAAGGACAGCTACAGTCCTGATTTGAAGTCAGTGCCATTCTTGGAATTTGTGTCTGGTTCATGAGCTTACATTTCCGACAAAGCTTTGAGGAATATACAAGAAAAAGGGAGCAACATACATGTTTTTCCAAATTACTTTTTTTTTTCTTGTGGCACGCGGGCCTCTCTCTCACCGCTGCGGCCTCTCACCGCGGCGGCGCACAGGCTCCAGACGCGCAGGCTCAGTGGCCATGGCTCACGGGCCCAGCCGCTCCGCGGCATGTGGGATCCTCCTGGACCGGGGCACGAACCCATGTCCCCTGCATCAGCAGGCGGACTCCCAACCACTGCGCCACCAGGGAAGCCCCCCAAATTACTTTTAAAGAGAAGTTTGATTCTGTTCATTGATTCTGCCTAAAACAACAACAAAGTAAAACAAACACACACTGATATTTAGGGATAGGAATTTTTCTTTTCTTTCCTTTTTTTTTTTGTTCCAGGGGACTTTTTTTTTTTTTTGCGGTACATGGGCCTCTCACTGCTGTGGCCTCTCCCTTTGTGGAGCAACAGGCTTCGGACACACAGTCTCCGGACGCACAGGCTCAGTGGCCATGGCTCACGGGCCCAGCCGCTCCGCGGCATGTGGGATCTTCCCGGACTGGGGCCCGAACCCGTGTCCCCTGCATCGGCAGGCGGACTCTCAACCACTGCGCCACCAGGAAAGCCCTGCCTCAGGGGACTTTGCTTTCCAGTATTTGCCAAGTGCTCTATTTCACATGGTGTAATGAGAGTCTTGGGTCCCTTTTTTTTTTTGAGATCAGTTTGAGAGGACCATATTTCTTTCATAAGAAAAAAACCTCAGAATTTCTTTTCTGTCTCTCAGGTTTTGGATGTTATCGTGACAAAACTAGACAAGCTGGCAGAGGGAGCCATGGAAATTTTTGAGAATCTGAAAACATAACATGGAGTTGAATGGATTTTGAACAACAGATTCCTCACCTAACTCAGGAGAAATTAAATAGAACTTTTGCTAAATATTTCACATTTTAGAGAAGAAAAACTCAGAGCTAAATACTACAAATTTTAAGACTCATCATAATGAGAGTCTTTTCTTACAACTCATCCTGGAGTCTTACATTTACACACACACACACACACACACACACACACACACACACACACACACACATACACACACCTGTAGAAATAAATGGAACCTCAGCTGTCCTTGATGACTGGGACTTAGGCAAAAGAGAATGGCCAAGCAAACAGTTTTACAACATCCTAGGGGGAAATTATTGGTATTTCTTATGTATCTTATGAACTGGACTTAATATTTATTTACTTGTTGTGCAACGTAATCAGTTTAGTGTTGTTTTAAAATAGGCATTTGTTCAGAAGGTAATTGTATCAAGACACTTTGTTCTTTCCTTTACATGGCTTAGTGTCTAGAAGGAATATTTTATTAGATTCAGACTTTCTTCCCGAGGGTAAAATCCAGTCTCTACATTTCATTTCTTGGATCTGGATCCCATTAGATTTTTACTCACTGAATTAAATCTGAGGGAGTCACGGGTCTCCTTCTTAGAGTGTTTCCAAACATCTCAGAAAGAGAATTAAGATAATTTTCTCCCACCTTTTAACGAAATCTGCTTAGGAGTTTTAGCAAGAGACAACTTTCCTTTTCTTGTCATTTTTGGAAGGGGAAGTTAGTTACCTTTGATGGCATCTGGTCAACCTGGCTCTCTCGAGGACCCATGAGAAGTAAGGGCCAACCCCGGTCCATCTGCGTTCTCTCTACTATCGTCAGCTGCACTTTCTTACATGTTGGAGTGAAATCTTCTTGTCCTACCTTCACAAAACTGAAAGGTTATACCACTCATTTTTCCAACCTATGTACATTTACGTTCTTCTGGTGAGAAGGAAAAACCCAGAATAGGATTGGAATAAATAATGTAGGAATTTGTGAAAATGCTTGCATTTTCAGTTGTTCATAAAAATAAAGCTGCCATAGGCGCATGCATTGTCAGTGATCACTTCATGTTTTGGAAGTGGCATTTAAAGAACCCACTTCTAAGATTAGACCAAAAGATGAGGCATTGTGTTGTTTCTGTAATATTCAGGCACCTCAGGATGACGCTTTTTGGTAGAAGACTTAGAAATACACCCATACATTCCACAACATTTTATTATGGAAAATTTCAACCATCATCCAATTTTAAGTTCTGTAGTTTCAAGCTGCCAACACAGTATGGAAAACTCAAAGGGAGAGGAAATATAAAAGAGTTCATACTGCTGTAGCTGTGAGGTCTCCTGGCTTCTAGGAGTCACGGGTACCTCTTTGGGGGTCTACCCAGGAAAGCTGACTTTTGATGAATTTGTGTTTTTAGAGTATAATACCTGGGAACACAACAATGTCCTCATTTGTTGTGACTGTTGTAAACTGCTCTTCCTAAACTTAAAAGTGTTTAGAGTTGTATGTGCAGATGCGTTTCCCTAGGATTTAGGCAACCTGTGCTTTCAGGGCAATTTGCCTAAATAGTGTGCATTTAAACTAATTGCAGTCATTCGCTAAATTGTTCACTATGGTCCAAGGTGGTGGTGGGTTTTTAAGGTAAATGTGGTAAGATTTCTCTCCCTCTGTTGACTTAGTTCTTGATTTCCACTTAAACTTAACTAGTGAAAGTAATTGTTTATGAAAAGGGCCAAAAGGGCAAAAGTACAACTAATAAATGTTAACACATGGGAGATGTGAATACAATCTACAGGGGCCAAGCATCTCTAGACTCTGCTAATCTGGAATTAATATTTAGAATATTTCCACTCCTGTCTTGGAGGTTCAAAGTAAGCATTTAGAATCTGTGGCTTTTTTAGAGCAAAAAAAAAAAAAAAAATGTGTTCTGTGCTATCCACAGTTCTCACTTTATGCCTTTAATATTCTGCTACAACACCTAGACACTTTCACATTTTATGTTCATTTATCATTCATCATTTTCCCTTGTCGAATTAGTTTGCCAAATTGCTTTCTGATCAGGACTCTTCAAGAAAGCAGAGTTCCTCTTTGGCAGGGACGCAGGTACTTCTTAACAGTATTTTGCAGTCGTGAATTCAGAGACTCATGGAGAACATCATTGAATGTACACTTGTAACTCCTTGATTTGAATGATCCATGTAGATATTTAGACTACATTCAAGGACTAGGACGGCTGGTTGCATTGAGAATGTTTGTGGCAGGTAAGAGGAAAGTACAGGAGCCACACATTTTTGTCTTTGATTAACATATAATTAACTTAAGAGCATATTTCTATGTGAATAGAGTGTTTAAATCAGAAAACTTTTGTTAGTTCTAGATAGATCCAATGCAAAGATTTTCAAGACCTAAAGTACAATAATTAAAAATGTTATCCTTTTCAGTAAAATCAAATATTTTTGCCCAACTAAAAATAGGGTAATATCAGTGGATTATTGTACCCTAAACTATTCCCCAAAGAAATTCAGGAGTTAGTGGGGGAAATCAAGAATGGTATGTCATGGTTTGTTCTTAAAAGGCACAAAAGGCTGAAAAGACTGCTATCATTCTCATATGTCTCATTAGAAGCTGGAAATTACTCAAGAAACCTATAAGCACAAGCACACATATATGAGTGGGTTTGCATTTTTCCTTAGCTAGTACTTTAAGCCATTGTAACTTCAACCTAACGCTTTCCCTCTGATTTCTCTGTCAAAATACAGCATGATTTAGGATTGAATAATAGTAAATACGGGTGGGAAAGCACTTGTTATGAAAGATGCTCCATGAGCATAAGGTATTGTTATTTCATCTGATGAGAGAATGTCTAAGTTTCAAAACTATTTCATCATCAATATTTTATGCTAATGAATGAAACAGCAGCTAAGCCAGAGGCCACATGCAAACAGAAACACACTGCAAAATATACAAAGAACATTCTTCCTCCATTTGTTTCCTTAGCAAATAGAATTTGATTACCGAGTTCTTCATGGAGCGATGAGTCTTTGTGTTTTATTTCTGACTATAGACAGAGATCTGTCCCTCTGCCACGGAGATGTTGTCTTATATGAGAGTCATATTTCAGCAAACATAATTAAACCATCACAAACAGAGTCTTCCATTAGTCAGACCAGAGTTATGGTGGTTGTGCTTTAGATTCATAAGAAAGTATTTCACGTTCTGCTGGGGGAAAAGAAAGATCGCTAAATATTTCATGGCTTTTCTTGATCACATTGTTTATTTCTGAGCATTTTAAAGAGATACTTAATTTTTCTCGACAGCTATTTTTGTCAACACGTTAGAGAGATAGATATTAAGGGCAAAATTTGCATGGGATACCAAGAGCTGGTATTTTCCTGGAATGATGCTTACTGGGTGTATAAGAATAAATCTCACGCTGTTCTCCAGAAATGTCCTTGGCATATGATGTGTTCTCTAGAGCTATATTCTGGTAATGTTCCACATCTAAGGTTTCGAGGAGGGGGAGAAATCATATTTTGATTGGTGTCGTTCAATATACGTTTGGGTTTCATGCAAAAATAAAATGTGGACACTAGAGGGTGCTGTTTGATTTTCTTTTTCACTGAGTTGTGCTGCGGATTCCCGTGAATCAGGGCCCTGAAAAATACCATCGTGTTCTAACCAGGACCAAATTGCACTGCTCTACAGGATGTAGAAATACCCTGAGTTCAAGGAGAGAGGCTGGAAGGTTCAAAATGGGGTAGATGCTAAATTAATTCAGAATTAGTAAAGAAGTAATTCTTTATTACTTTAAACCTGTATGATTGTCATTTTTTGATAATTACTTAATTTCCTTGGTTGAAAGAAGTTTTATTAGATTTCAAGCTCTCACTAAATGTCAAATGGTTCTAAAAATAGCTAGAATATTAGACAATGTGAAACAATTGGTGCTCTCAAGTTTTGGCACTAGGATTTTGAGCAGAGCGCATACTTACTACTGGTTAAGAAACTAATTATAGAATTCTCAATTGTAAGAAATGCCAGACCCCGAGATGTTTCTTTTTGATATCAGAGAAATACCAAGTTAATAAGATTCCCAGTTTTCACCTTCACTAAATATGTGCTTCCCCCTCACCCCAGACCCCCATCCCCCCGCCCTGCTTCCTTGAAGCAAATCTTTTTGAGTGGCAGGAGAAGGCAGTGTTCTGGAGTTCTCTAAATATATGATATCATATGGTTTATGTTTGTATCGTGTCATTTTCTAACCTAAGAATATTTTTTAAAAAGCTTAAAGTTCTCGTTTTATAGAGAGGAAAGTTAAGGTATTGTGATCTCAAATGATTTATTTCAAGCCGAGAATTAAATTAGTAGAAAGGTCAGGATCATCTCCTAGTTCTTCTGCCTTGCAGACAGTCAGCTAAGGGACCTGTTTGTTTTTGGTTCTGAAGATGTGTTTCTCTTTAATACAGATAGGCATGACTGGCTCAGAGACTACTTGGCAGCCATCACCACAGATTCCCAGTTCTCCTCCCTTCCAGTTTCATGGGAAGTTCACAATTCCCCCTCTCTGAAAGTTAGTTCCAGCCATGTACCTTGCTTCGGCCAGTGGAATGGTAACAGAAGTGTGTGTGTCCCTTCTGGGGTGTGACCCCTAGCTGAGGTGAGCCCCAGAGCCTCATTTTGAGCTGGCAGCATCAAAAGATAATGAAGTGTCAAGAAATAACAAGTGCTGGTGAGGACTTGGGGAAAAGGGAATCCCTTATTGGTGGGAATGTAAATGGGTGCAGCCACTGTGGAGAACAGTATGGCAGTTCCTCCATAAATTAAAAATAGAGCTACCATACAATCCAGCAATTCCGCTTCTGGGCATTTATCCAAAGGAGATGAAAACACTAACTCAAAAAGATACCTGCACCCCCGTGTTCACAGCAGCATTATTTATAATAGCCAAGATACGGAAACAACCTAAGTATCCATCGATGGGTGAATGAATAAAGAAGGTATGGTCTATATATACAATGGAATATTATTGAGCCATAAAAAAGGAAGAAATTCTGCCATTTGCAATAACATGGATGGACCTTGAGGGCATTAAGCTAAATGAAATAAGTCAGACAGGGAAACACACATAGTATGTTCTTACTTATATGGGGGAATCTAAAAACAAAACAAACAAAAAACATAGAATGGATTGGTGGTTGCCAGAGGCATGGTAAAAATGGGTAAAGAGGGTCAAAAGATACAAACTTCCAGTTATAAAATAGATACATCCTCGGGATGTAATGTGCAGCATGGTGAGTATAGCTAATAATACCGCATTGCATATTTGAAAGCTGCTAAGAGAGTAGATCTTAAAAGTTCTCATCACAGGAGAAAAGATTGTAACTGTGTATGGTGATGGATGTTAACTAGACTTTTGTGATGATCACTTCCTAGTGTGTATATATATATCGAAACATTATGTCATATTCCTGAAACTGATGTAATGCTATGTCAATTATAGCTCAATAATAATGTGATTCAGGGCTTCCCTGGTGGCGCAGTACTTGAGAGTCCGCCTGCCGATGCAGGGGACACGGGTTCATGCCCCGGTCCAGGAGGATCCCACATGCCGCGGAGCGGCTGGGCCCGTGAGCCATGGCCGCTGAGCCTGCGCGTCCGGAGCCTGTGCTCCGCAACGGGAGAGGCCACAACAGTGAGAGGCCCGCGTACCACAAAAAAAAAAAAATAAATAAAAAAAAAATAATAATGTGATTCTGACACAGGAACAGACAAATAAGCCAATGGAAGAGAATCCAGAGCTCACAAACAGAACCACAGACGTTGAAACTTGATATATGATAAAGGCGGTACTGAAGTCTCATGGGGAAAGGATAAATTGTTCAATAAATTATGTTGAGAGAAAAGAAAGATAATAAAGTCTCATCAACCTCCCTCCCAGGATGGAAGTAAGGATCAGAGCCCCCTGATATGAGAAAGAGAGAAATCTTTGTTGTTTAAGCCACTGAGATTCTGGGGTGTTCTAATATGGCTCTACACCTAGCTTATCCTGATGACAGACAAAGGTGTCAACCAAGTGAGAAAACCAAAGGCCAAGAATTAAAGTGTGGTAAGAAAGGATTTAATTAAAAATCTAAAAAACAATTATAGTGTTTAACTTAGAAATTTCTAGTGACTTTGATATGAAAATCAATAAAGAGAAGTTATTAAATATGAAAACATTTCCTCCTTGTATGTCTTCAGTTAAAATTCATCTAAGGAAATCAAGTAAAAAAAATAAATGAGATGTTACTGTGTTCAACTCAGAATCTGATTGTGAAAACCTAAACCTTAGACTATGGAAATGAGAATGGAGCTCTGAATCTGCTGATCTTGAAGTGGGGGAAAGTCTGGAGTTGAGGATTTTCACGTGAAAAAAAACATGTGCATGACATCAATTTCCATCATGGTGAGGAAGAGATACTGTGTCTCTCCTAGAACAGATGGTTTGATTCCTTAATCCATCTCAATGTTCAGCATTTTCCCAAAAGATCCTAAGATGTTTAAGTTGAAGCAGATGCATATTTTTCTCCATCAGTACTGGTTGTCCTCTTGGCCGCATAGCATCTATGACTGTCAAGCTAGAGCTTGTGGACCCTCCCCGGGGCTGGGAGAGCAAAGCCGCTCAGTGCAGACTCAGTCTATACCCCGCTTCTTCAGCCCAGTGACAGTGTGATGCCGGGCCTTTTATACGTCAGACAACAGGAATCGTACCCACAACCCACGGTCAAGGACGCTAGGATTTCTGCTCAGCGTTTCTGCCCAGAGTTCCCAGAGAAAGAAAAAAATGCCATCAGCTTAAATCCAAAACAACTTCAAAATACACTTGAAGTGGCATTTACTTTGTTTTTAACCTTAAAAAGAGAGGCACCCCAGGGATATATTTCCCAGGCCCTCTATTATGTAGTTAATTATAGTAAATGTGGGGTTTTTGTGCCACATGCGAAAGAGGACGCTGCCTGCTTCTCTTCCACATGGCACCTCACTGAACACCCTGCTAACGCTCTGTCAGGACAAACAGCCACATAACAAAACGCATTAAAGTGCTGGCCAGCAGGGCCTACCTGCTCCAATTGCTGCTGCTGGCTTTTTGTTTTTTTTTGTTTTTTTTAAATCAGAGGATGCTATTTAGTGTGCAAAGCTTAACATTGATAAGTATGATTCCAGCCACGGAGTAATGAGAATAATTGAACACAAAGTTTATTTAAGCATAAAACACGTTAAAAATGATTTGGTTGATTTGTGAGAGAGAAGAGTTTGGGTCTGAAGAGACGGATGGGGTGTTGGGGTTCCCCAGGTCTGCAAACAATACATGCGGTGGCCACGTGGCCCGGCAGGGCTGGAGGACACAGCGGCGGGTGTGGGGAGGGGAGCAACCCAGGCGCATCAAGGTCAGATGCTTCCAAACATTGGAGAGATTCCTTAGGGGGAGTCAAACCTTCCAATCACCACTTCTCAATATTCGATATCATTCCAACAGGCCCTTTCTCTATAAAAACTATGATACAAAAACAGCACTGGTGGGATAGATTTCTCTGGTCAGATTTCCGACAGACTTGTCTAACCAGAATTTTTTCCTTTACCGGTTTTTCATGCGAACCAACGTTTCTAGTGACAACTAATTGGAAATTTTAGGCAAGATATATGTTTTCCACAACTGGCTTTTAGAAGCCCAGTTGCATACCTTGAAAGAGGAGCATGGCATTTCCCTCTTTTCTGGAACCCTGACCGTTTGGGGCAGGTGGCATCACTTTGAGACAGTGGGCAATCTCAAATAGGTTTTGACTTAAGGGCACACACCTTTTATCCTACAGGGAGTTGAAGTAAGTAAATTACAGTACTTTATATAGCAACCTTGAGTTAATTATGAGGTCATGCCTGATGTATAGACAAAATGCCATAATGAAATCTGGGTCATGATGAGAAGCAGCGTCCAAACTTGAAGTTCAATGGAAGAATTAGAGGCTGTGAACAGAGAGAGACATAGTAAGTCCTATGAAAAAAAATATACCTGTTTGACATGGATCAGACATCTTTGTGGCATTCCAATAAAGGAACCTACTTTCTTCATTGCCAAGAACCCACTTTCTCCAAATGGCCTGGACTCAGGCAGCATGGAAGCGAAATTAACCCAACCTTTAGGAGAGTCCTGCTAACTTAGAGGGTACCAGGGACACCTGGCAGCCAAGGCTATTGCAGGAAACCTTGTTTGTTGGATCACACACCCCAGTCCCAGCTCAACCCAGGTAGACATGGGGCCAGATCTAAGGCCAATATTTGGTACTTAAATGGCTGGATAACTTCCTTCTTTAAATATCACCTTCATCTATACAAGCAGCTCATGCAGCACAATATCAAAAAAACAAACAACCCAATCCAAAAATGGGCAGAAGACCTAAATAGACATTTCTCCAAAGAAGATACACAGACTGCCAACAAACACATGAAAGGATGCACTAAATCTTTAGAGAAATGCAAATCAAAACTACAATGACTACACACCAGTCAGAATGGCCATCATCAAAAAATCTACAAACAGTAAATGCTGGAGAGGGTGTGGAGAAAAGGGAACCCTCTTGCACTGTTAGTGGGAATGTAAATTGATACAGCCACTATTGAGAACAGTGTGGAGGTTCCTTAAAAAACTAAAAATAGAACTACCATATGACCCAGCAATCCCGCTACTGGGCATATACCCTGAGAAAACCATAATTCAAAAAGAGACATGTACCACAATGTTCATTGCAGCTCTATTTACAATAGCCAGGACATGGAAGCAACCTAAGTGTCCATCAACAGATGAATGGATAAAGAAGATGTGGCACATATATACAATGGAATATTACTCAGCCATAAAAAGAAACGAAACTGAGTCATTTGTAGTGAGGTGGATGGACCTAGAGTCTGTCATACAGAGTGAAGTAAGTCAGAAAGAGAAAAACAAATACCATATGCTAACACATCTATATGGAATCTAAATTTTAAAAAATGGTTTTGAAGAACCTAGGGGCAGGACAGGAATAAAGACACAGATGTAGAGAATGGACTTGAGGACACGGGGAGGGGGAAGGGTAAGCTGGGACAAAGTGAGAGAGTAACACTGACACGTACACACTACCAAATATAACATAGATAGCTAGTGGGAAGCAGCCGCATAGCACAGGGAGATCAGCTCGGTGCTTTGCGACCACCTAGAGCTGTGGGAGGGTGGGAGGGAGATGCAAGAGGAAAGGCATATGGGGATATACATATGCATATAGCTGATTCACTTTGTTATACAGCAGAAACTAACACAACATTGTAAAGCAATTATACTCCAATAAAGATATTGAAAAAAATCACTTTTATCTTTTAGATAAAAGAGCAGGGACCAAAAGGTTTAAAAAAAAAAACCAAAATGATGCTAGAATTCCTTGGGCGTTTTCCTCATCTCTCCTTCTTACTTTCTGTAAGTCTCATAGATCAGTTGCTGACCGAGTGGGCCTCACATAGGACTGTCTCCTTCTCAGGGTCAAGAACTTCCTATGTCCCCAGCTGCCGGCCCTGAACGGGAGTCGTGCTCACCTCTGCAGCTCTTGCCGTCCTCCTGCAGGGTCCCCGTCACGCAGCTGCACAGAGGCCCGTCCACCCGGCTCGTGCAGATCTGCTCACACCCTCCGTTGTCCTCACACCAGTCCAGCCCTGAAAAAGAGCCGCTGGACAAGTTACCTGCAGACAGTCCAGCTCTTCAACTCGTATCTAAGGGCAAGGCCTTAAAGAGAGGAGTGGAAGGAAAAAATCCCGGTACTGTCATGAGTTTTTAATAGTCCGTGAAAAGATTTCATTATGGAAGCGGGCAGGCTTCTCAAACTGGGGTCCCCAAACTGGCGTCCTCAAGCTCCTTGTTCACCAGATTCACATAGTAGGCAAAACACACCCCAGACTTAGCCCGAGCCTTCAAATCCCACTGTTTTAATCATTTATAGTGTGTTTTAGGGAACATACATACTTTTTCTCCTAATAGGTCCCACTGAAATGATCTGTTCTTTAGGTTCCTTGGTGTAATCTGTGGCAATCCTGGAATTTTGAGGGCAAGTCTGAAAGACAAAACACCGGAGGGAAAATTTCACACAATTAAGCTGATAACTTATTCTTCACCACGTTTCCACCTCCAAAAGAGGCAGTGGCTCAGCCTGGAGCACTACTGCAGCTCAGATTAATTAGAATCAATCCATTCTTGATCATTGAGCCCACTGGGACTCGGGGCTTTATGTTGAACAGAAGTAAATATATTCTCCACGCTAGAATTAGATTCAAAGAGGCTCCCTTCCCAGGGAGGAGGATCCTGTATCAGATCAGACAATAATGTACGCAGCAGCATCTGTAAGTAGCTCTGACCATAATTCACATCTCGATTCGGCCAACATGGGGCGAGCATAAAGCTGCAATGTTAAAGGTTAGGGACCAGGTACTAGTGCAGTAAAATCTTAGGGACGTAGCCTGGCGTGGTGGGGATGTAAGCCTGGCGTGGACCAGATGATTGGTTTGTCACCTCATCCCGCCAGCCCCTCCAGAGCCTCAGGCCTGGGTGTGGATTTGGACGATCTGTGGGATAATCCCTGAGCCCGGGAGTTTGCTTCTGTGGTGGAGGGGAGCTTGGCCCCATCGCTCACCTCAGATGCAGGGGGCCTGGCTCTTTGAGACTCTGGCATATTGGTTCTCAGACAGGGCTCATTTTGCCCCCCGAGGGACACTGGGCAAAGTCGGGAGGCATTTTGGGTGTTGCAAGTGGGGAGGAGGTGATACTGGGGTCTACTGGGTAGAGGCCAGGGATGCTGCTAAACAGCCTGCAGAGCACAGGGCAGCCCTACAACAAAGAATCATTCGGTCCAAAACGTCTGTAGTGCTGAGGTTTGAGAAACCCTGGTCTAGTGTCATGCCGACAACAGACTGACCTTGCTAAGTCAGATAGAAGGAGTAAATGGTCATCATTCTACCCTGCTCTCTTATTGTTCCAGATGACTGCCACTCCTAGGCATCTGAAGGTGGTTCCAATTCAGCCACTGCTAGGAGCAGTGAGTCCTAAAGAACTCTGAAGAGCCACCGCCGTCGGGATTCGTGACGCCCCACGTGGGGAAAACTGGGACTGAGAGAAATAAAGCTAAGCACTGAATTTTCACGCTCTCACTTACTATTTTACAGGAGTACTTTTCTGAATCACAGAGGGACACTGCGCAGTGAAGATGGACTTCATCGTAATCCCCAATGAACTTAAAGACGGTGACGTGGAAGCGACAGGTGAGCGAGACACCGTTTTCCTCGATGCCAATGGTGTTGTCTTTAATGTTCTGACACCTATTCGGAAAAAAGGGACTCTCTGCTTCACACTTTCACGTTTCATACAAAAACCATCATGAACGGTAAAAATGCCTTTGCGTTTGAAGGTGACCTCTGGGTGTGGGTCTGTCATTTACTACGACTCCCTTATAGTTTCAGTTTGTTGGAAAAGCATCAAATAGCACCTCAAATTAGGATCTTAACTACAGCTAAAACCAAAATGACCACGGGCCTGCACTCAATTTCCCTACCCGCCCGTTTCTCATTCCTCCCCCTCACAATGCTGTGTTTTACTGATATCAGTTTAATAAACACAAGATGAGTCCTTACATCTTCTGTACTTTCTTCAGTTAATTATCAGTTTTGGCAGGGGCCCCTTTTTCCAGCTCTATTGGGAAGTCTGTTTTCACTTGTGGGAGCTGGAGAAGACAGACCAGCAGTCAAAGATGAGCTGAACGATTGTTCTGATGTAGGATCACTCCCTTCCCCTCTCCTTGTGGTCCTGAGCCAACAGGCAGGGACACAGGTATCTCGCCTCCACCTGTTAGAGTTTCTTAAATGGACCACAGTCTCTTATGCCCCAGGGTCTTTCATGTACTGTTTCCCCCACCTGGAAGCCTCCCTGCACTCCTTCCCCTGCTAACTAACCCTGCTCTTTCTCCAGTGCCCATCTGTGGCTCCCCCTCCTATATACACATGCCCTGACCGGGCAGGAACAGGTGGCTTTGCCTGGATTTGCCAACAACACCCTGCTGAGCCCCTGGGGTGCAGGAACCAAGGTGTAGTCCTCACTGTGTCTCCAACACACTGGAGGGCACACAGTAAGTATTTAAAAAGATGTGGTACATATATACAATGGAATATTACTCAGCCATTGAAAAGAACGAAATAATGCCACTTGCAGCAACATGGATGGGCCTGGAGATTATCATACTAAGTGAAGTAAGTCAGACAGAGAAAGATAAATATATGATATTCTGCTTATATGCGGAATCTAAAAAAAGTGATACAAATGAACTTATTTATAAAACAGAAATCGACTCACAGACTTAGAGAAAGAACTTATGGTTACCGGGGGGAAGGCTGGGGGCGAGGAATAGATTGGGAGTTTGGAGTTGACATGTACATACTGCTATATTTAA
The DNA here is from genome assembly GCF_964374135.1 of Grampus griseus. Taxonomy (NCBI): domain Eukaryota; kingdom Metazoa; phylum Chordata; class Mammalia; order Artiodactyla; family Delphinidae; genus Grampus; species Grampus griseus. Next base: position 12,387,394 of record NC_139002.1, read on the forward strand.
AATAGATAACCAACAAGGACGTACTGTAAAACAATAAAAATGAAAAATAAATTAAAAAGAATACTTAGATGCTCTTTAGTCAAACTCACACAAATATTTGCCTGAGAAGCAATAAAAGCTATGACCCGTCTTTCAGCTCTGAGAGAACGTGTATGTGTATATATAAAGCTGTATTTTTACTTTTGAAACATTACGTATAGTATTAACTCTCAGAACCGTTTTGTTTGAAATATGGTATTAAAATTATACTTAATTTTTAGACCAAAAAAAATCTTTTTTTTAGACTGGATGAATCAGTGACTGAATGAATGAATTGTGCTTCCATGGCCAAGTTTGGCCCACTGCGGCCAAGAAGCTCTTTAAAACGATCTTATTGAGATAAAAAGGGTGACTCTTTTCCGTATGTTTCCTTCCCCTGGCCCCCAGGATTCAGTATCTTCGTGATAAGGAAAATTAAAAATGGAAATTATGCTTCAGCATTCCCACGCCTATTCAGTTTGGTAGTTAGTCCATAAGGCAATAGTTTCCTAAATGCTTTGAAACAAAAACTTACTTGCCATACTTTTCCTTGTCACTGTGACTCATTTGAATAATCTAAATTGGTTCAAGGATTCTACAGCATTCTCAGCCCTCCAGTCTTCACGCAGACCTTCCGTCTTAACTAGACCCCCAACTCCCAGAGAGATGATTCGAGGTTTAAGTGTCAGAAGAACAGGAAGCAGAAGGAAGGAGCCTCGGGAAGCAGGGACAGGCTGTCTGGATGCCGCCTTAGGGGGACAAACAGACCGAGCACTAGAATCCTTTGTCCACTATCAGAGGAACAAGTGTCCTTTCCTCTGGGCACATGAAGAGAACAGAGAAGTGACCTTCGTGTGCCCAGACCTTGGCATCACTGGTAGATGGCGGTGGCGTCTCTGCCCCCAACGTAGCTGGAGAGGAGCGGCTGGCCCCTCCCCCCCAAACTCTGATGCGGACCCACTCTGCAGCTCAGCCGTTCCGCACTGGGCAGCAGTTTTCCCGTAAGCTCACTGGGAAAAACCAATAACCACATCCCTCCAAGAAAGGTCAAGAGGACTCATGAATTAAATTCTCTCACACGATGAAATTACTTCACACCCAACAACGGTTTAATTTGAAGACCTTCATGCGGACCCTGGGGGGAGCTGAGATTTATGAACCCGCTCACTTACTCTCCCTCTCTGGGTCAACTCTATTAAATACCGTTTAAAAAATGCTAAATGCCACTGTGTCCTTCAAAGGCGGCCCAAGCCTGCCCACCCGGGTTGTACAGCGGCTCAGATCGTAGCTCTTTTACTTTGGGAAAGGGCCATGGCTGGGGCGGGGGGGAGGGGGAGGGAGAGGAAGGGAACAGATGAAGAAACGGAGACCTGTGATGTTAGCCAGAGCATCTGGGCCTGTTAAGATACCACATAGTCACCAAGTCCTTCCCTCTGCCTCTAGGGAGGCTAAAACTCAACTCAAAAAGATAGTGCCTTCATGAGGCCTTTGCTGAAAATCCCACTCTATGCCTCAGCAACGCAGGCCACAAGCCACACCTGGCCGGGTAGGGAGTTGATGCGTCTTGGTGCTTGAAAGATTTCTTCCTCTGCCCCTTGCTGGTTGGGTGTCCTTGGGTGAGCTGTGTACAGGCTCTGAGCCTGTTCATGTGCAAAATAGTGGCTAGCTATTGTTTGTCTGCCTAGAACCATACTCTTCTTCTTTGGGAGAACCATCCCTTCCTTCCCCAACTTTAAGGCTAATTACAGTATCCACAGCACTCCCTGACCAGTCCAGGGAGGGATGCTGACTCAGGCCTGGGATAGGGTTCAAGAAACACTACCCCCAAACCTGGCACCTTGAATATTTTAAGCTGAAGGAGTTTGAGAAAATGGCAGAAACAGGAATGTCACTCTTCTCACCTGAAACAGGTCATAAAGCCCTTATGTGAGAGGTGCCCTCCCTATACCAGAAGGAAAGGAGCATCCTTATTTCTGAAGACAAAGGGACACTGAGATGAAACTGAACAGTCTGGCTAAGATTCCCTGCAGTTTACTACAATTACCACATACTCTTGACCTTCTCCACGACTGTCCACTCTTCATCAAACCGGGCATAACAATACTCAGCATGAACTGTTTCTTCGAGTCTTCGTTTCCTTATGAAGACTCCCATGTCACGTAGAACTTAACATTAGATAAATGTCATGCTTTTTTCCTGTTAATCTGTCTTTGTCCATTTAATGTTCAGACCCAGCCAGGAACCCTAAGAGGGTCAAGAAAATCTTTGTCCTCTGCAACACCAGGCAATTTAATGTTGCATCTCCTCCAAACAAGGCAGAGGAAATCCATCCAAGAAAGGCTAATCATACTCCTTCTCAGGGATTCCCTGAATTGGGGTTAGAAGGAATGCTCACTCCGGGGGGGGGGGTTACAATGCTGAAAAAAATGCCAGTGTCTAACGAGGTCAATGAGAGAGACAGAGACAGAGAGGGACAGTGACTGAGACAGAGAAACAGAGAGCAAGGGATAGAGGGAGGGAGAGAGTCGACAGCATCTGGCTTCCTGGACCCAATCCCTGAAGCCGCATCTGCTTAACGTGATTTGGTTTTGTAACCATGAAGTGCCTTGCTTTTGCATAAACTAGTTTGAAATGGTCTCTACCACTTACAAGAGAAAGAATTTTGATTAACATAGTCAACTGCTTTTAAGAATTATGGTACTGGGATGATGGAAATGTTCCAAAATTAGATTATGGTGATGGTTGCACTTCTCTGTAAATTTACTAAAAATCATTGAATTTTACACTTAGAGCAAGTACATTATATTGTATATAAATTATGTATGCAATAAAAAAGTATTGTTGCTTGACAAAACCAGTAAGTATGTTTATAAAATAAAGATAATTATCATGGTTGTTGTTTGGTCCACAGTCTTTTCTTCTTTTTCATTCACCCATTCATTTATTCATTCATTCAACAATTTTGTTGCATAACCACGCTGTTTCAGGAAATATGCTAGGTGCTGGGCATATACTGGTAAGTAAAAAAAAAAAAAAGTTTATAAGCTATCATTCTAATCCCTTTTTAATTTTCATAGATGTCCTATTCACCAACCTTTAGTTATTCTCCTTACATCCTTTCGTTTGCAGATAATCCACATTCAACTCAGATTGAAATTCAAGTAGGCAGGACAGAATGCCCTCTTGGGTCACATTGAGAGTAAAGCATTTTGTAGTTAATACCACATGGAACTGGTGACCTACCACTGAATTGCTGTGGATTTTAAGCACTGCTTGATTCACTAAGCCTCAGCCTTCTCATCCGTAAAATGGGGCTTATAATATCTACCTCATACGTTGTCATCAGGATTAGATAGTTCTTGGGTGCAAAATGCTGGCCCTGTAGGTCGTCAACAAATGTTAGTTCCCGTTCTCTTCCCTAAAAAACAGTGTAGACAAATCTAATACTAAAGGCTCTGAGACTGTCCTCCGAGAAGAGGCTACCCACCCTTCTTCAATGATGAAGTATCGGAGCTTGTCATTGCTGTCGCGGGAGGGGGTGGCGTAGCATTTGTTCAGCGTCAGAATCAGATGCGTGGAATCGGCTCCAACCACAAAGACCCCTACATACAGCACATCTCGAGTTGTCAGCACCACTTCGCCCTGGCGGTATGGATGTTTGTAGGAGGCATTTTTGTAGAGCGCCATCTTGGTGGTGAAGCTGCCTTCTTGGGTTGGAACTGTCAGGTTAATGACGCTACAAGAGAAACAGTCATAAGTCGGGGAACCCCAAGCAACGTTATCTATTCAATTACTTACCATTTTCCAGGCTGCAAATGCAGAGGGAAGGCCAAGCAGAGAGTAGTAAAGTCTAATAATTAAATTTAAATAATTAAATCTAATTTTAATTAAAATTAAAAATTCAGTTCCTCAGCACCTCTCTCGCCCTGGCACATTTCAAGAGCTCAATGGCCACATACAGACACTGTATTGGACAGTACTGATATAGGACATTCCCATCACTGTAGAAAGTTCTATCGAACAATGCAGGTCTAAGGCATCTAGGTTCAGAAAATATGAATTATTCTCTCCCTAGTGCTTCAAAGACAGATGCTAGCAGTTTTGACTGTGCTAACCTTAACTGTCAAGGAAAAGACAGAGCAACGTGCACAGCCCATGAGATTCTCTACCTTAGCATAGGCTTCACGACGGAGTCCAAGGAGATCTTGATATCCAGCTCATAAGCACATGAAAATTCCACACTGATCGTCCTGTCCCTGGTGATGATGTTGCCAGTATTGTTGGCACTTTCTATCCAAATGGTGTTTTTATACATGATATGAGTGGCATTGGACTGCAAAGCAAAGGGAGGTCAGAAATCATTAAATCTGGGCACGAGCATGTGGCTTGCATTTCAAATCCACGGGCCGGAAAGTGGAAAAATGGCTTCATTTCATATATAACCCAGAGGCCAATATAAATCAGGATGGAGCTAGTCTCAGCACTTACTAGGAAAAAAGTATTAACAATAGATGTCAACAGCACCCTTCAGTCTGATAACCTTGAATGCCCACGGAGGGTGATTTCATGTACCACTGAATTCTAAGTACAACCAGTCCCCAGTTATCTGCGGGAACCCAAGCCGGGGACAGCATGAAGTATTGCCATCCTGAGGTAATACATATCTTCTCTTTCAAGTCTTAATTCAAAATCCAGCCTCCGCCAAGTCTTGTACCAGACAGCCCACAAGTACCAAAATGAACACACGCATGTTTCACCGTCTTGCACCTTTCACTCCCTGATAAAAAGTGTTAATGAACACAGTTATCAAAAAAAGACAGTAGGAAGGCACAGGAGGAAGAGAAGTGAGATGCTTTGCTAACCTATGAATTGGATAACCTGACACAAAATGTTGTGACCTTGCTGTATTTCTGCAGCCAACTGTTAAGTGATGTCAGGGACACCCTTACACCCTGAAAGAGCTGAACCCAGCTGTCTTTACCTGGAAGAACAACAGAAGCATGAGAGAAGTAAAAAATGTGTCAACATGCAGGGCAAAGGACAGCAGACAGCGCAAACCAGGGAAGGAAGCATGTCACTTATCTTGCTTTCAGTTCAACCACTTAGCACCCAATGATTATTTTCCCGCTGTCCTTCATTTCGCACGTGCCTTTTGCTGTTTTCCAAGGAGCATGTTTCTAAGTCGAACCCCTGAAGTTGGCTTAAGAACAATCAATGTGCAAACACCTGGAGCTGTCACCACCTCAGCCAGGTGCTCTCTCCTGCCCTCGTTCCTCACCTGCACAATGTTTCCACAGTTCCCTTTGGTGTTGTTGATCTGAAAGGAGATAAAGTCCTCTCCCTCAATGCCGGTGCACTGCCTGTCATTGATCCGCACACCCTCCCTCTCGAAGCCGAGCTGGAAGAGTTTGCACTTAGATATGGACACTTCCATCTGGGCAGCCTTGCAGGTCACCTCTGCATCAATGATGTCGTGGGAGTCTGTGGGGAAACAGTCATTATGAAAGGCACGTCAGTGAGAGTTGGTCTTGCTGTGTGGGTGGGCGAAGCACCCCATTCTCTTTAGAAGAGGCTGATGGGCTTCACACAGAGGCTGCAGCATTTCTAATGAAGCTCTGATCAAACTAAATGAGTATATGAACTCATTCAAAGCAATAACTTGGGCAATCCTAGGGCCTTTTTTTTTTTTTTTTGGTCCATGCCGTGTGGCATGTGGGATCTTAGTTCCCCGACCAGGGGTCGAACCCACGCCCCCTGCATTGGAAGCGAGGAGTCTTAACCACTGGACCACCAGGGAAGTCCCCAGAGAGCCTTTTTTTAAAGGTGAAAATGCTATACAAAGTGTCTTTGATCTTTTCTTCCTAAACCCAGGATTTCCGCCCCGCTTTGGTGGTAGCTGCTGTCCGTAAGCTCCATACCGCACCTGGCTCACTGTGGCCTGGCTAAAGAACGTGCCCCCAGTGAGGGCAGCCCCGGTCAGGCCTCTCCGCAGCCCAGCTGGTACCCAGGCCGGCACTCGGAGCTCTTGTTTTTTGAAATGGACATTTTCCGTGAGTACACAAACACAGGCTAATAAGCACTAAAGAAACGGAGAGAAACGTTTTTATCTGCTCAGGTGAAGCCTTTGAACAGCACATGTGGTCCCCTTCTGCGGAGCCTTCTGGTCAACCAGGCTTTCATTCTCTGACGATGCTAAACGTGGCATGTGCCTTCTGAGTTCCTCGGTTCAGCCAAGGACACGGAGCTGGGAAGCAAAGCACGTCCCCCACGAGCCGACAAAACGAGTATGCTCTTGGCCAGGGCACAAGGCCATTCCTACCTTAAGGGGACTCCTACCTGGAGTCCTAGTTGTTTGCCGTTTGCGTCAACATTTCTGCTTTCTTCAGGACCCACCGAAAAGCTTCGGGCCAGATAAAGCTGGCTTTAAACACGTCTTACAGCACCTGGCACTCTCGTCCTGATTCTTTCATGTTTTCGTCAAACCACCTTATCTCCCTGTGAGTCTAAGAGATCAGTTTGGATCCCTCTGATGTTGAACATGGCCTCAGATGGAGCTGGCTGATGCTATGCATGTCCAAATTTGCGTGTTATCATTTATTGAAGAAAAGGATGTAGCTACAAGGAAACGAACATTAGCCTGCTTTGAAGAGGTCGGGTTCCTTCCTTGTTCTGCTTAAATGCTCATGAAAGCTTCGTTACTTGGGTTTCTAACCCACAGTGTGGGACGTGCGGGCTCCCACCCGAAAGCCTTCCTACATGGCTGCCGGGCGTCTCCCGCGGGGCCTGTCTGGCTGGGGGTGGGGTGGCGGCAGGTGTCACTCACTGTTTCCGTAGGGAGGGGGCTCCATGCAGCCACACAGCTCCCCTCCGTTTTCCAGCTCACAGGTTCGATTGGGACAGTCCGCTCCCAGACAGGGATCTTCAACCACTCCTGCTAAAAAGGAAAACAAACAGAAACACAACTTGATTTTCACACCAGTGCACGGTAGCATGTGGTCACACTCTGGACTCGCCACTTCAGTGGACCTGGTGTGGTCAGATGGCAGATGCAAACCAACAGACAGGGCAGCCTTCCGGGAAATAATGACGATACTAGTAATTGGGTCCTTGCTACGTGCCTCATGCTTTGGTGGCGTTACCTCTTCCGACCCTTACAAGCTCTGCCAGCTAAGTATCGTAGCTTGGCATCACAGCTGAAATGCACCCAAGGTCACACACAGGTGAAGGTAAGAGGGGAAGATGGAATACACAGACACGCTTAACTGCCAGGACATCCCGAGACTGCTGCACTTCCTGCTCTGTACCACAATCATATGCATTGGTATCGTTATATTTATATAAAGAGTAGGGTCCAAGCCATTTACCTCTAGATTCCCAGCGCCCAGCCACCTCATAGTAGATGCTCAACAAATACTTGTCAACAATGAAGATTCTAGGGCCAGTAAGGTCCCAGAGAGGTCCCTCAAACCAGGACTTCTTAGTCTTTTTTTGATTCATGGTCCAGCTACCCCACAAACTTCTACGTAATTTTATAAAACTAGACAAACTACCTACACACAACTCACCAGCTTTGACTTAGAGTAATGGTACTGTTTTACCAAAGAGGGGAAAACTCTAAGTAAAATACAAATGTATGTGAAGTGTCACCACCAACAGGTTATAAACGATATTTCCGTAGCAGATGAGCCCACAGGCCACCTGTGAGTGCGCCAACATCTCAGTTTGAGAACTGCTGATTGAGAGCATTTCTGTTAGACACTCACTTTTTTTTTTTGAGTTCTTTATTTTATTCTTGATACGAGTTTGTTTTCTGATGATTTGACTCAATATAACAAAAGCACATTTCACTTACATATTTCAGTTGTTATTTCTAATTGTGGTCCCTTGGAAAATTTTAATTTTTAAAGTTTTGTCAAATTGCCATGCAAAAAAAAAAAAAAAAAAAAAAAAAAAATCAAGTAGTCCTGAGAAGCTTAAAGTGAAACACAGCAGTCCCTCGCCTAGGCCCTCTCCACTTCCCTGTTATTTTTCTTGGTCATTTTAAAAGTCTTTTGGTTGTTTCTTCGGATATTTAACTCTGTGTTTGCAAATGGTAAGCGAAAACTGTTTTCATTTAATTTTTACTTTTATCAGAATAATACTGGTAAAAAGTCAAATAATGCTGTATTGAAGAATGGCAATCCCATGTCCCAATCTTCTTATCTTCCAGTTCTAATGCTTCTGAGACAACTATTTTAAATCTTTTAATTTTTCTAGTTTTTACGTCCATATTTCGAAATATCACTATTTTTCTTGATTTTTCAGTATTAGATCTCTATTGACTTCCTTTTAGAGAAGATTAGGATTTAGTAGACACTCACTTCTTTATTTAAAGACTGTCTCCCTATCCAGGTGTAATAATCCTCATCGTCGTGGCATATGATGGTGAGTGTTGAAGAAACAGCAATGATTCAATCCCAGCACGAGCCAAGTTCTCTTCACGAGTTCAAAAACAAAACAAAATCCCTGAACTATCCCATAGCTGCAGATGCTTCTCCCGACCCTCTGCTAAGTAACTATTATACGTGGGAGGACAGGTATGGCGTAGCATCAGCCTGTCTTAATTCCTAGAAAGACGACTGAAGGAAAGCCATCAGCATCAGTCAAATGCACTTACTTTTTAAAGGCTTCCTTTTGTAAAGACGCTTTTGCTTGCCCAGTGGGTTCAGCACCTAACACCGGTGCTAAGCACGCAACAGCCACTCCATGAATGTGCTGGTTGATTAACACAATATGAACACCACCCAAGAGAATAAGGGAAAGAAAGTGTGGAGGTTACAGCTTCCAGGAAGGAAAGAACCTCACTTACAAACATGATGGTCCACCTACCGCTTGGCAAATACGACATGCCCAATTCAGAGGGAAGTTTTAAGGTTAAAAGCAAAAATTCATACTTAAAAAAAAAAAAATCCACACAATTTTTAAAGTTCAAAACAGTTAACGTTTTTTAAAGTATTGTTTATTAACAGAACAGGGTAAAATATTGAAGTTATCAAACAAACTATTTCTGTTGCTTGCTAACAGAGACCGGTCATTTGCTTGTTAAGAGTTTCTGAAGTCACTGCATGCATATTTTAATGAACCACATTGTTTTCAGGTTCTGAATTAAGTGCATCCCTACTCTTGCTCAGGTTTGGTCTGCAGATTTACTGATGTGCACGCTCAGTCTTGGAGTGAACAGGGCCAGTTTTCATGGCAGTACCTGTATGCACATTGGGTTGGTGGTGCATGTCGAGGGACAGGCACACATCCTGTCGGCCGCAATGTCATACTGCATTCATGGGACAGATTGATCAGTATGTATGTGCACACACATATATGGATGTGACACATTTATGTGTGATTATGTACATACTTATTTGCTCCATGTATTTGATTAACATGGTAAGAAAATGAACAAAGAGAATAATGGATAACGCAGATCAAAATAGTTTTCTTACTACAGAAAAAAAATGCAAGAATCTACAGATCTTTATTTCATCAGTAATATATGTGTAATCCCTTTATGCATCCAACCATGGCTTCCTTGCAACCAGGCAGATACAGCCAGCTCAATTCCAACTCAACTTGCCACTTGCCATGTGCCTTCTCTTTCTGATCTGGGCTCTGACCCATGTTAAGGGAGCCATGTTAAGGAGAGCTGAGTTTGGGGCACTGAAATCAATCAGGAATCCTATACTCTGTCCGGCTATCTTAAAGTCACTAGCTACACTGGTGTTTCTCCAACCCAGAGAACCTCACCTTCCCCAGCGGGTGTTCCAAATTCCATAACTGGTCAGGCAATTAGAGGGGAGTCAGGCTCCACTGAAAATGCGTCCCATGAAATCTGCTACAAGCCCTCACAGCTCTCCACCCTCCAACCCTGGAAGCAGATCTATGGGTCAAGATGCAGACCAGCCAGCCGGCCCTGGACACAGCGATGCCACTGGCAAAGCCGTGCTTTCAACTTAGCAAAGAGTCTGCAGAAATAAAATAATTCTCTTACAGCAATTCTCTTTCTCAATCCACTCGGTGCTGAGGATCCCGAAGGAGCGGCAAGACTCCCCATAGGCAGCCAGGGAGCCGCACAGCTGGTACTTCTTGTGGTTGTAGCAGCCGTCCAGGTAGCAGGACTCGTAGAAGGGAAGGGGGTCGAGCAGCCCGTAGCAGGGCTGGAAGAAGCCCTTCATGTCCGTGAGCTTCAGGCAGTAGCCGTCGCCCTGCATCTTCTGGATGTGCACGTTGTCACACATGGCCGCGTACTGGGAGAACTGCAGCTCGTTGCAGCTGGGGGCGAGAGGTCTGGTCAGGGTAGGAAGCAAAACGAGGCATCCAAGATGGCCGATGAAAGGGCAGACCGTGGCAGTGCCCTTTTCAGCTAACCCAGAAGTTAGTGTGGGATGCTGATCCCAACACTAACAGACTGTGTGACCTTAGGAAAGTCACGGTAATTTCTATTGTTACGCCACTGGGATAAGTGAGGGTAAGATAAAGTGATGGACTGGTAGCCAAAGTGTCAGACAAAAGGTAGATATTGGTATAATAACCATTAACCTTCGATATAACTGATACAATAACTATTAACGGGTGTTCATATAATAACAACCACCACCAATAATAATAATAGTTACTATCACTATTAATAATCATAGCAATGACAGTTGGTAGAATTAAAGATTTGAAAGGAAGTCCAGAAACTTCTCAACCAGTTCCAGTTTAGCTATCAGAGACCGAAAGTAAAATCATCAAAAGAAAATTGGTGTCAGGCTGAAATCGTTTATAAAGGAAGAAAAAAAGGAAGAGAGGAAGGGAAAGGAAGCTTAAACAGACTCATAATTCCTCAGGAGGAACTGAAGCTTGCTCACCTTTGGAAGCCCCAGAATAGCTTAAGTGTGCAAAGTAGTCATTTTTCTAACTGTGGGCCCTAGAAGTGACATTTTAGAGAAAGCATCACATTAGGAATTCTGGAATCTAATCCTGGCTTTGCCACTTATAGGACCCCCTCAACGTAAATCATTCCACTCTAGCCTCTGTTTCACCTAGAAAAGAGACTGGACCAGATGGTGCCCAAGGTTCTTTCCAGCTCTGGGTCCCATAATGCACAGGATAGTTTAATTTACGGTACATTTTTCGGTTTACACCTGCAGAAGGGTCACAGAGGGTTTGGGGCTTCATTTTCACATCTGGGAATTTAGCTGATGTTTGGTGTATTAAAGCACAAGGGGACAGAACCATTGTACGAGCAAAGAAATGCCGGGAAAGGGAAGCATATCCATAGAGCCTGAGAGGAATTAACATAATTCAGCAGCCCAGAAGGGCCCTAAATTAAACACCTTTGGAGTAACTTGTTTAGCTCATTCTATTTCAGCTGGCCAGAGAGGGGCCTGATAATCCCCTTGCGGACTTCTGCTTTTAAAAAGGCTTTCTTGATTCCCACCAACTTGTACCTGCACAAAACCAAGCCTCTGGTAAGAGTCACAGACACACAGTCTCAGCACGGGGGAGCAAGGGATAGCCCTCATCTCCTGGGTTAAATCTTAATCCCACCCCCCAGCAGGGGTGCCCAGTTGCAGTCGGGCAGCTGGCCAAGGTTTCAGAATTCTAATCTTGGGCACACTCTTCTGTTTAGCCGAGGGCTGGATGACACAAAAATGTAGACTTTTATCATCTAAGCCTAGTTCCTCCCTCTGCTGTTCAAGAAACTGCTGTGCCTATTTGTATGATGAAAACTCCAAAGACCTTCAGCTTAGCTCTTTGCAGGAGTCCGGAAGGGTGATGCTGTACAAAGTCCCTTCCTCAGCAACACCTGTCATGGACGTGGGAGGACTGGGGCCCCTGAGTCTAGCGGCTGGAAGTTCTCACCTCTTCTGCATACCGTTGGTTTTCCAGCTCTGGGCCAGCACCACGCTGCTCACCACAGGCCTCCCCCGCAGGGTCACGTAATCATCGGTTAAGTCCCCGTTGAAGTTGCCACAAAGGCCACACACTTTGTTCTGCAGCCTCTCACTGATGCTGATTTTTATTACGTTGAAACCATTGTAGTGTATCTGGATGTCAGGGCTGGTGTCGATCACCAGGAACCCCTCGCTGCTGTAGATTTTGGTTGCCAACCCGGTTATAAACGGAACATTCACTTGTGTGCCATTCACCTGTCAAAGGAGAAAGAAAAAGTATATGACCCTCAAAGCAGGGACTGGCAAACATTTACTGTAAAGGGCCAGAGTAAATATTTTAGACTTTGCGGCCCATATGATCTCTGTCAACTCTGTCCTCGTGGCAGGAAAGCTGCCAGAGACAACAGTAACTAAATGAGTGAGGCAGTGTTCCACTAAAGCTTTATTTACAAAAACAGGCAGCAAGGAGATTTGGCTGAATTTCATATTTTGCTGACCCCCGCCCTAGAATTTGAGTACTCCCTCATCTAACTGTCCACAGTTCCCCCCAGAGAAGCAAAATATGGAGGCAGAGAGTTACAAAAAAAAATGATGGAAAAGTATAACTCACAACAAATGGCTGGATTTTTGTATAAAATTTTCTCTAGCATAAACCAATTACTGAAAACGAAATCCCAATCCTGTGCTAAGGAGGGTCTAACACGGTTAAAATGAACCTGGGGGTCATTGCTATGTTAATTGTTTTCTTGTTTATAATGTTGAAACAGGAGGTACCCTCCCAGAGGTCCTATAGGTACAGTATTTTCTCCATTTGTCATTTTCTTGCTTTATAACAGTTTCTTTTTTCCTTAGCCCTTAGGACAGAACATAACATGCCTTTCCTGTACTTACAAAATAAATTCTTCTCCCCACCCCAGGTTATTAGTAACTTTCATTTCTTAAAAAAAGCAGAAGCCTTTAAAAAATATGATTCTTTACTATTTTAGTGGCTGGGGGTATTTTATTCAGCACAACGTCAGTTTTGCTGTCACGTGGTCCCTTTTCACTTTCTTGCTGCTGTATTCTGGACCGATGCAGTTGTGTCTATGTGGGCCAATTTGCAAAAGGAATTGGAGTGTCAAAAACAGTAGCAGCTTTCATTGATGTTAAAAACCAGTATTAAAATCCAGACTTTTCCTTTTAAGCCTGCAAAATACTGCCAGTCTTTTCCCTAAGGCTGGATACTAAGCTATTTGATGACTCTTCAGATAAAGATATTCCCAGTGCACAATTATCTGAGCCCGTGGTAGAAAGCAGATACAGTAACACTCAATTCCAAAAATGCTCCTATGCGTGTGCTGGCTCTCTCCCTGGCCCTTCCTAGCTGGAACCGCAACCCGGGGTACTGGGTGCTGACTCCATGGTTCTGGTCTGTCTGCTATGAACAGCCTGGTTTAGCTGAGAGGCTGGGGGTCACCACCACTAGTTCCGAGCAGATTATCTTCTTAAATGGAGGGATGGGAGGAATGCAAGTTGGAGAGGTGTATTAGTTATGGGGGTGGGTTGGAGATTCACATTTATTTATATACGGGTCTAAGATTCACAAGAAACCAGGCAGCAGGCCTAGGGAAGGGCCAACCTAAGAGAAAGCCACCATATCCTTCCTCTGTTTTCTTTCCCTTGGTGTGTCATCAGGGGGCGCTCTCATAGCGAGGGACGATCCCTCCCTGCCGTTTTTGTTTGTTGGTTTAACATCTTTATTGGAGTATAATTGCTCTACAATGGTTTGTTAGTTTCTGCTGTATAACAAAGAGAATCAGCTATACATATACATATATCCCCATATCTCCTCCCTCTTGCATCTCTCTTCCGTTTTTATTTAGTAGCTGTGTTTATAGGCAAACGCTTGCCTTCTCTCAGTTTCTAGAAAGGATGGCAGAGATGAAAGAGTGGGTCTTGGTACAGGTAGGCAGAGCTAAGAATAATTTTAAAGGCTCTTAAAAGCAAATGAGATGCTTTTTGGAAATTAATTCAAAGTAAAAGGTGACTTAGCTACCATTTTATCACCTGAGGCTCTATCAGCACCCACACCAACCTTATAGCCCTGAGACACTGTACATTTCCTTTGGAAATCGTTAGTCAAGGACTAAATGGGGCCCACGCTTACGCTTATAGAATCTTTATATTTTCATTCTTTAAAATCTGGTCATCGGTGTATGGTACGTATGAAGCAACAGCCTGTTATCCTCAAACCTCACGGAAAACCACAGCAAACAACCCCCTAGACACGCCCACGTTCCAGAGTACGTTTCTTAAGAATCAAGGACAGGCTCGTCACCTTGACAGTGTGCCGGTCGTTGATGAGAATCTGCTCTTCGTTAATGTAGAAATAGACGGGCGAAATGATGGTGAGATTGGGGGACGACCACTTGTCGAAGTTGATGATGAGCTGGAAGGAGATGTCGGGGAGCTTCTGGCAGATGGTGGAGAGCACGAAGGCACAGTTGGCTGGGAAGCGGAGGAAGGCGCCGTCGAAGGTGCGGAAGACGCCGCCGCCGGCCGCCAGGCAGTAGGAGGTCTTGGTGCTGAAGCAGCCGCGCACCCCGTTGCGCAGCGCGCACTCTTCGTCTGACTTGCACTGGCGCGGGTCGCACTGGATCAGGTTGCGCCGGAAACAGCGGCAGCGCCGCGTGCAGTCACTGTTCCAGAACAGCTGCTTGGGCTGGAAGAGAGGCGCCGTTTGCATGCAACTCAGGCTGTGGTCAGAGTTGGGGCCCCCAAAGCCCAGTCCACCTGGACCCTTTCCAGGCGGGGCTGGCCTATCAGTAATGGGGCTGGAATTTGCAACAAGGAGCAGTAGGGAGGCTGGTTCAATTCAAACGTTACACCCCCTGCATGTAACTCAGATGCCAAACAATGTGCAATTTAGTCTTTATTGGTTTCAGTCAAGAATTTGGGAATCTCTACGGCTGGATTGTAGAACTAATCACAGCCAACCAACTGGAATGGGCAGCTGCCAGAGGAGGAACTAAGTGAAGAGGAAAAATATTTGGTAGGAAATTAATCTAACAAGTACCAGCTCCACTTCAAGGAAGAAATTTAAATTCACTCAATAATGATAAACCCCACCCTTCAATCTTAAATAGGTTAAAAGAAAGCGATAACCAACTCTTATGATGAACCATTTCAACATTCCACAATACTCACTGTTCCAAACGTTTTCCTTGTATCTAATCTACTTCCAATTTACTTCTGTTGCAAATACTCCATTTCTATGTCCTGAAGTGAGAGGCCTAGATAACAGTGAGGTTCCATGAAAGGAGAGCTTTGAGATCAGGCCACCTGGGGTTTGATCCCAGCCCTGCCACCCTACATGTGCCACCCTGAGGGGCACTACCAAGCTCCCAGAGTGTCAGTTTCCTCTCTCGAAACTGGAGGTAATAATAATATCTTGCAAGGCAGTTGTGAAGATTAAATAAGACATGTGAAGCACATTTTCCGGCTGAGAGAAGGTACTCAATAAATAATAGCTGCTGTTATTACCGGAGAAGGACCGCTCACCCTCTTTCAGATAGTGAGGAATTATATAAAGTTATATTAAACACTACGACCAAGTGGATCATCAGTTGGTAGCAGCTATTATTTTTCACTCCTTCTGCAAATCTGTAGACATGACTCTGCTTGAGGACCTCGTGCTCTTGATCTTGCACTTGTTCTAGACCAAGAATTCCAGGAAACTGTTGGAAATTGGTCGTGATTGTCCAAGTGGAGTGTGGTCCCAACGAGTGGACTACTTCATAGAGATGTGGCCACTCGGGCATTAATTCAATTTTCTAAAACGGTGCTATCCAGAGGTGGTTTATTTATTTATTGTTTTTGCGGTACGCGGGCCTCTCACTGTTGTGGCCTCTCCCGTTGCGGAGCACAGGCTCTGGACGCGCAGGCTCAGCAGCCATGGCTCACGGGCCCAGCCGCTCCGCGGCATGTGGGATCTTCCCGGACCGGGGCACGAACCCGTGTCCCCTGCATCGGCAGGCGGACTCTCAACCACTGCGCCACCAGGGAAGCCCCAGAGGTGTTTAAATGGCACAAGATGGGCCTATGCTACTGTCTGGTCACCATTTTCCATTTTAACTATAGACTTATCAAAACCCTGGATATCAAATACAGATCTGACTCAGATCCAAGGGTAAGTAGATAGAGGGTGAGATCTTCCAGGAAGAGTTTTCTCAATCTGGTGCACTTTAAGATTCCAGTGCCCTGCTGATTCTTTCATCCTCAAAATGAAGTAGTTCCCGGAACCAAGCCTTCCCTCCTTCCAGACCTGTAAAATATTGACTTTCTTTCTCTTGTCAGATTTGCAGAAAAATTGAGCGGACGGTCTGGCCTCTCTCTGATGAGAAGTCAGACATTACATGGGTGGAAAGAGCAAAATAACCTGAAGCATGTGGATATGATCAAGGGTAAATAACTCATCCCACAGGGGAACTCGATCATGAAACTGGCATCACAGTAAAGAGATAGGCCCAGTGCTGCTTTCTCCACCTTAATTAGACCCGACAACGTCAGCTGGGTGATTACCCTACATGCTAATAGCTAGATGTGTTCTCTTTTTATTTCCAAAGAAATCTGTTGAATAAACAAGCTCCAAGCTTGTTTGAATTGTGGCAAGTAGGTGTGGATTATCTGTTTTGTGAGTTTGCTACTTCCCAGATATATGTTGTCAAAACCCACTGACTTTCTGATGAAAAGCGGATAATAATGTTTATAGTGCTAACAGCTGCTGAGAGCTGTATTGTGCCTTCCCGAGAGTTCCAAGGGCTTTTACACGCATCGTTTCATTAACACACCTGGATTTTTCATTTATAAAATGCTTCTGAAGAGAATGAACAAAAACAATAGCAGTTACCAATTATTGAACTACTAGGTGCCAGGTACTAGGGCACCTGGCATTGATTATTTATACAACAACCATACTGAGTTGGTATTATTAGTAATGTTTTGTAGATAAGGCAACAGAAGCTCAGAGAAATGACACAGTTTGCTCAATGTCACATCAACAGCATTGGTTCAGCTAGGATCAAACCCGAATCTCATTCCATTATGTCACAGACACTCAGGATCTCTGTGGAGGGGTGCATGACACACTTGCTAGATGGATACATTTCAGTAAATCTCTGGACAGGGGAGCAGAGATTATAATAGTGTTTTTCAGTTTTGAGCCTGGTTATCTCTTCTCCCAGATGGTGGAAAAACGGAATCTATTATTATTTTCTCCCACATGGTCTGCCTCTTCCTTTCAAATAATCAATATTTCTAAGAGCTTAACTTCAAAACTCACCTCTACCAAGAAGCCTTCTTTGATCAATTTTACTATTTTACTCTACTTTTTCCCATCTTTCTAATACAACATTTAAACAAGTTTCCCACCGAAAATGAGACTGAAGGTAACGTCCATATTGATTTTCTTTTATCTCCTCTCAAAGTAAAGCCAACTTAGTTGTTCTTGAACAAGAACAATGCATCTTTACAGAAAGGAGGCATTATTTATTTTTTGCCTAGTTTATTTCCAGTTCAGACATTTCAATCAGATTTTTTTAATGCTGTGGCTCTTTTTCATCTTAAATTGATTAGTTCTCTAGGGTATTATATTTCACTTGTTGATATGTTACTTTGTAATTGTCCTCTTGTTCTTTAAAGTGCTTTTTTTTGCGGTACACGGGCCTCACTGTTGTGGCCTCTCCCGTTGCGGAGCACAGGCTCCGGACGCTCAGGCTCAGCGGCCATGGCCCACGGGCCCAGCCGCTCCGCGGCACGTGGGATCTTCCCGGACCGGGGTACAAACCCGTGTCCCCTGCATGGGCAGGCGGACTCTCAACCACTGCGCCACCAGGGAAGCCCTAAAGTGCATTCTTTCCCCCTCTTCTGAATTGATTTTCAAGTTCCTTAAGGCAGGGAACATGCTTTATCATCCCCAACGATACCACTAGCACAGCGATCTGCAAATAGCAGCTATTCCATCGATGCTATTGTTAACTGTCTACTCGCCAGTGTACGGTGTTGATATCCTTTAAACAGAGAGTGGCCTGGAGGCAGAACCAAGGGCTAAATACCCTCTCCAGGAAAGATCTCTTCTAGCTTAGCATCACAGCACATAAAGAAAGATTACAGGGTAGAAAAGTAAATGATTTTGTGAGCTAATATGTTTTACTCAAAGAAGGGCATCTTCATCAGCTTTATGTGAAGCCCCCAAAGAGAGAGAAGCAGAGGGTAGGACACAACTCTCGGGGGACGGTACTAGACTGACAAATGACACATGCAGAGATGGCAGCCCTCACTCTCTCTAATGGAGCTGCAATAAGCAGAAGAGGCAAAGCCCCATCTGCTAGCCTCGAGCTCTATCTTTTGCAGTTAAAAGTGTCCTTAGCCGAGACAGCTACAAATGTCAGATTCACCACCGTCCTATTTCCAAACAGTAGCCACATCAGAAGCTTTCTAACTAAGATTTACAGGAGAAGAAATCAGAAAGGCCTAGAGAAAGGCGTGGAGGAGAGAGAAACACAAATGCTAGCGAGGAAGGGTGGGAGAGTGAGACCCAAACACGTTTCCCAATCCGGTACTCCGTGCGCAAGAGCCTCACCAGACCTGTCCTTGACCTCTCGGCCCCCCGCTCTGCCTCCCTGCGAATCCACACCACAAGTGGATTCAAGTGGGAAGATGGGTCCACCGTGGCCCGCCTCTTGGAGCGGGAGAGAAATCTGCTGCCCAGCAAGGAGGACCCGGTGGGTGGGGCGCCCCTACCTCGTAGTACTTGCCGTCAGAGTAGCAGCCGCAGTTGTGGGG
The DNA here is from genome assembly GCF_964374135.1 of Grampus griseus. Classification (NCBI taxonomy): domain Eukaryota; kingdom Metazoa; phylum Chordata; class Mammalia; order Artiodactyla; family Delphinidae; genus Grampus; species Grampus griseus. The sequence goes on from NC_139002.1 coordinate 12,406,146, forward strand.
CAGGATGCAGCTTTTGCCGTTGAGGACGTAGCCGGTGTCGCACTGGCAGCCCTCTACGCAGTAGTGGTTGCAGTCGCTCTTCAGGCGGATCGCGGCGCAGCGGGGCTGGCACATGCTCACGCAGCTCTCGTAGTGGCTGTTGGGAGGGCAGGTGACGGCTGGAACGGGAGACGAGAGTCAAGATCGACAGTCACCAGGACGGTCAACGCTTTCCTCTGGCCCATCGCTCACCCACTTGCGGAGACGGAGGCCCGGCGGGGAGGAAGCTTTGCCACCTTCCCTCTTTCCTACTCTCTCTGCTTATGGAAAGCCTCTATCTGACTTATCCCTGTGGAAGTAATGGACCAAAGAGCAGATGGAGGTGACAAGGCTCCTCACATCATCTTTGTCCTGTCCTCAGCCTTGTTTCCTGAGGTCCTCTAGAACCTGTTGCCTTAAACCCATCTCCCAACATGCATCTTGACTCCAGTGAGTCACTGGATGGCCCCCCGGGGGTGCCCCATATTCACTCCTGCCTTTAGGTCCCCAGGTGTGTTGATCTCCCTTCCCCAACCCCTTCTTCATCCTCCCAGCCTATCTGAATCCTGCATTCTACAAGCCCCAGGTGGAGTCCCAACTTATCTGCAGAACTCCCTACTCTTATACCAATACCAACTCAGAACTTCCAGGACCTTTTTCTAAGACAGTAGTTTATAAACGGTAGGCCCCTGAGCCTCTTGATTTCTGAGAAGGCAAACGTGCACTGTGTGTGTGCCTGTGTATACAGACCGACCCATGTCAGCTATGTTCTGTGGTTTTCAAATGCATGTAGATGCTTTTCTGGAAGGCAGTTGGGGTCCTGGTGAAGAGCGTGGGCTCTGGAGCCAAGCTGTAAGAGACTGGAGCCATTACTTAATCTCTCTGGGCCTCAGTTCCTTATCTGTACAACAGAGATACCCGCTTCATGGCTCATTGGGAGGGAACGAGTGAGTCTGTGTACTTACAACAGTGCCAAGCAACTAAGCGTTCAGTAAGTGTTAGCCAATCATTAAAGATAGGTTTGCTTAAAAGTTTTACAGAAACTAATAATGCCATTTGCAGTGACATGGATGGACCTAGAGATTGTCATACTGAGTGAAGTAAGTCAGACAGAGAAAGACAAATATCATATGGTATCGCTTATATGTGGAATCTAAAAAAATGAACTTATTGTCAATTCCACTCCTGGGTATATACTCAAAAGATTTGAGAGAAGTATTTCAAAGAGATATTTATACATGTTGTCATAGCAGCATTATTCACAATAGCTAAACCATGGAAGCAATCCAAGTGTCCATCAATGGATGAATGGATGAGCAAAATGTCTATATACAATGGAATTATTCAGCCTTAAAAAGGAAGGAAATTCCGCAGTATACTACAAGGATGAACCTTGAGGACGTTATGCTAAGTGAAATAAAGCACCCACAAAAAGACAAATACTGGGGGACTTCCCTGGTGTCTCAGTGGTTAAGAATCCGCCTGCCAGTGCAGGGGACATGCGTTCGAGCCCTGGTCTGGGAAGATCCCACATGCCGCGGAGCAACTAAGCCCATGCACCACAACTACTGAGCCCGCGTGCCTAGAGCCTGTGCTCCGCAACAAAGAGAAGCCACCGCAACAGGAAGCCCACTCACGGCAACAAAGACTAGCCCCCGCTCGCCGCAACTAGAGAAACCCACGCACAGCAATGGAGACCCAATGCAGCCAAAAATAAATTAAAAAAAAAAAAAGACAAATACTGTATGATTCCACTTCTCCAAGGTATCTAAAGTAGTTAAGTTCACAAAGACAGAAAGTAGAACATTGGTTGCCAGGGGCTGGGGTGGTGTGGGGTGGGGTGGGGTGGGGAGAATTATTGGAGTGTTATGGAATGGAGAGTTATTATTTAGTGGGTACAGAGTTTCAGTTTTGCAAGATGAAAAGAGTTCTGGAGATGGATGGTGGTGATGGTTGCACAGCAATATGAATGTATTTAATGCCACTGAACTGTACACTTAAAAATGGTTAACATAGTAAATTTTACGTCTATATTACCACAATAAAACAATTTTAATGCCATATCTGCTATGTCCTTATTTCATTTGCATTCTTTGTGAGGTTGACTGTCTTTTCATTTGTTTGTAATCCATTTGTATGTCTTTCCTGTGAACTGCCTTTTCACATCCTTTGCACATTTTGTGTTGGTTGAATTTTTTTCTTATTGAATTGTAAAAGCTCTTTATAAATTAAAAATAGACTTTTGTCTGTCATGTGTTAAAAATATTTATCATTTGTCTTTTGACTTTGCGTCTTCTTTTTTTTTTTTTTTGGTATGTTTGTGGCTTTGATTATGTTTTTGCCACGTAGAAATTTAAAATTTTAAGTAATCAAATTTATCAGGTTTTCCCTTATGGCTTTGGTCATTTTGCTTAGAAAGTCCCTCTCTACTGCAAGATTACCAAAAAGACTCCTTTGTTTTTCTTCTAGTAGTTTTATAACTTAAATTTCTATGTTTAATCTTGGTTCTGTCTGGACTTTATTTTTTTTCATTCCCTTTTCTTTTTAATTAAATTAATTAATTTTTTATACAGCAGGTTCTTATCAGTTATGTATTTTATACATATTAGTGCATACATGTCAATCCCAATCTCCCAATTCATCCCACCACTACCCCCCCAGACTTTATTTTTGATTGAGGAAATGAAGGAAGTGTTTAAATAGTTTTCTGCCTGCTAGTTTGTCCCTTATTGAATAGTACCTTTCCCCCCAGTGATCTGAAATGCCAGCTTTACTATATACTAATTTCTCTTTAGTGTTTGAGCCTGTTTCTGGACTTTCTCATCAGTCCACTGGTTGGTCTTTCTGGGAATGTGCCGGTATTGACTTGTTTTAATTACTGAAACTCTACAATACATTTTAATATCTGGGAAGATATACTATCGATTTAGAGATGTCCACTGTTGTTTCAAGTATGCTGGTCCTATTTCTCCAACTAGACAATAAACTCATTATTTTACACTTCTGATTCTTCCAGGGCCCTCAAAATAGTGCTGAGAACATGACAGGTGGTTAATAAATATTTGATTCTTGAAAACAAACTTCCAAATTCCTAATTCTGATTTTCTCCACCCAAATGAAGTACTAAGAGCTGAGAGTGATGATGCCTCTACACCTGGATTTCTAACACGGTCACGAATGTGTCTCTTGCTGTGGCCAGTGGACTGATGTAGCCTTTGTGCCCAAGGTGGGTAGGATGTGTGGGTCCCTCTGAGGAGCAATGCAGCAATGCAATAGAATTGACCTTGTTTGAGCCCTGGCTTTGCAACTAACTAGCAGTGTCACCTTGGGCAGGTTACTTACTCTCACTAAACCTCTGCTTCCTCATCTGTAAAATGGGGATAACAAGTAGTAAAGATAAAATGAAATGCGATTTTGCAAAGCTTCTGGTACAGTGCCTGGTACTTCAATGAAAGCTTCTGTTATTAACAGTAGGAGCAGTTGTCGTAATAGTAATAGGAATTTTTAAAAGTTGTTCCACTAGAATTTATTGAGTTTGCAGAGAAATATATAAGAAACCCCCTAATTACCAGACTTTGGACCCAGGACTCTGAAGTAGCAAAAGCTGCCTCTGATAAAAGAGAAAATGATAATGATACTCAAACTTGGCTGACCACGTACCAGATGTCAGGCACCAGGTGGCCTGGTTTATGAGGCATCATCACAGTTAATTCTCACGATGGCCCACTGAGGTTGGGAGATGCCTTCACAGACCTGATCCTACAGAGCTGTACACCCTCTGCAGTACCTGCAGGCTCCCCAGCTCCTCAGGGCCTCCTGGCCTGACCAGGGTAAGAGAAGCAGCACTGCACAGGGGGAGAGCACTGTCTCTGGAGGTACTTTCCAACTTACCCGAGCCACCTGCCTTGGGAAAGTCACTGAATCACTCTGAGCTTCAGTTTCTTCCTCTAGAAAATGGGACTATTAATGGTGCCTACCTTACAGGGTTGCTGTAAAGTTACAGGAGTCAATGAGTGAGGACTCATATCGCACTTAGAATAGTGCCTGGCACGCGGGCGGAGCTAAATACCTGCTATGCGTTTGTTATTTGCTTCTCTTACCGTACCCTCACCACCCAGTGCTCTACTTTAAGTCCCCCATTAAGGGACTGAAAGAATGACAAATTCAGCTGAAAGAATTTTAAGGATGGGTTAGTAATTAAGACAATCGGCCTCCCTTTCCCCCCACCCCGCCCCAAGTCTGTTTGTTCAACTTGGGTGAAGGAGTTTTCCAATGCATTTGCAAAGAAGGTAATTGAGTAATAAATTATCCCATTGATAGGAACAGCCAATATCATTGAAAAACAACAGCATTCTACCTTGTTACCAATAAAGCGTACATTTAACGGGCAGTTCTGGTTTAATCCTTTTTCTCCTGAAAACACCATTCTCATATCTCAACATGTGAGTGTTGAAATGGATTAATTCTTAGTAGAAGCGGGGGGTGGGCAGAGGGATGCTGTTCTGCCCTTGCTTCTCAGAGATTAACGTCATGTCAGATATGGTTACAAACAACTGTATTCAAGGCAGCCTGTGTTCACTGATCTCTCAGATTGAATTGGCTGAGTTAGGACTCCATCTCCCACGGCTTTTCTCTGTTCTGAAATTCAAAATGGAAAACTAAGCTGTCTCCAACTGTGTCCGCCCCCCCAATCTCCACCCACACGCCGTCTTTAAAGTATAATTTCTTTCTCTTATTTTAGCTTTTCTTTTTGCCAGTCACCACCACCACCTCTTCAGGAGCTCTCTTTTGGATCTTGGCCCCTGTCCTGAAATGCCAAGGTGGGGGAAGGTCTATCCCTCTCGTGGTAAGGACGCTTGGCCTGGGCCTTGCTGGCAGGCAGCTATCTAGGCCCGGATGGGGCCCATGGCCAAGGGTGAGGCAGGACAGACTCTGCTCTGAGTGCCTTGGATGGAACTCCCTGTGACGGTGTATAGAGTAGGCAACCGATGTCTGGACAGAACTTTGAAGAGGGGAGAGGAAAAGTTGCTGGTGGAGGGGACAGACAGACAAGAAAAATAGTTTTTATATGCATTATGAAGGGTATCCGTTTCCCAAACTGTTTCCCCATCCTGCACCAGTTTCAGCCCCGTGAGTCCAAGCTGCATAGAAGTAGGGGACCTTCCTCCTCAAAGGTAAGGTCATAAGGGCTTACGAACTTGCTTCCTTTTCTTTCCTGTGAGTGACAAAAATTGATATCCATAAATTAAGGTGAGACTTCCTGGAATTAGCCTCCTCTAAAAACAGTTCTTCCCTACGGTCTCCCTGCCCATTGCAGCTGGAGGCAATGGATGTGGGCATACACTACCCCTCGCTCCCCATCCCAGCCACGCCACACAGCAGTGCAGTTGCCGTGGCATGGCCACAGGAAAAGAGGGAACGCCCTGTAGCAGGTCTCAAGAGGCAGCAGGCAGTGTCTCCTCCCTAAAACTGTCTCCCTGTCCTGCACCATCTTTAGGCCCCTGTGTCTACAGCCTGGTGTGCTGATTTAGAGGAAGGCAAGCTCTCTCGCCCCACTGAGCTCACCCCAGTGAATCCAGAGTAGCTCTAGACATTTATCCAGACCCTGACGTTTTTATAGGCATATTTATTTTACTAAAGTCACCAGAGGCCAATTAGTCTGGACAGTCACTCCTACTGGCATCGCTCCCCCCAGCCCCTCACTCAGGGACTGAGCGTGGCTGAAATGGCATCTTTCCCCCCGCCCCCACTTCCTCCCACCCTGTCCTCCCAATCGACATGAATCCAGTTATGTGGGATGTAAATGAACTGTGTGAGCATTAAACGACAACACTGTTTCTGGTTTTTTATCCAAATCTCCCTTTCCCAGGATGAAAAGGGAGTTTACTCTCCGGGACCCCTGCTGGATCACTTATTTAGAGCTCTTTGCATTCAGCATCCATGCGTAGCCTTTTTCATACAGTTAGGCCTAAAAGAAATTTGCTATAGCTAATGAGATTGAGATGGGAAAATAGACCAAGGCAGATTGGCCAAAGACCAATACTGGTTTCTCTTCCCCGTCTTTTCCTATTGTGATGTGCTAAATGCAGACAAATTATTCCACTGTGAAGCGTATGAGTTGAGGGCAGGAGCTTTGGGGCTGGAAGGTCAAACCCTGACTTTGCCACTGAGATAGTAGGACCTTAGGCAAATTACTTAACTCCTCTGAGTCTCAGCTTCTCCCTAATTGGGTTATGGAGGAACAAATGTTGATAAAGTGTGGAGCACTGGGCTTGGCTCAAAGCGAGCCACGAATGTTAACGATACCACTTAACATGCATGGAGTGTGCTAGGCTTTCAGTTACCCAGTTTGATCCTCCTGACGTTTCTGTAGCATAAAGAGTGTAGGCAGAGCATTATCAGGGGGAAACTAAGGACCAGGGAGGAAAAGTGAAATGCTTCAAAGTCACACCGATCCTTAAGGACAGAGCAAGGCTAGAATCCAGGAGCTCTAGCTCTTTCTCTTGTTTTTCATTGAGATGTAGTTGATGTGCAATATTAATGTTAATTTTAGGTGTATCTAATTCTTTTTCCAATGCTTTTAACATTCTGCTATATTTCATCAACGCAGAGACGGATATATGACATATATGAATCAAATAGAAAACACACTAAGAGAAAGTGTATAAATTATCAGTACACTTAATGATGGGTCCATGAGGTTCTAGAACAAAGCAATCTACTAACTCACTCTTCCCTCGATTCGTCCTTTGTTAGAATCTTACTGTGCCCTTGCTGAGCCCAAAGGCCATGTGTGCTGCTCTGTGCTTTATGTATGTGATCTTATTTCGTCCTCAGAGGAATACAGGGAATAAGCGGTATTAACCCCACTTTACAGATAAGAAAACGGAGGCTCCAGGAGGTTCAATCTCTTGTTTCAGGTAACAAACTCAATTCCAAAGTGCATTTCCTGAAATTGCCCCACTCAGCTTGCTCTGACTTGTACTGGATGACCGGCCTGCCCACACCAATCAAGATGGAAGGAGAGACAACGGGAAGGACTCACAGCAGGACGTGTAGTTCCTCCAGCCGGTCACTGCGATCCCCTGCGTCTGGCACGTGCTGGCGTAGTTCTGCAGCCAGCTGCAGGCGGTCTGCACGGCGCCGCCATCGATGCAAGAGTCAAACAGGCAGTTCTTGTAGAAGAAAGCGGGGTTGACCTTGCTGTGACACTTGGTGAAGCCTGCGTTCTGGTTGGGGATCAGGCTGCAGAGCTGCTGCACTTTGGAGAAACCTTCCACTTTGGCACAGGAAGGGCAGCGGTCGCCACAGCCAACCTGGCAGAAGGTGTCCCTCTTCACCCAGCTCTGTCCAAACTCATTGACGCTGGAGGCCAGCAGACCCATGGGCATCTCCAGGTCATCTTCGGGGTTGCCGTTATAGCGGCCACACAGGCCGTAGGTGATGTTCTGCATGCCCCGAGGGACCGTGATGGACAGGAAGGTCTTCCAATCATACACAACCTTCAGGCCAAAGTCAGTTTCCACCACCACATGGAAGCCAAAGGAAAAGATGTTTATCTTCCCTTGTCCCAACTTCAGGGGCAGATAGAGCCGTTCATTGTTGACCTGCAAGAGCAAGAGGGTCGGCACAGACAATACAGGTGGCCCAGGCAGCCCCGCCCCGCTCTTCTAATGATTAGCCTCTGAGAGGCAGCCCCACGGGGGGTTGGAGCAGTTGAATGAAATCTTTGCATTTAGTGTTGTTTCTGTCCCTCAACTATTATTATTAGGATTTGAACACTTAAATGACTATCCTTTGTACACGAATATACCTATTTATTTCAGTGCCTTCTGTTTATAGCATTATTCCCTCCAGGAGTTCAAATTGTTTTCTCCAAGGTAATGAGAGGGTAATAAGAATTCAATTAAAGTTTAGACTAAAATACCCAAACCTAAAACTCTTGTGTTTCTATTTCCAGCTTTACTGTGGATTTCTCTTAGACAAGCCCCAATTTATTAATTCCTCTAGGATCTTCTTTTTCCTGAGGAATGACTTGATTTTGCTGGTGCCTCTGCCTAGGATGCCGTTCTTTACCTGCCAATATCCTTCTCATCCCCCAGACCCTGCTCAAATGTCGGCTCTTCTATAAGGCAAGATTTTCGGAGCTGGTGGTCAGGAAGAATCACTCCCTCGTCTGGGCAACCAGAACATGTTACTTATACTTCTCTCGTGTTCTCCTGCACCTCTGGCCAAGATCAAGCACGTGTACCCTGTTACTGAAGCACACATCGCATCTGTCTTATATTACAGCTGGCTGTCTACACCTCTGTCTCCACTACACGGTTAGGAGCAACCTGAGGGCAGGGACCACACTTTATTGATCTATACGGCCACCTTCCCCTCACCCCCTGCTGGGCGCCCAGCACAATGGAGACGGCACTGGACGCAGGTTTCCTCCCGCAGATTTTAAATTCAGAAAACGAGGAAATCCCTTAAGTCAAACTCCGGAACTGCACGGCCCTTGAACCATTTTGATGCAGGTGAGCCAAATCCTGCAGCCCTTGGCTGGGTGAGTGCTTGATGGAAAACAGACTGTTGTGAGGGCTAAGAGGAGAGCTGGGCTTCCTCCTGAAAGAAGAAGGTGGCTGCCCACAGGGTGGTAGTCGTAGATTGCTCCCTGCCAGGAAATAACCCCGCTCCTGACCTCCTTAATCTCTCTCCCATCTGACACCCCTGCCCCCAGCCCCACTGCTACCACCTTAGTTCAGACTCTCATCACCCTCCACCTTGACTCTTGAATATGCCCCCGACTGGTCTCCCTACCCCGGTACTGCCCGCCTCCTCCAGCCACTCACCACTGCCTCTCCAATATTTTTTAATGCAATTGAAAGCAATTAATTAATACTTAAAACCCCCTGCATAGCTTGAATAAAATGTGGGGTACGCTTAGCACATGGTACAGGGCTCTCCAGGAGCTGGCCCCTGCCTCTCGGGCCCAACCCACTCACTTCCTCCACCCCAGCCATACCCAGCACTTTGCTGCTCCCCAGATGGACCGAGCTGCCCCGTTCCACGTGCCGTTTCCTTTGCTGGGAGTGTGGTGGTGCCTTCTGTGTCCATCCTTAGCAGTTGTGATTGTGAGTTAACGATAACTCGCAGCTGGCCTTGGCCAAAAGGGGGGCCCTTGGCCCAGGAGGTTATGACACCCCCATCCAGCCCCACCCCCACCTAAGGGCAGCCCTCGGCCAATGACTGACCAACACGGGGGACCAACTCTGTGCGCACGTCATGCACCAGAGCTCCCGGTGGCCCAGGCTGATGTCCAACTTAGACCACATCCTCGCTGAGCTCTCTGCCCTTGGTTCTTCCCTCACTTTCAGGAATCCCCACCTCAGACTCTGCCTCTAGGGAACCAACCTAAGACAGCAATGGTGTCCTTCCCCCATCCTCTCTTTCTCTGGGGCAATTTTCACCCTTCAAATTTCAACTCAGCGATCTCCTTGCCTATGAATATTGCTCCAGGCAGAATTCACTCATTCATCCAGGAGCCATCAGTTTGGCACTACTGTGCACCAAGCATCGTGCTCAACGCTGGAATAAAGCATAGGGCTCTTTCCCTAGGAGCTCACAGGCACGTGGCAGAGACAAGTACATAAACAGGTAATAATAACATCATCTGATGAAAGCAACGATAGAGATAAATAGATGCACAGGCACCAGACTCAGCCTGGGGACAGAATCAGGGATGCCCGCAGAGGATGGTGCCCACATCCGGTCCTGAAGGCTGAGTGATGTTGTCCAGTCAAGATAACTAGTAAGGACCTGCTGTAGAGCACGGGGAACTCTACTCAATACTCTGGAATGGTCTATACGGCAAAAGAATCTAAACAAGAGTGGATATATGTATATGTATAACTGATCCACTTTGCTGTACAGCAGAAACTAACTCAACATTGTAAAGCAACTATACCCCAATAAAAATTTTAAAAAATATAAACACTACTATATATAAAATAGATAACCAACAAGAACCTACTGTACAGCACAGGAAACTCTACTCAATATCTTGTAATAACCTATAATGGAAGGGAAAATGTAAAAAAAGACTATATATATATATGTGTATGTATATATACATGTACACACACACGCACATATATGTATGTATAACTGAATCACTTTACTGTACCCCTGAAACTAACACAACATTGTAAATCAACTATATTTCAATAAAAATTAAAAACAAAACAAAACAACAACAAAAAATGAAGGAATGAGAGTGAAGAAAAGGGAATCCCAAGAAAAGGGTGTAGCCTGAGCTGAGGCCAAGAGGAGGGGAAATGCCTAATAAGTATGAGGAATTACAGCAATTGAATGATGCTGGAGCATAAAATGTGACCTCGGGGATGATGGGAGATGAAGATGGAGAGGCGGGGAGGGCCTGGACCACGGAGGGCCTCGTCTGTAACGTCCCATGAAATCAAGCCTGAAAAAGACTCATTCATTTTTCAAAGAAGAAGTCGCCAGTGATCTTAGTAAGAGAACTTCAGTAGCGTGGTGATACCAGAGGCTAGGTCGCAGAGGTTAAACGGCAAACAGGGGATATGGAAGCAGAGATGTCTCTCTCCGGGAGTCTGGTAGGAAAGGGGAGGAGAGGGATTGGTTAGAAGAGGGATTGGATTGAATCGGGGTCAAGGTTTATCTTAGAACGAATATGTTTATGGGTTGAAGAGAAAAGCCCAAGACACAGGAGGGGGAGGAGATGAGAGACAGGCAAGAGGCTGAGAGGGCCAAAAAGGGATGGTGTAGGTGGCCATGGCCATGGAGAGGGGAAGAGATAATTCGTTCTCTGGAAAGAGGACAGGAGGTGAAGAGGGCGTGGTGATGGGTCATTTCAGAGACAGCATGGAGGGGGGAAGAGGAAGAGGGAGATCGTGCCTGGTGAGCATAACTTTCTCACCTGGGAGGCCCAGAGACAGAGAGCTCAGGTGTGCAAAGTCACCGAGGGAAGCAGAGGCCGTGGGGACTCCCACGAGCCTTGACAACTCGCACGAATAAACTAAAGCCTGAGCACCCAAGGGCTCACGCGTGCTGGCTGGCTTTTCCTCCTGAGTTTCTCCGCATTCTCTGTTCCTGGCTACTGGGTGTCAAGGAGGGGGCGATACCTTGGAGAGGCCATGTGCCTGGATTACAGCTCAAGGCCTTCGAGTCCTGTCACTCCCAGGAGCACCTGGGAAAGGAAGGCCTCGACGCAGACAGGCCTGCCCAGCTTCTCCCTGTCTCTCAGGCCCCAGGAATGCGACCTCCACCCCTACATCACTGCCCTGTCTGTCCCTGTGAAACAGAGGGAAAGAGAGAGGCAGAGGAAGGGAGGGGTGGATAAGGATGGATGGAAGAGGCCGGCGCAGAGGAGGAAGAGAGCAGGGCATGGGGATGGGTGGGGGAAATGTGTTTCTAATACTGAAGTATTGGAAATAAGGCCACATATTCGCTTTTCAGTAGCGAGCTTTCCTTTAAACAACTGGCTTTGATTGCCGCTACAGCTGTTCTTCAGCTGTTCTGAGGCCCCCTTCACACCCCCGCCCTGGATCTCCACTGACGTTTCCTTGTCCTAGGACGCCCTCTGCCTCTTTCACGGCCTGGCCAATGGATGCCTTCAGGGCTCAGGTCTGGATCATCTCTTGCAGAAGCCTTCCCTCCATCCCCCCAGGCGGCTCAGGCAACCTGTTCTCTCATGACACACCCCCCTTCCCCACTGCACGTCACATTTTTCTGGAACTTCACATCACGCTGACGTTCCCTGCAAACACGTCTGTCTCTCCCACTAGACCCTGAGTTCCCTTAGGACAGAGGCCTGTTTCTGACTCACGTTTCTACCCGAAGGGCTTGGCACAGAACAGCCTGTCAATGCAAGCCCGTCAGATGCAACTGAGCCAGAGTGATGCTCAAAGCTTCCCTCTTCTCTCATGGCCACGGGGTGGGCAATCAGTGAGAAAAACACCAGCTCTGGAAGGTCCTGAGAGCCTTCCCCTTGGCCTGGACCATGCAGGACCCGGCTGTGCAGAAGCCTGAGGGAGATGGAGGAGAGAGGCCGTCTCTATGGAGCTCGGGCTGTGGACGGCTGAGGCGTGGGCTCTGCGGTGCCCGGGAGTGGCTCACCTCTGTCGCTCACCCCTACTCCCTGGCTGGTATAAACATAGCATATTTATTTCTAATTTCCCTCGGCTTGGTGGGTTTCCCCACATCCTCAGTACTGCTTAATGCCGAGAAAGGTCAGAATCACAGAGGGACCCGGTGTCCCAAGGAGTCACTTCCATGTCACCTCCGTTTTTGCAAGCACCAGCAGTGACCCGGGCTCTGTGCTGTGTTTTGCCTGGCGCTCCACCGCGCGCTGTCATTGTGACGGCCGTTATTCTTCTCTCAGGGAGAGATGGTGACTAATAATAACATCATGGGAAAAACAAACGCAAATCGTTGAACAAGCAGATCCTGCCATGCATATTAATAATTCAAAGTAAATGCTAAATCTACCCCCTAGGCCCCAGAAGAAAAGAACCGTCGAGCACCCTGAACCTGGTCTTTCCGGCAGAGATCTGAGAGCTGTACACTCCATTCCCAGCGTGGGCATTTTGGACATCTGGTGACCTAGAAAGAAGAGCCCTGGAAAGGGTCCCCCCACCCCTTTAATCAATTCCTCCTTCATGCCCATTACTCTCTAATTACTCCCTGTTGTAGATTGAATTGTGTCCCCCCAAAAGGTATATTGAAGCCTTAACCCCCAGGACCTGTGAACGTGACCTTATTTGGAAATAGGGTCTTTGCAGATGTAATCATTAAGATGAGATCATGCGGGGAAAGGGTGGGCCCTCAATCCAATGACTAGTGTCCTTAAAAGGAGAGAGAGATTTGGCACAGAGGGACGAAGGCCATGAAAATACGGAGGCAGAGACTGGAGTTATGCTGCCACAAGCCAAGGGTCACCTACAACCACCAGAAGCTGGAGGAAAGCCTGGAACAGAGGTTCCCCTAGGACCTCGGGGGGAGCATGGCCCTGACGACACCTTGGTTTAGGACTCCTGGCCTCCAGGACTGTAACAGAATAGGTTTCTGCTGTTTCAGGCCACCTAGTCTGTGATGCTTTGTGACAGCAGCCCTAAGAACCAATAGACCCTTCCCTCCGCATTTCTTTGTGGGAGGAAGAAACCAGCTGTGTAGTTCTCATGGCTCTTGACTTTAGGCGTGAGTGCATCTCATGAGACACGTGCCTGGAAGGTGAGCTGACCCAAAGGGAGGGAAACACCTGGTGAGAGAAGAGAATCAGCCACTGGGGAGGAGAGAAGGGAGAGCAGGAAAAAGAACAAGTGTTCATGAAGGTCCAGTGTCTATATCTGAAAATAACTGGGTCAGAAAACATGGGTAGCCTCAGATATCTATATACCTAAACCTTGACAGCGTGTAACACAAGGCAGAAAATACGCTTTCAGAGTACACTGGATGGGACAGGGCCTGTTAACAGATTATATTTTAGAAGAAGAAAAAAACCTGAAAGGTAGAAAGGTGGAAAAGTGTTGAATGTCACAGAGATAAGGAACGATATCCAAAATTATAAATCTAAGGGCAGAAATATGTCAGAGGAGGAGCAAAGGAGAAAAGGGCAAATATGATGAGGCCACAGGGACAAAATGATTGATGTGTTTGTTTTAACACAATTGATGAAAATGGAGGAGAGGGAAGTGATTGTAAAGAGCGACTTTGACTATCTGGACATCTGTTGGAAACCTTTTGTGGCTAAAAGCAAGGCATCTGATACACTCCTAACCTGTCCAGGTGCCAATTTCATCTCTCAAATTGCTAAAGAAGTGACGAGCAGCAAAATGAAAGTCGTAGGAACCTTGGAAGAAAGGGCTTATTATGTTATCTCCTTCGTTCATTTGACAAATGCTCTGAGTGTCATAGCACACAGTATATTCATTTAACATAAAGATGGATTATGTGTGGTTCCTGCCCTCAAGGAGTCCACTATGAATATTGAGTGAGCTGGACATGAACATCATGGAAAAATACAGTATGATTAATGCCATAAATGATAGAGGAACCAACTGTTAGGTGAAACACAGAGGGTACCAATGGCAGTTTGGGTAAAATACCCAAGAAAAGGAAGAAGAAGGTTCATAGTGAGACTTCCATCTTAGATGCTAAGAAGGCACACTTTCCAGTAAACGTGAAAGGGAGGACAGTTTAAGAAGCTCAGAAACCTCTCTTTGTCAGAGAAGGGGGTTAAAGGAAATTCTAAGGAAGGAAAGAAATCAGCAGAGTTGCCCAAGGAAGTCTTTAACAGCTCAGAATTTGAAAGGGAATGTATATGAGAGGAAGAGGAACCTCCTTAGAGATAAATTACACCGCAGACCTGGGAGGATGGTGTTAAAAGGTTGACATCCTAAGTCAGCTCCTCCAAAATGCTAAAGCAGTGGCTTGCTGGTGTCCCAAGTGTTGCTCAGGGCGGGCCCTTGGGGGAGGGGTGGCCAGCCTGTGGCTGCGGCTGACATCCTCAGGCTGGACTCGGAATGCATGGAACTCCTCAGCCCCTACCTGCTCCTGTCTTCATGGCCAAGGGAGTGAAAAGTAAGAAGACTGCAAGGGAGCCCCAGGGTGCTCCAGATGTGGACAAGACTCCTGAACTCCCAGGTCCCCTGGGAGCGAAAGGGAGACTGAAAGAGGCAGCAGGAGGCCCAAGGAGGCGAATATTTTGATCTCAGCTAAGGGAAGGAGGTGGGTTAGAGAGCACTACCACTTATTGACGCCTAGTCCATGCTAGGTGCACATTCTCGTATACACACAGCGACTGTCTGAGGCCGCTCAGTGTAGCCAAGCTGGGACTCCATCTAGGTCTGTGCCGTCTCCAACACACTCTGCTACAATATGAAAGGCACCATTCCTAGACCTGGCTCTGTTCCTAATTTGGTGCCTGTGACTTGGGTATTTTTCTCTCTGAGGGCTCTGTTTCCTTATCTGTAAGATAAAGTGATGGGAAGTCTCCAGGGCCCCTCTGTGCTCTAACATCCTCTGCTTTTCCTTGGATTCTGGACCTGCCTGGTTCAGCTGCAGCCTGACTTGCTGACCCGGGACCCCTATCCTCACATCCCCACGGCTCCCCTCCTGGGGTCTGGCCTGTGACCGCTCACCAGCACCGTGTGCTTGTAGGCCCTGTGAATCACGATGCTGTAGCCCAACACGGTCACGTCCACCTGCTTGACCCACAAGGCCAGCGACGGGTCCCGGTCCTCGTTCTTGGCTGTGACGACGAACTTGGGGAACGTGTCTGAGCTCGGCCTGCTTCCTGTGGTGCACAGGATGAGCGGGCAGCTGGTCTGGAAGTCAAAAGGGTAGCCGTCAAAGGTCAGGTAGTGGCCGTAGCCCGAGACGATGCAGGAGGCGTCGGTGCGGGCCTGGCAGTAGTAGAGGCCGCCCTCCTCCATGCAGTACTCGTCACCCTTGCAGGGGATGTTTTCACAGTGGACGCTGTTGTCTGTGCCATTGCAGTAGCAGAAGATCTGGCAGTCCAGGTCCACCCAGAAGGTCTCATTGGTGGCAAGTTGGTGTCCCTCAAAGTTGCAGCCACACTCGCTCCGGGGGACGCACTGGCTGCCTTGCAGGGCATAGCCCTCGTCACACTGACACCCCTCGGAGCAGCTGTCCACACAGATGGGGCCCAGTGCCAGGGTCTCACAGGTCTCTGTACACATCATGCACTCCTCGAAATGGCTGTTCTCCGGGCATTCCAGAGCTGAGGGTGGGCGAGGAGGAGATGGGATTGAGAAAGGGACAGAGGTCAGAGACAGAGTCTGTGTACACTCATTGGTATGCATGGGTGTGTGCATGTGTGTGCATGTATGGCTGTGTGCACAGTGTGCGTGCACGTGTGTGCGTGCAGGTATATAAGCTGCGTGTGACTTATCTGTCCAGCACGGTGAGCTCAGCAAATGCCATGTGATCGGCACCACTGCCATCCTCATTCGGGGTGATCCACAGGGCTCAGCGAGCCCCTCACTCACGTGCTCCTCTAGTGCACTTAGCTTTTCAAGTAGAAGATTCTGAGACGATGGGCCTGTTCTGAGCACCTGTGGCACACCGGGCACTGTTCTAGGCATTTTAGTGTAATTTTCTCAACAATCTGGATGGTAAGGACAGTCATATCACCCCTGTCTTATAAGTGAGGAAACTGAAGTTCAGTGACTTAATCCAGCTGATAAGTACTGGAGAGAGATTCGACTCTGCATCTCCCGACTCTGAGTCTCCTGACTCAAAGACTCCGGAAAGAGAGTTCTGGAAGGAACAAGTGCTCTGAGGCTGCAGAGACCTGTGGGTACCATCTCTGAGCTTCAGTTTCTTCTCTTATTAAATAAGGACAGTACTTACCTAGGACTGCTGTTCTGAGGATTAATAACCTAATATATCAAGCCCACAGTAGGGTCTCAATAAACACTGCACCCTTTCCCTTCTTACACTTCCCTCCATTACAGATAGGTTTCATGGAGGTGTTTCTACTCTACACGTTGGACCTTCCCTGTGTCTTTCATCTCTCTGCTCCTGGTGTCCTCTGACCCCTTCCACCTCCTCACTGACCTCAGCACATGGTCCTGCCCACCTCCTTTATTCACACCCTTTGCCCCTCCTGCACGGCCTTCACACAGCCAAATCCTACCCATCCTCCCAGTTTCATTTCAAGTCACTCTTCTGCCCAGAAGCCTTCCTTGATAGATCAAGACTGTGCGTCAGTAAGCATAGCACATACAATAACGGCGCATGCGGCTCACCATGGAATTCCGTGTAACTTCCCATGTCTCTTTATTATTTTTGTTTGTCAAAACTTGACATGAGCCGGGATGAACCCAGGGATACAGAAGAAATCTACCCACAGGTCTGTGTTCTCTAAAGATCTGTGAACGTCGTCACCGTCTCCTGGGAGTTTAAGATCTTGCCTTTAAGGCTTTCTTTAGGTCTTATGCATACGATCACTCCTTAAGAGGGTTTTATAATCCAAGGACACAAAGGACACTGTAGAGAAATTGCATGGCAATAATAGTTCCGCCCACAAGTACCAGCTCAACAGCTCTGCCCTATGGACTGAAAGCCAATCTTTTTTCCCTCTGGGCTAAAGGACTGTCTACACCTCCACTGACTAGTTGTAGGCTAGTTCAGCACTGATTAAATATGTCTGTATAGAGCGATTTTCACATTTGTCTCTAAATTATGAATGTTATAACACTGACTACAGGTTTATGGTGATAGCAAATAACATGACTTATTTAAATGGCTCTCGTTTTATGACTTATCGTGTTGTCTGAATGTGTCTGAAAGTCTGGAACATGCAGACATGAAGTAATAAAACTTCCCCTGGCTCCTGAAATGCCTCTGAAATTACTTAATCGGGCAGCCTGGCTCTGCCAGCGAGAGCTGGTTAAAAATATCTGAACACAGAAGCAGTGGTTGCCTCTCTCCAGGTCCAAAGAAGATTGTGTTCCTGATTTGCAGCTGTCACTCAATCCAATCCCCACTCTGCAAAACCCTGACCAGATTAACCCCTTAGTACCCAGAGACTTGATTAATCAAGTGTGAGCCCTGGCCCTCCACCCGAGGAAGCCATGCTCCACGTGGCTGCTTCCGTCCACAAGTCTCTCTCTAAAAAAGGCACGAGCGTTTGCTCCAGCTCTTCAAGCCCCGATGAAGGATTGGGAGAAGTGATTCTCAGCAGGCATCGCACCCGGAAAAAGAGGGAATCACTGTCATCCCGCCACACGTCCTTCGTATGAGCCATGCCACCAAGCTGTGCTTCGCGCAGTACAAAAAAACCAACCAGAGACACTTCCTGCTGGGTCGGAGTTCATAGTCTAAAAGCATGGCACAGACACGGCCTGGCAACAAAATGGATTTGGTATGGGGCAGACTCTGTAATCCCGTAATGTGAATGAACTGTAACTAGAAAGTTGAGTACAGGAGCAGGGGCAGAGATCAGTTTAGACGAGCTAGAGGTGGGGCAAAAGAGGATGTGGGAAGTGGGTTAAAGAGAAGGCTTTGGGAAAGCATTCTAAGGTCCCACTAGATGTGGTGGTCAGTAGGAACCTTGGAGCCTCCCTCCCTTTAGGTGACTTTATGAATAGAGCATGCTTCCAGAATTCCACTGCAGATTCACAACCTCTGTTACTAATCCCTCCCCAGTGTGGCTAGGGTCACCAGGGATATAACCGCCCAACTCTGAGATGATATTCCATATGCTCCTCTGGACTTCCGGTGCTCAGAAACCAGAGCATTATTTTTAAATAACGATATGTGGGGGGGGAGGCAGGGGGGATATTCTTAGCTCTGTCTGAGATGTTACTATTGCAAAGGCTTAGAGGCAAGGTAAGGATACCCCAATAGCAATGGGTAAGACTCACCCAGACCATAGCTTCTAATAACATTCCCCACCAAAATGAATCATGATTTTTCGGAGTGATGGTTGATTCTAGGCTGGGGTAGGGAACGTTAAGAGGTGATGTGAAGCATCTCGTTAATCTAGAAAGTAAGAAAACGACAGAGGCATATCCGAAGGACGTAGGAGGCAACTGGAAGGGGCACCCACAGGCCAAATCTGTCATACTGTTAATGCCAAAATAACAAATGTGATATGAAACATAAACCATTGAAACAAACAGGAATCTGTGTGTCCATGTTGATAAGATAGATAGATGATTGAGGTAAATAAATAGATGGATGGATGGGTGGATGGATGATAGATAGGGGACAGGCAGGCAGAAGAGATAGGAGGGCTCTTGCTTACAGTAAAATGACATCTGCTGACGGGTACAAGTGGAGAGAGTGCTGGAGCTGTAAACTGTCAGCATGTAATCGTCATGCTGGAGATCAGTACAAGCAAAAGTCCTCAGCGGGCACTAAGCCGAGGAGGGGGACTGTGATGAGAAGCGGCACGCGGCGTGGTCTTAAAGTACTTCCCCACAGACTGCTCACCAGTCACAAGACAGAAACGGAGCGACACAGAGTGGTGATATCTGACAACCCCTGACCAGGGGATCAACGTGCCCATCACCAGTGAGAGGAGGCTGAACAGAGTGTGCCCCACATGGGACCTGGTACCATGTGGAAAACAAGCCTCTCCTGTGCAGGGGGCTGGGGGGGATGCAGAGCAGAACCCAGCCATGGCGAAGCACCAAATCCAAAGAGAGGGCCATTCTATTTCACAAGGGGCGAGACTGTAATCTAAACATGACAAGATCACAAGAGACAAAGAGGCTAAGGAATTGTTCCAGACTTAAGGAGACCAAAGAGACATGACAGCTAAATGCCCCATGTGGTCACGGACTAGATCTGCACTGAGGGGTAGGGGAAAGCCATAAAGGACACGACTGGGTCAACGGGCAAAATTGAAGTGGATATTACGTTATTGCATCAGTGTTAAAGTTCCTAAACTCAGTAACTGTACTGTGCTGTGAAGGAGTGTCTTGATTCTAAGGAAATATACACTTAACGTATTTAGGGGCAAAGGGGCATGATGTCTGCAACTTCCCTTCAAACAGAGAGTCAGTGAGAGAGAATGACAAAGCAAACAGGGCAAAATGCTAACAACAGGTCATCTGGGTAAAAGCTATACAGATATTCTTGTAATCCTTCTGTAACTTTAAAATTATTTCAAAATAAAAAGTTAAAAAAATAAACAAACTTAGGTAGGAAGAAATATAATGGAAGAGACATAACCAGATGTAAAGGATGGAATCTCAGTGGTAGCACTGGTCTTCGTGAGGGCCGACCTTCTTGGTGGGGAAGGGGTGGGAGATGTGGTCCAGGTGGGGCAATCCTGCCTCCAGGCCTGGGTCCCGCCCTCAGCCACTTCTCCTTCTACCCTTCCATTTACTCCTCCCCCTGGGCTCGCCCAGAACCGAGGGGCTTATATGTCTCGTCTTCCCAGCAATTATTCTCATTACTATAAGTACTGCTGAGAGGGGTCAGATACTCTGGGCACAAAATGAACAACCAGGCCCATGGGACTCTCTCAAGAACCATTGTCAGGTTTGCCCTGGGGAGCGGGGCTAATCTCTACTCCGGGAAAGGCACCCTGACTGATCACCATGTGCTGAAATGAATGTGGTCCTGCCTTGCCAAGAGAGAAGGTGCCCACTGAGCCATCACAAAGATTTCCGGTCCTTTGACATGATGTGTTCCCTCTGCTAGATATAACCAAGGGTCAATAGCTAATTGTTCTACAACGAAGAGGGATTGTGTGATTAGAAACAACAATAAAGATGCGCAATAGTCTGGTCTGGGGGGACGAGCCTTCCAGAGGACACATCAGACTAGGGAAGATGTGCAGGGTTAATGAGATTGTCCTTGAGTGCGATTGCACCAGGAAGAGAAGAAGATCCGCGGTCTCGGTTATCAATGCCCCGCCCCGGCCGGCCGCCCCCATGGCGTCACCCGAACTCACGGCAGAAGTCGTGGGTCCTCCAGGGCTGCACCTCCACGTCGGCGTTCTTGCAGGCGCTCGCGTACCGGGCCACAGAGTCACAGAGCTCGGACTCGTTGCCCCCGCTCTGGCACAGGCGGAAGAGGCAGGTGCGGTAGTAGGCGGTGACGTTGACCACGCCGTGACACTCCAGGAAGGAGCTGTTGGAGGGGTCGTTGATGATGCCGCACATGGAACGGCTGCGGTAAAATTTCAGCAGCTCTGAGTCGTTGCCGCAGGCCTTCAGCAGGTCCCCACACTCCCCGTTGCAGATCTCCTCGAAAGTGGTCCAGCTTTCCAGGAACACCGCCAGGTTGTCCGTGCACTTGCCATTGGGGAGACAGAACTCCTCGCTGATGTTCGCGTTGAAGAAGCCACACAAGCCCCCCGTGCAGTTGAAGTAGGCGGTGGAGAGCCGGATGTACAGCAGACCCACGTCTGAGTATTGCACGGTCACGACACCCTTGGACTCGACGGTTGTGCTGTTTTTGTTTCGATAAATTTCCAGCTTCCCCGAAGGATGGAAAAAAGGCAGTTCCACTTCCTGACTGTTCACCTGAAAATTCAAATCGCTATCATCAGTTCCAGATACACACAGGGTGCCCACAATTTCCTAGGCTGTGAATAAAGACGTGGCTCTGCCCCATGACTAGCCCTTGGAGTAAGGTTGAGAAACTGACAGTGTGCGGAAACCACACAGACATCAACTGTTTTTTTCATGGGCATCTTTGTTTCTTTCTTTCCAGCCTCCTCTGATCCAACACATTTGCTGTTTGTGTGTGTGTGAGACCCTAAGCTAGTTCCAAACAAAACTGAAGTGTGAGCAACAGTCACCGTAGACGTGTGGCTTCCTCCTGTCCCCGACGTCCTGCCTTCCTCTTCTCCCTTCAAATTTTACTTTTCCTGTGTCTCAGCCCCTTGGAAGCACACAGTGTATATATCTAATTATCTAGCTGTCCATCCACCTATCTACCTATTATTATTTTGATAAATTAATTTCTGCCAGTGTGTCAATGGGAATAAAAACACAGCCCTTTCAGTTTGTGGATGTATGCTTTATTCACTGCATTGACTTTTTCTTTCTAAATTAGATGTCATGTGATGTTATGAAATGCACATGGCACTGGGAGGAGGGAGATCTGCTCCTCCCTCACCCTCCATCACCCCCGCTCTGCCACCTTCCAGCTGTCAGGCCCACAGCCCTCATTTAGCCCTTTGGGAGCCTCATGTGAAAACAAGGAGTTGCACTCGACGATGCCCAAGATTCCTTCTTACTAATGATCTATGAGTCTGCATGCTTAGTGATGGGTATTTCAGACCAGGACAGCAGGGCGTGAGGCACCATGGCAGGCACCATGTGCTACTCCACACATATTCCCATCTACAGGTAAGAGATGCAGCATAGTACAGGGTAAAGAGCACAGACTCTGGAGCCAGCTGACCCAGGCTTGAATCCCACTTTTATGGCTGTGTGTCCCGGGGGAAGTTACTTAACCTCTCTGTGCCTCTGTTTTCTCATCTGTAGAATGAGAATAATGATATTATCTACCTCTTAGGATGAATGTGATACTGCTTAGGCTAGTGCTTGGCACACAGTAAGCATCCTATAAGTATCTGCTACTCTGGCGAGCTAGTTCTGCTCTAATTCGAGGAATTCCAGCTTCACTCCAGGTCTCCACCTGATGGACTTTTATTTGGTGCTGACAGTTAGAAAATGCTCCCATTTCGGAGTCATTGCCTTCCTAGAATCCGCTCACGGTCAGAGGCAGCCAGGCAAGCCTGAAGAGCGCGGCTCCTTCGCTTGGCGGGACTCATCAGGAAAGTCTCCAAGGCCACAAGGGTCTTACCTTGACCTCTGAAGCCCCGATGCCTTCTATCTTGACCTCCTGGTCGGCCACCAGGATCCGGAGACCCCGCAGCCAAGCAGGCCCTGCTTCCGGCTTCTTCTTGTTGATGTCGATTTCCAAGTACTCTGGCCGCTCAGGGCAGGTCTTGAGGAGCGTGTAGGAGAACTCGACGGGGAAGGGGTAGGCGGCGCCGTCGAAGGTGTGCAGCACCTGGTTCTGGCTGAGCAGGCACAAGGTCTCCCGCTTGGGGAAGCAACCCTGGTAGCCGTTCTCCACTGTGCACACCTCCTCGCCACGGCACGTCTTGTTGAAGCAGTACACGTCGCCGCCCTCCTCGCACAGGCACTGCACCGTGCAGTTGGCCGTGGCCCAGAAGAACTCGCCCATGGCGTAGTAGTGGCCGTCGAAGTCACAGCCGCACTTGTGCAGCGGGACGCACTGGCTGGTGCTGAGGACAAAGCCTTCGTTGCACTCGCAGCCCTCCGTGCAGGGCATGGCGCAGGTGTGGGAGGCCGTCAGATCTGAGCACGTGTCCGGGCAGCTGCTGGTGCACACGGAGTAGTGGCTGAAGCTCGGGCACTGCACCATGGACACTGACGTAGGGGAGAGGAGAGAGCGCGACAAGGTGAATGACCCAGGGGCTAACCGGCCAGATCCACCACGCACGGGGGCCTGGAGGAAGAACGCTCCTTCTGGACCAGTTGGCGCCTGGAGGGAAGGCCGAGCCACCACTCACTGGGGGAAGGGAGACTGAGGGTGCGCAAGGGGCGCAGCTGCTCTGGTAGTAACTACTGAGCAATGTGATGGGGCGGGATCTCACTGGATCATCCTGACTGAAATAAAACTTCAGGTTCCTATCCTAACTAGACTCGACTGATTATTCAATACAGCTTTAGTACTGGGTGAATTACAACCATCGAGATGGTTTAAGATCTTCAACTGATGGGCATATAAGTTGGTCTGACTTTAAAGAACACGGCCCATTCCTAGGAGGAAATAAATCCAACTCACAGGAGAAATGAAAAATCTAACTCTTAGAGGAGGAATTTGAAAAAGTGAACTTTCAAACAGGGACCAAAGAAGACTGTGAAAATGAATTCTCTGGGATATTAAAAATAAGAAAGAACCTTAGCTATCTGAAAAGAACCTGTGTGCCTATTCCCCCAGGAGACTGAACTGGAACTGGATGCCTTCTGAAGGCCCTTCTTGCCTTGGAAAGCTTCGATTCTTATTTTAAGAACATCTGAGTCTGGTTTGAGTCTGGTTGACCCCAACAGGCGGAGACTCAAGAGCCTGGTAGACGAGTTCTCTGATTTAAATACAATTCATCCCACTAAAATGAGAGACAGGGAGAGGAACGTGGAGGGTAGGATAGTAGTACCACTAGAAAAAAAATAACCATTATAGGCAAAAAATTAGGTAATTGGATGCCCTTGGATTGCACAAGGGTCAAAGAGAAGTCATATTCAATCTCAACTTCAATCAGGGTATGGATACTCCAGGCATGATAGAGGCTGGCCAGTCCACACACACAAAAACATTTAAATATACTGTCTTTTAGTAGTTTGATCAATTCTCTAAGAATTGATTCTGATACATATTGATTTATATGAATCCAACCTATACAGATAGGAAAAAATTGCCCTCTGGCCTTGGAACTGAAAGAAACTTTTAAATCTCACCTCCATAGCACTCTCAAGTGCACGGATAATAATTTTCGGTTTACTCATATGGAGAAAACCAAGGACCAGGAAAGAAACAAAATTCCAAGAAGCAATTGGGTTTCTCGTTCGCCCGTTTTTAACATTTACATAACTAGGAAAAGTGAGAGAGATGTCAGTTGTATAGAAGGAAGACATAAGATAGCTAAACTGTTCCAAACGCTCAATCCAAGAGCGCAATTCCAAGGGGACAGCTGGACTTCCCACACTTCGGGGGCTTGTTTCCTCGCCACCCGGCATTTTAGAACAGGGCCTCCCTCCGGGTCTGCTGCCTGCCCTGCCTGCTGCCCCTTTTGGACCAGCGGAAATGCTCTAGGGCAGGGGTCACAGAACCTGAAGGCAGCGAGGAAACATCCAAGGACAAAAATGCCATGGGTTCCGTGTGGGAGGCGCACTCTTCTCCCAAAGGCTGCTCTTGATTCCCCAGGCCAGTGTCCACATGTCCCCAACAGCTGTGGGGACAGCCACCTCCAGCTCAGAAACGGCCCCCTCCCTGCTCAACTCTGCCCGGGCCACCCCCGCTAAGGGCCCTCTTCCGGCCACGCATTCCGTGTCTCCTGCACGGATGCCCATCAGTGGTTTCTTGTTTTCTGGCCACAGTACTGGGTGAGGAGAAAGGTCAAGATGCTTTTACAGTTCGTTCTTTATCATTTGCTATATTTCAACCTCACCCTGACTCTCGGGCAATGTGTCTTAACAGGGAGCTCTCCGAGGAGCCCCGAAACCCTCTCCCGGCCCCCCTGCACAGGCGTGGCCTTCCGTGTGGACAGGATGCCAGCTTACCACACCCAGTCTGGATTCGCCAGTCTCCGATCGGAATGCCCTGGGCTTGGCACACGAGGGCGTAGGCCTGGATGGCCTGACACAGGAGTGTCCCGTTGTCCCTCACGCTGCACAGGTCATACACGCAGCTGTGCACGAAGGCCATGGGGTCCACGACAGTGCCACACTCCCACAGGGGGCCGTCGGTCTTGTTGAGGAAGCCGCAGTAGTCGGGGCCAAAGTAGAGGGCTTCGGTGGCCGTGTCACACTGGGTGCAATTATCCACGCAGCCCGAGTCACACTTCCAGTCGGCGTGGTAGACCCGCCAGCTCTCTCCCAGGTCTAGGATTGACATGGCTGGCCTGCCGTCGGGCCGCAGGAAGTCATCCAGAGGGTTTTTGTTGTAGTTCCCACAAAGCCCGCAAGTGGAGTTGATGTAGGAGCCTGGGACGGAGATGGAGGCGTAGTGCTGGCCGTCAAACGTCACTAAGAGCCCAAAATCCGTTTCCACAGCAGTAGACATGCCACTCTGGTAGACTTTCACCGCCCCCAAGTCTAAGGTGACGGGCAAAGAAGCCACTAGGTCATTAACCTGCCAACAACAGCAATAGTAAAAAGGCAGGTGAGCAGGGGCCAGGGCAGTGGGTCCAGCTGAGGTCAGGAAAGGGGGGAGGGATGGAGCGACTCAGCGCCACAGAGAGAGTGGCCCCCAAAAGGCTCGGGTGCCAGCGGGCTTGCCTCCCAGGAAGGAAGAGGCCCCAGAACCTTTGAGAGCAGGCCGGCGTTTGAGTTGTGACAGACGTGCATTGCTTAGTGCCACTCTAAACCCCTCTGGGGACCAGGTGCTTGTCAACACTTCCTGGCTGGCTCTTGGGCCAGCTTCACGTCTTTTCTTGAAAGACTAGTTACCTGGCTTTTCCCCCTTTCTCCTCGAAATCCATTCTTTAAGTCTCAGCTTAAGGCACATACTTTCCATGACCCCCTCGCTGCCCTTAGCACCCCAATCCCTCCTCCCAGCTGGAAGGTGCTCTATAAACTGTCCCCACCATCGAGTTTTGAGGCTGCCCTGGTGTTATTCTCTGAGTGTTTCACCCTGTCACTTCCTGATACCAGGCCTATGTCATACCATCGTTCAACACAACAAATTTGAACACCTACTGGGTACCAAGCACGATGTTAGGTGCTGAGAAATAAAGAATAAAAAAAGTAATTGTCTCTGCCCGTTATGAGGTCTGGGTCTACTGAGGAAGAGGGACACAAATTGATATCTATGACGTACAGTTTTAAATATGCGTTCATAGGTGATGCAGTGATGCAGTGGGAGAACGGTGCCTGACCACTGATCCAGCCTGGGGACGGGGGGTCATATAGGCTTTTTAGGAGCAGTTAAGTCTGATCTGGGTCTTTAGAGGTAAAACAGAAGCAGCCAAAGGAAGAGTAGGGGGCAGAGAATTCCAGGACAAATGAATAAAATCACTTGTTAGTGATTAGAAGTAGCTGCATGAGAATAGGGACAGTCATCGGGGTGTCACTGTACTGCAGAGGGAAGGGAACGGGCGGCTGGAGAGGGAGCTGGACACAGGCAGAGTCCATTCATTCAGTAGATGTCAACTCAGCCCTTTCTGTGTGTCAAGCTCTGTTCTAAGAGTTGGGGATTAGCAATGAGTGAAACGGACGAAAATCCCTGCCTCTTGGAACTGTCTATTCCTCTTCAGGAGACCAACAGCAAACAAAACCAATATGTAAAATACATAACAGCATCAGAAAAGTGTTCTGCAGGAAAATAAAGCTGGGAATGTGGATCCAAAGTGCTAGGGAAGAGGGTTTCTAATTTTAGACAAGAGGGTCGAGGAAGACCCCACGGGGAAGGGGATATTTGAGATGAGGAAGAAGCCTTGCAGTTATCTGGGGCGAGAGTGGCTTACGCAGAGGGACGGCCAGGCCCTGGGGTGGAGCGTGCTGGGCGCTGGGTTCGCACGGGCCAGTGTGGCCGGAGTGGAGAGCCGGGAGCAGGCAGTGGTCGGGGAGGGCAGAGAGATAAGAGCAGCCACAACAGGCACGGCCTTGTCAGCCATTGTAGAGACTTTGGCTGTGACTCTGAGGGAAGCCGAGAGCGAAGAGAGCGCCCAGAGCAAAAGATCGACACGATCTGACTTCCGTTTTGGAAGAATTGCTCTGAATTCTGTGTTGGGAACAGATCTTGGAGGGCCTTTGAAGCATGTTTTTAAGAGAAAACAAAACGCCACAAAAACAAAAACAACAACTTGGATTTCTCTTCTGTAGGAAGAGCTCCAAAAAGTTTTAAGTAAGAGAATGATGTGGTCAGACTTGTGTTTAAAAAAGTCCACTCTGGCCGGTACGAAGGGTATATTGAAGTAGGTGGAGATTAGAAACAGAGAAATCAGGCGGGCAACTGGTGCTGGAGGCCAGGGCTGATGAGGGCGAGGCCTGACCTGCACCCAGACGTGGAGGAGGGACAGCTCGTGGTGGACACTCCACAGGGCCTGGGGCTTTTTGCTGGGGGGAGTGAGAAATGGGGGAAGAATCAAGAGTGAGTCCCACAGGAATGAAGACGAAGACGTAGAGAATGGACTTGAGGACATGGGGAGGGGGAAGGGTAAGCTGGGACAACGTGAGAGAGTGGCATGGACATATATACACTACCACATGTAAAATAGATGGCTAGTGGGAAGCAGCCGCATAGCACCGGGAGCTCAGCTGGGTGCTTTGTGACCCCCTAGAGGGGTGGGATAGGGAGGGTGGGAGGGAGACGCAAGAGGGAGGAGATATGGGGATATATGTATATGTATAACTGATTCACTTTGTTATAAAGCAGAAACTAATGCACCATTGTAAAGCAATTATACTCCAAGAAAGATGTTAAAAAAAAAAGAAAAGGAGTGAGTCCCATGTGTAAGTGGCTTGATAAGCCTCCAACAGAGAGTTAGTTTTCTTCTTTTTCACCCTTAACGTGCCTGGCATCTCTAGACATCACTTTTGAGGGCTGGAATGGATGGTTAGTCCTAGAACAGCCCTGGTGGGTTGACTGTAAGTGCACGTCCAGGCTGCCCTGCACCTGTACTGATTTCTGGCACACAGAAAGATCAAGGGTCTTTAGTGCCACCATTGCTGCAACTCTCTGCGTTGTCTAGGAAGTGAGACAATAGACTGTCCAAGCATCGCTCCCAAGGTTTACCACGGCTAATGGCATGTGCAATTCTCTGTCCCTAGAAATTAGTATGGCTTATGGGGGAAGGGAACAAAAAAACAGGCTTGAGATGTAAGCCATCCTATGAGAGCAGGAAGTAGAAAAAAAAAAAACACCCAGGGGTTGATTGATTTATCCTTATCTCCCAGGTAGCAAGTTAGCCAACAAGGATGAGAAAAGCCACACTCTGAGGAAGGTCAGCCAGCGAGAGCGCTGGGTGATTATGGTGTATTGCTCTATGCTGAGATGTAGGAAGTGAAATCTCCAAGGCGGTATAATCCTAAATGCCAAACACCTCCCTCGCTGAATGCCCTCCTCTCCTCTCACTCAGCCCCTGCTAACAAAGGACAGTGGTTGTACTTCAGAGCAGAAGCCACAGGGTGTGGCGGTGGGGGGGGGGACTGTCTCTGGATGTCACAACCATCCCCCTGCTGCAACCGATCTCGTCCCACGCACACTGCCTGTGTCCCTACGCTGCCCATCGGCGTTGCCCAGATTTTCCCTTCTTTTTCGACATAAGTGGTCATTTCTCCCCCTTTCTTTCTCATGCATGTCTCAGTTTCAGCCACACCTTATAGAGTCCTGTGCTTGTACCCCAGAGGGCTTGGAATGGGAGCAGCTGGGGACTCTCACCCAGCCCATGGCTTCTTATTTCTTTCCTGCTGTCCCAGTCCTCAGACCCTGATGAGCCAATGTTGATGAGTCTCCCTGTTTGCTTCCCTTCTTCTCCCTGTGTACCAGCCAGGACCCCCTTTAACCATGTCTCTCCCAGGAGTGGGTAGGGGCAAGGTTAGGTGGGAGCAAGGTTGGGAGAGAGAAGTAGCATCGTAGGACAGGCCTTAGAACGAGAAGAACTTTCGGTGGGAATGGCAGTGTGGGAATGAGTACTGAGTGCCTACTGGGTGCCAGGCTTTGTACTAGCCGTCGCACATGTGGTTATCCTATTTCATCCTCACAACAACCTAAGAAGGTCCTTACCATCTGCCCCTTTTGCAGATGAGGAAATTGAGATTCAGGGCTTGCATTATTTGTGGGTGACAGGACCCCACCCTCCACTGCTTCCTGCTGCCTTTGTTCAGTGCTGAGTTGAGACAGCCAAGTCCAAACTACAGCCAAGAGCCCTGCCTTCTAGACATGACACGATTACCCCATTTTACAGATGGAGAAAGTAAAGCTCAGAGAGGCCACTCAGCTGGCAGTGGTGGCCCAAGGCTTGTGCAAACCTGACCCCAGAATCAGAGCTCTTCGTCACCATCAGCTATTTGGCGTTGGCACTCTTTTCCCTGGTGTACCCTAAACTACTCAGTTTTATCTGGGGGAGAAAGATGAAAACTGATAAGTATTAGTTAGAAGGAGACATTTACTATATATGGATGTTAGCTGGCTTTCTTTGGCCCCTATTAGCGTACACAATCCTAAATTGTTTACTTGTCACTTGAGAACATTTCAAGGGGGGAACATGCATATTCAGAGCCCAGTTCCTAATCCCAGCATATGGAGAAAGGCAACCTGTTCGTTAAGATCTGTTTGCAAGGCCCCGCCCTGCGTGTCTGAAAGTTGGCAAATCAGGCTCCTTCTTGCCTCCCACCCCCTCTTGCCTGTCCCCACTTCACCCCGGGTGGGGTCTCTGCCATCATGGAGGCACCCTCCCCAGCAGGGCAGGTGTATTCAGAGACGCTCGGAAGCCATTTGGCAAAAGGAAAAGGGACCCATTGTTTGCTTGCAGTTGGAATCACATAACCTTTTCTTTCTGAAACATTTACATTCACGTCCACATCTCCCTGTCGCTACAGAAAATTGAGGAATCCATGCCCTACGCTCGGACGATGGAAGAGAGCCATGCAAAATTAGCAGAGCTGCTGGGCCTGAAAGCAAGGGGCTGGTGTCCCTTTCCTTCTAAAAAAAAAGAGTCTGACTGTGAAGGGAAAAGAATTTTAATCAAAATGGAAAATAGGAATACAGCATGAAGCTTTCTTTTCCAACTTCAGATATTGTGCACATCATCCCCACAAGACAAGGAAGTAGGGGAGAGCTAGCAAACATTTTTCTAGCTGGAAATGTTAGCATCTATCCACAAGGACAAGTGTGGTGCTCAACAGCACAACAGAAATTTAAAAGGGAAAAACCCCAAACTTCTGCAGCCGAATTCTTACCTCTGATTTGATTTACAGAGCTGTCTCTAGGGAGACTAACCAAACACCAAGCAAATTGGCATTTTAACCACTGTAATAGCCCACTTTTCTAATTACGGCACTGATACGCTGCACAGACCTAGGAAGGGCAGAGCCAGAAAAAGTGGAATTAGTTCCTTGGTGCTGCCTTTTGTTGGACACGCTGCATCAATTAAAACTACAACACGTTTTTGAAAAAAGAAAGACCTCCCTACACTGGCATCAGTTCTGGTTTGTAATCTCTGTGATGACCTCCATGCTTGGGGATTAAGGACAGCATGGGGTTGCAGCAATCAACCCCTCGCGGTCCTGGTTATTATTGCTTGAATAAATACATGGCTGCCCTGAGGTCTCCATTAACATCATGAAACTTGGGGCCTCCACAGATTGAGTAATTGCTACTGGCTTTTTGTTCTCCCTCTTTTGTCAATGCCCCAGCCTGAAATCCAGGTAGACAGGGACAGGAGTCATTTGCATATGCTAAACGAACCACAGAGATCCGTGTGCTCTCCCATTCCAAGCAGGAGTGGGGGATTCTGTTAAAGGGGTAAAGCTTTCAGGGGAACTTTCCACCCAGGTTTCACTAAAGAAGTCACTGAGCCCACTCCAGCTGCCTGGACAGGCAGTGCCCATGGATATACCAATCAGTTTGGACGTTTGGACGTTTCTCTGAGAATGAAGCCACAGCTCTTGGGTAAACAGGATGGGGGGATGTGAGGATTGTTAATCAAAAGCTGTAGTGAATTACGGGTTTGTACTTTGTGTTTACACTGTCTCCAGGGCATGGCCACGTGGCTACCATTGTTGCAAGCCAGGTTCATGAGAAACAATTTACTTCTGTTCCCAGTTATGTCTAAGCTTGGATGTGTGTGTGTGTGTGTGTGTGTGTGTGTGTGTGTGTGTGTGTGTGTGTGTGTGTGTGTGTGTGTGTCAGGTAAGAAGTTAAATGTACTTTAAGATAAACAGCAGATAGACATGTCAAAGAGAAAGCCTAGGTTAGCTCTTGTACAAACAAAATTTAGCCTAGTAAAGAATTTTACAAGATGTTTGCATGGCTCTTTACAAAGATCCATGCATCGTTTTGGTACAAAGAGCAAACAGCAGTAGATCTGGGAAAGTCTTCCCCAGGCTGAAGCACCTCCTGCTTCTCCATCTCCCCGTGAAGGACGGAGAGGGTCTCACCTTGACTTTTCCATAGCTTCCTTTGGGGATGAGAATCTTGTAGCCATTCACCTCCACCGAGAGCTCCTTCACCCAGGAGACAGCTGAGCCCCCCCGGTGCTCGTTCTTTGCCTCCACGCTGAAGAAGGGGAGGCTGGAAGTATGCAAACACTGTCGGGCCAACAGGTAGGCACAGGAGCCTTGGAAGTGGAAGAGGAAGCCATCGAACGTGTGATAGTGCGGCTCCCCAAATACCACGCACGTGCTGGTCTCCACCGGGCTGCAGTAGAAGAATTTGCCTTTGGGTTCGCACACCTCGTAGGGGCTGCAGGAGACCTCCTGGCAGTAGATCTCGTTGTTGAAATCCAGACAGCGGCACTTGATGGTGCAGTTCAGGTCATCCCAGAACACCTCCCCGCGCCGAAGGAACTGTCCTGGGGAATAAGGACAGTAGAACTAACATTTATTGAGCATTTACCTTCTGTGCTGGGCATCGGGCTAAAGGCTTTACTTGCCTTATACCGTTTAATCCTCAAAAGAACCCGATTAGGTATGAAGTGTTGCCCTCACTTGTCAAGTGAGGAAACTGAGGCTTAAGAGAAGTTAGGTAATTCATCCAAATCACGCAGCAACTCAACTGCGAAGCCAGGATTCCAAGCCAAGTCCGTCTGAATCCAATCTAAGCTCTTGACATTATTGTCACCACCACTGGTGAGCACACTTTCATTCAAGGAAAGACACATTGTCTCACTCCATGGGATACACCAGGACACACGGCAGTCCTTGCCTTCCTTTCGGCGATAAGAGGAAGGGTATTCTGAAAGAAGGCCCTCCCCCACCCCCCGGGTAACTCGGCAACACTGTCGGTTCATTTGCTAACGTGATCATTCATTCACTCATCCACTCATTCAACAAACAGCTGCTGGGGGCTCAGTATGTGCCAGAAAAGAATCAGGAGTCAGACCCACAAATTTAAATCCCAGGCCTCCTGGGATGATTCTGGAACGGGCTGACCCCTGGCTTCCCACATTTCCGGGCTCATAAATCCTACAGACACTGTTTAGGCAGAACTTACACCTACACCAGTCGTCTTCTCCCCTCACCCTAGGCCCGGTCTAAGTCCAGCACTCCTCTCTCTTTATCCCCTGGACAGAACTTCTTGACAGAATCTACGTCAGGAGGAGAGTGAGATGGGGAGGGGAATGGTCCTAAGGGATGTTCTAATGTTTAAAATACTTCTATTGCCTTGGTAGGTTTTCAGTCTTTAAAACCATTTCTCTAAATGAATGATTTCCCCCACCAAAAATCTTGAAATCTACCAATTCTTCATATCAACCTTCAGTTGACACGGGAGCATCTCTGGGCTGGGGGCTATGACCTAATCCTTGGTTGGGGGTCGGGGTCAAGAGAACTGGGCGATGGTCACAAATCTGCAATCAATTGCCAAGACTACTGACTGAACGTCCGCCTGTCTTAATGTTCTGACCCACAGAATGTGGACAAGGTTATTTTCTCATCCCTGCCTCCTGGGGAACAGAGATGCTATAAAAAGTTGGCACAGGTCAATAAGGTAGAAGTATTTGTACATTGAGACTGTCTGAAAAGGAAAGTATTAAAGATACAACATTAAGAATTGTAAACAATATCATACACCAGGAGTAACTATAGTTTGAAACCGTAGTTTGAAAAGGTTTCTCAAATTTTTATAAAACTGAAGACCTAATGCAGAGCACAAAGCTGCCAGGTGAGCCCAGGCAGAAGCCATGGCAGTTGGACAGTCCTTTCAATATCTGTCCAACAGGAACAATTATGTCTCAACGGGCAGTTATGTTTCATATGGCCCCTGAATGGGATAATAGATGTATTCACAGTCCCAGTAGGTCAGATGCATCAGCCCTGAAAACAGGCCCCTCCGACCTCAATGCTTTTTGGCACTCACCCAGGCTGCATATATTCTAACAGCCTCCACTCGGTATGATTTCCAGTCTCTGCTTTCTCAGGCTTCCAATAAATGAGGGGGAAATGTCTTTGCATAGAGGAGGTTTGGACCAAAAGGTAGACTCTGAGATAATTTTGTTTGCAAAATGATGATATAATAAACCAGCTCTATGCAACACTCCCCCCGTTGTCGCCCAGGCCAAATCCCCATCTCATTAGATTGATGTGTGTCCAGTGGCACATTAAAATGCACAGCAGCCTGTATGAGGAGATTGAATTTGTCCTGTATATGAAACCCAAAGCCATAACTCAGGAGGGAAAGAATGAAGTCAAAGTGAGGACTTTGTACACTGCTGGCATCTGACCAACCCCACAGCTCTGTGAGCCAGTGTTTTCCATTATCACAGCATTTCATTCCCGGGACTCAAGGAGAGGCTGTCACCTGGCACTTAGGTAGCACGGCCACAGCCAGTCAGCTCCATGACACTTGGACAAAGGCGAGAGGTGTTGGGTAGGTCCCTAGCCCAGGCCATAAAAGCGAGAGAGATAACGGGGCATTGGTTTGGTATCTTCATAGACGTTAGATGAAGATGTGTTTACACTCTGTAAGGGAGGAGAGTGCAATCTCTGAAGTCCTGGTGACCTTCGGAGCTAGATTCTTTTCTGTCCAGTTTAATACTGGCTTAGCTCTAAACATTTATTTGCTCTTCCGAACATGGAGGACTTTACAGAGTCCACAGAGGCAAAGATGCCCAGGCAGGGCATCTTCACAAATGACCTTTCCTCAGAGCAAAAGCAGAGGTTTGATAAGTGTGACCACAGCGCAGGGGATGGGGGCAGAGGGTGTGGGCATTTCAGATCAGGTGAATATGGCCCTTCTGATGATTACACAAATCAAAGCCCTCAGGGGTGCCGAGACTCAGAGGTCACCTGGCCATGCTCTCAATGGAAGGATGGCAAGAGACCTCCTGAAATTTTCATCCCACCCCATAACTTTCTTAGGAATCTGGAAGCATTTTCCCCGGGGTCATCTTCTGTGCTTACACAATACCCTGCACTCATATCTCTCATAATAGGTCTTACATTGTATCATCACTGTTTCTGTGCTGTCTTCTCTACCATGGTAGGGTCATGGGGGTCCAGAGCAAGCACCATCTTCACCAACCTAAGAGACTGGCTAAGCACATTTGGAAAGATGCAGTGGCTGGAAGGCTAAATGGATGGATGGGTAGATGGGTAGATGGGTAGATGGGTAGATGGGTAGGTGAGTGGGTGAGTGGATGGGTAGATAAACGCACAGACAGATGCATAGATGATTGACTAATTCTACTTGCTATAGCCTCCACTCCTAGAGGCAGAAATATGCCCAGAAATCCTGTTTTCTGAATACTTTTAGACATATAAGAAGGAGGAATCTATAAACCATGGTGTCCCTGTGAGAGTCCTGGGCTGTTTTGTACATCCGAAGGGGTTTTGACATTTCAGAGGAGGCTCCAAACTTTGGATGCCAATGTAAAGGAAACCCATGGAGGTTCACCTACAGCTTGTTCACACAGACCTAAAGCCGGCTTTGATTCTCCCTAAATTCCTGCATGTTTTGCTGCTCTTGGAGGATTTTAGGAGAAGCTACCCTAAAGACTATGACACGTTTTTTCCTTTCTTTCTAATCATACTAGGAGGTACTGATTTTCTCTCGTACAGACTTGGTGATGCTTTAAGCTCACCCACTCCCATGGATCTACAAAGTGCAGATGGTAGAGCAGGAGCAAAGATGAGAAGGAAAATTTAAAGGGGGACATGGCAACAACAACGACAACAAAAATAATGTTAAACAGGAGGGCTCTCTTCTGTCCCTCTGGCTGCGGAATCATTCAAGAGCCTCGTCCACTGTGCAGTAGTTCCCAATGGGGAGCTGTGTTCATACCCCAGGCAAAGGCTTCAGAAACTGCGGTATGGCCAGCGCAGGGTTTCAGCTCCTGGAGCGATGAACGTGCATGCAAAAATTACCTTGATCTCCATTACCCAGAGGAGAGACTTCAAAGGGTAAAGCATCAGCCAGGAGTCCCCCCTACCATGGCTTAAAAGCCTGCCTATCTCAACGAAACAAACCCTGCTTTGCCTCAGAGAAGAGGAAATGCCTTTACCTCTGGAGGTGCAGCCATTGGCTGGGTCAATTTCCTTCCCATCAACTTTAAATGCCCAGCGACCTGGAACATTGACGTTTGTGGTCTCTTGGATATTCACAATATCAGGGGTTCTTGACCCCGGAAGGCTGAAGTAATTGGTGATGTTTCCACCATTAAATCCTGCCTAGAGCACAAAAGGAAGAGCAGACTTTTGAGCACACACATCATCCCCTAACCCGCCCCCCCCCACCTTGGTTTACTTGCCCACCATCTTGTTTTCAGCACACCTGAAATCAAGAGACCCTTTTTCCTGGAGTCTCTGGGGCCACCATTTCAGGTGATAATGGCCCGCTAGTTCATGCCACACCCGGATCCAGGTATCGAAGATGGGCAAGACTAGTCCCTCAGTCCACCTGCAGGACCAGACACGCTTCTCCAGTTCAAAGCAGGATTTCCCCCAGATGCTAAGAGCATAAGAAGAGAGTGCAGTGCTTCAGAAACACATAGGAGGATGAGCCAGAGAACCACCTACCTGGGCCATCACTCCCCCAAGACCCGTCAGGGGATCACCGCCGCTCGCCGTCCCAGTGGTCCAGTTGATTTCATAATAATTGAAGAGCGTGAAGGTATAGGTGCCGTCAGACACCAGGACGGCCTGGAAGGTGTTCACCTGCAGGATGCGAATGGGTGGGTGGGCTCAGGACTCACATCCCCAGGAGCTCCTCTCCCCAGTAGCAGCTCCCTTTACCCTGCCCCCTCCCCACTCAAGCAGCTCAGAGCTGCTCCGACCCCAGCCTCTGTGCTCTGCCTTCTCTCCAAATATGTTCTCACCTCCAGGGGGAAAAGCAAGACATGTGGGGCTGTGCATCCAGAAAAGAAATTGCCTGAGAATAACCTAGAGGCTGACTCAGCATCCCTCTTACATCTCTGACTGGCACCAGATAGGAAAGTCAGCGGCCCGACTCAGCATGTGATAATACGTGGACACCTATAGATGGCAGCATGAGAATAAACTATAGGAACTAGTCAAGCCAGGGAGAGGGCTGTGAGCACCTGTTCCCAGAGCAGGTGGGGTAGGGCGTGGGGGTGGGGAGGGAGAGGGCAGAGCACGCAAATGCCAGTCGGTGGGACTCCAGTGGTGGCATGGGCCCTGCTCTCTCGCTTCCTGGAACACACCGCTAATCTTGGTGAGATGTCTCCCCCTCTTTTAAATGCAGGTTGGAAAGTGATCCGTTGCGGAGCACAGGCTCCGGACGCGCAGGCTCAGCGGCCATGGCTCACGGGCCCAGACGCTCCGCGGCATGTGGGATCCTCCCGGACCGGGGCACGCACCCGCGTCCCCTGAATCGGCAGGCGGACTCTCAACCACTGCGCCACCAGGGAAGCCCCTGGAAATTGATTTTTAAAAAGCACTTGGTGGGGAGAAATTGCTCCTCTAATGGAGCATTTATGCATCACTTTATATCTGCAAAATTCTCCACCTCCATCTGTACCTCAACCAATGCTAAGACAGGCAATTTTTTGGCCCATTCCCATCATAGGAGCTAAGAAAACTGAGGGCTCAAGGGAAATGAATTGCTGGAAGTTCCACAATGACCCAGCAACAGAAAACAGAATTGGAGCCAGAGCTCCCAGTCTGATCTCTTCGTGCACTGTCATTACACACGGTCTTAATTTTCAACTTTTTAGGACGGAGATGTTATATACATTCAGATCAGTCTTGCAAACAGTTTCCAGAAAAAAGCTGTAGCAAACTCTGTCCTTTACTATTTCCCTTTGCTAATCCCTACCCGCTGATGCATGTTTTCAGGAAATTCAAGTAAAAAACAGAGTTAAAAGGAGAGGCTGCTTCGACCTTTTCCATTCAAACCTAGCATTTTCCCAGCTGCCCGATACCGTCCTGGTTAACATTCTGTCAGATGCAGAGGAAGACCCACATCCTTATCCTGTGTAATCAAACTGGGGTAGAGGATCTTGGAAGCCCCAAATCTCCCATCCTAGACAGTCCCAGGGAGGGAGAAAAGGTGCAAGTAAAGAAAAGCCCTTTTTGTACACGAGAACTTTCTCCTCAAGCTCCGTGCTTGCCACAGCTGATGGCGTTTATGATAGAGCCGCCCAGGTTTATGCCTCCATTCTCTGGCCCCGTTCAACAAAAGGGCAAAGTGGGACACAGAGAGGAGCGAGCAGTCACCTATATGGCCGCTGTGGGGTCAGATTCAAGAGAAAGGCATAAAGTCAACGTCACACAAGGACCAAAGCTAAACCCTCCTTCAGACCAGGATGCTCCTTCCGGATGTGAATTCCTTCTCCTGAAATAAAGTTGGAAATATCTTTGGTCCAAGCAGGTCTTGAACGCAACCCATGTCTGATCCCAGAAGTCACCTTAAAACCAGCCAGCCATCCTAAGAACGCTCCAGAAGCTGGCTCGCCCTCATGCACCTTCTCCCTCACTCTCACACCCCCCCCCCCCCACAGGTAACTCTTCAACACGGGTTGTGAGACTCCTCTGCATCTGTTCTTGTAAAACCATGTTTTTAATTCTTGAAAAGCCCTTTTATACTTCAGAGGACTTCTAACGCTACCTGGAGGGGGCAGCTGAGGAAAGAGTTCAGGATTCGGAGTTAGGAGACTGGGTTTGCACCCTGCTCTGCCGCATATGAGGTTCAAATCCCTTTTCTTGACACTTGGGCAAGTTACTTAACTTCTCTAGGCCTGTCCCCTCACCTTTAAAGTGGACGGCGAACTTCCTTGGGAACATTCTTGTGAGGGCTAAATGAGTTGCAAAGATAGCCTATCACAGCCCTGGGTTCACAGTCAGCCTCAATAAATATTAGTTTTCCTTCCTTAAAGTAAACACATCCTCTTGACTTTCTACTGGGCTTCTGCTTCTAAAAGATCTCTCATGCCCAGTGTTTACTTGGCTTGTTGATACGTGTTCCTCTAAAGAAGGGGGGGCCTAGGATAGTGGGAGATGGAAGAGGGGCCAATTCCGAAGACAGGGCTGGAGGGACACTCCTGCAGCTCTGGAGGATTTTTATCATCTTTTTCTCCAAGGAGCTCAAAGCACTTAGATGTTACCTCATTCATCCTCATTGAAAGAGTCCTCACCTAGTCCATAAATTTACGCCCAAGTACAAACCAGGAAATATCTGAATTATCTTGCCATTTTTACTGCCAATGGAAGTTTTTTTTGAAAAACTGGTGGTCAGCATTTGATGGGCATTTCTTCTCTTTATTTTTCTCCCTCTGATACTAAAATGTATCGATCGCTGGCATCCTGCATTCTAAAGCTGTAAGGTATGAGGCTCAAGGACATCAAACATCACCCGAGGAGTCGTTAGCAATCCATAACATGACAGGGGGAAATTTTTGCTTCTTTAGAGGTTATTTCTAGCCAGTGCATCCACTGTTTAAACTTGTATCTTTCTGTTCTCCAGAACCTCTTAGTGATAAAGTGCTTTGCGATGCTCTGGTCAGAAGGTGCAGAGAGGCAGGGTGCTCACGGCAGGGCAGCTACGAAATGCAAGCCCAGCACTTTTCCAACTCTGCCTCTAACTCAGTAGTTTCTGTTTCACCCTGAAACAACTGACTCATCGCCAGGGAAATCGGAAAACAGATGGGATTGGAAATAATCCTAAGAAAGCGGAGGGAAGATGTCTGAGTATCTTTGCTTACTGGAAATTATACATTGAAGACGCATCTGCTGCTTCAAAAAAACTCCATTGCCAAAGTCATCCACACAAACGGCAGGCTTTCCTGAAAATTATGTTCTGCCCCTTTCTGTAGAAAGTTGATTATCTCTATAATAATGCCAGTGATAATCTTTCTTATCTGACTGTTATCTGATTGCCCATTTAGGATTTCTGAGCAGATGCTGAAACTTTATTCATGAAACACTTCAACTGCCCAATCCAATTACCATCAAATATGAATAATTCTAGCCCTGGTCACAATTTTAAAAAAGGTCATAACATAATAAAATGAGCCAGATCATTTGGCTCCAAACTGGCACCCTAGTTTCCTTTTCCTATCAGGTTTTGTGAAAAAAGAAGAAAAGGAAATTAGCTGATGGAGAGAGGCATTTGGGCCTCTGGTAAGGAAAAGGGACCTTTGGGTTCCTGGTGGGTCCCTAATCGTATGGGGTCTCAGTGTCTCAATCACTCTCCTGCAAAATAGGAATGCTACCTACTGCAAGAAACTTGTGGAGGGCTTCTTTTTAGACATTTGTAATGGTTCATGATAGAGATGACACATCTTCTGAAATATTACAGCTGACTGGACTGGTTAGGTGTGATAGCTCCCTCTGTTTCCTGGAAAGTGGGTGGCAAGACTCCTCAGTGTAACTCAAGGAAACTGACATTCTTCAGCTCTAACAATTAGACTCCTTCACAGTAGTGAAGATGGACAAGGATTAGATGTCAGAATACGAAGTGGAAAAGGGAAAATTTGAATGATTACAGGTGTGGTGCTGCTTCCTCCGTAAAACGTTACTTCGTCCCAGGTCACAATGAAAACCCAAGTGGCAGAGAAAGTTGCCATGTCTTTGAAGTACTTCCTGATGTCCTTGGTGGCTCTTTTCAAGATGACAGGGTCCGTGGTCTCTCTGTAATAGATCTCGCCTCGAATCCCATTGTGTACATCTGCCCAAAATGGAGCAATGAAGGCCCTCCCATCCGTCAGGGGAAAAGATTCGGGCGTGAACTGGCTCACCAGCACGTTGAATGAAACAACTCCGTTGTTATTGACCTACAAAAATAAAAGAGGTTTTGCACAGTGGATCTGAGACCGTGACAATTTCAGAGTTATAAACCAAGACAGATGCTCGCCTAATCATATGAATGGAAATGACTTTTAAACTACTGAATCAGAACCCCCAAACAGCAGCTTCCATTGCTCAACTAGGAGGTTCATTTGCTTCCAGACAAACTCATTGGTTTCCTTTCACTTTCAATTTGTAGCCAGCTGCATTTCTTATTAATAATCAGCCTCATTTTCATGTTCTCTATCCTGTCTTTATTTATACTTATCAAATGCTACTGGATTGTGTGTGTGTGTGTGTGTGTGTGTTTGTGTGTGTGTGTGTTGGGCTAGGCAGTGGCTTATGTGGGCAATAAAGAAGATCCAGAGTTACAGATGCAAAATAGACAGGAAAAAACCCAAAAAACATGGAAGCAGAAAGTTAAATGAAAAAACGGAGCAACTCTATATTAGACCTTGATTCCTATTACATGACAAAAGAGGAGTGTCAGTGAAAGGTAAATCAAATACTCCATCACCAAACTCAGATCTCAAGATGAACCATATCCCACCCTGGATGAGACATTTAAAGGATTTCTATTGATGTCAGAACCACTCGGTACTCAGAAAAAGATAAGGTTACAATCCACAGATGAGCCCAATTCCATTACAGCTCTTGTAGTTTGTTAGCTTCTTTGTATAGTCTCTGCACAAAATGGAGACATGAAAACTTTACACTGTATATGTAAATGACTACCTTATGGTGATTTCTTCATGATTTGTAAATGGCTTAGTAAACTTATTAAATTACTAAACCTTACTGCAGATAACAAGCCGATATATATACTCATAAACAGGATCTGTAAACAATTTGCCTCTGCCTGTGTCTGCAGCTCAGTATGTTGGTACGTGAAGCTGATTTAACCCAAAGGGTTGTATGGTTTCAACAGCAGGAGTGTCTGTGATGGGAACAGCAGGAGTGTCTGTGATGGGAACAGCAGGAGTGTCTGTGATGGGAATACTTGCAATTCCTCAATAGAGAAACATTCTATTGTTAGGTTCATATTTAATTAGTAATATTATGGACATTAACAGTGACTCAGATCCCAGAGTTAAGTTATCAGTACCTGGGCCAAGGGTATGTATGTCAACCTATTTTGGAAGCAAGGGTGTGCAGTTTGGAAAGGAAGCTGGAGATCCAGCTACAAGGATATTGAGGGTCTGCTGTCTGCAAGTATCAGTGAACAACCCAGAAGCCTGAACAAGACTGCATGGCTTAAAGTGCTGGAAACCCAAGGAAAAATTTGCCCTCAAATAAGCCTCCCCCAAATTAAGGACCCTCCTTCTGCAAAGGCAAGAATTATTCAGACTCCATGTCACTTAGTACAATGGAGGAGAAAGGGGAGCTTAACTAAATACACGTGTTCTAGAGGTCTAGGAGACCAAGGCTTCCAGAATGGAAGTCCTGTGCAGCCCTCTCACCTCCAAAATCAGGTCAACACATTCAGAAACTTACAATCAGCTGTTATAGACTAAGGAGGCTCTACAGTGAGTAGAGCAGGGGTGTAATTAAAACACACAGACTAGCAGAGGAAGTTAGTGATGACCCAGATTTGTTTTGATTATATTCTATAGTTAAGAGCAGTGGTTCTCAAACTTTTGTGGGCATCAGAATTCCCTGGAGGGCTTGTTCAAACAGACAGCTGGGCCCCCTCCCAGATTCAGTAGGTCTGGGGTGGGTCCTGAGAAGTGACATTTCTAGCAAGTGCCTAGGTGATGCTGCAAGTTCAAGGACCACAGGTTACATAATGGAAGAGGGAACTCTTTTCTAGTGGGAGTCAGCCTTGAGCTATCAATCAAAAGTTGGGGAAGATAGAGGTCCCAGATGCAGAGGAGGCCAGAGATGGAGGTGCCTGGAGTTTTATTTCTTCTTCGAGGGCAGAGCGCAGAATAGAATAGGATGTAATATAATCTACATTTGCTTCACTCAATTCTTTTAAGGCCGAAAATCAAGACAGATTCAGTTGCTCTGAATCTTCTTGTCAATGTGCTATAGTCTCACTAGCAGCAATTCCAATGATCAAAAAATTAAAAATAACCTGAGAACACAGGTGCCCAGGAGAGCTCTGACAGCAAATGATACCATTTCTTCATGCAGCTTTGACAATGAGACCCTATGGCGTATCTCAGGCCCAGTGAGGTTGGCCAATTCTGCAAACAACCTTCATATAATAGTTGAGTACCCCTCTACTCTGCTTTGACTCTGCTCCATATTGGTAGGAAGCCTCAGAAGAGCAGATGCCTAAAGTCTTCACACCCCCAGAAGGGAAAGAAAATTGCTGTTGCTCCTATTATGGTTCATTGTATCTTTTTATCTTGTCTAGTGGCAGAAATAATGTTCCTGGCATTGGGGCCTCTGCTTCGCTTGGGTGTTTCATCACCCACAAAAGCAATCCATTGCTCTGTATACTCCTCCGCTGTGAACGTTAGCCATGAAATATACCTTTGACTTTCTTAATCATAAAACCTATCAGCTCATGAAATCTCAGAACTCGTCATCTGGGCTGCCAACAAATCCTCCATTCCCAGAGCCCTGGAAGAAGGTATTTAAAATACTTTTCCTTAATGACCAGCAAGGTGGGAGAGCCCTAGAGCAACAGCTGGGCTGCTTGTCACTTACATAGATGGTGCGGTAAGGAACGCCAAAGAAGTAGATGGGGATGGCCAGCTTAATCTCAGATGAGCTTCCGTCGTCTACTTTAGGGGTTTTGGTGTCATTCTGCCAAAACGGATACATGAGCTCCCTGGGCTGAACTGTCAAGAGACAGGGCGGTTAGGTGGATGGCCGATCCCCCTTCGGTTCGGCAAGCTGCTTTCCTCCCACCCACTAAAGCCAGCTTCTTTCAGTAAGTCTTACAAACGACGTGTAAGTCAGACAGCCTTTTCATTTATCCTCAACCTTGGCTGGACACGGTGCGTTATCTTCTGCCTCTGGAAAGGGGAGCGTGGAAGTGATGGCATTTCTCCTTAAGAGAAATCACTTCCCGCTTCATTTCTATGTTTCCATACGTTTAGGAGACAGCAGTGGTTAACACTGGCTGGAAGGTTGTGAAATCAGCCCTGCCTGGGGCTTTCAGAGCACTGAGAGGTGCCTCTAGGTCTGGTGTGGCTTAGCCCGCTGAATCCTTGATCAGAAGGCAACGTACAGAGAACGTGGCCAGTGGCTATGAGACTCCCTTCTAGCTCAAGAATTCTACTATCAAGTCTTTTCCTGAAAGGAGTCCCCTTCGTCCAGATGCACAATAGGAGAAGATACCAGATCACTGAGGAAATAAACAATAGTTGGATCTGGGACAAGAGTGGGAAGAGAGGGTTTGTAGTAACTGGCCTGTGAATGACCTTGATTGAGCACCCGCCCCATGAGAAGTCTCTCTGCCCAGCTCCTGTTTACAAAGACAGACATGGGATCCTCTGGGGCAAAGGAGGTTGGGCCTTTGAGCAGTCTTTGGGAGGAGGCTTGGGGTGCTTACTCATCATCCTGGTCAAAGGTGAGAGTCATCACACAGACACACACGGCTCCCCTCCTGTAACCATGTCACCACCTCTCTTGGCAAGCTGGCTTGTTTCTCAGAAGTTTCTCATCCAAACTCTTGCAAGGGGTGGCCCAGCTCAGAGAGAGAAATTAGACAATTTCCCCAGGGTCTACATTACTGATGATCAGGTCCAATGGCATTTATGAAATAATCTATATCTGGGGTGTAATGTTTCTTTGCCTCTGTCCTTTCTTTTCTTGGATGAAAACAGAGCAATAGAACATCATCTGTTCTTCCGTTTTCTTAACTCACATGTGGCAAATGCATTTGGGGCTTCTGCTGACAGTTCGTGAGGCACCTGCTTGCAGATGTTGATGCCCCATCCCCAGGTCGGGGGCCCCTCCTTGGGAAAATTCCTGCTCTGTGCTGATGGAGCCGATAGGCTGGCGAGAAACCACCAAGGGCTGCCCTGCTCTTTTGGGAGCCTTTAAGTGAGCAGAGAGCAGCTCATGTAAGAGAGTGGCCGAGTGACCAGAGAGCAGCTCAGTAGTGCCTGGCCGAGTGCCAGCTTCTCTCCTCGTGGAGCAGGGAATGAGGGGAGGTCTGCCTGGGGGAAGAGCTACTCTGT
Source organism: Grampus griseus (assembly GCF_964374135.1). Taxonomy (NCBI): domain Eukaryota; kingdom Metazoa; phylum Chordata; class Mammalia; order Artiodactyla; family Delphinidae; genus Grampus; species Grampus griseus. The sequence continues at coordinate 12,450,472 of NC_139002.1, forward strand.
TTCCAAGGGCTAACTAACACCAAGAGGGAAATGGGGAAGATGAGCCTGGTCATTGGTGTATAAGCATCGTTCCCCAGCCTTCAGAAGTCTCTGTGAAGCCAACCAAAGGAAATCTTTGGGAGGTGCTGTAGTTAGTTTTATCACAGGGGCACTCAGCCCACGTGCTTTATTTAATGTCACCATCAGTAGACAAAAAAGGTTTCTCTAACAGTCATAATTACATAGAAGTAACAAATTCCAAATTCCCAGAAGGAAGCAATTTTTAAAAAAATCTCTTTATAATCCCTATCATAGAATTATACACAGGTACTTATTAAATCTGAAGGGTAATGAACATTCTCAAATTAATAATAATAAATCAAATTGTGTCATGGATTTATCCTTCATGGGGAACTTTTTAGAAGTGATGTCCAAGTGTGAACAAGGTCTCAAATTCACGCTGAATTGTAATCATTTGAATAGAAAGATTAATTGGTATTCGGGGCAGTGTTGGCCAATCTGCCTAGGACAGGAGAAATCCATGCCCCTCCTGAGGAGACAGAAAACTATGGTCAGAGAGATTGTCCCTAACTTCTCTCTCTGCTCCAAAGGTGACACAAATTTGCAAGATTCATCCCTTCAGGAATGATCCTAACTAGCTCATGATTTTGAACTGGAAAGGATGCACAATCAACATTTTTCAATTTTAAGAAGAATACAGATAATCAAGATATCTAATATTGTAAGTACTTATCAAATAGTTGTTGAATAAAAAAAATGACTAATAAAAGGGAGTAGGTTTAAACTACAGTAATTCCTACCTTAGAAGTCATTACTATTATAAAAATATAGCTTGTTAACAGCATAGCCTATCAATAGAATCAGAGTGAATAGCAGATAGAATCTCCTCACCCATGCTGACTGTAGGCCAGGAATTTTACAATAAACTTTATGTTCCCAGAACGTTGTTTTTTTTTTTTTCCTCCAAATAAGACACACTTTCTTAGAGCAGGAGTACGAGGTTAGAGGCAGTTGGAGTCATTATTGTGGGGTTTCACACTATAGCCTGCCTGCTACAACTGCTTAAGTTTATCCAATCCTAGAAAAATGTTAGGGCTCCACATGCCTTATAGCTCTGTTCACTCAGACTTGTAATCATGTGTCCGCTGAACTAAGCAAATAAAACAAAGAAGATGCTCTAGAGTTTTAGCCATAAAAGTTTCAAATCGATATAGACTTTCCCAGCTTTCTTGCCTAAAATTTAAAAACTGTAGAAAGAAATGCATGTGATCTCCTACCTACCCGGGGCAATGCTACATACAGAAAAAGGAGGAATCACGGAGGGGAAAAATTTTCTTATTTCACTTGCAGTTTTAGATTTTTGGCCATTGTAAGTGGCCACTGATACTCAAGTCACTGACATTAATGCCACTGGAACTCCCTCATTTTGGCTTAAACAAGTATATTTTTTAAAGTCTGTGCCACCAGTTAAATGCCTTCATTGAAATCAATCATCAGGTATGGGATGCACACACACCTACCCTGTGTACTTTTAATGAAAATAATCTGCATATCTTAAAGACTTATTCCATTGACATGGGGCAACTTGGTATATACAAATTGTGTTCGAAGTGAAATAAGAAAAAGTAGGAATGTAAATGAACATCATTCAGAGTTAATGTATTTTGCCCTTGACGGCAGAATTTAATTTACATTTTTCTTGTTGTAACTGTAGACACGTGTACACCTGCCCTGATAATTACAGTTCCAACAAAAGCGTCTCTTTATAAATTCAAGAGCATGCTAATCACGAGCTTTATGGAATTTTGTAGTACTCACCTTGGTGCCGTACAAGTGCGAAGATGAAAGAGACCCAAATTCTAAGTAATGATGAATAATTCATCCTGGAATTTTAAAAAGAAAAAGAAAAAAAAAATCCCCAGCTTGCCAGAGTAAATAGAACACCAGGTGCGTTTGGTGGCAAGTCCCAAGACACATCACAACCATCATAGAACATTCACATAACAACATCAACAGTTCTGAGTCAGGATGAAATGCCCTGGATGCTGGCGGGCCCTCCTATGTTCAACACCTCATGAACAAATTAGATTCCCCCGTGAGAAGCGGTTTGGAAGTGTAATGAGATCATTCAAATTGTCAGGAAATTATAAAGAATCAATGAGCACGGCAATGAGTCAAGGAAAGGCATCTACTCTCCAGCTACTAAAGCCCTGAAAAACAGGACCCCACTCTACAGATGCCTGTTGTGTCTCTAGAACAGACATCCATCCTCTGTGAGACCAGGCTCTCCTAATTTTCACAACAGCTTTCAATCAGGATCCCATAAAAGTCAGTTAAAACACAATGTGGTCCTACAGGTAGGAGGATTTAGAGTCTGCCATCACCTTCTGTAAACTATAGAGCCAGTCCATCACTCTGAAGTACAGACCAGAGTCACAGGCTGTAGAAGACTGTCCACTGACTTTCCATATGTGAAATGAATAATAGACATGTAATAAAAAAAGAACCATGCCGGGGTGGCTCCTTGGAATTACAATAAAAATAGAATCCGGTATACAAGCAAGTAATTAGTCGCAGCAAATTAATTAGGGAAAGAACATCACAAAAGTGAACTTGCTTTCATTTTAGTTACAATCCGTTGGACCGGTGGCTTTACCCCTTGGACGATCTGTGCCGCTCTGTAGAGCTGAGAGGCAAGCTCCAAATCGTACGTACTCCTGTGTCAGCACCAAGTGCATGGGTAGACACTGAAGTTTGCTTCCGATAGCATTCTTAAAACTAAAAACCCTTCTCTAATTATTGGAAGCTATCACAATTCTTCAGCCAGATTTCCATGGAAAATCAGTGAATCTCCTCCGTGAGTTTTACTGTAAATCTTCAGTTGTCAGGCACACACATTGAAATCTTAAGCACATAATAAATATTAGTCAGTTTTGCTGAAAATGGGAGGAAGCCTTTAGCAGAGATCAGACACAGCTTTAGCAGAAGGAGATGTCAGGCAGGTTTAAGACTGGAGTCCTTAGGGAAACAGTTCAGAGAGCAGGAAGGAGGATTCATTTAAATATTTGTATTTATGAAAAATGTCACTAACCTGTTCTGCAGAGACTGGAGGAATGGAGTCGGAAATATTAAGCCAAATCTTGGTAAACCAGGAAAAATTAGGTAAAACAAGAATTCATGTCAGTTCTCCCCCACTCGCTGCCAATTATTTCTGATTCCTGAAATGATGTCTGAATCCCCTACTCTCAAAACCAAAAATTCAGTTAGTCCTGCGCTAGAGTCACGTAAGTGTTGAGTTGCAATCAAGTTTTTCTTCTATTGATTAAGGAAAAGTAAATCTAAAGATCAGTTTCAGGATTGCGTAGAGAGGTTCTTTTCCTGAAAAACTAGACCTTTTTCTCCCCCCTTAAAAAAAAAAAAAAGAGAGTAGATTCAGATGGAAATGTCAGTTACTTGGAGCTGAAACCTTGGTCCTTTCTGATCGGAATCACTTTGCACTGAAAAACACAGAAGAAAACCCCCCTTCTACCTTTGTACCCAAAAAAAGGCAAGTGTATAATGTTACGGAATTAGCATCCACCAGCATGGGATTCAAACACCAAACAAAGCTGCTGCCTGCAATATTTAAAGTTGGTTTTCTACCAAAGTCTTTTTTTGTTTCTCTGCTTTTGAACGGCTGCCACAAATAGGCTCTACCCTGTTTTTTCACAGGTGTGCGTGAAGTATTGAAAGAAACTGTCTCAAACTTTTCTAGGTTTTATTCCTGCCCTTTTCCCTCTGATACACCGCAGGGCAGCGGGTTAGGCCGGGGGACAGGTAACCAACGCGAGGCAGGATCTTTCACAAGGGAAAAACCAAGGGCTCTGGAAACCTCCACAGATACCAGCGAGGGTCCTTGGAGGGAGTGGGGACAGATAGACCCCCCCTGACGAAAAGCTGCAGTAGGTATTTAAAAGGCATCGTGAACGAGGTAAAAAGGTGTCCGGTTCGATGCACAACGAGAAACATTGGCTAAGGCAGAAACTAAGTTTACTATCCAAAATATTTAAAGTGAGACTTGTTAAAAAAAGGAAATCATTTGAAGGTAGCAGGAGAAAACTCTCTGTAAATCAATGGGAATTTAAAAATTGCTTCAAAGTTCTCTCTGACCAGACATTTAAATGCCAACTGTATCAAAAGACATAATTCCAGTTTTGAACAAATTGTCCTAAAATGGACAAGAGGTTTGGGAAACTAGTCTTTCAGTCTAAATTATTCAATATTTTTTTCCCATAATCCTGTGGTGATTCAGTAGGTTTTACGAATTCTCCACATTTACTTTCAGATGTCAAATGACTATTTTCCTCCCCAAGGCACACATTTATGTAACAGAAAATCTGATTTTTTGGTGCCTGTCCAAAATAAAATTAAACTCAAATCCAAGACTCACCTCAAAGAGCATTCTCCTTGCCCAGCCTTTATTAAGGTTTCAGTCCAGTAGTCAACCTAAATGTAGTGAAGCAAAAGAATTGGTTCTATTTTAAAAACTGCTCGTGTCATAGTAATTGCTTTGGTCTTCCTTCATGTGCTCGTGGGTATTTGTATCTCAGCCTTTTGACCCATATTAAATGTTTCATCCCTCTTGGGGCAGGACTGCTCCTGGGATAAATGCCACCTGGGCTAACCAGATACACAAGATGGTGGCATAAATGGATCAGAATGACTGAGAAGCTGGGTGCAAGCGAGTGCCAGGTGCTTGAGGACAGACGGAGCTGGCTTATCGCTGGTTGGGCTGGGGAGTCAGTTAGTGAGCATGTATTCCGGGTGTACACTCAGTGGTCACAGAGGGAAAAATGACAAAAATCTCTTTTTATGCCATGTCGGCAGGAGGGTTTATTCTGTTTGAAGGGCTGAAGTGAGCCAAGATTTGACAAGATTTAGACCAAAGGTGGTGTGGGCGTGGCTTGGAGCTAGTAACCCAAGACAATTTGCGTTTTACAAAGATGGCATAGATGGAAGCTGCTTTTTAGGCAGGAGGAAAGGCAGTTCAAACGAAACACAAAACAAAAAAATATTCCTAAAAATGAGTAGAATAAGCCTTATATGCTGATTGTTTTTGTTTTGTTTTCTTAAGTTTCTTACACCTTCTGTGAAAGAAACAGTCAGATCTGAGCTAGTTTGAAATGATGCAGTGAGAAGTGTGGACGGCCACGAGCCCCCAGCTGTGAGCTCCTTCAGGCTCAGCCTCACTGTCGGAGCCAAGGGCAACCCCATCCGTGACTGGGCGACGTGCTGGGACAATTGCCTCAGCACTTTCCACCCGATGCAGGACTCCCCTAATGGGCAATTTTTGCTCTGGAGAACCTAGTTGAGGTGACAAAGGCTATATCAAGGGCTCAACTGAAGCAGCTCTACTATGCCCAAATCAGGGTCTAATTGGGAAAAACCTGGACTTGTGTATATAATTTTATGCATTGGGATTTTATATATGTATGTGTGTGTGTGTGTGTGTATATATATATAAATATATATAATGTATATACATTGGGGTTGAAATGTCCAGATTACTGTGGCAGATGGCAGAAGAAGGGATTAAAATTCTCAGAGACATGGACACGCATGTATATCATGTGACTCCAGAAGACCCAACAGATGATCATGTCCCACGGAAAGGCCCAGAGGACAGACACATCACCCACCAAAGGCAGCAGGAATATGCTGGTGAGAGACGCACAAGCATCACAAACAAGCTCGGTGGGGCTCCCCTCAGTAGGTCAGGGCTGATGGCAGGAGTGGTGGTCAAAGAACTTGACTGTCCAATCGCAGTGGGGATGATGGGCACCTGAAACAACAGAGACCAGGTAGCAGCGCTCTACTGCCTGAAGCCAAGGGGGTCGAATCTTCATAATAACCAAGCAGGTCAGAGTTGTAGCCAAGGGGCCCTGATCCATAGAGAGTTATGGAGATGATTAATAGAGCATGGCATCCAAGGGGCAAAGTAGATGGGCAGCCAACAAGGGTATTGCTTACTATATATAATAAAAAAGAGCAAGAATGGTTGAGCAAGAGGCCAAAGACCGTTGCCCCAATGAAAGGTCTTGATCCTTTGCTCAGTTTGTGGATCTGAGTCAGTTTTTCAAATCTGGAATCCATAGACTAAAAAGGTAACCAGGTCACCAAAGGGAAGAATCCTGCAACATCATGACAAGTGTGTACAGTAGTGATTCTCTCAGTCCTTCCCCCAAAGGACCTACGGTCATTTACTTGATTGACTGTAGACTGGGGGAGGGGAATGCCTAGATATCTTGTGGACTGTTGGACAAGGGGTTTGAGTTAACATTGATACCCAAAGACCCTGTTAGAGTGAAAACAGAGAGGCCAAGGAAACAAAAGGAGACCTGGCCAAGTCCCAGCAGGCCCACAGGGGCTGCCGACCTACCTGGATGTCAGTTCCCGAGTCCCTACATATAATTGGGTTTAATATACTTGACACATTTGGTCCTTGGTCTGTGTGGTAGAAGCTGTCATAGCAAGGAAGGAAACTGATCCTTCTACTCCAGCCAAGGTAGTAAATACAAAAGAGTCTTGCATCCTGGGGTTGGGGGAAGATGGTGAAGATTAGTGTCACTCTTAGAGAGCAGGGGTGGTGGGATTTATCATATCTCCATTTAATTGGGCAAGATGGATCCTGAAGAATAACTGTGGGCTACTGCAAGCTCCAGTTTGCATCTGCTGTACTAACATATCTTTGCTGGAGATACTGCGTTAGTACAGATGGCTTCAGATACATGGCATGTGGCTGTTAATCGGGCAAATGCATTTTTTTCCCTATCTGATTCAGGCGTGAGGATCAGAAAAATAGTTCATCTTCAAACGGAACAGACAGCAATATACATTTATAGTTTTGCTGAGATTGGATGGAATGTCTCCTATAGAACATCACCTTGATTCACAACGTTGACAACGTTGATTGGCACGATGAGGAAGAAGTGCTCCGAAGGTGGGAGTTACATTCTTCAGAGATTCAAGGCTAGTACTTCAGTAACACTTTTAGGAATCCAGTGGTCAGAGACATGCTGGGATCTCCCCACCAAAGCAAAAAGCAAATGGCTGTATCTTGCAACCTCTCTACAAAGAAATTCTCCCCTCTTTGTAGCTTTCTTTGGGTTCTAAAGGCCACATATTCCGTACCTACAAAAACTGCTCCAGCCCACATACCAGGTGACATAGAATTCAGCCAGCTTTGACCTGGGTTGAGAGCATGAAAGAGCTTTGTAGCAGCTCCAGACTGTAATGCAAGCAACCCTGCCACTTGGGTCATATGTTCAGTAGGTGCTTTGTTGTCGGAGATGTTAGGGGCAGAAAAAGATGAAATGTGATGTTTATTGCAAACCCCAGTGGGAAAACCATAACTCAGGTCCCTGGAGTTCTGGAGCAAAGTCGTGACATCCACAGCAAAAAATAACACACCTCCTGAAAATCAGCTCCTGGCATGAGAATGTACCCTATGATGGAACATTTGACCAAGATACAAGTGACCACGTGCCAAGAAATCCCCTCATGAGCTGGGCCCTGTTGGACCCCCCAAGACATAAAGTCAGGGGGTCCCAGCAGCAACCTACCCTAAGATGGAAATGGCAGAGCTGCATATCTTGAACTGGCAATGAGCAAGCTGCTGAACTAGGTAGCCCAGAATCCATGTCACCTTTCAGAGTTATACCGGTTATCCCGCCCCGCAACCCAGATAACGCATATGGCCCTATGTGAAGTGCGAGGTGGGTGGTGCATATGACAAGCTGAAGGAGGATGAAAAAGCCTAAGCTTGGTGTGTGTCTGCAAGCCCAGAGCATATGGTGGCTCCACTACAGCCTCATGCAAGGGTGGCCTTGAAAGACAATGATAGAGGAATATTTTCCCAGTGGGTGGACTTGGAGGCATTATATCTTGCCCCCAAGTACTCTGTGTCAAAGTGGTCTGATGTTAGAACATGTACAAATTCATAGGCAGTGGTGAATCACATATCCAGCTGGACAAGGGCCTGGAAATAAAAAAGTGGCAAGGAGGCCTGGAGTAGAGACATGTGGATAGACAGATGGGAATGGACATGAAGTGTGAAGATCTTTGTGTCCTATGTTAACACCCGAAAGAAAGCATCCACTACAGAAGAGGGACTAAACAACTAAGTAGACAAAATGACTTGGGCAGCTGACCTGAAGCAGCCTTTGTCAGTGTTGGTATGATGGGCACATATATGAAGTGGCCACAGCAGCAAGGATGGAGGTTATGCAGGAGCCCAATAGCATGAACTCCTATTTAGCAAGGCTGAGTTAGCTATCCTGACCTCTGAACGTTCACCCTGCCAATAACAGAGACAAAAGCTAAGCCCTCAGTCTGTCACTGTTCCTCGGGGAGACCAACTGGCCACTTGGTGGCAAAATGACTACACTGGACCACTTTCATCCTGGAAGGGCCAATGGTTCCTTTTCCCAGGAATAGACCTGGACTCTGCATATGTGTATGCTTTTCCTGCCCACAGGGCCTTAGTCAGCACCACTAGTGAGAGGCTTGCAGAATGCCTGATCCACAGGCATAGAATTCCATGCAAAATAGCATCCAACCAGGGAGGCCACTTTACAAAAAAGGGGATGTGAGCGTGGGCCCAAGATTACAGTAGGAGCCCCTGGTTGGAGCAGTGTCCCCAGTAGGAGGAATGCATGGGTCCAGGCACCAAAGTGTGGAAGCAGGAGTAGCCCCACCTGCAAGTACTCCCAATGATTATTGAGGGACTTTGGCTTCCCAACCCCTCATCTCTAGGTTGTGCAGAGTTTGACATCCTGGTTCCCAAGAAGGCGTGCTCTCACCAGGGGACACGGAAAGAGTCCCACGGACCTACAAGCTATGGCTGTGATGCTGCCTGGGTACTCTGGGTTCCTTGCTGCAGAGACTAGCAGGAAAGACGAGCCACCACCCTATTAGGAATCCCCGACCCTGAGAAGCGGGAGGAGGTGCAGCTGCTGTTGCGTGACAGGCTCAAGGGATGAGACATGTGGAACTCAGGTGACCCGTGATGGTGGCTCTTGCTACTCCCTGGCCCAGTTGTGACTGGGGTGGACAAGCAAAGCAACCCAAGTCTGAGCAGCATATAGTTACCAGGGATTCAGATTCCGCAAGAATCAGGGTTTGGGAAAAACCACTAGGTAAACCACTGAGACCAGCTGAGGTGATAGAATGGATAATGGAAGAGGGAGATGGTGGGTACCAGTTGTGGCTCTGAAGCCATCTGCAGTGTCATGGGCTGTAGTCCGTTCCCCTAACCTCCCTTTTCTGAGGTTCCCCTCTGGAAGAGCCCTGGAGGAGCTGGCTCTGATCACGGATGGAGAATTGCATCTACACATGGCACAGGGTGGACTGTGTGGTACATACAGTCGTGCACCACTCAGATCCACCTTCAAGAAAAGAATGCTTTCCAGCCACAGGGAGTATGGTTAGATGACAGCTCCCAACTGTTGGCTCCTTTGGCGTCTGCATCAGTGTTGAAGCTGAGGTCATGTTCCTGTGTTCCTCCATCAATGACTTGAGAAAAGCTTTGGTAAAAGGACCTAAGTGGGATGCCTCTAATAGGAAATCTTTGCTCTAGAGCATCTTATTGGGCTTGCAGACTTTGTCAGGGCTGCTGCGTGGTGTGATGCCCCCTCCTGCCCCATCTTTCTTCTTCCCCTTTTCTTTCACAGGTGTTATTACCCAATAAACCTTTTGCACTCCTAACTCCACCTTAGCATCTTCCTCCTAGCCATCTGAATCTGCAACATTGGTGTCCTGGATAAATATACAAGCCCTCTACAACTGATCATTTTGCTTCATTGTATAATCTGCCATGGAGATTCCAGATATTTTTGTAGTACGGTTGTTTCTACCACTTATCCACTGATTGAATAATGTTCAACCTCCTAGATCTAGCTAGATAAGGTGATTACATCGAAGGTTATGCTTACGTTCTCCCTGAAAATGGTAGTTAGCCACAGCAGAATCCTTGAAATGGATGAGGTGATATAGAAAATGCCATTATGCTCGTGAAGACTTCTCCTGAACAGTAAAGATGTTCATGATGCAAGGGTCTCAAGAGCACCACATCTGGAAGTTTGCTTCTCTTATGGCCTTGGAATCTTCATTCTTAGACACCCGGGTTAACTTTCATGGGTTCTCCTGAAGTCTGTTTTTCATTCTTAAGAGAAAAATGTTTAAAAACCTGATGTCATATTTCTAAAATTTTCATATTTACTAGTATCATGGTAATAATCGTTTAATGGCAAGCTGCAAGCATTAGGAGTTTAAATCGTAGCACAAATGCTCTGGACATGTCTTTTTAAAGAATTAATATTATTTGCCTCTAAGTAATTTTCTTTTTGTGCTGATCTTACTCCGTCTAGACACTGGACTCTTAATTATGAGAAAAATGGCATTGGCTCTTTGAAAATCACATTGAGTAACATTAATGTTTATTAACTAGCAAGACTTTCTAGATCTAAGATCTCAATAATAAACGATGCTCAGCTCTGAAATTGAAACAAGAACTCACAGATATTTTCTGAAAGTAACTCTAGTACCTATCTCTAGGCAAGGAGTTTGAAATAGCTAATTCTAAGTAGACCAACATAACCAAAAAAACCTCACAACTGGTCTTATTCTAACATCCTTGTTAGCACATTAGCAATAAGGTTGAAAAGGGGCAGGGGGGGTGGAGAGACAGTCTATATTCCCTATTCACCAAGTAGCACCAAGTAGTTCTAGAAGAATTTCACTGGTCGGCAAGAAGCAGCTCTGATTAAAGCTTACTGCAGACAATAAACAGAGGGTTTTAGCACTATTTGTCTATCACTTTTTCAAGGGCACTCAGCTGAAACAAATGCTCATACATTGTTAAGGATAAATAATACATATACCTTTTCCTGCAGAGGTGAAATCTCACTCACCAATGATTAAAAATTGCAGATTCCAAGGGAAGAGAGCTCATAAGACAGACGATATGCATGGCTCATGCAAATCTATTATGTGTCGAATTCAAGTGCCTAGATTTGCATGCCTAATTGGGAAGAATGCCATCTTGGTTGCACTAACATCTTGCACGTATCAAGCCCAAGATCAGTAAAGTCTTTGACCTTGCAGGGATGTGACAAGTATTAAAATCAGAAAAAAAAATGTTCTCTTATGTAATTCCAGTGAAGAACAATTTGGCAATATCTATCAAAATTACAAACACTCTGACCTTTTGATCTAGCAGTCCCACTTCTGGGAATGCATCCCACAGATTTATTTCAAACATGTAAAAGAACGTATGCTTTTTACTGCAGCAAATTGAAAAAAGTAAAAAAGAGAGAAAAAAAGAGGGAGGGAGATTGGGAGAGAGAACAACGGAAGACTCACATGTCTATCAATGAGGTGTTGGCCAAATAAACTATATACCACATCTATAAATGGAATACTATATCTTATATTATAAACAAAGGGTAAGGTGATTTCGTATATGTTGCTATAGAGAGATTTCCAAGATACATTTTAAGTGAAAAAAAGCAAGGTGCATGATGGTATATAATATGCTAACTTTGCTGTATAAAAAGGGATCAATAAGTATATTCTCATTTGCTATTATTTGTGTTGACTCGGCAAAGACACACAAAAAGCTAATAAAAGATGGAGTACAGGGGTTAGAGTAGAATTTTCCAGTGTATACTTTGTTTATATTGTTTGATTTTTGAATCATGTGAATGTTTTGTATTTAAAATGAAATACAAATGGTTCTTAAAAGATGTCTTCTTGTAAACAAACTGAACTATAAACCAAACAAAATTTTAACACAACCAAAGCAATTCATAATGTCCTAGTTGTATTCTCTAATAGTGGAATAAGGCTTACATCTGCCCTCAAATGTATCAGGTAGTTCAGAAAACACTGTATTTTTTAATGTCTGCCTCCTCTTATTCCCATTCTTATTTATTTAACACCTTAATTGTATTACCTATAATGACTAAGAAGCATTCAAGGGTGAAGAGTCTGTGAAAGACTCAGTAAACTGAATTGCATCGTAATTTTTTGGCAGACCTAGATCTCACAGACCATAATAGATAAACTGCCTCCTCTATTTTGTAAGCAATATTTATATTCCTCACAAGGCTCTGTCTTGAATTTTAAAGAGGAACAATAACAGTGACAGCCTCAACCTTTCCCGTAACAAAACCTGTGATATGGGCTCCATTAGATTATCTACTTTTTCTCCCCCTATAAACACCAAGTTCACTTGAACACGGAAGCCTCCTTAATAAAAGTCTGAGTCAAAACTGAGTGACCTGTCTCACCTTTAGTTGTTCACGGAAAACAAAGCGTTAAGGCTCTAGAATGTCGTCAGGTTGAAGACCAAGTGACCGGTGTTCAGCATCATATTGCAGGTTCACTTCTTCTTGTCAACAGCACCCATGACAAGTGTCCAATCTGGCTCCTCCCAGGAGAGCAGGGAGGACAATGGATATACACCAATCACAGTGTTACAATTCTGAAAATGGCATGAGGACAAGTTTCAATTTGGATTTAGAGCTATCAGCCGCATCAGTGATTTTGTTATAGAGCAAATCAATTTAGTAACTGAATATGGAGGAACATCTCACTTTAGTGTTTTAGTGAAACATATAGACTAACATTAATGGTGTGACTGTGGAGGGCTATGGGAGAACCTTAGCAGCAGGTAGTATAGTACAGCTCTCAACTGCAGCCAGACTGCTTGGGTTTGAATCCTAGCTCTGCTGTCTTTTATCAACGGTGTGACTTTTGGCAAGTTACTCAACCTATCTGTGCCTCACAAGTAAGAAGATGGGGATAATTAACAGTGCTGAATCATAGGGATGTCGTGAACATCAAAAGGGCTTAATATAGGTAGAGCATCTAGATTGGGCCCTGGCTGATAATAAACGCTCATTGTTAATGTTTAGAAGAAACACGAGCATGAAAATTATAAGCCTGGATCCCTGGCACTGATTCACACGACCAGCAACCCTATCTGCTTTTGTCTCATCTCCCTCTTGGATTATGAGTTTGTTACTCCCCTCTTGATATGTGTGCCTTAAAACAGAACGCAAGCAAATTGCTCAGGTGCCTAAACCACACTGAAGAAAGGCATAAGATGTTCACACGTTTTCTACTCATATGTCTAGGCAAGTATATATATCTGAACATCTTAATAGATCAGTTTGTTACAAAAAAAAAAAAACCTACCCATTTTTAGTGTTATTCTCAAATTTTTGAAGGAAAAGGATTCAGAAATTCATTATATTTTAAGGAGATATAATATGGTATGCTATCCCTTTCATGTATTAACTCAATTCCTAAATTTTAGTTACATTAAAAACTTAAAAGTAGATGAAATGACTCATGTTAATATCTATCATGACCTATGCGTTTTAAAAGTTACCTGGCTAAATTTGAATCCTGAAATCCTAAGTCTAAGTTGGAGAACACAGATAACTTCTTTTCCAGAGAAGAGCTGGAAAGACAAATGTGACTTCAAGGGTTAACCTCCTTGTTTTACATGCATTCTGGTGGAAGTTATAGCATTTTTCAGTCCAACGGGTATTGGGTGTCTTGACATATGTCTACCTTGCAAGAACTCAGAGACCCTCATAATAAATACTAAACAGAACTTAGCACAGAGCTTAAAACTATAATTTTTTGAAATTTGAATAAGAGGTAGAAATAATCTTACATTTAAACAGATCGCGATACTTACACACTTCTGAAGCACTGAGAAAGAATTTGATAGAGTCTGTCTTCTAAATACAGTAATAAAGTATATATAGTTCTTGGACCTTAGGTCTTGGTACAAGGTTAATTCATAACAGATTACCAAGAAATTACTGATAAGCAGATACGGTTCAAGTGCCCCAAACCCTAATTTTTAGAGAAAATTATTTTTCAAAGGAAAGAAACGTCACGTGAAAAAGTGTCGCAAATTTCTAATTCATCAAAATGAGATTCTTACTCAAAAACGGGGATGCCGAATAGCTCAAAGGTGGGTTTTCATCCTTAAAAGAGCATGTTAGAAGTATAAAACTTTGCTAACAAAAAGGCAATAACATATTTCCTATGAACCTTTGTTTTGCGGTTTTAATTTCTAACTTTGGCAAGATGCCAACTAAATTTGTTAAGCTGGTCAAACTCTTTTACCAGCTTAGGCCAGTTCCCCAGAGGACTCAACCACAGCACTGATGTTGAATTTCTGCTGTATAAAAATAAACATGCACCACGACTCCAGGAAAAAATCAGAACACAAAGAGAGAGTAGACTTTTAGATTTTTAATTTTTTTTAAAGATTATCTATATATCTATATATATATATTAATAAAAGTGCAAAGAATAGACCTTCATGTTTAAATTATATTCTAAAATAAAATATATATTTCCATGAACTGCAGGAGACAACTGGCAAGTAAAGAGCCTGAGAGAGTCCAGTCCCTCTCCATCACTACAATGGACATATATTTGAAGGAAGCACCTATGAAAAATAGTGTTCACAACACACCTGGTAACACAGAGAGCTTCTGGGTGTTCTTGAAAGCAGTTTGCATGTCAATCTAACACGAAATGAGGGGAAAAATCAAATTCATAAACAGAAATGACATTGCTTAGAACAATCTATTACTCTGTACTCTTGTTTTATTTGCCCTGGAGCCTAGCACCTCCCACGGAGCAAGCCACCTTCACACACGCGCTCGTGAAACTATCGCCTGCGCGCCTCAAATGGTGATAGTTCCTTGTGCAACAAGCCTTCCCTGTTCATAACACTGCTGATTTAGCATCATAGCTGAAACATCTGGTTAGAACTGAACTTTTCTTTTTAAGTAAACAAACTTTTAAAACATAGCATCATAACATTCGGCTCTGTTACACATAGCTCATGTTTTGGGCTTGTTTTCACCAAAAGGTCTTAAAGGAACAAGAGTTATATAATATCTGCTGCTTTCTTATGTATTTATGGCTATGGTGGTGATAGGTTGCAGAAACAATAGAAACTTTCAATAATAAAAAAAGATATATGACTCTGAACTTTTTTTTTTCTTTAAAGCAATCTGGGATATTTCAAAAATTCAAATTCAAAAACTGATTTCCACTGTGGTGTCAGCAGCTACATGCCCACATGAAAATGATGCCTCAGTTTTTACCTGGCTTTCTTTTATTACTCCTTTCCTTTTTCAGAACTGACAAAAAATTTCTATTTTAGAAAAGATATGTTCTATACACTGTGCCTGTAGCAACATATCTGTAATACTGGCTATGACAGAATTTTGCCTCATGAATGTCAATAATATGCTCTCACTGAATCTGGATGAAGTTAACATTAAAATACAGATAAGCTACAATCAATTATGCATAACTTGTAGACTCAAAAGTCCATGGTCTCTCCTCTCCTTCTTTTTGACCTGTTATAAAAATAATTTTGGTTACAAGTGTCTACACAGCACCAATTTTATTTCAAAAGCAGCATCTTTACTCAGCCACCCAAATCAGTCTACATGTATACATGCTCAAATATCTTTTCTCATTTACTTCTGTTCTGTAACTCTAAAAGACCGGTAATTGCATTAGATCTTGTCTCAATCAAAAATCATTTAGCAATTATTAAAACAATCAATTACAATGCCCTAAAAATACCCACGGCCACTGAATTAAATGAGAAGTTCCCCTGACATGCAACTGTGTAATCAGAGAATTATGCCTGCAGTCGATGAGCACTGTGTTCTGTAATAGCAGAAGGAACAGGTCTCTAATAGTAAAAAAGCATTTCATAAAACTTTGTCATATATAAAATATCTTATTAATTGTCATCATTCCACTGATGATTAAAGCATAAGTGTTTGCTCTGCTTTCTGCTGTGGGACAGTCGGGGGTCATACAACCTCAAAAAATAAGGGGGCATCTGTTTCTCAGGCTGACAAAAGCTCAGTTACACTGTTTCTCTCTCAAACTCGTCTGCACTCACGCACACGTACACAAAGCATCCACAGTTTTAATCTTCCTGACACTGTTGCCACACTTTTTTCCCACTTCCAAAAACCTGTCAGGAAAATGTGATTGCAAAATAATTATTCTTGTCTATACCCAGCCTGGATCTCCATCGCTCATTTTTATGATTTTATGATTTTGAAAGATAAAGCAAAAGGAGAACAGGCATCATTCATCTTCCTCAAACCCTTTGGTTTCCACTTTCAATGTTACAGTGAATGTAGATTTGACTCAGCAGGCCTGGGTCAAAGGCTTTACAGATACTGAACCTGAAGTGCATTAAGAGAATAAACGTCTGCTATCATGGCGTAGGACAATTTAAAAAGTAGCATCCGTGAAGAGTTTACAAGAGTCACCTAAAAATTTCCTAAGAAATTAAAGAATTTGTAGGAGGGACGGAATCATGTAACAAAGGTCAAAAGGTCAAACTCAATCGGGTAACAATTACATTCTTTGAAAAATACTTCATGTGCACATTTTCTGCCCCAGGTGCACTAAGTCCTTCTCAAGTCTCCTATCTGTAAACATGGTGGATCCAGAAAGACATATATCAAAGAAAGAGATTACACTGATTAACAAAGGAATAGAAGAACAGACAAAAAGATTTCAGAGCAGGTAAGGACTACCTTTTAAAGGGAAGTGCTTTAAATATGCTTCTGCAAAAAATATGACTTGGAGGCAAATCTGAAGTTTTGACACTTATACTTTACTCAGATATTAGTCAGAGTTGTTCTTCTGTAGGGGCAACTAAACTGAAATGTAAAACAAAAAGAATTGTTCAATTATGACATCACAAAATCCCAGGGAAAAACTAGGAATCAAAGCTCCCTTTGATTAAAATTTCCCACTTCGAATGCAAAGTGCAAGAGCAAAAGCTTCCAATGATGACAGGCAGGAAAGTCACAGTACTCGTTCTCCCATACTCCCCCCACTTGACTCCCTCATACACACTACAGAGAGTTTACTAGCTAATTCTCAGCTCTCCTGGCACGTATATCCATTGCTCTGTTGGATTCTTCATAAAGTCAGGCCTCCATTCCCAGTAGTTTAAAGTAATGAAAAAGACAGACAGATACGAAGAAATACATTCAAAAAGCAAAAAGCGAAGAACTCTGGAATGTGACGTAGCTCATGTCAGTAATGGTTGATATAACTGTGGGAGGAACATTAAAATTGAGATAGTTACATACAGAGTGATCAGGCTGCTGTGCCTGTGCTTCCTGGAATTCTAACACTCCATCTACTCTTCTTCCAGACCCTAACAGAGCTATAGGTTCTAACTGTACCTGAGATCAGAATCAGGCTGACAAATGCGTGACACACTTGAAATTATTTAAAAAGGGAGAAATGAAGAAAAACGTTACCCAAGTTGAAAAATAAGAAGTTCATTATGGACAGAATAAAACTAAGGTAAACATGTATGGACACGAGTCAAAATGAAAAACTGAACCCAAGAAGGAAAGGAGAGAGAGGGAGGGGGAAAAGGAGGAATTGGGAGAGAGATGTGTTGCCCCTTCCTGGAAAGATTCCTTGTTTCCTGATTTAAGTGCAAGATACTCTTCTGAGGGGACAATGCTGTTCACGCCATCATCACAAGTACACCTAAGTGGTCCTGAGGACCAAGCAGTAGACAGATCCCAGTGAACACAGTAAGAAGTCGGTGGCTGCCTAGTCCCCTCTCACGAGGGAGGGCACAGAAACTGGAGATGTGGCCAATTCTGGTGGCAGAGTAGAAGGAATCTGTGGTAGAAAATACCAAAAACAGCCCCCTACCCATTCTAGGGGGAAATATACAAAACCCCCCTGAAACCTAAACAAAACAAAACAAAACAAAACAAAATAAAACAAAACAGAGCAAACTTCTCCCTCCTGAAGGAAACCTCATGGGAACAAATGCCCTGCGAGTCCTAATGCGTGTGTTCTCACAAGGCTGGCGGAGGTTATTTTGTTTTGGATTCCACAAAAATTTTGTCTCCATCCCTAATGCCAAAAGAATGCAAGGCTCGAGAGCTGTACTTCATTTCCTCTGGGCCAAAGGGCGCTTCATGGTCAAAATAGTAGAGAAGCATGTTGCTAGTGGGTAATTGCACTAGAGTTTTTAATTGTTTCTTTAGTTCTGCAACTGTTTGGTCCAGACGAATGGTCATTTCTTCCACCTGGTCGTTAAAGTGGACTTCTACTTTCGCACTGCTCTGGGGTCTCAGGTCCACTTCTGCCAAAGGCTCCAACTTCCCATATTTTGTGACTAGTTCATGATACCTAGGAGGATAAAAAAACAAAACAAAACAAAACAGTGACAACTTAAGCCACTAGCGCATGAACTACTGACTTCTTCAGAACTATAGGTAAACTACACTGTTATTCTCAACATCTTTCTAATATCCTAGTCTAATATTATATCTACTTACCTGCCTACCTACCTATTGGGTGACTATTGTGGAATCTGTGATCTCAAATCGTTGCCCTTTTTTTAAAAAAATTAATTAATTAATTAATTTTAGTTTTGGCTGTGTTGGGTCTTTGTTTAGGGCTTTCTCTAGTTGCGGCGTGCGGGCGCCACTCTTCATCGCGGTGCACAGGCCTCTCACTGTCGCGGCCTCTCTTGTTGTGGAGCACAGGCTCCAGATGCGCAGGCTCAGTAGCTGTGGCTCACAGGCCCAGTTGCTCCACCGCATGTGGGATCCTCCCAGACCAAGGCTCGAACCCGTGTCCCCTGCATTGGCAGGCGGATTCTCAACCATTGCGCCACCAGGGAAGCCCTGAAATCGTTGCCCTTTTGAGGCCACAGTAAAACCCCGTTCTTGTGTATCTGGGAAGAGTCTCTCCTAAAGATGGCCAACATGCCTGCTGCTAATCTTTATATAAGAATCAGCTTAGAAAGGAGAGGAGAACCTAGAAA
The DNA here is from genome assembly GCF_964374135.1 of Grampus griseus. NCBI lineage: Eukaryota > Metazoa > Chordata > Mammalia > Artiodactyla > Delphinidae > Grampus > Grampus griseus. Next base: position 12,469,394 of record NC_139002.1, read on the forward strand.
AAAAGTAGACACTACAAAGATTATAGAGAGAAGTCTAATCACTCTGTGGAGCCTGCTTGCTTGGGCACCAGCATCAAGGCAGGCAGATACCTAAGCACGTGTTCCTTGGTAACAGATGGGAAGATGGACGTAGACCAGCAGTTTCCAACCCCTGAGGAAGGCATAAGTTACAAACAAAAACATCTAGTTGTATGTTAGCTGTTAACTCAGCTTTTTCAGTGATGCTTTGTTGAATGTTCCAGCCTAGTCTAGTCGACTCTAACACAAGGAATTTGTGGAAGAGTCAAGAATACGCTCTTGTAAAGAAGTGGTAAATGAGGGACACAAGTTCCTTGATCAAGGCAGGAATAAACAGCCAAAGACACCAAGAGGGAAGTGAATTATAGAGGTGAGACTAGGGCCCAGGAGGACAAGTTTCCCATGTGGAAAATCTTGCCTCCGCTGCCAGCCTTGGAGGATCTAGGTTTGATTTCATTGAGAAAGCTAAGCAGTTTCCTACAATCCAGAGAGGGGGAAAATGCTGAAAAAGTCTAATATTAGCTTTATTATAACCAAGATATACTGAGGTTAATTCGGGATCAGAATACAATGGTCATAAGATTACCCCCGCCACGTTCCCCACCCTACTGGCTTTGATTCGGTTAAATCAGTGTTATAATAAGGTTGGTAGGAGCACGGAAGCTGTAGTAAGACATCTGTGGTCAGGGATGGAAGTAATCATGTCCATGAAAGGGAGTAGCAGGTATGGTAAAGTAGCACTGGCCTTGGAGTCAGAAGACCTGACTTCAGAGTCTTGACTCCATCTTATAATTAGCTGTGTGGCTTACCAACTCACTCAATCCTTTTGGATCTCAGATTTCTCACTAGTAAAACTGGGATAAAAAGTCTGCCCTTCCTACCTTGTAAGACAGTCATAAGAATCATATAAAATAACAGATGAGCAAGCACTTTGTAAGTTCTAAGTTCATATGCAAGTAAAAAGGATTAACATTACATTCCTGCTGTCTGGGACTTACATTATTAAAACGCACACACCACTAAGAAAATATATGATTGAAATCTTCTTAGGTAGGACTTCTTGGAAAAGGTGATGGTACGATGAAAAAGATTATAGAATTGTCTTCTCCCACGACTTGAGCCCCAAATGGTATTCTTTTAAAAGGGTAAAATATTACCGGCAGCAACTAATACAGGAAAAGAGGAAACTGCCTTATTGCCATAACCTTTTAAAAGGAACCAAAAGCTCTGTACCATGTGGTTCTGTTAAGCAAGGGTCCTAACTCACCCCCCAGAAGCCATTATGCAGAAAGAAGGTAAGGAAACAAAATCCTGAGCGTACTGACCAATACTTCCTAATTTAGAGCAAACTGGGCTGGGGGGTAAGGAGTCAGCTGGGAGGAAGACTGAGGAAACACCTTAGGGATCAGAAGTCTCTACATCCCACTGCCAGGATGTCAGGATCTTAGCAATGGCAAACGAAACAAAACAGTCCACACAAACAAAAAACAAAACTACCAGGCCTTGAAATTTTCCAAGGCTGCAAACTGAAAAAGTGAAATGATTCAAAGTCCAAAGGTATCTTTCCTTCACCCAATCTCCTAGCATATGCCTTTAAGTCAGTGAAAGTAGGTTATGATAATTTAATAAAATCTTGGAAAAGACAGCAGAACCTAGGGGTCAAATAAGCTGAACCCAATTCTACGGATATTTTCCCTTCAGACTACAGAAAAGGAGACAGAATTGTAATACCCCAGGCTCTCAAGCTCTGCCCAGGAGGGACAAAAGGAACAATGGCAAAGGGGTCAAGGAGTTTACTTATACTATGTTTCAGTAAAGAGATGGTGTAGATAGAGGTATCCACTTTTATACATAAGCAAGAATATAAGACACAAAATGGCAACTAAGCACATACCACTGCAAAAGGAATAAAAGAGAGAAACACATTAAGTAAAAGGCAGAGGCAGAACTCAATCTGAAAGAAAACATAATTGAATGAAAAGAAAATGCCCCACAAATACTCTAAGGTCTAGAAATTAATAAGTGCATAAATATAATAAAACAGGAGCTCAAAGGTAAATGATAAACAGCAGAATGAGATGAAAAGGGAGATTTCAGCACCGGTGAAAGAAACAGGAGCAAAATAACACATTACCTACCGAATAAGTAAATTAGGAAGTATGACCCAGGAATATTATACCTCACCAAGTTTTTTCAGAAATAAATTTAACAAGCAAATATTCTGAAACAAGAACTTAGGGAACAGGGCACCCATGAGTCCTTCTGAAAAAGAAAAACACTACTCAACAATGGGATTAAAGAACTAGTGTTAAGCCCTGAATCTAGTTAACTATAAAACTAAAACTTAAAATAATAACTGTATGATCCTAGACTTATTTATACTTGACACTATAGTCAACTGAATTTATCTCAAGCACAAACATATTTTTACACAAAATATGGTCCCTGTGCAGAAACTAGTCTGCAATTGGTCAAGTCTATCTACAAATTAAATGACCTATAAATTAGGACACTCTAAAAGGTCTTATAGTTTTCTCAAAATCAACATGTCCAGAAATAATTCATTGCTACTCCCCAACCATCTTCTCTTCTAGTCTTCCTTATCTCAGCAAATGGCACCAGGAACTGAATAGTCATCCCGATTCCTTCCTATCTCTCCTCTCCACTTCTCCCATTCAATCACTTGCCGTGTCATACTAATTCTATTCCTAAACATTTCATGAATCTACCTTCATCTCTCTTGCCCACCTGTCTTGTAAATTCAAGCCACTATCGTTAATAACCTGGATTGCTACAGCTTTCTTTGGATGCATAAGCTGGGTAATTTTCCTCAATATTTGTTTCAGCCTCCTCCTAGAATGCCTTTCTGTGCTGCAAAGCTGAAAACTACATTTACCACACTCCTTTGCAGGTAAGATTTAACTACCATCAATCTCATTCAACAGCCCTGGGGAGAGACATAGTGGATTTAGCAGACATGGAGTGGGAACAGCTTGGGTAGAGGCTTCCTAATTACCAGATTGTGGTTCAAGTAGTGTGTTCCTGGAGTCAACACCCTTGGCAGCAGCTTGCTTGATCTCCAGATCACAGCTAAGGTGGTGTGATCCAGCACCAGGGACAGCAGCTTCCTGAGTCTCCCCTTATCTGATGCTAGCAGAGGTAGCAGTACCCTTGGTGGGCTAGTTCTGCGGTACTGCTCTAGGGATAATCCTAGGGAGGCAGCCCTTCCAAAGATTTTGTAAGCACCTTATTCCCTGTATGAAATCCCTTTCTTCTTAAAATAGCTAGTTTGTGGCTTCTGTTATCTATAACTGAATTTCAAATGATACTCTTTCAAATGGTTTCCCAAGACTTCAGGGTGGTCCCCAATTGACCCTTGTCTATATCACAGCCAAAGACATTGTCATAAAACACAAATTTGACTACAACACTCCTCTACTTAAAATCACTCAAGACCCATCAGAATAAAGCCCTAACTCTTTAACATAATTGTGGTAGGCAAAATTTTGGCTCCCCTCAGCAGAGAACCCAGCTGAGCCATCCTGGGCCCACACTTTTGACACATACAAACTATAACATGATAAGTATATATTGTTTCAAGCCACTAAGTTTATGGCAATTCGTTACAGCAGCAGAAAACTAATACAATTGATTAGAAAAGGCCCTTCATGATTTTGTTCCTACGTAAGTTTCCAAATTTATTTTGGGCCATTGACATTACCGCTCCCTGTACCTGCTTTCCACTTATTTAATCTTAAAAGCAATGTTTACTTATTAATTTTCAGGTAAATCCAGCAGGGTTTTATATATGGATAAAAGTTTGGATATGGACTAGGATAACAAATATTCACTCTTTATGCTGTAAAAATGAAGAAACAGCATTAGAGTTGTGACTCACTATAACTCACTATATACACTGAATATGTCCCCCTAAAAGTTACATAAGTAAAGATCATGATTTTAAGATAATATGTTTACTCCTAAGTATCTTACTTTGGATTATCTTTAAGCAGGGCAAATCAGTAGATAAAAGAAATCATGATTTTACAAAATGCCCAGTAAATTTTAGAAACCAATTTCTACCTTAGATATTTTATTCAGTATTCAAAAGTTCATCTAAACTATGTCTGAACTATATCTGTATATTCTGTATTATCTGAGCTTTTCTTAGCATCAGCCCCAAAGCTATAGTCTTAAGAGGTAAAGGGCTTTTTTCTTCCCAAAGCTATAGTCTTAAGTGGTAAATGATTTCTGATGACTAAGTAGTCTTCAGAATTAATGATCTCAATTTATATTCTACCAGTCAGTACTTCTATCTGATTATTAAAAAATATTTAATATCTATAAGTCTCACTTCTGAAGTGGGCAAAATGCTATAAGTCTACCTTGGATGATATTACTGACGAGGATGTACTGCAATAAGCAAATGTTAAATTGTAATACATATTTGTTTGTGTTTGTGTTCAGAGCTTCTGAATAGCATTCCCCACGGTCTCCTAACAGAAAGTGATCAATCATAACAAGAACAAAATTTACTACACACAGCATAAAGGCCAGCATGACCACATGGGCAACTGAGAATGATAAATGGGAACCAAATGCTAGCTGAGACCTTGTGAAGAACACTACCCACAGGCAAACTGGCATTGTGCTTTTTTTTTTCTTCCTATTAAATAAAAACACCCACGAGGAGAAAAGCTTCTTTCAACTTTAAGTGTTTTTTAATCGTGAGCAATTAAAAATCAGGCTACTGGTAGGGTGGGGCTGAAGGTGGCACTAACAAAGGGGGGACCGGGGAATGAACCCATGCTTAGTGGAGCTAGGGTAGGGCAGCTCTACTCCCAGTGCACATAAGTAAGCCTTCACACACTAGCCGTTCCTTGTCCATGGCACACCTGCCTGATGTGACAGACACACGAGCAGATTTTAGTAGCGTGATGGTCAGGTTGGGAGAGGTATGCCCCTTTCTCTTATTGCCCATTTTCACTCTTGATTCCTAAGATAGCTCGGAGCATTTCATCAATCACCATCAATCACAGGTCTATGAAGCTAGAATAAAGACTTGGCACACTACTTGAAAAAGACTGAATGTTCCTACTGTAAATCTTAGTCTGAGGGTGAACTTATGACAAAACCTAAAACCCAAAGATGGACAGAGACTAAAGGTTAACTCATTTTCAGCTCTAACTAGTTTAAAAACTATTCTAACTAAATAATATGAACATTAAATATTTTACATAATTTTTAGGAACCTGGAAGACTAAAGGAGGCCTAGAACCAAAGGCTTTGAGCTGGCAGAAAGCTCGCACATTTGGACCTCACGGCTCCAAATCCATAAAAGAAGCAGCTCACAACCTCAAGGAGCGTCCTAGAGAAAAATGATGGGGTTTACATCTTATGCAGGTACATATACCACAATGGGATTAAGGGCATCCCAGTCGTGTGCTCACAGGTGGCCTATAGTAGTCTTATGCTAACAATTCTATTACTCTATTGATTCTCAAATGCAGACCCATATTGAATCAACTGGAGTCTTTATTCTAAATAAAGCTATTTTACTCCAAAATAAATCTCTAATACATACATCTCTCTCTTTAAGGAAGGCAACAAATAAAACATGAAAAATCTCTTATGGTTCCCTTGGTTGAAACAAATCATTAAGTATAACTAGACGAAAAACATTCACGAAATTTACTTTGTTTCCCAAGGCATTATGAAGGATTCAAAATACATTTCAAATATCTGACTGCTGTTATTTAATCCCTCCTGTATGGTATGCTTTCTCTCTCTGGTATGGTATCATATCATGGCATATCAAAGAGATCTCCGACGCATTCTACAGCTGGGACTTTACACTCTTACTGAAACAGTTTCCTCAAGGTCACCAATATCTTATTAAAACACATAAACACCACATTTCAGAAGCAGAAAGGATCGTAGAGATCATCTATTACATATTTTACAGATATAGTAATAGAGGGCCAGTTTGCTAGCCCAAAGTCTATTAGCTGGTGAATGCAAGGGTGGAAATTAGAACTGAGGTCTTGTTCTCAGATCATCATTCTTTCTCAGGTCTCATCTTAATGATTTGCTGCAATAATGAATACCGTTCTAGAAATTCTCTTCTCCTTTCTACATTTCAAATGTCCCCTTTCAATCTCTCTTTACAGGTTCTCTTCCTACCATCTACACTTGGGTAGCACTCAAAACTCACTCCCAGATTCTCTTCCCTTTTCTCTTTGTGATCTTCCATCACAGCGCTCATTCTCTTATTTAGCTTAAGCCATAGATGTTTCCCACTTGTCTTCCTCAAGCTTCTGTATTTCACCTACCTCCAGAATGATTTATTCTCATCTTTCATGCATAGCAAAGAATCTGAAACTGAACTTAGTATTTTCCATATAGTTTTTCATCAAGGCTTGAATCATAGAATTTTGTTTCAATTCACTATTTCTTAAATTCAAGTGCTGTCAAAATTGCCTAGTAAATGGATAAAGATACCTAGTCATATAATGGAATACCACACAGCAGTTAAAATAATTATTTTAATCTACATTTATCAATATGGTTAAAACCTTGATCAATATGGCTCCATATATTCACATTTTAATGCACTTCTGCTCCAAATACAGAGTAAAATGGATAAAATATGAAAGGGTTGAATTGCAAGAAGACATACCAAGGCTCAAAAATAACAGACATCTCCATGGACCAGAAACTGAACAGAAATACAAAGCATACAACTGAAACCACAGGACCAATGGACCCCAGGTCCAAATCAGGCAGTAGCAGTCAGGAGTTAAGTTCGTGTTAGGCAAAGGAAAATAAAGTACTCCATGGGAGAGAGAGGAACTCAAGACAGGTTCACTGCCTGAAGGAGGGGGAGGGTTAGGGTGATGTGAGGCTGGGCATGAAATAAGGAGGCAAAAAACTGCTGCAGATCCACTGCCTCGGGCTACCTCTTTTGAGCAATGGGTCTAGGTAAAAGAAGTAATAAGGTAGCTCTACCAACAGGAATTGAATCAAATCACCTGCTGCTTAGGTGACTAGATTTACCCTAACTCTACAATCAGTGGGATAGGGTCTCCAAAATCCATTACAAGAGCTGGTTCTAGACCAGGGGTCTGGGGAGCTGGTTAGAGATAACTGCAAAAACCATTAGACAGGGAGAGATAAGCTCAAACAGGAAGACATAACAATCCTCAATGTGTATGTATCTAACAACAGAGCTTCAAGATAAAGAAGCAAAAACTAATAGAACTGGAAGTAGAAATAGACAAATCCACAATTACATTTGGAGACTTCAGTACCCCTTTCTCAGTAACTGATAGAACAAGTAGACAGAAAATTGTTAACAATGTAAAGACTTGACCAACACTAAAAACTTGACCTAACTGACATTTTTAATACACATTTCCAAGCAACATCAGAACACACATTTTTTTCTAGTGCATATGGAAGTCTAACCAAGACAGACCATGTTCTAGGCCCAAAACATACTTAATAGGTTTAAAATAACTGAAATAATACAAAGTATGTTATCTGATTATAATGATATTAAACTGGAAATCATTAACAGAACAACAACAATCCCCAAGAATTTGGAAAATACACAACACACCCATAAATAACCCAAGGGTCAAACAGGAAGTCACAAGAAAAATTAGGAAATATTCTAAATTCAATAAAATAAAAATATAATATATCAAAAATTATAGAATGTAGCTAAAGCAGTGTTTAAAGGAAAATGTATAGAATTAAATGCCTGTAAAAGAAAAGAAGAAAGGTCTCAAATCAATGATCTAAACTTCCATCTTAAGAAACTAGAAAAAGATGAGCAAACTAAACTCAAAGCAAGAAGAAGGAAGGAACTAATAAAGATATGAGCAGAAATCAGTGAAATAGAATGCATATAAACAACAGACAAACCATGAAACCCAAAGCTGGTCCATAAGGTTAGTGAATTTGGTAAACCTCTAGCCAGACTGATGAAGAAAAGAAGACACCAATATCAGGACTAAAAGAGGAGACATCACTACAGACTCTACAGACATTAAAGGTTTGTAATAAATGAATATTATGAACAACCTTATGCCCATAAATTCAATAACTAAGATGAAGTGGATGAATTCCTTCAAAGACACAAATTACCAAAGCTCATTCAAGAAGGAACAAATAACTTGAATCAGGCTACAACTATTAAATAAATTTAATCATAGTTAAAACCACCAGTAAAGAAAACACCAGACACAGACGGCCTCATTGATAAATTCTACAAAATACTTAAGAAAAAGATAATATTAATTCTACACAAAATCTTTTAGAAAAAAGAGGAAAGAACACTCAAAAACTCATTTTATGAGGCCAGCACTATCCTAGTACCAAAACAAGGCAGCCAGAAACTATCAAACTCTTAGAGGAAAACATAGGCAGAACACTCTATGACATAAATCACAGTGAGATCTTTTTTGACCCACCTCCTAGAGAAATGGAAATAAAAACAAAAATAAACAAATGGGACCTAATGAAACTTGAAAGCTTTTGCACAGCAAAGGAAATCATAAAAAAGACCAAAAGACAACCCTCAGAATGGGAGAAAATATTTGCAAATGAAGCAACTGACAAATGATTAATCTCTAAAATTTATATGCAGCTCATGCAGCTCAATAACAAACAAACAAACAACCCAACCCAAAAATGTGCAGAAGACCTAAATAGACATTTCTCCAAAGAAGATATACAGACTGCCAACAAACACATAAAAGAATGTTCAACATCATTAATCATTAGAGAAATGCAAATCAAAACTACAATGAGATATCATCTCACACCAGTCAGAATGGCCATCATCAAAAAATCTAGAAACAATAAATGCTGGAGAGGGTGCGGAGAAAAGGGAACATTCTTGCACTGCTGGTGGGAATGTGAATTGGTACAGCCACTATGGAGAACAGTATGGAGGTTCCTTAAGAAACTACAAATACAACTACCATATGATCCAGCAATCCCACTACTGGGCATATACCCTGAGAAAAACATAATTCAAAAAGAGTCATGTACCAAAATGTTCATTGCAGCTCTATTTACAATAGCCAGGAGATGGAAACAACCTAAGTGTCCATCATCGGATGAATGGATAAAGAAGATGTGGCACATATATACAATGGAATATTACTCAGCCATAAAAAGAAACGAAATTGAGTTATTTGTAGTGAGGTGGTTGGACCTAGAGTCTGTCATACAGAGTGAAGTAAGTCAGAATGAGAAAGACAAATACAGTATGCTAACACATATATATGGAATATAAGAAAAAAAAATGTCATGAAGAACCTAGGGGTAAGACAGGAATAAAGATACAGACCTACTAGAGAATGGACTTGACGATATGGGGAGGGGGAAGGGTGAGCTGTGACAAAGTGAGAGAGTGGCATGGACATATATACATTACCAAACATAAAATAGATAGCTAGTGGGAAGCAGCCACATAGCATAGGGAGATCAGCTCGGTGCTTTGTGACTACCTGGATGGGTGGGATAGGGAGGGTGGGAGGGAGGGAGACGCAAGAGGGAGGAGATATGGGAACATATGTATATGTATAACTGATTCACTTTGTTATAGAGCGGAAACTAACACACCATTGGAGAGCAATTATACTCCAATAAAGATGTGAAAAAAAAACCAACAAGGCAAAGACATTAAAAGAAAATTACAGATCAATATCCCTCATGAAAGCAGACACAAAAATCCTCAACAAAATATTAGCAAGTTTAACCCACCAACATATAAGAAGGTAATACATAATAAGCAAATGAGATTTATCCTGGGAATTTAAGGCTGGTTAAACATTTTAAGAAATCAGTTAATATAATTCACTGTAATGGACACTAAATAAGAAAAACTACATGAATTTCTCAAGATATGCAGAAAAAGAAAAGGAAAGAGAAAAAAGAAAATAAAGAAAAGAAGTATAAGTCATATAGATTGGAAAAGAAGACATACACTGTGCCTCATACACAACATGACTGCCGACAATGAATTCACAAAAGAACTACTAGAGCTAATAAGTCTAGCAAGGTTGCAGGATACAAGGTCAATATACAAAAAAAAATTGTATTTCTATACCTAGCAATGAACAATTGAAAAGTGAAATTAAAAAATAGTACTATTTATAATAGGACTTAGATACATGAAATCCTTAAGTAAAAATGTAATAAAATATGTGCAGAATTTTTGTGAAAAAATACAAGACACCAATTACTTAAAGAAATCAAAGAAAACTTAAATAAATGGAGAGATACACTGATTCATGGACAAATAAATGGAGAGAGATACTGGTTCATGGACAGGAAGACTCAATATTATTAAGATATCAATTCTACCCAAATTGTTCTACAGATTCAACACAATTTCAATCAAAATGCCAGCAGAATTTTTTTTCTAGAATTCAACAAGCTTATCCTAATGTTGATATGTAAAGGCAAAAGAACTAAAATAGCCAAAATAACTTTGAAAAGAAAATCAAAGTTGGAGGACCCCCGTTACCTGGATCCCAAGACTTATTCTAAAGCTACAGTAATCAAGACAGCATAATATTGGCAAAAGGATAGACACATAGATCATGGAAAAGAACAGAGAATCCAGAAATAGAGAGTCTACCTATATGGTTAATTGATTTTCAACAAAGGTATAAACTCAATTAAATAGAAAAAAGATAGTCTTATTAATGAATACCACTATAACAATGACACTCATATACCCAAATTAAAACAAAACAAAAAGCTAATCCATATCCTAAACCATATACAAAAATTAACTCAAATGAATAAATGTGCTTAAACTATAAAATGTCTAGAAAACATAAGAAATCCCTGTGATCTTAAGTTGGTCAAAGATTTCTTTGATATGACACCAAAAGCACAATCCATAAAAGAAAAAAATCAGTTAAGTTGAATGTCATCAAAATTTAAAACGTTTGCTATTTGAAAGAAACTGATAAAAAATAAAATAACAAGCCAGACTGAGAGAAAATATTTACAAAACACATGTCTGGTAAGGGCCATATATCTGGAATATACAAAGAACCCTCAAAATTCAATAATAAGAAAATAACCCAGTACAAAAGTGGGCAAAAGATTTTAACAGATACTTCATCAAAGAAGGTATTTGGATAGCAAATAAGCTCATGAGAAGATGCTCTACACCATTAGTCACTAGGGAAATACAAATTAAAACCACAGCGAGATACCATGATGTATCTATTAGAAGGGCTAAAATTAAAGACAGAAACAAGAAAACTGAAAATACCAAGTGGTGGTGAGGATGTGGAGCAAAGGAACTCTCATATGTTGCTGATGGGAAAGCAAAATGGTACAGTCACTCTGGAAAACAGCTTGACAAGTTAAACACACACTTCCCAAATGACTCAGCAGTTCCACCTCTAGGTATTTACCCAACAGAAATAAGAACTTATGTTCACACACAAACTCATAGGTGAGTGTTTATAATAGCTTTCTTAATAAATTGCCAAAAAAGGGTAAACAACCAGAATGTACTTCAGCTGATAAATGTCTAAATAAACTGTACTACTGAGCAGTAAAAAGGATATCACTAGTGATACACACAAGATAGATAAATCTCAAATGCATTATGCTAAGTAAAAGAAACCAGACTCAAATGGCTACCTACACCTCCTTTCAGAAAAGGATAGACTTACTAGACAGAAAATCAGCAAGAATAAGATCTGAATAAAACAATCCATCAACAGTATCCACTTGAAATATATAGAACACTCCATCCAACAACAGCAGAATACATGATTTCTAAGCACCCATGGAACAATCACCAAGGTGGGTATAAAATACACGTTAACAAATTTAGAAGAATTGGTATTATGCAGAGTTTTTTTCTGACCATAATGGAACCAAAGTAGAAATCAGCATCAGAAGGATAAGAAGAAAATTCCTAACACTTGGAAATTAAACTTCTAAATAATCCATGGGTCAAACAGGAAGACTCAAATAAAATAATAATTTAAAAAAACATAGAACTGAATGGAAATTAAAATGTAACACATCAAAACATGTGGGATGCCAGCAGTCCTGAGAGTGAAATTTATAGCACTTACGTGTTTATTAGGAAAGCCCTCAAATTAAGGATCTACATTCTTACCTCAAAAACTAGAAAAAGAAGGGCAAATCAAGCAAAAGGAAGGAAATAAGCAGAAATCAATGGCTTTTTTAAAAAAAGGAAGACAGCACTGAAAACTACAAAACATTGTTGAAAGAAATTAATGAAGACATAAATAAATGGAAAGACATTCCATGTTCCTGGATTGGAATACTTCATATTATTAAAATGTCTATACTACTCAAAGCAATCTACAGATTCAATGAAATCCCTATCAAAATCCCAATAGCATTTTTTTTGCAGAAATAGGAAAAATCATCCTCAAATTCATATGGAATCTCAAAGGATCCTGATTAGCCAAAACAATTTTGAAAAGGAAGAATAAAATTGAAGGACTCACATTTCCTTACTTCAAAACATATTACAAAGCCACAGTAATCAAAATAGTGTGGTACTGGCATAAAGACAGACATATAGCCAATGGAATTGAATAGAGAAGGCAGCAATAAAACCTCTCATACATGGTCAAATGACCTTTGATAAAGGTGCCAAGACCACTCAATAGTGAAAAGACAGTTTCCTCAACAAATGGTGCTGGGAAAACTGGATACCTACATGCAAAAAAGAAAAGAAAGTGGACCCTTTTCTTATATCATATACAAAAATTAACTCAAAATGCATTAAAGACCTACATGTAAGATCCAAAACTATAAAACTTCTAGAAGAAAACATAGAGGAAAATCTTCATGACAATGGATTTGGCAATGATTTCTTAGATACTACACCAAAAACACAGACAACAAAAGCAAAAATAGACATATGGGACTACATCAAACCTAAAAAACATCTGTATATCAAAGGATACAATGAACAGAGCTAAAAGGCAACTTATAGAATGGGAGAAAATATTTGCAAATCATGTATCCGATAAGGGGTTAATATCTACAATACATAAAGAAACCTAAAACTCAACATCAAGAAAAATTAAAAAAAAAAAACCAGATTTAAAAATGGGCAAAGCACTCACACAGACATTTCTCCAAAGATCACATACAAATGACCAAAAAGCATATGAAAAGACATTCAACATCACTAATCATCAAACAAATACAAATCAAAACCACTGTGAGGTAACATCTTACACCCATTAGGATGGATACTATTTAAAAAACACAAAATAACAAGTGTTGTTTGGTGGAGAAACTGGAACACTTGTGCACTGTTGTTGTAATTGTAAAATCATACAACCAACCATGGAAAACAGTATGGTGGTTCTTCAAGACTTAAAAAGAGGATTACCATATGATTCAACAATTCCACCTCTGGGATTCAAAAGAACTGAAAGCTGGGTCTTGAAGAGATATCTGCACACCCATGTTCACAGCAGCACTATTCAAAATAGCCAAGAAGTGGAAGCGAACCAAATGTCTACTGATGGATGAATGGATAAACAAAATGTGGTATATACATACAATGGAATATTATTCAGCCTTAAAAAGGAAGGAAATCCTGTCACATGCTACAACATGGATGAACTTTGAAGATGTTATGCTAAGTGACATAAGTCAGTCACAAAAAGACTATATGATTCTTTTTATATAAGATATCTAGAGTAGTCAAATTCATAGAGACAGAAAGTAGAATGATGTTTGTCAGGTGGTTGTAAGGAGCTGCAGGGAGAGGGTGATGGAGAGTTGACATTTTATAAATATAGAGTTTCAGTTCTGCAAGAGGAAAAACCTTTCTGGAGATTCATTGCACAACAGTATAAATATACTTAACACTACTGAAATGTACAGTTAAAAATGGCTAAGATGGTAAATTTTATCTTATGTATATTTTACCACAATTTTAAAAAATAATTAAGGTGGTAAATTTTGTTATGTGTATTTTAGTAGAAATAAAAAGTTTTTATTTTTATTTTTTTGTTGTTGATATGCCTTTTTTTTTACATCTTTATTGAAGTATAATTGCTTTACAATGGTGTGTTAGTTTCTGCTTTATAAAAAAGTCAATCAGTTATACATATACATATGTTCCAATATCTCTTCCCTCTTGCATCTCCCTCCCTCCCACCCTCCCTATCCCACCCCTCTAGGTGGTCACAAAGCACCAAGCTGATCTCCCTGTGCTATGCAGCTGCTTCCCAACAGCTATCTATTTTACACTTGGTAGTGTATATATGTCCATGCCACTCTCCACTTTGTCACAGCTTACCCTTCCCCCTCCCCATATCCTCAAGTCCATTCTCTAGTAGGTCTGTGTCTTTATTCCCGTTTTACCCCTAGGTTCTTCATGACATTTTTTTTTCTTATATTCCATATATATGTGTTAGCATACGGTATTTGTCTTTCTCTTTCTGACTTACTTCACTCTGTATGACAGACGCTAGGTCCATCCACCTCACTACAAATAACTCAATTTCGTTTCCTTTTATGGCTGAGTAATATTCCATTGTATATATGTGCCACATCTTCTTTATCCATTCATCCGATGATGGACACTTAGGTTGCTTCCATGTCCTGGCTATCGTAAATAGAGCTGCAATGAACATTTTGGTACATGACTCTTTTTGAATTATGTTTTTCTCAGGGTATATGCCCCATAGTAGGATTGCTGGGTCATATGGTAGTTCAATTTGTAGTTTTTTAAAGAACCTCCATACTGTTCTCCATAGTGGCTGTACCAATTCACATTCCCACCAGCAGTGCAAGAGTGTCCCCTTTTCTCCACACCCTCTCCAGCATTTATTGTTTCTAGATTTTTTGATGATGGCCATTCTGACTGGTGTGAGATGATATCTCATTGTAGTTTTGATTTGCATTTCTCTAATGATTAATGATGTTCAGCATTCTTTTATGTGTTTGTTGGCAATCTGTATATCTTCTTTGGAGAAATGTCTATTTAGGTCTTCTGCCCATTTTTGGATTGGGCTGTTTGTTTGTTACTGAGCTGCATGAGCTGCTTGTAAATTTTGGAGATTAATCCTTTGTCAGTTGCTTCATTTGCAAATATTTTCTCCCATTCTAAGAGTTGTCTTTTGGTCTTATTTATGGTTTCCTTTGCTGTGCAAAAGCTTTGAAGTTTCATTAGTTTCCATTTGTTTATTTTTGTTTTTATTTCCATTTCTCTAGGATGTAGGTCAAAAAGGATCTCGCTGTGATTTATGTCATAGAGTGTGCTGCCTATGTTTTCCTCTAAGAGTTTGATAGTTTCTGGCCTTACATTAAGGTCTTTAATCCATTTTGAGCTTATTTTTGTGTATGGTGTTAGGGAGTGATCTAATCTCATACTTTTACACGTACCTGTCCAGTTTTCCCAGCACCACTTATTGAAGAGGCTGTCCTTTCTCCACTGTACATTCCTGCCTCCTTTATCAAAGATAAGGTGACCATATGTGTGTGGGTTTATCTCTGGGCTTTCTATCCTGTTCCATTGATGTTTATCTTTCTGTTCTTGTGCCAGTACCATACTGTCTTGATTACTGTAGCTTTGTCTGAAGTCAGGGAGCCTGATTCCTCCAGCTCTGTTTTTCTTTCTCAAGATTGCTTTGGCTATTCGGGGTCTTTTGTGTTTCCATACAAATTGTGAAATTTTTTCGTTCTAGTTGTGAAAAATGCCAGTGGTAGTTTGATAGGGATTGCAGTGAATCTGTAGATTGCTTTGGGTAGTAGAGTCATTTTCACAATGTTGATTCTTCCAATCCAAGAACATGGTATATCTCTCCATCTATCTGTATCATCTTTAATTTCTTTCATCAGTGTCTTATAATTTTCTGCATACAGGTTTTTTGTCTCCTTAGGTAGGTTTATTCCTAGATATTTTATTCTTTTTGTTGCAATGGTAAATGGGAGTGTTTTCTTGATTTCACTTTCAGATTTTTCATCATTATTGTATAGGAATGCCAGAGATTTCTGTGCATTAATTTTGTATCCTGCTACTTTACCAAATGCATTGATTAGCGCTAGTAGTTTTCTGGTAGCATCTTTAGGATTCTCTATGTATAGTATCATGTCATCTGCAGACAGTGACAGCTTTACTTCTTCTTTTCCGATTTTCCTTTTATTTCCTTTTCTTCTCTGATTGCTGGGGCTAAAACTTCCAAAACTATGTTGAATAAGAGTGGTGAGAGTGGGCAACCTTGTCTTGTTCCTGATCTTAGTGGAAATGCTTTCAGTTTTTCACCATCGAGGATGATGTTGGCTGTGGGTTTGTCATATATGGCCTTTATTATGTTGAGGAAAGTTCCCTCTATGCCTACTTTCTGCGGGGTTTTTTTTTTATCATAAATGGGTGTTGAATTTTGTCGAAAGCTTTGTCTGCATCTATTGAGATGACCATATGGTTTTTCTCCTTCAATTTGTTAATATGGTGTATCACATTGATTGATTTGCGTATATTGAAGAATCCTTGCATTCCTAGAATAAACCCCACTTGCTCATGGTGTATGATCCTTTTAATGTGCTGTTGGATTCTGTTTGCTAGTATTTTGTTCAGGATTTTTGCATCTATGTTCATCAGTGATATTGGCCTGTAGTTTTCTTTCTTTGTGACATCCTTGTCTGGTTGTGGTATCAGGGTGATGGTGGCCTTGTAGAATGAGTTTGGGAGGGTTCCTCCCTCTGCTATATTTTGGAAGAGTTTGAGAAGGATAGGTGTTAGCTCTTCTCTAAATGTTTGATAGAATTCGCCTGTTAATCCTTCTGGTCCTGGGCTTTTGTTTGTTGGAAAATTTTTAATCACAGTTTCAATTTCAGTGCTTGTGATTGGTCTGTTCATATTTTCTATTTCTTCCTGATTCAGTCTTGGCAGGTTGTGCATTTCTAAGAATTTGTCCATTTCTTCCAGGTTGTCCATTTTATTGGCATAGAGTTGCTTGTAGTAATCTCTCATGATCTTTTGTATTTCTGCAGTGTCAACTGTTACTTCTCCTTTTTCATTTCTAATTCTATTGATTTGAGTCTTCTCCCTTTTTTATTTGATGAGTCTGGCTAATGGTTTATCAATTTTGTTTATCTTCTCAAAGAACCAGCTTTTAGTTTTATTGATCTTTGCTATCATTTCCTTCATTTCTTTTTCATTTATTTCTTCTCTGATCTTTATGATTTCTTTCCTTCTGTGAACTTTGGGGTTTTTTTCTTCTTCTTTCTCTAACTGCTTTAGGTGCAAGGTTGGGTTGTTTATTTGAGATGTTTTCTGTTTCTTAAGGTAGGATTGTATTGCTACAAACTTCCCTCTTAGAACTGCTTTTGCTGCATCCCATAGGTTTTGGGTCGTCGTGTCTCCATTGTCATTTGTTTCTAGGTATTTTTTGATTTCCTCTTTGATTTCTTCAGTGATCACTTTGTTATTAAGTAGTGTATTGTTTAGCCTCCATGTGTTTGTATTTTTTACAGATCTTTTCCTGTAATTGATATCTAGTCTCATAGCATTGTGGTTGGAAAAGATACTTGATACAATTTCAATTTTCTTAAATTTACCAAGGCTTGATTTGTGACCCAAGATATGATCTATCCTGGAGAATGTTCCATGAGCACTTGCGAAAAATGTGTATTCTGTTGTTTTTGATTGGATTGTTTTTGATGGAATAATTGTTTTAAATGATAAAAAAAGGGTAATTAACACCAATTTTACACAATCTTGTCCAGAAAACAGAAGAGAAGAAAAAACTTCCCAACTCATTTTATGAAGCCAGTGCTACTGATACCAAAAGCACGTAAACAGTTTCAAAAAAAGAATATGACATACTAATATCTCTCATGATGTTAGACACAAAAATCCTCAACAAAATATTTGCAAACTAAATCCAACAATGTATAGAAAGAAATACACACTATAACGAAGTAGAATTTATTATAGGTATGCAAAGCTGCTTCAACACTTGAAAATCAATCAATATAACTCCCATATCAAGCAGCTAAGGAAGAAAAATCATATAATATTTATTGACACAGAAAAAGCATTTGAAAAAATTCTATTTTTGATAAAAACTCTCAGCATGTTAGAAATAGAGGGGAACTACTTGATACAGAACATCTCCAAAAAAACCTATAGCTAACATTATACTTAGTGCTGAAACATTATACTTAGCGGTAAAACACTGAATATTTTTCCCTAAGATTGGGAGCAAAGCACTCTCATGCAACACAGGTACTGGAAGTTACAGCCATTGTAATAAGGCAAGAAAAAGAAACAGTCATATAGACTGGAAAGAAATACAATTTTTTATATTTGCAAATGATCTGAAATACTTAGGTGTAAATCTAACAAAAGACCTACAAGACTTGTATGTCAAAAATTATTAAATGCTTATGGAAGAAATCAAAGAATGCCTAAGGGCTTCCCTGGTGGCGCAGTGGTTGAGAGTCCTCCTGCCGATGCAGGGGACGTGGGTTCGTGCCCCGGTCCGGGAAGATCCCACATGCCGCGGAGCAGATAGGCCTGGGAGCTATGGCAGCTGAGCCTGCGTGTCCGCAACGGGAGAGGCCACAACAGTGAGAGGCCCGTGTACCGCAAAAAAAAAAAAAAAAAAAAAAAAAAAAAAAAGAATGCCTAAATAAATGTATAGACATACTGTGTGCATGCATTGGAAGATCTAATATAGTAAATACATTAATATTCCTCAAACTCATCTGTAAGTTTAATAAAATTCCTTTCAAAATCCCAGAAAGATTATTTGTAAACAAAGACAAGTTTAGTCTAAAATTTATATAGATAGGCAAAGGCCCTAGAATAGCTAAAACAATCTTGAAGAACAAAGTGAGAAGAATCATTCCACATGATATTACAACTTATTATTACAGCTACAGTACTTGGTGTTGGTGGGACAACAGACATAGATCAGTGGAACAGAATAGAAAACCCAGAAATATACCCACACAAATAGACTATTTCAATTTTTTTTAAAGTTGGAAAAGCAATGAAATGAGGGAAAACAGTCTTTTCAACAGATGGTGCTGGAGCAATTGGACAACCATAGGCCAAAAAAATGAACCTCAACCTAAACCTCTCACTTTGCACAAAAATTAACTCAAAAAGGATTATGGATTTAAATGTCCAATGTAAAACTATAAAACTATGGGGGGAAAAAAAAAGAAAATCTTCAATATCTATGGCTAGGCCAAGGGTTCTTGATACTAAAAGCTCAGTACATAAAAGGAAAAATTGATCAACTGGACCTCATCAAAATTAAAAATTTTTGAGCTATAAAAGATCATGTAAAAACAATGAAAAGACAAGCTACATGCTAACAGAAAATATTTACAAACCACATATGTAACAAAGGACTAGTATCTAGAATTTATAAAGAGCTCTCAAACTCAACAGTAAAGGAACAAGCCAATCAAAAAATGGACAAAAACCATGAATAGATATCCTACTGAGGAGGCTTTACAGACGTCCAGTAAGCACATGAAAAGATATTCAACAACTTTAGCCATCAGGGAAATGAAAATTAAAATCATGAGATATTACACACCTATCAGAATGGCTAACACGTAAAAACAGTGAAAACACCAAGTGCTGGCAAGAATGCAGAGAAATTTTATCACCCATTGATTGCTGGTGGGAATGTAAAACGGTGCAGCCATTCTAAAAAACAGTATAGTAGTTTCTTATAAAACTAAACATGCAATTACCATAGTACTCAGCAAGTGTAGTTTATTTATCCCAGGGGAACGAAAACTGGTATAAAAATATTCATAGATTATCTTATTTGAATAACCCCAAACTGGAATCAATCCAGATGTTCCTCAACAGGTGAATGTTCAAACAAACTGTGGTACATACATACCACAGAATTTTTTAGTATTTGCTTTATTGTTTCATCACTATTCAGCAATAAAAGGCACAAACTGACAAATGCAACAACTTGGATGAATCTACAGGGAATTATGCTAAGTGGAAAAAAAATTCCCAAAAGATTAAATACCATATGATTCCATTTATGTAAAATTTTTGAGATGGTAAAATTTTGGAAAAAAAGCTAAGATTAGTAGTTGCTAGGGCACAGGGATGGGAGTTGAGGAGCGAGCAGGGAGTTGAGTGTGGTTTTAAAAGGGCAACCTGAGAGTCCTTCTGGTAATGGAACTGTTCAGTATCTTGACAATAAACTTACAATGAGATGTACAGAGCTAAACAAACACACACACAAACAAATGTATACAAGTAAAACTGGAGAAATCTGAATAAGATCAGTGGAGTCTTATCAATGTTAAGATCCTGATTGTGATACTATACTATAGTTCTGCAAAATTTTACTATTGGGGGAAACTAGTTAAATGGTACATGGGATCTGGCTGTATTATTTCTTACAACTGCATGTGAATCTACAACTATCTCAATAAAAACTTCAGCTGAAAAAAAAGGCTATGTATTGTATGATTCCATTTATATGACATTCCAGAAAAGTAAAAAAAACTACAGGGACAGAAAACAGATCAGTGGTTGCCAAAAGGTGAGAGTCAGGGGAAGGTTTGAGGAATTCAAAAATTTTTGGGGGGGGGTTATGGAACTGTTGTATATTCTGATTGTGTTGACAGTTATGTAACTGTAGTGTCTGTCAAACACAGAAATGTATACTAAAAAGGGTAGAACTATATGTCAATTGTATCTCAGTAAACCTGATTTTAAACAAAGGACACTACTAAAAAATAATCATTTAGCAGGAACAATCAAGAAAAAAGAGAAAAGCAGAAATAAACATTAACAGGAAAGAAAAAGGAGATAAATACTGATATAGTACATTTTTTAATCACAAATATCCCTCATGTAATGATATTGAAGATCTACTGATAAATGAAAAAGGCAAGATGTGTATTTCTTTGTACCATTTATGTACAAAAAAATATGCACTGAATAGCAATGAGAACTATAATAAGAAGCTAGTGTCAGTAGTTGCCTAGGGACCAAACACTTGAGTGGCTGCTAAGGATAAAAGTGGGAAAACTTGGGTTTTGGTCTATACATTTAAAAAAATTTTTAAACAGGTATTATGTAGAAATATTACTTAGTCCAAATGAGAACTAAATAGAAGAAAATAATTTAAAAACTTAAACACCTACCCTCAAATAATAATATCATGAATGACTATAAAATTTTTTTAACTTGTTTTTTTTTTTTAGTTTTTTTTTGATGTGGACTATTTTTAAAGTCTTTATTGAATTTGTTACAATATTGCTTGTGTTTTATGTTTTGGTTTTTTTGGCCACGAGGCATGTGGGATCTTAGCTTCCCGACCAGGGATCAAACCCATACCTCACTGCATTGGAAGGTGAAGTCTTAACCACTGGACTGCCAGGGAAGTCCCTGACTACAGAATTTTAAACTTAAAATAATTTCATAGAAAAATATAAAATTACCAACCCAAAACCAGAAAAGAACAGTAGAAAAGAATATTATAGTATAATTTTAAATATGAAAATATAGCGAAACATTCCCAAATAACATTATAAAATTAAATTCTGCAGTCTTGAAAAAGAACACTTAATATTTTACAAACAAGTTCAACTTGGGAATTCAGACTTAACTATAATTTAGCAATATAACTGAGCAAGTCTGTAATAGTACAGGAATGGACAAAAGATAGGGTGTGGGAAAAAAGGGAACCCTCTTGCACTGTTGGTGGCAATGTAAATTGATACTGCCACTGTGGAGAACAGTATGGAGGTTCCTTAAAAAAACTAAAAATAGAACTACCATATGACCCAGCAATCCCACTAATGTACATATACTCTGAGAAAAACATAATTCAAAAGGACACATGTACCCTTAATGTTCATTGCAGCACTATTTACAATAGCCAGGACATGGAAACAACCTGTATGTCCAACGACAGAGGAATGGATATAGAAGATGTGGTACATATATACAACGGAATATTACTCAGCCATAAAAAGGAACGAAATTGGGTCATTTGTAGAGATGAAGATGGACCTAGAGTCTGTCATACAGAGTGAAGTAAGCCAGAAAGAGAAAAACAAATATCGTACATTAACACATATATACGGAATCTAGAAAAATGGTACAGATGAACCTATCTGCAGGGCAGGAATAGAGACACAGACGTAGAGAACAGACATGTGGACACAAAGGGGGAAAGGGAAGGTGGGACGAATTGGGAGATTAGGATTGACATATATACACTACCATGCATAAAATAGATAGCTAGTGGGAACATGCTATAAAGCACAAGAAGCTCAGCTTGGTGCTCTGTGACGACCTAGATGGGTGGGATGGGGTGGGGGTAGGAGGGAGGTCCAAGAGGGAGGGGATATATGTGGGGGAGGGGATATACACATAGCTGACTCATTTCATTGTACAGCAGAAACTAACACAACATTGCAAAGCAATTATACTCCAATAAAAAAAAAATACATCAATGGAATAGAACAGGACCCTGACAAAGAACCATGAATGCACATAAAATAACTAGATCTATAACAGAGCTGGCATTACAGATCAATGGTGAATACCAATTATCAATATGGAAGAAAAAAAACAAAGACTTCGATCTCTATTTGAGACTAAACACAAAAATAGATTCCAGATAGATCAAAGACATAAATGTGAAATCACTTTTAGAAAAAAGCCCAGAAGATTACCTTCAGTGATCTTCACAAAGGAAATGATTTCTTAAATAAGATGGAATAAGAATAAACTGTAGAGCAAAGGATTGATACACGTCATATTAAGTTTTTAAAACTTCTTTTCAACAAAATACAAAGTGAAAAGATCAGATTGAAAAGCTACACAAGAAGAAATTAAAATGTATAATGACAAAGAATTATAAGATTCTACTTTATATTTTAATGGATATATAAAGTATAATAAGTAGACATCAAGGATATACATCAAATTCTTGCCAGTGGTTGGTTACTTCTTGGAGTAGCGAATAGGACTAAGAATAGAGGCAAAAACGTACTCCAATTTTATCTGTAATATTATTTATTTCAATGAAAAAATAAACTTGAAGTAAAGGGTAAAATATTAAAAATCATCAGTTCTGAACAATGTGAACATGAGTGTTTGTTTTATTATTCTCAGTATTTTCTTTTTTAATCTAAAAAGCAAGCAAAAACAAAAAAGATAAAACTGGCTCCCTGCCCTGGCCAAAACAAAAGTTCAGACACCAAAGATAATTTCCCCCAAGACCATGATTTGGGAAGGCTGGCTCTTATTCTTTCTTTCCTTTGCAGCTATATTCAAATTCTCATGTATAACTCTAATCAAGATGAGGAAGGTAGCCTATCTTCTGCTGGGCTGGGAAAGTGGAAAGAAGTCACAATCAAGTCCAAGGTAATTGGAATGACAAAAGCTGTAAGCAACAGGGAGAGCTAACATTTCAGAGGCTGTCCATGGTGTGCCAAGGAGAAAGCCCCTTTTGTTTCTCATCAGACTCGCAGCTGAATGTGAGGAGTGCTGTGTCACGGCCCTTGTCAGAGGATGATGGAGCCTGGCAATATGGAGAACCCCAGGAGATTCATGTCCAAGGTAGGAATGTTCCTTCACAACAGCAGGTCCTCTGTCTGGAAGGAATATGAGGTAACGGACACAGCACACTAGGATTTCTCCAGCATCCAAGACAAAATAAGCCTTCATTGAGGTGGTGTCCAAATACAGGCTGCTGCCCTGCTCTCACAATAA
Source organism: Grampus griseus (assembly GCF_964374135.1). Taxonomy (NCBI): domain Eukaryota; kingdom Metazoa; phylum Chordata; class Mammalia; order Artiodactyla; family Delphinidae; genus Grampus; species Grampus griseus. The sequence goes on from NC_139002.1 coordinate 12,493,182, forward strand.
CATGAAGATACAATCAGCTCTATTTAGAAAAGCCATTAGTCTTAATCAGGAAAAAACATACTCTCCATATTTTAAAAAGCTGGTTACCACTAATGACAATCCAATAAGCATTTGAGAAATGCCTACTATAATCCTTGACATCATAAATCAGGATTTCCCAGGGCACAGTTTAGGGACTCCTTGGGACAAACACAAAGTGAGGTACTGAAGTAGAATAAAAGCAAAGAAATGCCTGTAAGAAAACCTATTTCTGGCTTTGCCACTCTGTCTCTGACAACGGCATTTCCTCCTGTCAAATAATTGTCCGCTGTAGCTATGCCTCTAACTCCTCTCCATGCAAACCAAAATTCTAAAGTCTGGAAAAAGACACCCCAAATCAATGAATTTACTTTCCCTGACCGTCCTCAAAAACAAAAAGAAACCACTGGACCCCCAAAAGATACATGATATGTTGATTTCTAAAAGAAAAGTTACATGGTTTTTCTTTTTTGTTTCTCTTTAAAAATAAACAGAGGGGGACTGTATTAGTTAAGTGCTAAATAAGTAATTTAAATTCAATCTCTCAGGAAATTCAGAGATAAAGCAAATACAAAATAAAAGAAGAGCTGATAAATATAGGCAATGTGGACAGACATCTGATAAATGGCGAGGCAGAAATAATAAACAGGTACACTTTAAAATGTACCAGATTCATAAACGTAGAGGTTTCTTTCTCTCTAAATGGTACTTTTATACCCCTAGAGAAATCAGGGCTATAAATATCAGAAAACACGTGTTTTCTAAGGACTACTTCAAATTCTGCAGTGAAATTTAGTCTTATGTAAAGAGACATAAAGGACCTCCGATACACATATCCTCCTTTACTCAAGTCTCAGTTATTAACTGGGTCCCTGGGTCTCTCTCAGCTTCTCCTTCTAGATACAAACCAAAATCTGCCCACATAACTCTCCCATTGAAGCCTTTCAATGATTTCCCACGGCCCACAAGAAAAAGCCCTAGTCTGGCATGGCATACCAAGGTCTCGAATGACCTGCCCTGTTTTCTACCTTCCTCCTCAGTGTTATCTGCCACTACTTCCCACTTAATTGCTTTTCACTAAGTCATACTGAAACTGCTGTAGTTCACTACATATAAAGAGTTATTCCATACCTCTGTGCCTTGACTTCCCACATACTCCCTTCTGTCTGGAATATTCTCCCTTCACCTTCACCAGATTAACTCAGTCATTTTCTAGAAAGTCCCACTTCTTCCAGCAGAGCTAAGTACTCCTTTGTGCTCCCAGAGCTTAATTTGAAGATTTAATCACTTTACTGAACAGCTGCTATATTGTCAGGTACTGCTGTAGGCATTGAGGATAGGGCAAAGTACAAAAGAGAAGTCCCTGCCTTTACAGAGCTTACAGTACAGTGCAGGGGAGACCGATAATATATAAGAAATGTAAGTTAGGTGTTGATAAATAAGAAAAATAATGGTAGGTTAAGAGAATGATAGGAGACAGAGGTGTGCTAGTTTAGCTAGGTTGGTCAGGGAGGGAGTCTCTGATGAGGTGTCAGAGAGGGAGAGAGCCAAGCAGTTAACTTGGGGCATTCTGGACAGGGGAAAAAATGCAGAGGCCTGAGGTGGAAGTGTGCTTGGTGTGTTGAGGAACAGCAAGGCTTTTTTTTCTTATACTTGAATTCTTATAAACTGGCTGCCATGTGAAGAATAAGCTATAGGCGGCAAAGGTGGATATAGGCAGGCCAATTGCAATAACGAAGAACAAATCTGACTCCATATTAGATCTGTTACTTTTACTTAACGTTTGTATTCTATTGCTTTTGCTACAAGTTAAGAATGTTGCCTATAGCCTGAAATATATAGGATAGCCCATTCTCACGGGCTCTGACCATTAAAAGTACAACACTTTTCATTCATATAGAGATTAAAAAGTTGCAGAACAGAGAATAACATTTGTCTTGTTGGAGGTTTACAGGAACATCGTGACCTGACCTGACCTGACCTACTTGGACAGCTGCAAGAACAAATGACTCCCACACCAAGAAGTTTGCAACAAGCAGCCGCACCCCTCCCCTTTTAATATAAAAGAAGCTTGAATTCTAACTCAAGTAAGATGGTTCTTTGGGACTCCAGTCCACCATCTTCTCAGTCTGCTGGCCTTCCAAATAAAGCTGTTGTTGTCCCAACAACTTTTCTCTCGATTTACTGACCTGTTGTACAGTGAGCGGTACGAGCTTGGTCTCAGTAACACAATTGGAAGGCTACTACTATAATAACACAGGTAAGAGATTAGCAAGGCCTGAACTAAAATGATGCTAAGAAGTAGTAAGATTCTATATATTTTTGAAAGCAGAATTGAAAACAAGAACAAATGGACTAGACGTGGAGTGTGGGAGAAAGAAATCAGGGATGATGCCCAACCCTTAATCCTGAGCAACTGGAAAAATGGAGAGACTGAGAAAAATGTGCAGAGCAGGAGATCAGGTGGGGAGGGGAAGGGGCCAGGGAAAGGTAAAGGAGGGACCAAAAGTTCAGTTTGGGACACATTAGGTTTAAACATCCAGGTGGAGCTGTCAAGGAGGTATCTGGAAATACTAGTCTGGAATTTAGGGGCAGATCAGAGCTGAAGGTATAAATTTGGCAATTATTTGAAATCAAAAGGCATGGGAACGCACAGGACTGGATGAAAGTACCTAGGGGATGAGTATAGAAGAGAAGAGGTGTAAGTACCAAATCCTGGGATAACTGAATTTTTAGAGGTTAGGAACGTGAGGAGGCTCCAGCAGAGGAAATATATCTCTAGCTTAGTCCAGACGGCAAGCTTCTTGAGAGCAGACACTACTTCTTTTACCTTACCTTCAGCTTCTGGCTCTAAACCTCTTAGTCCATAGTAGGTATTCAGTAAATAAACTGTCCTTTGAAACCCAGCTATTAGAATCTAGAGTTATTTCCTAGAAGGTCTCCTGGTAAAATATGAGAATTCAATGACTGAAATATGACCAACCCAGTGAGGACATCTTTTCAACCACCTGCAGCACAAACTGAACTGATTTTGAAATAGCACACCACTGCTACACAAGCCATGAAGAGAAAAGGCACAGATGAAGGCTCTAAAAGAAAGAGTCTATTGATTGGAAAAGCAAACACTATGATGCTTAAAGGCCAAGAATCATGAAACAGAGATTTTTCGTCTCCTATTCCTTCATAAAGTAAATAAACATGAAACATATGGGCGATTCCTCACTTTGTGTGTGTGTGTGTTTGTCCATTATCACCATAAACAGCTACAGTAGAGAAGCTAAACTTCCAGCTCCACCTGACAGTAGAAGGCAATAAGATGATAACTGAGCGCCTGTAAGGAATCATAACACTCTTAATGTCTCCTGTCAGTCCTCTAAACATTTTATTCCGTTCATCAAAAAAAGTTGAAGTCATACAGGTAACTGGAGCTTGTATTTTATTCTGAGATAGAAAAACAGAACATGTAAATTTCTGGATCATCTTTAAAGTCTTCTGTTGCCAAAATGACTAATCACATGGAAACAGATGTGTCTGAATAATTCAACTGACTCACCAAATAACTTTGCTACCATAAAGGACACTAAACTGATTATAAAGGCTTTTTATTCATGCCCTCAAAAGACATTTTGGTTAATTTTTCTTACTTAAGTCTAAGTTGAGCAGAGGTATTTGGTGTTTAATGACACAAGACAGGAAAATGAGAGAAGGAGAAGCTCAGGGAACCTAACAACTAGGGAAGGATGCTGCAGAAGTTAGAATTTATAGGAAAATCAAGTTAAACACTGACTTTAAAAACCCATGGTCAAATGAAAGGAAATTTTTTTCCTCAAAATGAATGGATACCTCAATCCCTCCAAGGACACTAAAGCTCAAATGTGACTCTGTATGAAACACTGAACTATCCAGGCAGTCAAGTCTTCACCTTTTACTAACTATGCACTGTGCTATTCACTGTTCAATGGCATTTTGGAGAGAAATTATGCATAAAACTTGGAGGACAATTTAAAGGTATGGTAAGTATGGTACTAATACCCTGTTTATATATCACTCTTAATTCATAATGAATGTATTTTAGTATAAATTCCTCTGTGCTTATTCATTTCATCTCACACCAGCATGAATGCTATTATAGTTCTTTTTTTTTTTTTTTTTTTTGCGGTATGCGGGCCTCTCACTGTTGTGGCCTCTCCCGTTGCAGAGCACAGGCTCCGGACGCGCAGGCTCAGTGGCCATGGCTCACGGGCCCAGCCGCTCCGCGGCACGTGGGATCTTCCCGGACCGGGGCACGAACCCGTGTCCCCTGCATTGGCAGGCGGACTCTCAACCACTACGCCACCAGGGAAGCCCTATAGTTCTTTTTAACGTGCCTAACACAGTCCCTGGCACATCACAATGGCTCAAAAAACATTCCACCAGGAGACTTACAAGAAAACTACTAGGGAACATGTACTATAGTGGGTATATGTCAGCTGCGGCTGTCCACCATCTGAATGCCCTTCTGATTTGAGGGAAACCCAAGACAGATGAGAGGCAGAAACCACTTCCCACTACAGAAACTAAAGAGGAGTAGATATTCTCTTTCTCCATTCCCTGGAAGTTAGAACATGGGAAGGTGACATAAACCTGTCTAACTATAGCTGGAATTTTAGATATTAAGATGTAATGCAAGGACATAAGGTCTGACAGAGATTATTCACAGAAGATGGAGAAGAGTCAAGCATTCAGACACACGGCTGCAGATGTCTGAGGGCAATGAAGTTGAGCAGCCTGCTGATGACTGTGCAGTAACCAGTGTAAGAAGCCTACAGCTTACATAGTGAGGTCTACAGAAAATCTTGGCTGTGCCTTGCTTCCCCTCAATCCTGCCCAAGCCTAATTCTCTGATCTTGTCAATTCTGTGTGCTACATAGTATTCATTATTCTTTTACTAAATTCCTATCCTACTTAAATTGGCCAGAGTTGATTTCTGTTGTGTGCACTGGTACTAGGGAGTAGATTACTGGCAATAGTACCTCAGGTAATCAAGGGCAATTTGGGATTGGTTTCTGGCCTAGTAGAGGCCAGTGAATATCATATTAGTTTTCATAGAAGGGACTCTGCAAGTCCTTGACATGGAGTGGTGAAATAAGTAATTATCACTTGAGTTCACATGAAATGCTCTAGGAGATTGAGAGAGTGCTGTCAAGAATAAAGCAACATGAAGGGAATGAAGAATTCAAGACTATGGGCATCTGCTATTCTAAGCGCACAAGGCAGCTTACATAAAGGGAATATTAAGGTCGAGTTCCTATAAACTAGGCTTCAGGCACAGACTGAAACCGAGGTACTTTTAAGAAAAGGGTCTTTTCTCTCTTACAACAACAGAGCTGAGGTAGCTATGAAAACAAATACACAAGGTTTGATGCTCTAGGTTGCTGAATTAGAGGTCAGTTAAACTTGCATCCATATTGGGACTATTCCATGAAAGCTGGAGCATTGATTGGAGAGAGAGAGACAGAGAGAACAAATTGGAATGGCAGTGTAAGGGAGGATTCTGAGGACTTGGGAATATCCTGAATCACTAAACCTCACTGAGGCCCCCCTTGCTAGCTGGGTCCAGTGTGACTGTTCCTCTTCTGCTTGAAAAGGCAGTAAAATCCCTTTGCTTGAAGGAATTACCTTGCAAGCGTAAACGAATTCCCCATTTGCCTCATCCTTCCACATACGTACTCTACTGCACTACCATCAGATCACAGCATGGTCTGTGGGGTGAATTACAAAAATATCAAAACATTTACAAGACTTTGGTCACTTATATGGACAAGCATATAGGAAATAAGTACAGGGAATATAGGAAATGAGTGTAACCAAGGAAAGAAAAGCAATTCTAGATCCAGCTGATTTTGCATAGGTATATTACCAAAGGTTCTGAATTCAAAAATCTAGCCTCAGTGGCTAGCTTCAGTGGCTTAGAATCATTTAGAGTGGTTCTAAATATTTGTCTAGTTGACTGATTGGAAACTGGACTCAGTGGTGGTCTATGCTAAAGGAAGTTGAGATGTCACAAATTATTTGAGATAATGTGGAAGGAGGAATTCAAAAACTTCAGGACAGGGGCTTCCCTGGTAGTGCAGTGGTTGAGAGTCCGCCTGCTGACGCAGGGGACACGGGTTCGTGCCCCGGTCCGGGAGGATCCCACATGCCGCGGAGCGGCTGGGCCCGTGAGCCACGGCCGCTGAGCCTGCGCGTCTGGAGCCTGTGCTCCGCAACGGGAGAGGCCACAACAGTGAGAGGCCCACGTACCGCAAAAAACAAACAAACAAACAAAAACTTCAGGACACATGAATGATGGAAATTATTGTCACCCATGTTACCCCTTTACCCATTTCCATCTATGGACCCTACAAGGACTCAGAGACATTTCCTTCTCTAAGGCCTTGAAAAATACATTAGGGCTTCCCTGGTGGCTCAGTGGTTAAGAATCCGCCTGCCAGTGCAGGGGACACAGGTTCAAGCCCTGGTCTGGGAGGATCCCACATGTCACGGAGCAACTAAGCCTGTGGGTCACAACTACTGAGCCTGCAAGCCACAACTACTCAGCCCGCATGCCACAATTACTGAAGCCAATGTGCCTAGAGCCCATGCTCTGCTACAAGAGAAGTCACCGCAATGAGAAGCCCACGCAGCGCAACTAAGAGTAGCCCCCGCTTGCCACAGCTAGAGAAAGCCCGCGCACAGCAACGAAGACCCAACACAGCCAAAAATAAAATAAATTAAAAAACAATAATAATAAATAAATAAATTTATTTTTAAAAAAGAAAAATACATTAGTGAGTAGAACACTCACATCTTTGGAAAACATTCTACAGGCCAGGGATGCTGGTAGGAGACACTAAAATCAGGTTGTCCATTTCAATTTCAAGAAGGAAGGAAGAGAAGATTGGTTCAAGATGGCGGAGTAGAAGGACGTGGCCTCACCCCCTCTTGCAAGAGCACCAGAATCACAACTAACTGCTGAACAATCATCGACAGGAAGACACTGGAACTCACCAAAAGATACCCCACATCCAAACACAATGGAGAAGCCACAGTGAGATGGTAGGAGGGGTGCAATCACAATAAAATCAAATCCCATAACTGCTGGGTGGGTGACTCACAAACTGGAGAACACTTATACCACAGAAGTCCACCCACTGGAGTGAAGGTTCTGAGCCCCATGTCAGGCTTCCAAACCTGGGGGTCCGGCAACAGGAGGAGGAATTCCTAGAGAATCAGACTTTGAAGGCTAGCGGGATTTGATTGCAGGACTTTGACAGGACTGGGGAAAACAGAGAGTCCACTCTTGGAGGGCACACACAAAGTAGTGTGCACATCGGAACCCAGGGGAAGGAGCAGTGACCCCAGGGGAACCAGACTTAACTGCTAGTGTTAGAGGGTCTCTGGCAGAGGTGGGGGGTGGCTCTGTCTTACCGTGAGGACAAGGACACTGGCAGCAGAAGTTCTGGGAAGTACTCCTTGGTGTGAGCCCTCCCAGAGTCCGCCATTAGCCTCACCAAACAGCCCGGGTAGGCTCCAATGTTGGGTCACCTCAGGCCAAACAACCAGCAGGGAGGGAACCCAGCCCCACCCATCAGAAGTCAAGAGGATTAAAGTTTTACTGAGCTCTGCCCATCACCAGTCCCTCCCATCAGGAAACTTGCACAAGCCTCTTAGATAGCCTCATCCACCAGAGGGCAGAGAGCAGAAGCAAGAAGAACTAAAATCCTGCAGCCTGTGGAACAAAAACCACATTCACAGAAAGACAGATAAGATGAAAAGGCAGAGGGCTATGCACCAGATGAAGGAACAAGATAAAACCCCAGAGAAACAACTAAATGAAGTGGAGATAGGCAACCTTCCAGAAAACGAATTCAGAATACTGATAGTGAAGATCATCCAGGACCTTGAAAAAAGATTGGAAGCAAAGATCAAGAAGATGCAAGAAATGTTTAAAAAGACCTAGAAGAATTAAAGAACAAACAAACAGAGATGAACAACACAAGAACCTACAACCAAGATTACTCTACCAGGCAAGGATCTCATTCAGATTCCATGGAGAAATCAAAAGCTTTACAGATAAGCAAAAGCTAAGAGAATTCAGCACCACCAAACCAGCTCTACAACAAATGCTAAAGGAACTTCTCTAAGTGGGGAACACAAGAGAAGAAAAGGACCTACAAAAACAAGCCCAAAACAATTAAGAAAATGGTCATAGGAACATACATATCGATAATTACCTCAAATGTGAATGGATTAAATGCTCCAACCAAAAGACACAGGCTTCAGGCTTCCCTGGTGGCGCAGTGTTTGAGAGTCCGCCTGCTGATGCAGGGGACACGGGTTCGTGCCCCGGTCCGGGAAGATCCCACATGCCGCGGAGCAGCTGGGCCCATGAGCCGTGGCCGCTGAGCCTGCGCATCCACAGCCTGTGCTCCACACGGGAGAGGCCACAACAGTGAGACGCCCGTGTACCGAAAAAAAAAAATAAAGACACAGGCTTGCTGAATGGATACAAAAACAAGACCCGTATATATTCTGTCTACAAGAGACCCACTTCAGACCTAGGGACACATACAGACTGAAAGTGAGGGGATGGAAAAAGATATTCCATGCAGATAGAAATCAAAAGAAAGCTGGAGTAGCAATACTCATATCAGATAAAATAGACTTCAAGATAAAGAATGTGACAAGAGGGCTTCCCTGGTGGCACAGTGGTTGAGAGTCCACCTGCCGATGCAGGGGACACAGGTTCGTGCCCCAGTCCGGGAGGATCCCATATGCCGCGGAGCGGCTGGGCCCATGAGCCATGGCTGCTGAGCCTGCGCGTCTGGAGCCTGTGCTCCGCAACAGGACAGGCCACAGCAGTGAGGGGCCTGCGGACTGCGAAAAAAAAAAAAAAAAAGAATGTTACAAGAGACAAGGAAGGACACTACATAATGATCAAGGGATCAATCCAAGAAGAAGATATAACAATTAAAAATATATATGCACCCAACATAGGAGTACCTCAATACATAAGGCAAATGCTAACAGCTATAAAAGAGGAAATAGACAGTAACACAATAATAGTGAGGGACTTTAACAACTCACTTACACCAATGGACAGATCGTCCAAACAGAAAATTAATAAGGAAACACAAGCTTTAAATGACACAACAGACCAGATAGACTTAATTGATATTTATAGGACATTCCATCTAAAAATAGCAGATTACACTTTCTTCTCAAGTGTGCACGGAACATTTTCCAGTATAGATCACATCCTGGGTCACAAATCAAACACAGTAAATTTAAGAAAACTGAAATCATATCAAGCATCTTTTCTGACCACAATGCTATGAGATTAGAAATCAATTACTGGGAAAAAAACGTAAAAAACCCAAACACATGGAGGCTAAACAATACGTTACTAAATAACCAAGAGATCACTGAAGAAATCAAAGAGGAAATCAAAAAATACCTAGAGACAAATGACAATGAAAACACAACAATCCAAAACCTATGGGATGCAGCAAAAGCAGTTCTAAGAGGGAAGTTTATAGCTATACAAGCCTACCTCAAGAAAGAAGAAAAATCTCAAATAAACAATCTAACCTTACACCTAAAGGAACTAGAGAAAGAAGAACAAACAAAACCCAAAGTTAGCCGAAGGAAGGAAATCATCAAGATCAGAGCAAAAATAAATGAAATACAAACAAAGAAAACATTAGCAAAGATCAATAAAATTAAAAGCTGTCTCTGAGAAGATAAACAAAATTGATAAACCATTAGCCAGACTCATCAAGAAAAAGAGGGAGAGGACTCAAATCAATAAAATTAGAAATGAAAAAGGAGAAGTTACAAAAGACATTGCAGAAATACAAAGCATCCTAAGTGACTACTACAAGCAACTATATGCCAATAAAATAGACAACCTGGAAGAAATGGACAAATTCTTAGAAAGGTATAACCTTCCAAGACTGAACCAGGAAGAAACAGAAAACATGAACAGACCAATCACAAGTAATGAAATTGAAACTGTGATTAAAAATCTTCCAACAAATGAAAGTCCAGGCCCAGATGGCTTCACAGGTGAATTCTATCAAACATTTAGAGAAGAGTTAACCACTCATTCTTCTCAAACTCTTCCAAAAAATTTCAGAGGAAGGAACACTCCTAAACTCATTCTATGGAGCCACCAGCACCCTGACACCAAAACCAAACAAAGATACTACAAAAAAAGAAAATTACAGACCAATATCACTGATGAATATAGATGCAAAAATCCTCAACAAAATACTAGCAAATAGAATCCAACAACACATTAAAAGGATCATACACCATGAGCAAGTGGGATATATCCCAGGGATGCAAGGATTCTTCAATATACGCAAATCAATCAATGTGATACACCATATTAACAAACTGAAGAAGAAAAACCATATGATCATCTCAATAGATGCAGAAGAAGCTTCTCAGAAAATTCAACACCCATTTATGAAAAAAATTCTCCAGAAAGTGGGCATAGAGGGAACCTACCTCAACATAATAAAGGCCATATATGACAAACCCACAGCAAACATCATTCTCCATGGTGAAAAACTGAAAGCATTTCCTCTAAGATCAGGTACAAGACAAGGATGTCCACTCTCACCACTATTATTCAACATAGTTTTGGATGTCCTAGCCGTGGCAATCAGAGAAGAAAAAAAAATAAAAGGAATACAAATTGGAAAAGAAGAAGTAAAACTGTCACTGTTTGCAGATGACATGATGCTATACATAGAGCATCCTAAAGATGCCACCAGAAAACTACTAGAGCTAATCAATGAATTTAGTAAAGTTGCAGGGTACAAAATCAATGCACAGAAATCTCTTGCATTCCTATATACTAATGATGAAAAATCTGAAAGAGAAATTAAGGAAACACTCCCATTTACCACTGCAACAAAAAGAATAAAATACTTAGGAGTAAACCTACCTAGGGAGACAGAAAACCTGTGTGCAGAAAACTATAAGACACTGATGAAAGAAATTAAAGATGATACCAACAGATGGAGAGACATACCATGTTCTTGGATTGGAAGAATCAACATTGTGAAAATGACTATACTACCCAAAGCAATCTACAGATTCAATGCAACCCCTAATAAGTTACCAATGGCATTTTTTACAGAACTAGAACAAAAAAATCTTAAAATTTGTATGAAGACACAAAAGACCCCAAATAGGCAAAGCAGTCTTGAGGGAAAAAAGCAGAGCTGGAGGAATCAGACTCCCTGACTTCAGACTATACCACAAAGCTACAGTAAACAAGAAAATATGGTACTGGCACAGAAACAGAACTATAGATCAATGGAACAAGATAGAAAGCCCAGAGATAAATCCATGCACCTATGTTCAACTAATCTATGACAAAGGAGGCAAGGATATACAATGGAGAAAGGAGAGTCTCTTCAATAAGCGGTTCTGGGAAAACTGGACAGCTACATGTAAAAGAATGAAATTAGAACACTCCCTAACACCATACAGAAAAATAAACTCAAAATGGATTAGAGACCTAAATGTATGACCGGACACTATAAAACTCTTATAGGAAAACATAGGAAGAACACTCTTTGACATAAATCACAGCAAGATCTTTTTTGATCCACCTCTTAGAGTAATAGAAATAAAAACAAAAATAAACAAATGGGACCTAATGAAACTTAAAAGCTTTTGCACAGCAAAGGAAACCATAAACAAGACGAAAAGAAACCCCTCAGAATGGGAGAAAATATTTGCAAACGAATCAATGGACAAAGGATTAATCTCCAAAATATATAAGCAGCTCGTGTAGCTCAATATTAAAAAAACAAACAACCCAATCCAAATATGGGGAGAAGACCTAAATAGACATTTCTCTAAAGAAGACATACAGATGGCCAAGAAGCACGTGAAAAGCTACTCAACATCACTAATTATTAGAGATGCAAATCAAAACTCACACCAGTTAGAAAGGGCATCATGAGAAAAGCTACAAACAACAAATGCTGGAGAGGGTGTGGAGAAAAGGGAACCCTCTTGCACTGTTGGTGGGAATGTAAATTGATACAGCCACTATGGAGAACAGTATGGAGGTTCCTTAAAAAACTAAAAATGGAGGTACCATATGACCTAGGAATCCCACTACTGGGCATATACCCAGAGAAAGCCATAATTCAAAAAGACACATGCAGCCCAATGTTCACTGCAGCACTATTTACAATAGCCAGGTCATGGAAGCAACCTAAATGCCCATCGACAGATGAATGGATAAAGAAGATGTGGTACATACATACAATGGAATATTACTCAGGCATAAAAAGGAACGAAATTGGGTCATTTGTAGAGATGTGGATGGATCTAGAGACTGTCATACAGAGTGAAGCAAGTCAGAAAGAGAAAAACAAATACCGTATATTAATGCATATATGTGGAACATAGAAAAATGGTACAGATGAACTGGTTTGCAGGGCAGAAATTGAGACACAGATGTAGAGAACAAATGTATGGACACCAAGGGGGGAAAGTGGCAGGGGGTGTGGGTGGTGGTGGGATGAATTGGGAGATTGGGATTGACATGTATACACTGATGTGTATAAAATGGATAACTAATAAGAATAAAAAAAAATTAAAAACAAAAGAAGGAAGGAAGAGACCAAGCAGTGGCCTCTAACTACTAGTGAGTGAGAAAGGAGGCATAATTACATAAATAGGCAGCAAGGCCAGAGTGGTAAGTAAAATAGCTTGACTGTATAAATCTTTGGCAGTAGCTAATTGCTCACAGTCTATGTAGATTAGAATAGGTTATCTCATTTCAGGGAGAGAGAAATGTGTTTTCATTTATACAAGGAATTTATTAGGATAGGTAAGAATAATTTTTAATATATAACTATAGGGAAAGTCAGAAGTGTCGGACTATAGTAGACATTCTTTTTGCTGAGTTGTTCCTATTTGAGGGGAAGTCCCAAGATCAGGGGAAGCAAGATTCTACCTCTCACTGCAGAAGCCAAAGTGGAGAAGATAATCTGTCTTCCCTATCTCTTGGGAGACAGAGTGTGGGCAAATGCCTTAAACATACCCAATCAATTGGTCAGATGCATAGTTTTGACACTTAGGGAATGAAGCAAAGGTCAGTGAAAGATTATATTCAGCACTTATCGGGAAATCAAAAATCCATGACATGGCTGCAAGTGTTCAGTGGTTAAGTCCAGCGCTGCAGTACCAACAGAAATATATAAAGAAGACTGTAAGTCGAAACTTTGGCTATCCTTGCCTCCCTTGGTTCCTGTCTAAACCAGGTTCTCTAGCCCACCTAGCAATTCTTTTAGTTTCTCAATATCTCTCCAGTAAAGTCCTCCCCTGATTAAAGATGATTTCTATAACATGCATTCAAGCACACTGACTACTACAGAGGCATAAATGTGCTTTAGGATAATTATGCCATCAGGGACAGAAACAATTTACTGCCTATGTATATACTACTTCCTGTAGCAGACTGGAAGATAAATAAACCATAATGACAGACATATGCTCAAAACCAGAATATTTACTTCTTCTATTAATATGTTAGATTGAATCAAATGAAAACTATAGTTATCAGACCATTTTTTTTTAACCCCAAAAAATTTTCATGTGGTTTAACCTAACATTTCTGGGTTGTGTTAAAAAGGCAGTCATATCTCTCCCTACCTAGCTGTTCTTAGCTAATTTTAAAAGGTTAGCTTCAAAATCCTTACTTAATTTGTCTAATATTTTTAAACGCTTAAGCTTTAAAATTCTACTGATAATAGCAGATAGTTTTACACAGCACTGGTTGAGTCTTATAGAATGGTGACCCCCTTAAAGTCTATAAATAATAGAGAACTTTGGGAAAAAATAATGTTCAGTAAGAATGAATTAGAATCACAGAAATTTGTAACCAGAAGGACAAAAGAAATTTATAACCAGAGTGTGATTTGACTCACATTTAGTCCTAACTTGCACCTTGTTGGTTTGAAATTCCTCCTGCCGAATGGGATTTCGTATTATTCTTAAAGTCATTAAGAAAAGAATATAAATTTGGGGGTAACTGATTCTAGTTTCCAACACCCAGAAACCTGTTTGCGGTTTTTTTCCCCTTATATTTACATATATCATATCTGCTACATTTTCTTTTACATTTACAGAATATTAAAGGTAGTTTCTCACCAAACAATACATATTTACTTTTCATATACTTAAAGGTACTAATTTAGGCCTCAGCATTTCTATTCCTACTCAACCATCCTAATTCCTTTAATATTTCCTCAGGAGTCTATTTTCTAGTGCCTTTCTCATATTCTCTAAACCTCGGGCACATTTGTCAAATCTTCCAAACTGCAGAACATATTATATCTTAAAAGCGGATGCAATGTGAAAGAAGAAACCAGTTTTGGGGATGGGTGAAAATGTGCTCCTGGAGAAGAGGATCAAAAAGGAATTGATGATAAGGAACATGGAGTGGGAACTACTAGAAGTAGTCAAATACGTACTTACCCAACCATTCTTAATACAAGTGCAAGGCTAGAAGAAATACACTGTGGAAAATGAGATAAAGCAGGTTTGTTTTTTGCGTTTCTTCCTTTATTTTTTAACCTATCACCAAAGTTCTCTAAGAGAGTCCAACAACAGATGATTAGATTTTGCTCTGAATCAATAGTTCCTAGGTCGCCGCAATACTTGCTCACGTGTTGCTGAGCTGACAGGGGATTTTTACCTGAATGGCACTTCTTCCTGTGGAACATCCACATAGTAACGAATAAAAAATCTCTCAGAATCTTCTCGCTCACCATCAGTGACAACACTGCCATTAAGTTTGGAAACCGATGGCAATCTATAAATAAAAAGCAAAAGAGACATAATAAACATATTGAGACTTAGAAATAAAATGATTGGTTTGAGGCCCAGTCTTATTACCTTGAAAGGACTCCTTTGATGTAGCTCTGCTTGTGTACAACCACCAGCATGAACTAACGTGGTATAAAATAAAAGGACCAAAAATATCTAAAGTTTCATTTTTGATGTGACGCCTGACCTTTTATAACCATACCTCACCTTTCAAAATAAGATCCTAGGCAGCACGGTCCAACCTAAGTATCGTGCAAGCCACACACGTAATTTTAAATTCTCTAGTAGCCATATTTTCAAAGGTAAAAATAAAACAGATAAGATTCATTTTAATAGTATATTATATTTAACCCAATATATCCAGGATACAATCATTTCAATCTATAATCAATACTAAAAAAATAGCTAAGATACTTAAATGTTCTTAATACTTAAATGTTCTTTTTTTTATATAAAGTGTTTGAAATCCAGTGTGTCTTTTTCACTTACGGCACCTTTCAATTCAGACTAGCCATGATTTCAAGTGCTCAAAAGTCCCCCATGGCTGATGGTACCATACTGGACAGCACAGGTCTACAAAGCAGTCAGTACAGGTTGGTCATATAGTTCAGGAATTCATTTATTATATTTACAAAAGAACTGTGTAAAGAAAATAAACTACAAGGCCTGTAAGACTTACTCTTCGTAGAAGAAAAGTATGCTGAAATTTATTTCTTCAGTGGGATATTACTGTGTATGTTAACAACTGGAAAGCAGTAAAGATTTGGTAGGTATTAGTTGGTCAGAAAGATCAAAGTGGTTTATAGAACCACTCTTCTTTAGGGAACCTTAAAGCCTACTGTTCCCCTGTCAAAACTACTATGTATAGTACACGAGAGAACAAATCAAAACTCCGTGGCCCTTTACATCTTAGTCAAGCCTTACTGCTGCTAAAGACACATACAAAAATAAACCCTCATGGGACATTTCAGTAGTCTGGGGGAGGCAGAGGCTGAGACACGAAAGGCAGGGGAGTCAGAGGAAGAAGGTAACAGCATGGTGGTCACATTTAAGTCAATCTACATTGAAGAAGAAAACACAGGTGCTACTCTCTTAAGTTTTACACTAATGAGACAGCCCAATTTTCAGGTATTTACACTTTAAATGACTTCTATGTTAACACAGAAAATAAGGGTAACTAAAATAGAGTTGATTCCCTATTATACCTACTTTTTCTTCATGACCCAAAATAGGATTTCAAATATTGTAAATATTGAAAAGTATAAAAATAGAATAGATTTGTGAGGGAATTTTTCAGTGGTCTTGGCAGATCAATCATATTTCACATTTTTCTCATCATATTGCATTCCTTTTCCTCTAGGATTTGGAGCTACAGAAGCAGCTCCTTTAAGCAGTCTGTTCTAGAGATGGATAAACATACAGTGCGCTCCCCTCACCCCCAAACAGTGCATTATCCCTTTAATGAAACAACAAAGCCCCGAGAAAAGAAAGCAGAATAATCAGTACAACAGACCTGGCTATTACCAATTTCCTTCGCTCCTCGGTGGTATATGGCTGAAGAAGAGGAATTCCTAACAACCTCACTTCTTCAAGTTTAGGGAATGAGTTTAGTTTGTCAATGTCTTCCCAGGACCGCAAACCTAATTTGAGAAATATATTGTTTAAGTAAATCCAGAAAAGCACACAAATGAGAAGATAAACAGAGCAAAAAAATTTATTTCCATTAATAGGTTCTTCAGTGTTATAATGATCATAAACTAGTTAGAGATCCTGAAATTTTTCTTTATCCAAGGAAAGAATGGAATAAAACACCATAAAAACTTCCCTGTAACCTCTCTTATCCCTGTGATCCCAGTGCTCAAAGGACGCCCTTTATTCTCCAACATCCACTCATCTACTGATTCTCCATCCAAATGGCTGGTAAAGGGGGTCACTGGTGGTTTAATAAGCAGGATGGATGCCATGATTACATAATTGAAAAAGTGATGTGATCCACTCTTTCATCAGACAGAGACTCAGAGAACATAACTGTTGATCAGAGTGGACACTGGCAGAGTAAATTTCTACCTAACAAACACTAAAATGGGCAAGGTCAATAGAACCTGAAACTAAATATCATCTTTCAACTGTCCTCATTTTGGGGACAGGGAAAACAGGTTCAAAATTTAGAACAAACAAACAAAATCAAAAACAAAAAAACTGAACCCTTGGGTAGGAAAACATGAAACAAATTAAGATTGTTCAGACCTAAAAGGAAACTCTTCCTAGAGCTGTGAACAAATGTATCATCCTTGGCACTGGTAGGAAAAATATCCCAGTAATGATGAAGCTGGTCAGTTTTACAACACATTAAATCCATTGCAGAAAACAACGCAGTCCCTTCCTATTTCTATCAACCTTCAGCAAGGGTAAAGGCAGAGGAGCAGTTTGTGAGGACCCTGGTGCAAAAATTATCCGAGGTCACTGTCCTCTTCCCTTCAGAATGGCATTGCCATCTAGGAGGAAGAATAGAGTTAGCTCAAGGGATGTCAAGTTGTGAAATAAACAGCTTCCTTATGCAAATCACTTGTTTTTAAGACTTAATTCCCACCCTTATAATCTCCGTGGTGGAATAAACCGTTTATGTTTTTTCAGTTATAGGTCAGAATTATTTTTACTTATGTAGTTGTTTTAAAAATAGGCTGAAAGACAATACCAAGAGAATGAGAGGAAAATCCATACACTGGGAGAATGCATTTGCTAAAGGCATACTGATAAAATATACAAAGAACACTTAAAACTCAACAACAAGAAAATGAACAATCCGATTAAAAAATGGGTGGAAAACCTGAACAGACACCTCGCCAAAGAAGATATACAGATGGCAAGTAAAGCATATGAGAAGATGTTCCACACCATATGCCATCAGGAAAATGCAAATTAAAACAACAATGAGATACCACTATACACATATTAGAATGGCCAAAGGCCAAAACACTCACAGCACCAAATGCTGTCAAGGATGTGGGGCAACATAAATGTAGAAAGGAACAATAGAAAAAAATCAGGTGCAGGTAAGAGGGTTGTTGTAGATTAAGAGAGTATATTTTATCTGTTAAAGATACACACTGAAGATTTTAAGGCTGAAATTACATGATCGCTGAGAGTTGCTTTTAAAATATTCCCCCCAAAGGAAAAACAGTATGGGGGATAAATACAGGAAGCAAGATGCTAATAAATGTTGAAACTGAAAAAAAAAAAAAAAGGATGTGGAGCGGCAGGAAGTCTCACCCATTGCTGGTGCAATGCAAAATGATACAGCCACTCTGGAAAAGAGTTCAGCGGCTCATTTCAACACTACACGTACTCTTACCATATGATCTAGCAACTGCAGTCTTTGTTATTCACCCAAATGACCTGAGAACTTACGTCCACACAAAAACCTGCACATGGAGGGTTACAGCAGCTTTATTAATTAAACCAAAACTTGGAAGCAATCATGATGTCCTTCAGTTTGTGAGTGGATAAACTGTGGTACATCCAGACAATGGAATATTATTTAGTGCTAAAAAAGGAACATTCTATTAAGCCATGAAAAGGCATGGAGGAAATTTAAATATGTAATAGTAAGTGAAAGAAGCCAGTATGATTCCAACTATATGACATTCTGGAAGAGGCAAAACTATGGAGATAGCAGAAAGATAAGCGGTTGCCAGGGATTAGGGGGAAGGGAGGGATGAATAGGCACAGAAGATGGTTTGGGCAGTAAACTATATATTATGTACAATACTACAATGTGTGTCATTACAGATTTGTCCAAACCCACAGAATGTACAACACCAAGAGTGAGCCCTGATGTAAACCATGGCCTTTGGATGATGACGTGTCAATGCAGGTAAACTGAAAGGTGTCACTTAGGTGCTGGAATGTTGATAGCGGCGGAGGTTGTTCCTATGTAGGGCGGGGAGTATACTGGAGCTCTGTGTACTCTCTGCTCAGTTTTGCTGTGAATATAAAGACTCTAAAAAATAAGGCTTATTAATTTTTAAAAATAGGCTAAAATATTCATTCCTGTGATATACAGAATCAGATGGCAACAAACTGGTAATCAATTACATGTAGACACTAGAAAAGGAATGTGAGAATTTGAAAGCCATAGCAGGTTGGGATTCCTCAACCTAAATCAAGACAAAAGTCTAGTTTGTAATTCTCTGTACTCTTTTTACCCTGCCTTTTACTATCCAATTCATCAATTTCATTTCACTCCTTTCATAGCATGACCCCTTTAATATACAAAATATTAATAGCTAATATAATGCTATGCCAAACAAATATTTGATAAATACTGGTATTTATCAGAGCATTTATGGAAATGAATGCCTTAAATTTAGCTAATCATTAGGCATCTGCAGGCTTCCCTGGTGGCACAGTGGTTAAGAATCCACCTGCCAGGGCAGGGGACACGGGTTCGAGCCCTGGTCCGGGAAGATCCCACATGCCGCGGAGCAACTAAGCCCGTGCGCCACAACTACTGAGCCTGTGCTCTAGAGCCCGCGAGCCACAACTACTGAGCCTACGAGCCACAGCTACGGAAGCCCATACGCCTAGAGCTCGAGCTCCGCAACAAGAGAAGCCACCACAATGAGAAGCCAGCGCACCGCAGCGAAGAGTAGCCCCTGCTCGCCGCAACCAGAGAAAGCCCGTGCGCAGCAACGAAGACCCAACACAGCCAAAAATAAATAAATTAAATAAATAAATAAATTTTAAAAATATAGGCATCTGCATGTCACTCTTGAAATTCATCCTGTAAGAAGGCAGAGCTGTGACTGACAGAAATACACTTTCACTGTATTTCATGCATAAGTTCAGATCAATCTGCATGTAGAATGAGAACAAGCCTGTTCCTCACCTGCCTTGTGGAGGCTGATGGATCGCAGATTAGGAAACAACCTAGCCAATGAATCATCAGGCTCCTCAATAGCATTCACGTGGTTGTTGGCCAGGACGAGAGTATCCAGTGAAGGAAACATAACTCCTAACTTGCGTATTTCAGTCCAGTCTTGGAGGTTATTGTCTGTTATATGTAGTAGCTTAAGAGAAGGACAGCAAATAGAAGGACAAGACACTGTTTCATAGTCATTAAGGCACAGGAAGAGCTCTTCCAAACTGCAGAGAAAAAAGGAAATATTTCATTGTTTAAAGCAGTTAAGTTTCTACTCTGCACCTATTTTCAGTCATTCAATAAATAAGCGCCTACTATGTGTGAGACTCTGCTAGGTGTTGCAGAGAAAATTATAAAGATGGCTTTCTGAAGCTTAAAATACAGCTGGGAAGACAAAACCTAAAATACATAAAACAGCAGAGAACGATATACCCAGTACTAAATTAATTTTGTGCTTAAGTAAATAAGTGCTAAATGAAGCAGCACTAACCGTAAGTACAACAGTACTTCATATAGGAATAGGATTGAAATTGTGGTTGGAATAGTCAGGAAAGGATGCATGGCCTTGAAGGAGGGGTAGACTTGGGTAAATTGAGAGGACACAGAAGGAAATTCTAGAAACAACATGAACAAGTATTTAGAAAAAGAAATAATAACTATCATTTATTGAATTCCTACCCTGTGTCAGGTCCTGTGCAGATGCTTTATAGACTATACTTCTATTTCTGCAATTTTATAGACAATTATGTTCATTTTATAGACAAAAGTTTATCAAAGGTCATAAGGATAGTAAGTGGAAATGGGATTTAAAAGCTCATTCCATGCCATGCTAGATGTTGCATGCAGTGAGAAAACCAATCTCATTAGAGGGAGAGGGAGAAACTAAGATGGAATGAGTAAGTTAAGACCAGATTCTGAAAGGCTTTCATAGTTTCCATATTTAGACAGTCAAGGAGACTACAGCTTCATATATTTCTTTAAACTACTTCCTTTTAATATTTATGTGCATATACAAAGAGAGATACAAACAAAACAGAACAGAGCATTTCTAAGCTGACAGACAAAAGTATAATTTCCTGCTTAAATTATTGAAAGGAATACTAGGTCCATTTTTCCCATCATGCAAGCTAGGCACTTAATCATCTGAGTGTTAATATATTTTAGAGACACTATGATTTTTTTTCCCTCCCTAAGAAAAGTGCTAAGGCAAAATTCTGGAATCAGGTAATCAGAAGATTAAAATGGAAAAAGGCTGGGTTGATCTCGAAACGATAAGTGCTTCTCAGGGATATCTTCTCGCCAAAGGATGACATATCCCATGTCTTGGTGCTACCCAACACTGAACAACTATTCCAATGAAAATGTTACTAGATTACCCTCACAGCCTCATTTAATTACTTCATTTTTCTAACCTCATTCTCCATTCAATCTGCAGTTCTAGTATTTCTGAGATGGGAGACCAGCAGTAACTCTATGTACTAACACAGACGGCAACATGGCTCCCTCTCCATCATGCTCTCTGGGCTTACTCTGGTAACTCCTGCAGTATCGTGTGGACTGTCTCCCAAGAAGCTTTGCTGTTGTTGAGAACAAGTTTTCGAACCCCGGAGAAGGACCCAGCACACGTTCTTTCTAAAACTGATAAATTCAGAGGGTTGGAACTCAGGTTTAGAAACTCCAACTGGGGAACATTTGACACAATTTTACTGACCTGTGGAGAAAAAAAGGAAAAGCATATCAGGCAGTAATCAGAGCTTTTAAACAACAATCATACTCAAGAAAACCTAAGTGAGTGGGTCTCCAGGCAAAGGGCCATTTGCATTATGGAGTCCTATTTAGTGATAGTACCCGCAGAGAGGCATAAATAATTGCGACAAATCATGGTAAATAATTTAATCTCCTTCTATGAAATAGTAGCATAACTGAAAATTAATGGTAGAAAAGAAAAATTTTCCATGTTACCTTTGGCAAAGTTTTTGATTCTACTCTGTATAATATTCTCTTCGATATCACTACATGATATTTTGGAGAAAAGATCATTTAGATGACATTTTAGGCTACAAGTTTTAAAGAGCTGGGATTGGGTCATGTACAGTAATTCTCTTTGAATATCTCCTTCCTTCCATCCTCAGTAGAATATTAAGGCTAATTGAAGGTTTATTAAAGACTACATGGTAACAATTCAGGTATTCAAAATTGATCACATAGTCACAATCACTTAGAAAACAGTTTTGGCTTGGTTCAAAGATGCACCAAACTTTAAATTATATTTACTCAGAAGTAAAAAGCATCCATAACTATATTACAAAAGAGAAAACATGATCATCAATTTAATGATTTAGCTAGCAACTTGGTAGACAGAAAAAAAGAAAAGGAAATGAGCTTTACTGATTACTGACCTTAACTATTTGCTCTGCATTGTACTAGGTTTTTAAAATATAACTTATTTCACTAAATTCTCAAAACAACTTGTAAGATAACTAATATTCTTTAATTTTAATAAATGAGGAAACTGAGGCTCGGAAATGTTAAATAATTTGAGTAAGATTTCAGAGTCACAAAAGCCAAACCTAGGATTTAAAAATCAGAGTCATTGTTCTTTCCAATACACCACAACAAGTAAATCATAAATATAACCAGAAAAAATGAAGAACTAGCTTAAACAAGTATGATATAAACACTAGAAGCCCAGTAAATGTATTAAGCATCAATGAGCCAGGCAACATGGTAACTGAAAGTTATGAGAAAAGGAGTAGAACAGAATAGTTAGGATTGGTTTTAGAATCAGAAAACCTGGACTCAAACCAGGTTCTAACACTTCCTAGCTGTGTGGTTTGACAAGTTACTTAACCTTTCCAAATCTCAGTTTCCTTATTTGTAAACTAGAGAAAACAGTTCCCATCTATTTTACAGTATTGTTGGTAGGATTAGATGAGATACATGTGTAAAGCACTTAACAGTGATTGGTACATATTTTAGAAACTTGTTTCCTTACCTACTGCCCAAGAGAATGTAAAAGCAGGGATAGTACTTACCTGGTTCACTACTGCAAAGTGGGCACTTAATGTTTGTTGATTAAATTAATGGCACAAAACCATTTAATAAATGTAACTATGACTAATAGGATATGTACAGTATGAACCAGTATCTCAACCCGGATTATATGTCATATCACATTTATTTAAATATGTCATATTTAAAATAATTAGTAGAATTTTAAAAATATACTGATTCCCAGGAGCCACCATAAACTACTGAATCAGAAGCTTCACAGGTGGGACGAGCTTCATGGTTGGGACCTGGATACCCGTTTCTTTTCAGAGCTCCATAGGTAATGACAAAAACGTATCCAGTGTCGAGGACTATGGGGAGAAAGAAAAGGCAGTCTGCACTTTACATTAGGTCTGTGTACTATGTACTGTACAGTTTAGGAGCTCTAAAATCAGTGAGAAGTAAATTAATTCCAAGAAGGTTCGGAGAAGTATGTAAGAGGGAATGGTTTTCACACACACTAGTTCATCTAGTCTAACACACCCTCTGAAGTAGTACCGTATTTATTTTCATTTTATAAATGAATAACTAAACTATCTTTCAGAGGAAAATATACTAGGCTTCAGTTTAAAATGTAAAAGATTCATACCAGTCAGCATATATTCTCCTGTTTGGTCTCTTCTGTGACCAAATGGTGACAAGCATTTGTGTGATATATGGCTAGGATTTGGAGTTTAGTGTGTGGCCACAACACAGCTAAACAGTCCACACAAGGACCAATCCTTCACTGCAGTCTACCACCTGGATACCAATATATGAAGGCCTTTCGTACATAAGATGATGACTAGCTATGCTTCACCTCTTTTAAGGGCAAAAAAAAAAGATGAAAAGGAACTGTGCTCCAACTACAGCATGGAGAATAACTGCTAATTATAGGTACAACCCTAGTTAAGTAAACAACACGTAAACCTTTGCTAACCACAACTCTTCATATTTTATTTTTGTAATAAAGAAGAAAACACCCCCCAAAGTGGAGACTATCAGAGTCTTTGAAGCAATTTCTGAAAGAATTCCCAAAGCTAGCAGATACATGATGTGATCTTCTTCATAGTCTGCATCTGCACTACTGTCCAATGAGAATAAAGATTTAAAACAATGACTCATCAGCCCTAGAATATCCTAAAAAAGATAAAATTGGACTATAGTTTAATAATCCAAGCAGGAAAAATAATATATGTTAGAAGTAAATATTTTCTTTAAAAGGTTAAAATTAGGGCTTCCCTGGTGGCGCAGTGGCTGACAGTCTGCCTGCCGATGCAGGGGACGCGGGTTCGTACCCCGGTCTGGTAGGATCCCACATGCCGCGGAGCGGCTGGGCCCGTGAGCCATGGCCGCTGAGCCTGCACGTCCGGAGTCTGTGCTCCGCAACGGGGGAGGCCGCGGCAGTGAGAGGCCCGCGTACCAGAAAAAAAAAAAAAAAAAAAAAAAACGTTAAAATTAAAAAGGATTTTGTGTAATCTTAAATTAATGATAATATTCTGGAAAATATTGTATTCATTACACAGGTAAATTTATTCATGGTAGAAAATATCTTAATAGTAAAGGCTATTATTATTCAGTGAGTGTCTAGGGCAGTATACTGACTTCTCTTTTTTAAATTCTAAAAATAAAGATGCTTCTAGCTGGAGTGAGTTCAGGACACTCCTGTGCAGAAACATGGAGATGAACTTAGATCACCTTTTAGATCTCCAAAACTCTATGATTTAATAGAGGACCCTCTACTCTCAGTTTTGAAAAGGAAGAAACTAAAGTTTTAAGAAAAATGGGGAAAGGGTAGTAAGATAACAATCTGTAATTTATACCCAAGCTATTCTCTATCTCACCCATGGTGAATTCCTCCCTCCTCTCAACTGCTTAGTGTAATGTCTTTTATAAAATGGTTTTGATAAGGAAAGGAGGAAAAAGAGGTACCTTGGGAAAAGTCAGACAAAAATCTACTTAGCCAAAAAATTCAAATCAAAAGCTAAAAAATGCGTCATTTTTTTATACATAGATGCCCAGTTTTAGATGGACAGAGACAAATCTTTGCCTCTCCCCAAAGCATTACACTTCTCACTCATATTTATATTAGTCTCTGAATATAAAGCAGCCAGTAGTTTAAACTATAAAAGAAGATACTCATAACATTAGTGATCATTCAGAAACACTAGAAGAACCAACTAGATTATTCTGTTCCATGTTGGTATATCAAATACTGGCTGAAATAAACTTAGTTAATGGCCAGGGACAAATGATCTTCTGGGTAATCAAATATATGGGTTGCAATGGGTTGCAATGTAATGTCTTAAAACTGTGACCTATGAGGCATTTTGCAGCTTGGCAAAGAGTATAATCAATCCTAAAAATCAATATTCTTTCGTTGTCAGTACTTCTCCCATCTCTCTGTGTTCTGATATATATTCTAGAAGATTGGGACCAACTACAGTTAAGGCTAAGGACAAAACACAAAGGAATGATGAAAACAAAAATAAATGGAAACCTGAAAGGTAGCAGCAACAAACATTCATTTGAAAACTGCCTGAAATCAGACTATAGGGCACTTACAGGAATATACAAACTGAGCACCAACAGAATACAAATAAACATGTGACCCTCTGGCTGTATCTGTCAATGTGAGCTGGAAAATATTCAGTGGAGACCTTTGTCTAAGCAGAGAAAAGGCTGAATTACCTAGTGTAAACTTGTGTTCTGATCCATGTTGACATTGTTCTTCTGAGGCAGCAACTATATCACTATTAAACTGTTTCTACCAGTTAGCAAAAGCTTATGTATGTGGTCAAAGTATAGGTCAAAGCAGAAAGCACAACACCTTTATGAAATTTTTACTCCCAAAGAAATAAATTTAGGGGACTGTGAACATAGAAGCTGAAATGACTCAGGGTAAGAGCTGGTCTGAATTGTCACCCATGCAGGTCAGAAATCTCACCAGAGGCTCAGCAGGACTCCTGAGGGAACTGTAGAGAAGGAGGATGAACAAGGTCGCTCTCTTTGCATCTGTGCATGTGGACAGAGCATGCATGTCAATTCAGCATCTCAAAGGACCCAGAAGGCACAGATTGTAATTTGTTGAACAGTGAACTATAACAGTTGTTTGGATAAGTAACTCAATCAATAATTACATGGACAAATAGAGATTGTTTCTTGGAACAGCCAAGTAAATCTGTATATATTAACACGTGACTTAGAAATCAAGTGACGTGCATCTCAAAGAATTTTGGTAAACATCTTAATAAAAATAGGAAATATAACTGGTAGCACAGATACCAGATTAAACAAGACTATGAAATAGACGAATGTAAGAAAAGCTAAAGAAAAATGGGTTATAGATAGATTTTTCTTAAACAAGAAAGCTGTCTTAGAATCTGTATCATATTTAATATCTACCAAGTGTCTCGATGATTAATTTTATTAACAGTCCTGTCTTATGGATGATAAAGGATTAAGTGAATGTCTTAAGATCACAGGAAAAGTTAGAACAAGTAGGCCTGATCAAACCTTAAGATACAATCATTTATTCATTAAGGCATTCAGCAAACATTTGAATGCCTAGAATGCCAGTGCTGATGATAAAAAACAAAACAAAACCCTGGATAAGCTCATGGTCTAGTAGAAAAACTGTCAAGTAAGCAAATGATTGTGCTACATTGTAATGAATCCCTTTATAGCAACATAATACAGGTGTTAGGATAATCTAATTCTGCCTGAGAGTCAGGGAAAGTTTGAGAGGAACAGCAACTTGGGCCAAGTCTTGAAAGATACATAGGAAGCAACTGGGTAGACAGAGGAGAAAGAGAACAGTAGATTCAGAATGAATAAAAGCAAGGAAGCTTTTCATGTCTACATTTATCATGAGCTGCAAGAAAAGCACATGGCTAAAGATGGAGATAAAACTCTAGAAATAGCAAAGGGCCGTATGATAGAGGGTCACACTTAGAGAGTTCAGACCACAGTTTGTAGGTGGTGAAAAGCAGTGAAGGGACTTGAAGCAGGAGTTTCATAATCACACTTCATTTATTAAAAGGAGTCTGGTAGCACTGCAGAAGGTTAGCTTAGAGGAAGCAGAGTAAAACCAGAGTCAGGAAAACCCATTAGGACACTTTTCCAATACTCCAAACAGGAAATAAGACCCTAAATTAAGTAGGAAGAACTATTTTTCTCTTATTCTTAAGGGTAGCTTCTATCAGGTCATGCTATAATCAGGTAGGTAATGTTATATATAATAATAAGAGAGAATGTCATAATACTTTTATTTGTGCAACTTGGCTTAGAGTTACTCTGAGGTCAAAGGCATCAGTTGTATCAAATTACCAGTGCGACTTAAAAGAAGGAAAAGTTCTAAAAGATTTGGAATAAATTTCAGTAACAAGAATAAATATTTTTATAACCTTAGTTTCGAGCTCCAGTAATTTTTATGTCAATTTATAGTAATAAATGTTGAAGCAGTAGCAGAGAATGGGCACAGGATGTGTAAACTAGTGAAACAGTAGAGAATTTAATGCACTGTTTGCAATCTAAACCTCTGTGGTCTTATTAACCTCTTGATGCCTGGAATAAAGTTCCTCAGTGCTTTTCACATTAATGAAAAACAAATCAGCAATAACAAAGTTCATTGAAAAATCACCATAGAAACAGTTGAAGCCGTCAGTTATTTCTCTTGAGACATACAGAGAAGAATCTCGAGTGAGAACCAGAATTCAGCAGCATACGTAATAACGTAAACAATAATACAGTGAGTTATTCACCAAAATGCAGCAGTATAAAAACTTTACCTCGTGCCAGTCTTCGAGTTTGTTGTCAGAAAGATCTAGTTCTGACACGTGAGCACAGAAGGCAGCAATTTCTTTTTCATCTCCTGCACAGGTTATTCCACAGCTGTTCAACACCAGTACACTTGGGAGGTTGAGGCGATCTGAATCATGGGAGAAACAAAATACTTTCTACGTCAGCCTAATTCTTGTCTACATACATTCAGCCACCAGGAATCAAAATCAAATTGTGTGAAATTACACAAGAACCTTGAAAATAGAAGATACGCTGGGATCCAAGGGTACTGAATTCTAAGGGGAGACAGCCAAATATGGCCCAGGAGATCAGAAGAACTAGACCAATACCCCCAAAAAGTCCTGGAGGTTTCACCTCCTGGCACCATTGTTTATCTCAACTACCAACAACAGAACCATCATCCATGCTGTCACCTTATCATGTGACACTAGATCCATGTGACTCATGTCAGGGCTACCACTGTGTTCTCATTGGCCTCAATTCTTTCTTTTTTAAATTTAGTTCAAAAGTATCATTCTGGATAGCTCTTTTCTCTCTGTCTGATTTGTATTTTCACCTTTTGTTGCCTCTGGAAATTATCTCAAACCATTAGATAGTCTATCTGCTAAACCACTTCTGTTCTTCAAGTTCATATCACTCAAGGAATCTTCCTCGCTTACGTGGATCCATTTAAAAATCTATATCTTTCTCCCATACTTGTCCATCAATCATTCCCCTTTCACATCCATGTAGAATTTGTCCCTTATGAAAATCAGACTTTTAAAAATATATAATTATAATGAGAGAAAATGTTTTAAAGTCTTAAACCATTCAATGAATTCAGTCAAACTATTGCTTGTTCAAAAGTATGTCAATAAAATCACTCTTCCTATCTCTAATAAAAAGGATAAATATGAGAATTCAACCACTCTTTTCCCATTTGGTACAAAGCCAAGGCTCACAAAAGTATATTTCATTAATGGAAGCCTCAAATAATATGAACTTTCAACTTAGTACTTTTCACAAAATCAATTTTCTTAGAATGGGAGTGAATCCTGAAAAAATGAGCAAGTAAGAAGTCCACTTCTTTCTGCTGTTTCAGTTTATATGGATTGATAAGATAGTTGCATTGAGAAATAATAAACATTCAGTAACCTTTGGACACAGGAACTAAAACACTGTTCAATATTCATCTCCCATCACTACAAAGAACTACTTCCAATAGCAGTTAATTACAACATCAAGCTAAAATGCAAACCAAAAACACACCTTGCACGTTTCTAGTTGTAGATCTTTGCTCACATAATAATCCCCCTCCTAGAATGTCTTTATCTCCTCTCTAACCAAATTCTACATTCTTGAAGGGTTAGTTCAAATCTCACAGCTTTGAACCCTTTCTTGATCCTATAAATTAACTCCCTAAATTTCTTTCCCAATCACTGTGCCATTCATTTGACTCAACATAAACTACCTTGTGTTATTATATATTTTTGTAAATGTGAATATGTTGTAATCCAATAAGCTGTAAGGTCACTGAGGGCACAGGCCAGGCTTGTACTATCTGCACCCTCCAAGTTCCTTGAAATATTATCACTCAAATATTGCTCTCACCCTATGAGTGCAACTAGAATGCCTTTTGGCCAATCTGCAGGAAAATAAATCCTTTCAGGTTTTCAAAAACACTGAAATCATAGCAAGGGAGAAAGACTATTCAACTCATAATTCAAAATAAAGGGAATCATTTGCAAATAAGGCAATATTCTGGTTTAATGTCCTAAGTAAGCTCCAGTAAAAAAATGTTTTAGGCCCCATCTTTCTTACCTTTCATAGGAGAGCCCTGAGGTGTGGCTGGGACATGGACTCCCATCCCAGGACCACGGCGGTAAGGAAAGTTTTCAGGACTATATTTTTCACATAATACTTGCATAAAACTCCTCCCACTAGGTTGATCCATCTTCCTTTCCTAAAATTCTACAAGAAACCAAGAAATCATCAAAATTTATTTATTTACTCATACAAGAAATACTTATTGACAATCAATTATTTATAAGGTACTAAGCTAGGCACTGCATACACAAAAGACAGGCAGGGAGAAGAGTTAGATGCTGCAAAAATACAGGGGAAAGATGATGAGGGCCCAAAGTGGTACAGTGGTAGTACAAATAGATTTAAGATCAACTTAGAAAGCAAGCTTTTCAGGAGTTATAGGGGCTGACGGGAAGGTGGAGTCAAGGCTGACCCCCAGGTTTCTAGTACAGGAGACTAGGTGACTAATGACACAACTAAGAAAAAAGAAAATATGGAGAGATCTAGTTTTAAGGAGGAAATTGATGAATTCTATTTTATACATGTTCAATCTGAGGCATCTGTTTCAGGGGAACAGTCTGAAGTTGGGTGAGAAAAGTGAGCTAGCGGCGAAGATTTGGATCTCATCAGGAAATATCATGAATAAGAACAGTAGGGCACTAGAACTCTCTGGGACACTGATATTTAAGATACAGGCAGAGGAAGCAAAGCCATGACGGAAAAGTAAAAGGGATGATCAGAGAGTGAAGTGTATAGCCAACATTTTGAGAAGTTTTGGTGAGAAGGGGAGGAAGAAGATGGGCTGATAAGGTAGGCAGGAACAGGAGAGAGTACAGGATTGGGGGCAATTGCCAAGATCTTTCCTCTTAAAATAGGAGAGAACTGAATACGGTTATAGATTATAGAGAAGCAGCAAGTACAGCTGGAGAGTCTGAGAATGACTACTGGTATCTGGTCCTAGGAAAACCCAGCAGGAATGAGCATTAAAAAACTTCTAAAAGGCTGTTTGGTACCACCCATATAGCACTCCAAACTGTTTACCATTGGTGGTGATATATTTACTTCACTATGCTGCACTGGTTTACTTTTCCTTATACAGTTTAATTATACTGAATGGTAGGTATTTTTCTCATGCGATTGTCCTAGCTCCACCATTACATTATGAAGGGCAGCAGTGCTATGCGAGTCTACTTCTTCAGTATTGATTCACAGCATCTGGCAGAGTACACTACACACGGTAAGGGCTCAGTAAATGCTGCTGAGAACTAAAATCACGAGCCTCCAGTATGCTGAGCGGAAAGAGAAGATGCAGGATCAGGAGTGGGTTTAAGTCCCACCCGGTTCTACCACTTAATAGTTTTGTGCCATCAGGCGAGACAGCGTATTTCTCTGGGACTCAAACGTCTTATTCTGTAAAATAAGATATTAATATCTATACTGCTTGGAGTTCAGCGTTACTGCAGAGCTCTAAAATGTACAAGTGCACTATTGAGATTATAGGGCTCTTGTAAAGCTCTAAAACACACACCTGTTATTACTTGTAACAGGAATTTGTAGTATGGTAGAAAAAGCACATAAACAGAAAACTTAGGCTCTGTCATTTACTAGCTGGGTGAAACATAAGCTAGTTAGCTAACCTCTCTCTACTTCAATTTTCCCACTATTGATGAGCTAAAATTTTCCTCTTGGGTTTGTAACAAGAATTTGAAAAGGGCATAAATATAAAAGTGGTCTTTAAACTTGGTCCATTTTCTAGATTACTACCAGGACCACGAGTACTGTACTTCGTGAAATCAATTCACAAATGCCTAGAACACAGAGTAGACACTCATTGAGCACTTGTCCGAAAGTTTTACCCGTACTTAATTTATCAAAGTTTAGACTACGTAATACATTTCATAACAAGTATATCACAAGTCACCTTGAAAATATAGGGCTGCCCCCGGTCAGGGTCATCATTTGGGAGCTTAAGAACAGAGCCTGGTTTAGGACAAGAGAGTTTGTTCTTTCTGTCCAGAGTGGTAAGTATATGCTGCTGTCCTCTATCCCAGCACTGTGTCAAAAGTGAACTGTGTGGGTTCATCTAGGACTCCAGGAACTTTCAGGTGGAAAGCTTCTTTTTCAATGTAAACTCACCACCAACAGCATACAACACAGAGCAGGTGCTATGCCACTAGTGACAGGCATCATAGTTCTTATCAAAGACCTGTCTCAAGCAGAATGCCAACAGAATTTTCAGAAACGTTTAACAAAAAGTCAAAGAAGTTACACTGCTATCTTCCATCCAACCGGCAGTTCAAAAGAATAAAAAGTGTGTGGGAGGGTGCTGAAGTGTCAGTGTCAAAATAAGAGTCACCGAGTTTAAACAGCATCTTTTAACTGAGCTTCAGAATCACTTAAACTCCAACCTCTTCAATCCAAGGGCAATAATCTTATACACAATTTATTTACTTATTTATTTATTTATTTTTTGCGGTACGCGGGCCTCTCACTGTTGTGGCCTCTCCTGCTGCAGAGCAGACTCCGGACCCGCAGGCTCAGCGGCCATGGCTCACGGGCCCAGCTGCTCCACGGCATGTGGGATCTTCCCGGACCGGGACACGAACCCATGTCCCCTGCATCAGCAGGCGGACTCTCAACCACTGTGCCAGCAGGGAAGCCCTACACAATTTAAATATAGACAAGCTGAGTGTGGAACTAAAGAAACCTCAGCTAAAATTGGAGTCTGGACAGACCTATAGGCAGAGCCCTCACCCTTGCCACACAACATTAATTACTCCAAATGGGAAGAGATGCAGGCCTACATTTCTGACAGGAAAGTGTTGCCTACTTTACTATCCAGCGGGAAGAAGAAAACTCTTTGCTCAATGACAGCCCAGCCAATCAGAGACCACAGCAGCCCAACCAACCTCCATACTTCGGACTCCCAGCTTCCTCCAATGGACTGTTTGGTTTTAACACACTCCCCCTCCCCTCATTTCCCCTATAAAAGCAAGTTCCCCTTCCTTGTTCTCTGGATTTGCCTGTGGTCTGCCACAGTTTGCACATCTCAAATTGCAAATCCTCTGGCTATTCCCAAATAAACTGGCTTTTGCTGGTTAAATAACTGGCTATTATATTATTAAAATTGATATGAGGGATGGTGAGGTTAGAAACATATGCAAGTCAAAATAAGTGTTAGTAAGCAAGCAATCATGGGAACTGAAAAGTTACTCCTTATGGCCCCGTGCTTTCACAATGCTTCCAAATAGTCTGCTTTTCTTTTTCCTAAAGACTTAAAAGCAATGCCAGTCACCCTCATTGGTCATTTTCCAGGATACTCTATTGGAACAGCATTCCAGGCATGCAGATAGTGTACACAATAATACATGGGTTTCGAATTAGAACATTAAGATTGCAAAATGGATCAGTGACATAAATCTACTCAAAATCTGTTGGGGCAGTTGGAGGAGGAACAGTAGGTGGGAAAGGAAAACTGAAAACCAAATAGATTGAAAAATGAGGACATACAGGACGGAAGAAGATCTTTAACTGGAGACTTTTAAAAGGTTTTTTTTGGAGGTGGAGGGGTAATCTATGACTTTCTGGCAAGAACCGGTGTCAAATAACATCTGACTACCTTCTACAGTTGGCAGAGGTCTAATACATTTGTAAAAGTGTGCTGAATTGGTGCTTAAAGCCAGGGAGCCAGGAATCTGGGGTGATGTTGCTTGGTTCCATTACCAAGTCATGGAGTGTGCCTGTGAAAAACTCAACTCCTTTGTGCCTCAAATCCTGACTATAATATGCTTTCATAAAGCACTTGGTAAAAGTGCAAGTTGGAGGATAAGGTGCTCAGCCCAGTCATCTAAGTAACCTCAATAGCTATCAATTTGTACTTTCTGTTCCCAAGGTCAGGTCAAAATTAGTATGAAACTCAACGCAATTGGAAACAGAAAATAGGCCATGTCTGGCCACGAAGAGTGGAAGAGATGCAAGATATAGCCTTATGCTGGTATGCAAGATCAATATTTACTTCACCAAAAAATTTTATGTTAAATTACCACACTTCATAAAGTGTGAATACTACCAGCCTCACTCACAACTTCCAAAAAATATAAATACTACCCCAGAGTCCCAAAACATGCATTTTAAATCTTATAAAAAATAGGTTTATCTGCCTATATATGCATAGACTACCTCCAGAAGGATAAAATAGAAATTAGTAAAATTAATACCTGTGGTTGACTCCAAAGAGAGGAAATGAGGAATAAGGTGAAAAGGAGATTTCCTTCTCACTGTTCAACCATCTGAACCGCCTGAACTCACCAGGTGCATACATCACCCTTTTTTTCCATACATTATCTTTTCAAAATACAAAACATTTTTAAGTGATTTATCTGGGAATGACCTAATAATTTGTCAAAGTATTTTTTAAGTCCTCATTATTATCAACTGTCTGTGAAAAAAATGCCAAACTCGACCATGTGAAATATATAATATTAACTTTTAAAGGAACTGGGAATTGAGGAAGAAAAGAGAGATAAAATGGGTGGCCAAACGGAAATACTTTTGTAAACGAGCATTGGTAAAGAAAAAGAAAGCAGTGCAAAACACATCTGAGCCTCAGAACTAAACTACAATCAGAATGAGAGGTAGGGCTGAGAAGAAGGAGGGAAAATGATTCGTGGTACTCTCATAGTCATTACCATGGCTTTAACAAGGGCAAAGCAAAAGCTCCACTATGAAGTGCACAGAGGGGTGGGAAGAACACCCTCAGATCTGCCATGTTGCTTCCTTTGCTAGCCAAGTTAAATGTGTTAATAAAAGTTACCCAAATAGTTCATCCAAATTACCCAAATGGTATCCAAACTACTGTGACTCTGGAACCACAAGGGCCCCAGCAGGCAGAGGTTACAAAGCCATAGCCTAAAGATGCTGGGGAGCTTCAGGCCTCCCAGTTGCCTCCTGCTGTGGAGACTAACAAAAGAATGGGGCTTCCTACAGCAAGATTCAAGTTACTGGAGTAATAAACAGTTGGGAACTGATTTAGAGTTCTAAAAAATAAATTGCAAGAATTCAAAATATGCATTAATGTAGGATGAGGTTAAACACCCAGGAAGAGCTTTCATAGCATAAAAATAATAGAGAGGAGGGAAACACTCCCAAGTAGCTTAAAATTATTTTCAGTCATTTGACATGGACCCATTTATATACAAATAGCCAATCTCATCTATTCATCAGAGAAGGGCAGAGAAAACCACATTCTCAAAGCTACCTGCCAATATTTTGCTACCAAGTATGTGAAAATAAAACTTAGGTTAAACATTTTGGCCAAAGGCTCCACAATTTCACCTTAGGGTTCCTTTGGTCAGATGACATTTCATTCCAGGCATTTTTCTCTTCTCAGGTGCCTATCTCCTTTACAAGACAATCTGAGAATAAGAATTTCTTTACCACTTGTTTAATAAAAACCGAGACTACAAATATATCTAGTTTTCTCTCTTTTTTGCACCTTATCAAGTGGTTCCAATTAGGCTTATTTGACCATTTATTCATAAAATGTGTGCCCTCACAAAGCTTACAGTCTCGTGTGATTCCATTCAACAAACATGAACCAGACACCGAATTTGTGCCAAGCTAAATACTAAAGAAAGTGAGAATGAATAAAATCCAAATGCTGCCCTCGGGGCATCCAAAACCTAGAGGGAAACACAGGGAGGTAATGCGTACCTGAAATGAGCCACCCAGAAAATAGTGAATTCAAACACAAGAAGCGATTAACTTTTTGGAAGTATGATCAAGGAAGTAGGAGGTGAATCCTGAGCCATTTTGAAAGATAACAAAGATTAGGTTAACAGGTTGGAGAAGAGCATTCCAGGCACAGGAAACAACAGAAGATAAACCAGCACAAGAGACATTAAGCGGTATTGCTACAACATAAAATATTTGTGGGGAGCAGGGGAGACAGGAGATTCGACTGAAAGGTGGACAGTGGTCAGCTCATGCCTGACCTTGCTCAGGTTTGACTTTATCCTATAGAGGTAAAAGTAAGAAAAGTTTTGATAGACTGCTTGTGAATATTGTGCAAGGATGGGGGTGACCGACCTTTATGTAGAATATCAAGGGGTCAAAAATGATGAGAATTTAAAAATCCCTAAAGGACTGGGCAAGTAGGAGTTTGTTTACCTTAGTAGAAGCATTTTCAGTATAGACAAGGGAGTAGAAACCATAGTTTAGGGGGTTAAGGAAGTAAATAAATGAAGACAGTAAGTATAGACCATGCCTTTGAGAAGCTTAGATGAAAACAGAAGAGATGGGACAGTTGATGAAGAAAAACCAAGTGTTCAGAGAGAGACAGAGCTGTTATATCTTGTTCTTTTTTTAAAAGAACAAAAGAGGAATTTATAGGCTGAGTTTGGCGGGTAGGGGCATGGAGCAGGTCAAAAAACTAACAAAACAAAGCTAAGAAAAACAAATATCATATATTAATGCATATATGTGGAATCTAGAAAAATGGCACAGATGAACTGGTTTGCAAGGCAGAAATTAGAGACACAGATGTAGAGAACTTTCCCAGGGCAGGGAAAGTGCAGGGAGAGGGGGGTGGTGGTGGGATGAATTGGGAGATTGGGATTGACATATATACACTAAATGTATAAAATAGATAACTAATAAGAACCCGCTGTATAAAAAAATAAAATAAAATAAAATCCAAAAATAAATAAATTTAAAAAAAAACAAAGCTAAGGAGGAAAATCTGGATAGCATCAAAGAATCTCTTACTATTACTAGCTTTCTCAATTTTTGGAAGTTTTTTTTTTTTTAAAGCCCATTTAACTTTTACTTTATGGACTCCTAACCTCATCCCTGCAAAGCTTCCTTTTGTGAAAGACCTCCACTATATCTAAACCCTGTCAGATTCTTGGACATTTTAGGTAGCTGGGACTTTAGTTTGTTGTTTTGTTTCCTAAATCTTTCTGATCCTCAGCAAAAGTGTACCCAATAAAACATAACTACTCTGGGAAAGTATATGTGTATTTTACATATTTTTACCTCCAGGAAAGATAAAAATGAATAAACAAATAAAGGAATGGATAAAGAAGATGTGGTGCATACAGACAATGGAATACTACTCAGCCATAAAAAAGAACAAAATAATGCCATTTGCAGTGACATGGATGCAGCTAGAGATTATCACACTAAGCGAAGTCAGAAAGAGAAAGACAAATACCGTATGATATCACTTATATGTGGAACCTAAAATATGGCACAAATGAACTTATCTGCAAAACAGAAACAGACTTACGGACATAGAGAACTGACTTGTGGTTGCCAACGGGGGTGTGACTGACTGGGAGTTTGGGGTTAGTAGATGCAAACTATTAAATTTAGGATGGATAAACAACAAGGTCCTACTGTATAGCACAGGGAACTATATCCAATCTCCCGAGTTAAACCATAATGGAAAAGAATATTAAAAAAGAATATATTTATGTGTATAACTGAGTCACTTTGCTGTACATCAAAAATTAGCACAACACTGTAAATCAACTATACTTCAATTAAAAATTAAATTAAAAAATAAAGAAAAAAAGGGTCTATTGATAAGCTTTTTTCTAAATAACTGCTTTAAAAATACTAGAGATATACATTCTGAATTTTTAAAACTTACCAACTGAACATAAGCAAAAAACCTATCACCCCATGTAGATGTAGTTTCACTTTTCATTAGCTAAGCTAAGCATGTAAGTAAGTGTCACCAAAAAGCTTTTCTTATCTGAGGCATATTTAGAGCCACAGCCATACCAGGAAGCTCTGGTTGACAGATTTAGAGAGTAGATTAAAAGCCTGAGGATGCACTTTATGGTGTATATTTTTTCAGACCATTTTTTCCATACTATGTAGATACATGATGTTTACACAAAGATTAAATTACTTTTAGATACAGAGCTCTGTAACCTGCCTTTTCACTAAACAGCTCATGAAAAACTTTCTATATCCATAAATATATACATATAAAATCTTTTTTTTTTTTTTTTTGCGGTACGCGGGCCTCTCACTGTTGTGGCCTCTCCCGTTGCGGAGCACAGGCTCCAGACGCGCAGGCTCAGCGGCCATGGCTCACGGGCCCAGCCGCTTTGCGGCATGTGCGATCTTCCCGGACTGGGGCACGAACCCACGTCCCCTGCATCGGCAGGCGGACTCTCAACCACTGCGCCACCAGGGAAGCCCTATAATCATTTTTATGGTCTGTAGAGTATTCCATTAACAAGCTTTTGCAGCTGAACTCATGAATGACAGCAATCTCTCCCATAAAAACACATTAAAGACATTGTCCAAGTCAACATACTTAGGCTAGACAGTCTCATTCTGTATGGCACTTCTACCTTCACTTATCATAAAGTACATATACCTGCAATTCTATCTCGGTTACCTCCTTGAGCATTATGTAATATACCTAAGTGGATGCCGTCTTGGGATGAAAAGTAAGGAAAATAAATTAGTTCTAATAACCTTTCAGAACTCTTCTGTAGAATTATAGTTTACTAATTCACAAATTGACTCTGAGTACGCCAAGTGCAAAACTTGAGCATAGCTGATAAGTCCATTATCATAACATACCACACCACCATGATTTCACACCCTACTATGAACCACCCTATTTCTCAGTCTCCTTCTCAACTGTATACTAAACTATATCCAAGTGAAATAATGTAGCACATCAACTTTTCTTGGTAGATATTTTTTTAATTAAAAAAAAAATTTTTTTTTTTTTTTTAAATCCAACATTGCCAAATGAAATGTGAATTCAGACTCCTGGTCAGTCCTTGAGTTGGGCTATTAGTAGGGCACTGTTACCCTCTTCACTTATCACAGCACTATGCTTCTCCTTAAAAGTACCACAGGTATTAAAATATCTAATCCAAATCCTTTATTTCATTATATTAGTGGCACCAAAATATCTAAAACTGTAACTCTACGTTATCAGTGAGTACAGCCCCACAGCTGTCTGTATTTTCTACTAAAGAACTATACTGCATACAAGGCACATTTGATGTTGGACAAAAGACAAAGTTTTCTCATCCACAACTGCAAATTAGCAAACAGGACTGATTCTCACGCTAGTAGTCTATTCTACGTAGCACTCAAAATTTCTGATCCAAATGCACTAGCCCAAGAATTTTATTATTTTGATGAGAAAGTATTTGAGAGGAAAAAAATTTAAGAAAATACTGCTATTTAGATGTAAGTACCTTTTTGTGTGAAAATATTTCTAAGAACTTCTTTCTTAATTCCTGTAGCTTCTAACTGTCCAGAAGTGTTGGCTTACACCAATTGTCTATATCCCTATGAAATTAGGCATTTTAGAAAAGCAGAAAAGCACTTTCCACCAACTTTCAGCAATCACAACTTAAAAACTTTAATATTCACCACACCCCTTACTTCAATAAATTCCAAGGAGAGTCCGCCCTAATCCCCCTTCCCAACCCCTTCACAAACAAGTCTGCATCCATCCCTACCTTTCTATGTGGCCCAGATTCAATTTGGGAAAATCTCAAGGCTTTTATGTTGCACTTACTCAAAATTCAGGAGTAGAAACATTTACTCTTGAATCGATGCTCCCCAAAAGCCGAGTGTCCCCAAACTGAGATTAACAATCATTTGAAAGACTAGTAATTTTCCACAACCATCTTCTGAAACAGCCAAACTGACACTTATCTCTATTTACAGGACATGATACTGAGGTGACTTGCTCGGGTTTCCGAGGCCCAACCAGCGTGCTAAGTCATACTTTCTGTATCCCTAATCTGTTGAGCCCCGCTGTCTTCACTGAAGGAAAAAAAAAAAAAAAATTCATGTCAACAGTATGTAGCATCATGCACAAATCACAGAAATACAACTTATTAAAATTTATGAAAATCATTACAGTCAAAATACCTCTTGTAACCATGTCAAGGTAGCTGAACCACAAAGCTAAGCAGCAGTACTGATTGGTCTAGTCACCAAAGGGGGAAAAATATTCTCAACTTCCCTTTCCTGCCAAAAAGCAGTAAATATTAGTTTCTTGAATGGATTGGTTTTCATCAGGAGAAAATTGTACACACATGCTATCTTTCAGCTGTGAATACACAAGTTTAAGGTCAATCTGTTCTATAAACTCAGCTGTTTATAGAACAGATTACCCCATCGTCTCTACTTGTGAGTAACTACAGAGGCTATCAAGTTAAAGCAAGGCCTCATTAGGAACGGTCTACTAGTTCATCACCCTGCAGCCTTCTAGAGTTTACAGACCACTCTGGCTCACAGCGAAGAAGTGCCAGAATGTAAACGTCAGCCACGCAGAGAGGTTGCCAGAGTTTACAGGTTATTAAAAAAATTCACTAGCCCTTTCCATATTTAGTGCTATAGTAGTATTACTGCCCTATGGTGATACCGCCTAGTGGTAATAAGTGCTGGTTCTAGAACCAAACTGCCGGGATGTAAATCATGACTGACTCCACCACTCCATTTGACTACAAGGAGGTTACTCTGGTTTCTAAGTCTCCACTGCCTCACTTATAAAAGGGGTAACGGATAGCCCCTAACCCCTAGCTCATAGGGTTGCTGCATGAAAAGAGATAACATGGGTAAAACAGGTTTCATTCAGTGCTTGGCACATGGAGAGCACTCAGTAAATACTGGCTTACTATTACTCCTACTGCTACTGCTACCACTGTTACTACTCCCATCACCACCCAGTGAGCATGGCAGCATTAAAGTAGGGCTGGGGACTTATTTACAAATTTTGCTAAATAGATTTGATCTAATATTTTTTGGTCCTGGGCCTATGCTAATTAATGCCAATTAATGATTCAGGCAGTAAAATGTCTGACATTTATAATGTCACTCCTCCTTAACTAGAAGATCTTCCCTTCTCCACCTGTCTAAATTTTATGCATCCTTCAAGGCCCTACTCAGAATATACTTCGGAGATGAAGCCTTTTCAGATACCTCCTGCCATAATGATCTGTTTCCTTTGAGCTGAGCTCATGGTAAATATTTATTGCCTAAAATATTCAGTGGGCAATTAATCAATCACATATTGGCATGGATTCTTTTCATTTTTGTCCCATTATTAACTCATGCATAGTGTTGTGATTTTCTTTTGTTTGTTTAATATCTTTAGACTGTATAGCTCTTGAGGGTAAGAACCATATCACAATGCTTCTTTCTATCATGGACTGGAACTTTGCACATAATTGGCACTCAATGAATATGCTAATCAGTGAGTTTTCTAATCACTTCTGATTGTGCATATCAAATGTATTTTATAAAGTATGAAAAGCAGGTGTATTAATAAACTCAGATCAGAGTAGTTACAAACAAAAATGCATCATAGCCACCACTGAATTACTAATTATGTCTACCTCTCCATGGGGATTCCAAAAGTAAGAGATCACATGGCAGGGCAATGAATCAGTAACAGAGCCAGAAATACTTGCTTCTGAGCACAAGCTAAATTCTTCTGCAAAAACTACAGCCACAGTAGACTTAATACTGAATATATAACTTTGGTATCTATA
The DNA here is from genome assembly GCF_964374135.1 of Grampus griseus. Classification (NCBI taxonomy): domain Eukaryota; kingdom Metazoa; phylum Chordata; class Mammalia; order Artiodactyla; family Delphinidae; genus Grampus; species Grampus griseus. Next base: position 12,534,171 of record NC_139002.1, read on the forward strand.
CTATACTATATGTCTTATATGCAAGAGTTAATAATTTCTGCCATACTTCAGACCAATAGGCACAGTGTAGTAACTAAAGAGGAATACATGCGCATTGCTGGTGAGACTGTAGAATGGAGCAGCTGCTGTAGGAAACAGTGTGACAGTGCCTCAAAAGATTAAACGTGGATTTACCATATGACCCAGAAATCCCACTTCTAGGTATATACCAAAAGAACTGAAAGCAGGGACTTGAATAGCTATTTGTACACCAATATTCATAGCAGCATTATTCACAATAGCCAAAGGATGGAAACAATCCAAATATCCATAGGCAGATGAATGGATAAGCAAAACGTAGTATGTACATACAATGGAATATTACTCAGCTTTGAAAAGGCAATTCTGACACATGCTACAACATGGATGAACCTTGAAGACATAACACTAAGTGAAGTATGCCAGACACAAAAGGACAAATCCTATGCGATTCCACTTATATGCGGCATCCAGAGTAGTCACATTCACAGAGACAGAAAGTAGAATGATAGTTGCCAGGGGCTGGGGAGAGTGTGGAACAGGGAGTTATTGATTAATGGGTACAGAGTTTCAGTTTGGGGACAAAAAAGTTCTCGAGATGGACAGTGGTGATGGTGGTACAGCAATGTGACTGTACTTAATGCCACTGATCTGTACATTTAAAATTGGTTAAAATGGTACATGTTATATATTTTTTACCACAATAAAAATACTTCAAAAAATAGGGAATAAATAAAATACGTTACACTAAAAAAAAAAAAAAAAAAAAGATAAATACAGGTCAAGTCCAAAATGTCTGATTCTTACTCCCTCAGCACAGTTATCAAATTAATGCCAACAATTCACTTAAGGATCTTAAAAAGTGAGGGATAAATTAGCCAGGTCTCAATAAATGCATTTTGTACGAGATATGATTTATAATGTATACAATCTTACATTTTTCTTGGATTCCTTTACTGGTGTTCACATGGAAAAATGTCACTAATGGATGAGGGATTAATAGAGTTAACATTTAAACTACAATCTCCAAAGGGACTTGCCTTTGTAAAATGTATGCCTTAAGTTACTAATAGTACCTATGAGAAAATATGATCCTCATATAAGTCACAATAATAAGGGTTTAATAATCTAGACCTGTTTCCAACATTTTAAGAATCATGATTCTTTCCTAAAATTCTTTTTTCACTTACCTATAACTAAATAACAATACCATGTTATAAATATAATAAAAATATTCTCAAAAATGACCTATCTTCATTAAGATAATGGCACCCGTCAACCAGAACTTAGTATTTGAGAAATTCACTGCATTAAATCATTATTTTAAAATAAAATGTTATAAATATATGTCTAAGCATAAGAGGGAAGGGAGAGTGCTAAAGTTCCTGAAAAACTGCCTCCCCAGATTTCATAATACAGTTGAGCCTCATTATTAGCAAATTCTTTATTTGCAAATTCACCTACTCAAATTAATTTGTAACCCCAAAATCAATACTTGCAACGTTTTCACAGTCATTTGCAGATACTTGCAGAGTAAGAAAAACTTTGAGCCACCTGACAGACGTGTACATTCCCAGCTGAGACAGAACAAGGCGTTGCTCTGCCTTCTTGTTTCAGCTCTCATACTGTAAACAAGTGTCCTTTTCACGGTCTATTCAGTGCCAGGTTTTTCATTTTTTTGTGCCTTTTTGTTGATTTTACTATTGAAAAAGGCCCCTCAGTGCGATGCTGTGTCCCTAACCACAGGAAGGTTGTGATGTGCCTTATGGAGAAAATAGGTGTTAGATGAGATTTATTCTATCTAACTATAGTGCTGTTCACTATGAATCCAAAGTTAATGAATCAACAATATATACTGAATAAGGTGTCTTTAAACAGAAACACATATAAAACAAAGTCAGTGTATATATGTCCATGCCACTCTCTGACTTCATCCCAGCTTACCCTTCCCCCTCCCCATGTCCTCAAGTCCATTCTCCACATCTGCGTCTTTATTCCTGTCCTGCCCTTAGGTTCTTCAGAATCATTTTACATATATACACTACCAAATGTAAAATAGCTAGCTAGTGGGAAGCAGCCGCATAGCACAGGGAGGAGATCAGCTCAGTGCTTTGCGTCCACCTAGGGGGTGGGATAGGGAGGGAGGGAGGGAGGGAGATGCAAGAGGGAGGAGATATGGGGATATATGTATACATATAGCTGATTCACTTTGTTATACAGCAGAAACTAACACACCATTGTAAAGCAATTATACTCCAATAAAGATGTTTAAAAAAAAAAAAAAAAACAAAGTCAGGTATTGATCACTTGACGAAAATGTTGTGTGCAATGACTGGCAGGACCCTAACCCTACATTTCCCCTGGGAGCAATGGTTCCGTATTCACTAATTCGGTGTTCACGGCAACTTTACATAAGTACCATGAATAACAAGAATCAACTGTACTTTGTAAAGAAAACTCTGGAGGAAAAAAAATAGATCAGTGGACTTGAAAAGAGAGCCCAGAAACAGGTCTATGTAAATGTACCTGCAAGCATCATAGACATCAGTAAGAAAAGGTTAAACTACACAAGAACTGTCCCAGGACAAGTGAACATAAATCTGGGAAAAATGAAAGGGAATCCTCATCTCACAACACAGAAAAATTCAATCCAGCTAAAATGTGGAAAGCAAACTTTATTCCTATGAGAAGAAAATAGTTATTTTTTTTTAATAGGAAAAGAGCTCTAAGATCTTGATTTAGGGAAATATTTCATAAGCAAAATGCAAAAAGGAACCATAAAGGAGAAGTCAAATGAAAAACTTTTGATCATCAAAAGACTTTAAACACAGAAAGAGACAAGCCAAAAACTGGAAGATAATTGCAACACATGTAACTAACATGGGGGAACTCCTAAAACCAATAAGAAAAAGGCAAACAACTCAATAGAAAAATGGAAAAGACATGAACAAGTATTTAACAGAAGATAAAATTCAAAAGACTGATAAATATATGTAAAAGATGTTCAAGTTCAATAATTCAGAAACAGAAATTAAAATCTCAACAAACTATCATTTTATATAAATTAGCAAAACTTAAAAATTCTGACAATACCAAGTGCTAGAGAAAATGTGGAAGAATAGGAACTCTTCTATTGCTAGTGAGAGTACAAATACCTTGGAAAACCATTCATCATTGTCTAGTGAAGCTGAAGATGCACATTCCCTGTGACCCAGAAATCCTCCTTCTCAGTGTAAACTCTACCGGAACTTGTAATGTGCACCAGGAGAAAAGTACAAGAATGTCCACAGCAACGGTATTGTTTGAAATTACAAAAATCCTGACCAAAAAAAATGCCCTTACGTGCAAGAACAGGCAATTGGATACATTGCATTATATTCATAAAATGAAATGTTTCCACAGCAACAACACATAATACTTGATCATTTGCTATGATTGCTTCCTAATCAACGTGAATGACTTTTAAAAACACCGTTAAATGGATAAAATAATCACAAGAATATATACAGCACAATCCCACTTAAACAAAATCAAAAAAATAGAAGATTAATCATCGTATTGTTTAGCGTTACATACATAGGTGATAATTGTAAAGAAAAGTCAGAGAATAAACACGAAATTCAGAACTGTGGTACCCTTGGAGGGTGGGGGTGTATCGTCGGAGAGAGGCACACGGGAGGCAAAAGCAGAATTCTTAATTCCCTCCTCAAACCTGCTTCCTCCTCCACCAAGTCCCCACCTCCAGAGTTACATTTTTCTCTTCCTCTCACATCCCCGTAATTAACCAACCTCTAAAACACCCCAATTCTGCCCAATTCTTGCCATTTCCTCTACTTTACTCTGGGTTAAGCCTCCATCAACCTCTCGCTAGGACTGTTGCAATAGCTTCCTCCCACGTCACTCATGACCATATAATTCATTCTCCAAGATCATCCAAGTGATCTTTTCAAAATCTAAGTCAAATCATGTCCTTTAAACTGTCCAAAAGCTTCCCTTCACACTCAGAATAAAATCCAAATCTTTATCATAGCCTTCGGGGCTTCATTTTATCTGTTCTGTGCTTACTTCTCTAAACTTACCTCCTCCCACCCTTTTCTTAGCCCACTAGGTTTCAGCCAGCATGGCTTTCTACTTCTCAAACCTGCCAAGCTGATTCCCCCTCTTAAGGCTTTTACAGGAATGCCCTTTTCCTGGCTCTCGGCTTAGCTGGCTTCATCTCAGCATTTGAGCCTCAAATAAATGTAAGCACAAATGTTACCTTCTCAGGGAAGCCGCCTCTAACCAGCCCATTAAAAATGGCGCCACTGCCACCGGCAATCACTTATCACCTCACCCTCTTTCATTCTTGACAGCACTTATCCCGATCTATTAATTTAGTGATAAACTCCACCCAGAACCAAAGGCCCACAAAAGCAGGGATCTGTCAGTCCAGTTCGGTGTGGTACGAAGCAGTGTCAGGCGCATGGCAACAAATATCTGTCGGCTGAACAAAAAAGTGAATTTTTACTTTGAATAAACATGAAGTAGTATTTTCTGACAGTGACATGAAAACCACGAAAACCAGTGAGAGGTATTACAGATGGAAAGAAACTTTGCAAATCACTGGAAAAGCATTAATCTAAGAGGAATTTTAGTTGAAGCCTTTTCTCAACAGTACTAGTAATAGATCACATTCCTAAGGACCATTAACGAATGATTAGTGAAAGTTTCATATAGCCAGAGTCCTGAGTTATGGAGGTGTGGCATCTATTTAACTCTCCTAATTCAACCTGAGTTCAGTTATGAATCTGCACTGAAATTTGAGCAAGTTATTTACCTCTCTACGCCTGCTCTCTCATTTGTAAAATGAAACTATTAATAGCTATTTCATAGAGTCATTGTGAAGTTTAAATGAAAAAAAAAGTGTTTAAAGCATCTAGCTGCACCTGGCCTAGCAAGTGGTCAATAAATTGTAGTTATTATTATGAAAACTGAGTAGGAAAGTCCAGAAAAATGGGAGAGCTTATGAGTCAAATAACCCCCAGGCACCTTCTGCTTCTAGCGGAGGTAGACTAATTATATACAATGTACTGGGACCATAGGCCAGGACTAAGTCCTTTTCCCTCCAAAAAGAAGACCAATGTACACAAGGGTAATACGTAAGTATGGACAAAGCACTTTGAGAACACCAAGGGAGTGACTCTCTTCAAGAAGGTCAGCCACACATAAACCTGAGTCTTAAAAGAGGTCACAGGAATTCCTAGATGAAAAATAAGGGGGAAAGGCACAAATAAGTGAAAGTGAGAAATGCAGTGTGGCTGGTGTGCAGTGTGAGGGAGAAGGGCTGGGAGATGAAGATGGGCCTGCAGGACCAGATGGCAAGAGGCTAAGGTCCTCTGTTTCCAAGTCTGCACTTTATCCTTCAGGGAGATGAAGGGTGGGGGGGAAATCTAACATGTTAATTTGGTACCAATCCTTCTAAAGAAGGCAAAGCACATTTTTATGAATTTAAACCTAAACACCATATAGGTCCACCAACTGTTATGTCTAAAATGGAAAATAAATGTTAAGCCTAAATTCTTGAAAACACGAGCAATTTGCTTAACAATGACCGACACAATCTGTTCTCAAGTTTCATTACTTTGATGAGCCTTGTTACCATGATCATCATGACAAAAGCAGAAAATATCTATTGAGTTCACTATTTACCTTGTAGTATGTTGTTTTTTATGTGATATCATTCAATTCTCACAACACCTTTATAAAAGGTACTATTATTAACCCCATTTTACACATCGGAAAACTAAAGCAAAGAGAGGCTAGTCAGATGGCTAGTGAGTGGAAGAAGATTCAAATCTAGGCTGCCTGACTCCAAAGCCCTCAAATTAAACCAATATGCTGAACTGAAACTGCTCAGTTCATTTACATCATTTGCTAAAAAAACTGTATGTGTACCTACTGTATTTTAAAGCATCACGGCTAGGTCAGCAATTCTCAAGTTTTACTGTACATTAGAAGCACCTGGGCAGATTCCTAGATTCTGATTCAGTAAGTCTAGGGCAGAACTTCCAGAGATCCGCAATTTTAACCATTAGTTCAATCAATTCTGATTCACTTGATCATAGTTCATTCTGATCACCATGAACTATCCTGTGATAAAACGTGTGCTAGATGTCCTAGAGATCTGAGTATATTTGAGCTTCTGTCTCCATGAGTTTACAATCTAAAAGAGACAGGAACAAGATACACAAACAGTAAATACAAAGCAATACAGGAAAAGCAATATAAACAAAACGGCAAGAGAGACTTCAAGGAAGAAGGATCATCTGTAATGAAATGAAGATGAGTAGGATTTCATGAAGAAAGGGAACATGCTTCCCACAGACTCTCAGGAATAATGTTACATACAAAGGAAGGTACGACGGGTAGACAGCTTGGCAGGAGCAGAGGATCTGCGTTTAGGAATGCAAAAATAATGTCAGTAAAAAGTAGAGGCTGTAGAATGCCCTCAACGTCAAACTAAACACTATGGGCTTTATTCAGTGCTGGCACTGGGAAACCGCTAATGGTTTTTGAAGAGGGAAATTATAAATGACAGCAATATTCTTTGGCAGAGTACTCTGATGAAGCTATGCAAGGTCAAGCAGATGGAGAACGGGAACAGTTAGGCTGTTAGCATTCCAATCCCAAAGAGGTAAAAGCTAGAACACAGTAGTGGCAAAGAAAAAGGGGAGAACGGTACCTCAACAATGAATTGCATGCAGGGCAAAGGCAACAATCACAGCTAAATGATTTCTTCACCCCTTAAGTCCAAACTGTATTACTATCAGTTTTGTATTACTCTTTACAACTTTTTCTGTACAGCCAACTAGGCCCAAAATATACAGAGTTCACTTATTTAAAACACAGCCCACGACTAAGATGTCAGCTAACAGGTCTCTGAGCAGCCAAAATACATGTCACATAGTTGATACACTAAAAAAAAAGTATTTATATATATATTGTATTTAACATATATATAAATGAAAGAACATTATTCAGAGCTATATAATCTCATTCTACGCAAAGTTCTAACAAAGGTAAGCGTCTAATTTCCAAACCCACAGCAGTTTGGAAGCAAATATTAGAAAGGGAAAAGAGCCTGCTATAAGTGGAAATACTTAAAGAGTCTGAGGTTCAAGAGAAGAAATGAAAACTATAAAAAAGCACACACAATCACTCAGGGTAAATTCTCCACAACTGTTTATTGACAGGTACACGTGATTCCCAGAAAAATGAAATTAATGAGAATCTTCCTTAATGTCCCAAACACCTACCACAAAAAGAAAACTTTTAAAACATTCTTTAAAGAGAAATATTTTAAAACAAATATTTACCTGATTAGAAGGTAATTTTTAAAGGACGGCTGATACATGCCAGCACAGCCCCTCTCATCAGTAACCAAGACATAGTCAATAGTTAAAGGTAAGAAAGATATATTTTATAACACACAAAGTTTGAAGATAATAAGAGTGCTTTCATAAGGCATCTAATCAAGAATGTGGTCCCACTGGTAAACTTTAATTTGGGCAATACTTTCCTAATGGCTGTGCCTTTGAATTCCATGTTCCAAATAATACAAAGGCATCCTCAACAAAAACTAAAACTATTAAACTGGTCTTAAATACACCCTATAAATGTACCTACTGAAGTTAGGCAACATCATTTGACACTCAACGCCCTGTAACAACAGGCTGTGTGACAACTTTTAAAAGGACTTTAAACACGGCAACACATGAAGGCCTCTCACTTTGTTTACCAACACTCATTAACATTTATTATAATACTACTCATACAAGGACCTCACCTATTTTATAAACAGATGAAAACGCCATTTTTATGGGGTGAATTAAGATGTTAACTGAATCAAAGTTATACTTAAGTTTATGATTAAGTTACTAAAGCCATGAACCTGCACCTTTAATCATGTAGAAAAAGTATACCATACATTAATTATTGGAGTAAGGAAGTGTGGGTTTCAGCTTGAGATTTTTTAAACAGCAGAAAAGCAAAATTAGTGTATTAACACTGTAAGATTAAAATAAAATTACCTTAAAGATGCTGTAGGGATGAATCAACTATATGGAACTAGGCCTCTCATATTTCTCAGACCCAGCAAAGGACAGAGAAAATTAAAGCACACACTTATTTCAAAAATTTCACAAATGATCAGGCAACATTAAGCTATCAAAGGTTAAGATTATGGTACAATTTGCTACCCCTTATAAATATGTAAACAAATGAAGCAGTCCGTCGCATCAGGTGGGCTCCACTCTACCTCCCATCCATCTCCTTGTAATCATCCTTGCTCTCTAGAAACATACATGAAGACACTAATTGAAGCCAAAGAAATGTGCCTTGGCGAGAGTGCCTGCCAAACTGCAACTTGTGACCCACATAACAATTTAGTGGATTTAGTCAGCATTTTTTAATGGAAAAGAATGAAATATAATAGAAATGATCAGTATGCATCATAAGTAACAAGGGTAAATACTGCTTTGTGAAACTTTTGTCGGTATGTACTAGATCATGATGTAAAATGTGCTTCTAACTATGGAGCAAAAAGTTTGAAAGCTCCCACCCTAGAGATTTAGGTCAAACGCCTCAGGACTCAAAGGCTGAATGTCTTCATTAGTCCTCCGAACCTACACATAATCTCTTAGCTCAAGATGGACTGTGGGAACCAATTTAAGAGCTCCAGGGCAGCATAAAAAGAATGGGGACATGCCTCAACTAAACCTGTATCTGGACCTGAAAGAACTGCTAACTTCCCCAAACAACAGACCTAGGCGGTGCCTACAAGCTTCTGGTAGCTTAGCAACCTTCAGAGTAGAGCTCCTCCTTCCTCCACTGACTATAAACAGTTCTAGTCTTCCAACCAACTTTCCTGAACTACAACTTCTAGAACACTGTGCCCCAAGAGAAGACAGTATTAAATCTCCTTCTCGCTTCACCAATTCCCAGTATGTCTTCCTAGAAGAGGACCTTGTACTCTGTACTCCCCATTCTCAGCGAAGAATGAAGCTCCTCACAGATTCTTACCCTCCCCCTTTCCCAGATCCCAGGACGGGGCACCCTCCTCCCAGGCCCCATCCTACTCCAAGCGCCTCACTGTCAGTTAATTGTCTTGGGGGCAAAATGATTCTCCCAAAAGTCCTTATTAAACTACCGCATCCTTCTACCAGCCCCCGGAAGGGGCAGGCCTAGAGTCCCAAGAGCCTGGGAATGCCAGTCCGCTCCTTGCCCCACCAAACCTCCCTCGGGAAACGTCCTTTATTTTATTTTTGATTTTTTTTTTTTGCTTCAGTGGTTCAGAGGCAAGTTTCCTATTTCCCCAGCAGCCCCCGAGTCGTCTCCATCTCCTACCAGCCAGGGGGCATCTCCTCATCTCCCACGCCCCCGGGGCACAGTGATTAGTCCGGATTCTCAGGAATTCGGACAGGCTCCCCCCAGACGCCCTCCTCCAACCCGGGCCCCGACTCCCTCTCCCAGCCCAGGCCCTCCCCGCGCCGCCTCAGCCCAGGCCCGACCCCATCTTCCCTCCGACCGGGCAGATGTCCCATCCTCCCCTTCGCCCACGCAGGCCTCGTCCCGCTCCGACTTCTTCCCGCTGTTTCCTCGTACGGCACCCCGGCTCCGGAGGGGAGCCCCTCGGGCCTCGAGAACCCGGCGGAGCCGGCAGGCCCGGGCTCCACTCACCCCTCAGCCCGGGAGGCGGGGGAGCTGCTGCGGCGGCTCCTCGGGCTGCGCCTCTCCTCCCCCCTCCCGGCCGCAGCCGTGGCCGCCGCTCAGCCTCCGGCCTGCTCCCGGCCGGCTGCAGACCGGATCCGCTTCACCTCGTCCCCCACTCCGGCCGCCGGAGCCCAGTGTCCTGCATTGACCCGGAAGCAGCTTTCCCGGCCCAACAACAACACGTGACCCCGTCGCACGTGTCACGTCCGCTGCGTGAATGGGAGGGGGCGCCGGAGGAGCGGGTCCTCCCCGACCGAGCTGGGGTTGCCATGGCGACGGGGATGTCTGTGCCGGCCTGGTCGACCCTAGAAACACACCTCATCTACTCTTTCTCTTGCCCGTCATGAGGGGACACCCTGGGTGCAAAGGATGAGTACAAATTGTCAAATCAGAGTGGAATAGGGGCAGGTCAGAGCAGAGCCCGGGCCTCTGCGAGGGTGCTGTCTTACAGAAAAGGAGCGTTAAGTTGAACCTTCCAGACTTACTTAGGATTTTGTCCTGATTCTGTCACTAGTTTGCCGTGTGACCCTGATCAATTCACTTACTGTCTCTGTCTTCAGTGTCCTCAATAGCGAGCTCTAGGCTGTAATCTAATACAGTCCCAAGATGCTTTTGTGTAAGGATGCGGTAGCACTCTGGCCTTTATTCTGTGTCCTCTTCACAGGGCCTGTGGCATCCTGAGCTTTTGGTGCTCCAACACCTTCGTAGTAATAGCATCTTCCCCTTATTGAGCCCCTTCCAGATAACAGGCACTGTACATATGCTACTTCTAATTTTTACCACCTTCCCAAAGTAGGTATTTTATAGAATTAAAAACTGAACTTCATAGAGGTTAAGTGATCTGCCCAAGACCATTAGTAAAAATGACCAGGCTGAGATTGGAATTCAGGTCAATCTGGCACGAAAGTCAAATCCATGCATTTCACATTATGCCATACTATTGCTCCAGCTCCATACATGTTATGTCTTACTGTTTAGCTGTGATTGCTCAGTACTTCTTTGACCATTTCTTTTGCAGGAATGTACATGACATAGGGATGATGCTGGCTGATCCTGAAGAGAATTCAGCCTTATAAGGATATTTTAGCTGAAGAGCTAGGAGTTGACAAGGTCTACGTGCATACGTTGTGTGTGCTTTCGTGTAGTGTGTGTCAGGGAGCAGGTGAGGAGTTGTGATGTGCATGCACGTGTATTTATTGGTTCATAGAGTGGGGAAGACAAAATTCTTTACAAGGGACTCAGTGGCAGTTCCTGGGGACTTACTTCTCTTATTGTATTTTGTTTTGATTTGTCCCATTGGTAGGGCTTAGGGAAATTCGAAAAAAAAAAAAAAAGCCTGAAAGAGATGATTAAAGAAACTGTTCTGGGGCTTCCCTGTTGGCGCAGTGGTTGAGAGTCCGCCTGCCGATGCAGGGGACACAGGTTCGTGGCCCTGTCCGGGAAGATCCCACATGCCGCGGAGCGGCTGGGCCCGTGAGCCATGGCCACTGAGCCTGCGCGTCCGAAGCCTGTGCTCCGCAACGGGAGAGGCCACAACAGTGAGAGGCCCGCGTACTGCAAAAAAAAAAAAAAAAAAAGAAAGAAAAGAAACTGTTCTGAGGATCACGGGGAGGGTGAGCCAAGCAGTGGGGCTGAGGTGGGGGCCTCCCTCCTCCTTCTTCAGAGAACAGAGCATCTTTCTGGCACCTTAGGATAGATGGCTTTGGAAGCATCAGGGTTGTTGGCATAACCAACATCTAAAGTCGCCTCAGTGGCAAGGATCATGAGAAGAGCTGAGCAGACTATGCACAGAGGAAGAAGAGTGAGGCGGATGCTGCATGGATACTTTACTGATAGACTTACTTGTGAGCTCAGGTACCCTTGGGGACACCCAGGAATATGCAGGAAGTTAGATGTCCTGTGAGCAACTAGGAAAAAAGGCAAGAAACGTGGGTCACTACTGTTCACAAATTCTGTGTACGATGTATATAACTACATATATGAGTAATGTATATGATTGGGTGTGATTAGATACAGTCAGCCCTCCGTACCCCTGGGGTTCGATATCCACGGGTTCAACCAATCGCAGGTAGAGAATAGAATATTCAGAAAAAAGAAAATTCCAGAAAGTTCCAAAAAGCAAAACTTGAATTTGTTGTGCACAGGCAACTATTTACATGGCACTATTTACATAGCGCTTATACTATATTAGGTAATTTAAGTAATCTAGAGATGATTTAAAGTATACTGGAGGATGTGTGTGGGTTATTTGCAAATACTACACCATTTTATATAAATGGATTTTGGTGTCTGCATCTGTGGATTTTGGTGTCTGCAAAGGTCCTGGAACAATCCCCCACAGATATTGAGAGATGACTGTGTGTGCTTCCATGTTTCTTGGAGATATCCTTGACTTACTTTTCTTTCATTCCCTTCTCTCCCCTTATGGTGAAAACTCCTAAAGACAAGATCAATGTCTCTACCTATACCTGGTCTATCTCCACAAGATAGGCAGAATTATCTTTCTAAAACTCATGTGTGATCGTGTTCTTCCCTGTCTGCTCTTATTCTACACCGCCCTGTTCAATCTGGTAGGCACTAGCTGTATGTGGTTATTTAAATTTAAATGAATTAAAATTGCATTTCCTGAGTCACATAACACTAGCCACATTTCAGGTGCTCAGTAGCTATATGTGACTAGGACTATCATATTGGACACTGACAATATAGACTATTTTCATCATCACAGAACGTTCTCTTGGGCAGTGCTGCTCTAGACTCTCAAGCCCCCATGTGTAAGTTCTTTGGGAATTTGCTTCGCTGAACCCTTTGCTTGAAACATTATTCTTCCACCTCCTTGAGACTGAAAATTATATATAATTGCTTATTTTCTTGTCTCCTTGACTAGCACATAAGCCTTAATGAAGGCAGGAGCTAGATCCATCTTGTTCACAGTTGATTCCCTATTATCCCTAAAGGACCGTTATAGACAAGGAGACAGTTGATAGGGAAGTAAAATGAGAGAAAGTAACAGAAAGGCAAATTTCTGGTCATTTTAGTAGAAATTGTTGGTAATTTAATTGTTTTGACCTACAAACAGCAATTTCATATAGTTCAAGCTAATAATAAGGAAGAACTTCTGAAGAATTGGAGTGCTTTAGTGGGTTCTAATGAATTCACCGTTACTGGGATAGGTTAAGCAAAGAATGGGATAGGTTAAGCAAAGGGGAAATCTGTTAGAATGGTGTATAAATAATTCCTGGATCAGTTGGACTAGTTAACTAGTCAACTAGTCCAATTCTAAGATTTTAAGTCTACGGTCCTCCATCCAGCTCTTTAATTCAGGGCTGAGTATGCTATAACAATAATCATAGCTACTTTCTGAGTTTTTATTATGTGCCAAACATGCTCGAGATATTTCACATAGATTATTTCCTTTAATCCTCACAAAGATTTTTTTTAAATTAATTAATTTATTTTTGGCTGCATTGGGTCTTCGTTGCTGCGCATGGGCTTTCTCTCTAGTTGTGGCGAGCGGGGGCTACTCTTCGTTGCAGTGCACAGGCTTCTCGTTGCGTTGGCTTCTCTTGTTGTGGAGCATGAGCTCTAAGCGCGCAGGCTTCAGTAGTTGTGGCACACAGGCTCAGTAGTTGTGGCTCACGGGCTCTAGAGCTCAAGCTCAGTAGTTGTGGCGCACGGGCTTAGTTGCTCCGTGGCATGTGGGATCTTCCCGGACCAGGGCTTGAACCTGTGTCCCCTGCGTTGGCAGGCAGATTCATAACCAGTGCGCCACCCAGGAAGTCCCTTACAATGATTTTTGTGAAGTACATTTGGTGCCATCAGATTTGCCAAGTAAGACTCAGGTTAAGTGATATACCCAGCAACATACAGTTAGTAAATGGCAGAGGCTGAATTCATATTTAGGTCAGTCTGACACCAGAATCTGAGTTCATAATAATGGGATATAGTAATGATGGGCTATAGTTCAACAAGAAGTTTCAGTCAGATTTTTGCATGTTCTTCTAATTCAACAAATGGTTATTTTATAATGGATGTATGTCTTTCACCTAGCTAGGTGGTTTGGGGAAAACAAAGACGGATAAGGCATCGTCCCTAAAATGTAGTTGGAAAGATAATGCATATGCCCAAATAACAGTGATATAGGACAGTTAAATGTCTATTATTTTAAAAGGGGATTTAGGGAGTCATCTTCTTAGCTGAAGACCTCTCCCAAGTAGGCAAAAGGATAAGGACAGAATTATATGAGAATTCAGTATGAACAGCATCAGTACACAAATGGGAACACAGGGGAAGAGAAAAACAACTGCTTCACTTGAAAGAATAATGGCTGGTTTCGAAATTGAGAGTCTGCAATGCTAGTCCTGGTTTTCCCACTAACCAACCATGTCACTTGATCTCTTTCTGCCTTAGAGCTTTAACTGTCTGATAACCTGAATTGGATAAACAACCATAGTGAATACATATAATATTTTACATGTATATATTTTCAAGAGGAAGTACCATAGTTTCCATGAGATTCCCAGAGAAATCACTACTCGAAAAACTTTTAGCCTACATTACAGCTTTAAATGCTGCAGTTGTGAGATTCTGTATTTTATTTTGGTCAACATTATTGACGTATCTGTCAGGAAATAGACTGTCATGCCAAGCTTAATGACCAAGCAAAAGGCAGAAATATTTTTAGTTTAACCTGGAGACTCATACCTAGAACTATTTAGAAAGCATCAGGATTTTCTTACTGGGCAGAATATGGTCTTAAAAAAAACCAATTAGTTCTGCTATATGCATAAATGGATCAGTCGTAAGAAGCTTAATTATCAAGGAGGCTTTACATTTATTAAGATCATTTGTAACAAATTGCTGGAAACGTCACTAAACCCTCTTAGTTTTTATATTTCTGTGTATATAATATACACAGAGAAAACTGTACATACATGAACAGTTCAATGAATTATCACAAAGCAAAAACCCATGTAGTCACCAGCCTGTCAAGTCATAGAACAAGGTCAGTTTCCCAAAGTCTTCCCCCAGTAACTACACCACCATTCTCCCCAAAGTTAACTACTATTCTTCTAATATTGTAGCTTATTTTTCCATTTTTAAACTATATAAATGAAATCAAATGAGATGACTTCCTTCACTTAACATGGTGAATCTTGCACGTTGTTGCCTATAGCTGAAGTTTATTCATTTTTGTTGTTAAATAGTATTTCATATTATAATCCACCACAATTTATTTATCTGTTCCACTATTGAAGGATGTTTGGGTTGTTTCAGACTTTTGACTATTATGCATAATGCTGCTATGAACATTCTTGTACTTAATTTTTAGTGCACATATATACACGCTTCTGTTGGGAATATACTCAGGAGTAAAATTGATGCGTCACAGCTTTAGATTAGCACTGTCTAGTAGAAATATAGTGCAAGTCAGGTCACATATGTAATTTAAAATTTTCTAGTAGCCACATTAAAAACTTAAAACATGAATATTAATCATGTACTTTATTACTCCAATATATCCAAAATGTCATTTTAATGTCATCAATATGAAAATTATTAACTAGGTATTTTACATTCTTTCATATATTGAATCTTCAAAATTCAGTGTGTATTTTACCCTATTACAATTTGTACTATCCACAGCTTAAGTGTTCAGTAACCAAATGTGGTACTAACTATTATTACTACCTCTTAAGTGTTCAATAACAAAATGTGGTACTAACTATTACTACTACTTCTTAAGTGTTCAGTAACCAAATGTGGTACTATTACTACTACTATATTGGGCAGTGCAACTTTGGATTATACTGCCAAACAGTTTTCCAAAGTGCCTGTGCCAATTTACACTTCTGACAGCAGTGTACGAGTTACAATTGTTCCACGTCTTTATCAATACTTGGTATTGTGCGTCTTTTTAATTTTAGTCATTTTGATGCTTGTGTAGTAGTATCTTATTTCGTTTTAATTTGCATTTCCTTAATGATAAGGTGGTTGAGTATCTCTTCCTATGCTTATTGGCCAATTGATATTCTCTTTCATGAAGAGTATATGTCCTTTTATTCTACTGAGTTTGTCTTTTTCTTATTGGTCTGATAAAATTAGTTGAAAAGTATTCTCTCTTTTTCAGTGAAGTAAGTCAGAAAGAGAAAAACAAATATCGTATATTAACGCGTGGAACCTAGAAAAATGGTACAGATGAACCAGTTTGCAGGGCAGAAATAGAGACACAGATGTAGAGAACAAACGTATGGACACCAAGGGGGGAAAGTGACGGGGGGTGGTGGTGGTGATGGGATGAATTGGGAGATTGGGATTGACATATACACACTAATATGTATAAAATAGATAACTAATAAGAACCTGCTGTATAAAAAATAAAATTAAATTTAAAAATTAAAAAAAAAGTATTCTCTCTTTTTCTATTCCCTGCAAAAATTTGTGTAATATTGGCATCATTTGTTCCTTCGATGATTGTTTGAGTTCTCTGGTAAAGCCATTTTGACCTAGAGTTTTTTATATGAAAAGTTTTCAATTACAGATTCAATTTATTTCGTAGTTAGGCATTATTCAAGTTTTCCTACTCTTCCTTACACCCATTTTAGTTAAGTTGTAGTTTTCCAGGAATTTGTTCACTCCGTTTAAGTTTTCAAATGTATTAGCATAAAGTTGTTCATGATATCCTATTATCTTTGTCAGAGCTACAGGACCTATAGTGACATCTCATTTTTATTCTAGGTAATGGTTACTTGTGCCATGTCTTTTTCCTTGATTAATCTCACCAGTTTTTTTGGTCTTCTGAGAAAATCAATTACTGGTTTTGTTGAATCTCTCTGTTATACTTTTCCCTGTTTTATTATTTTCTACTTATTTCTTTATTATTTTCTTCCTTCTGCTCTTATTGGGTATAATTTACTGTTCTTTTTCTAACTTTCTTCTTTTCTCTAATGCATTTAGAACTACATATTTGCCTTTACATACAGCTTTAGTTGATTGCCATAGTTTTGATATGCAGCATTATCATTCAGTTTAAAATATTTTCTAATTTCTTTAGTCCATTGATATGACAGATTACATTAATTGATGTTTTTAATTGAGATATAATAACATACAACATTGTGTAAGTGTTAATTTGATACATTTATATATTGCAATATGTTTACCACCATGGCGTTAGCTAACACCGCCATCATCTCACATAATTATCACTTCTTTTTTTGTGGTGAGGACAGTTAAGATTTAGTCTCTTTGCAGCTTTAAAGTTTAGAATACAGTATTGTTGACTATAATCACTTTTCTGAGCACTAGATCTCCAGAACATATTCATCTTCTAGTTGCAAGTTTAAGTACCCTTAAATAACATCTCCTTAATTCCCCCACTCCCCAGCCCCTGGTAACCAACATTTTACTCTGTTTCTACTACAAGTTTGGCTTTTTCAAACTCCGCATATAAGTGATATCATACATTATTTGTCTTTCACTGTCTGGCTTATCTCATTTAGCATAACACCCTCAAGTTTCATCCATGCTGTTGCAAATGCAGGACTTCCTTCTTTTTCATGGCTGAATAATATTGCATTGTGTATATGTACACCACATCTTCTGTATCCATTTATCCATTGACAGACACTTAGGTTGTTTACATATCTTTGCTACTGTGAATAATGCTGCAATGAACATGGGAGTGCAGGTATCTTTCTGATATCCTGTTTTCATTTCCTTTGGCTAAATACCCAGAAATGAGATTGCTGGATCATATGGTAGTTTGATTTTTAATTTTTTGAGGAATTTCCATACTGTTTTCCCTAGTGGCTGAACCAATTTACATTCCCACCAACAGTACACAAGGGTTCCCTTTTCTTCACATCCTCACCAACACTTGTTATTCTTATCTTCTTGATAATAGTCATTCTAACAAATGTTAAGTGATACCTCATTGTGATTTTGATTTGCATTTTCCTGATGATTAGTGGTGTTGAGTATCTTTCCAGGTACCTGTTGTTCATTTGGATGTCTTCTTTGGAAAAATAGATGTCCGTTGGGAAAAATGCCTGTTCAAGTTTTCTGCCAATTTTTAAATCAGATTGTTTGATTTTTGTTTATTGATTTGTATGAGTTATTTTAAATTTTGAATATTAACCTCTTATTTGATATGTGGTTTGCAAATGTCTTAGTCTGTAGGTTGCCTTTTCATTTTGTTCATTGTTTCTTTTGCTGTATAGAAGCTTTTTAGTTAATTGTAGTCCCACTTGTTGATTTTTTTATTTTGTTGCTTGTGCTTGTGCTATAACATAAAAAAATCATTGCCAAGATCAATGTCAAGGAGCCTCTTTCCTATGTTTTCTTCTAGGAGTTTTACAATATCAGGTCTTATGTTTAAGTCTTTAATCCAGTTTGAGTTGATTTTTGTGTATGGTGTAAGAAAGGGGTCCAATTTCATTTTTCTGTATATCCAGATTTCCCAACACCATTTGTTGAAGAGATTATCCTTTCCCCATTGTATATTCTTGGTTATCTTGTAAAATATTAGTTGGCCATAAGTGCAGGGGTTTATTTCTGGGCTCTTTATTCTGTCCTGTTGGTCTGTGTGTCTATTTTTATGCCAGTACCATATTGTTGTAATTATTATAGCTTTGTAATATAGTTTGAAATCAGGACCTGTGGTGCCTCCAGCTTTGTTCTTCTTTTTCAGTGTTGCTTTGGCTATTTGGAGTCTATAGATGGCTTGGGTAGTAGGACATTTTAACAATATTGACTCTTTTGATCCATGAACACAGGATATTTTTACATTTTTGTGTGTGTCTTCCTCAGTTTTCTTCATCAAGTCTTGTAGATTTCATTGCCGCAAAACAAGTCTTAGCAAATTTAAGATCAAAATCATACCAAGTATCTTTTCTAACCACAGTTATGTGAAACTAGAAATCAACAACAAGAGGAAAACTGAAAATTTACAAGCATGTGTACACTAAACAACACACTCCTAAACATCTAACTAATGGGTCAAAGAAAAAATCAAAAGGAAATTTTAAAATGTCTCAAAGTAAATGAAAATCAAAACACAATATACTAAAACCTATAGGATGCTGCAAAAGCAGTTCTTACAGGAAAGTTTGTAGTGATAAATTCATATATTAAGAAAATAGAAAGGTCTCAAATAGGCATCCTAACCTTATACCTCAAGGAAT
Source organism: Grampus griseus (assembly GCF_964374135.1). Taxonomy (NCBI): domain Eukaryota; kingdom Metazoa; phylum Chordata; class Mammalia; order Artiodactyla; family Delphinidae; genus Grampus; species Grampus griseus. The sequence goes on from NC_139002.1 coordinate 12,553,124, forward strand.
TAGCAAAAGAATAACAACTAACCCCAAGGTTAGCACAAGGAAGGAACTGACAAGGATCAGAGCAGAAATAAGTGAAATAGAGACCAGAAAAATAATAGAAAATATCCAGAAAACTAAGAACTGATTTTTTTAAAAAAGATAAACAAAATTGACAAACCTTTAGCTGGTTTGACTAAGAAAAAATGAGTGAAGACACAAACTTCTAAAATCAGAAATGAAAGTGGAGTTATTACAACTGATACCACAGAAATATATAGGATCATAAAAGACTACTATGAACAATTATGTGCCAACAAATTGGATAAATTTATCTCCCCAAGTGGATAAATTTCTAGAAATATACAACTACCAAGACCGAATCATGAATAAACAGGAAATTTGAACAGACCAAAAAGGAAATTGAATCAGAAATCAAAAACTTCTCAACACAAAAAGCCCAGGACCACATGGTTTCACTGTTGAATTTTATCAAACATTTAAAGAATAATTAAGGCCAATTCTTCTCAAATGCTTCCCAAAAATTGAAGAGGAGGGAACACTCCCAAACTCATTTTACAAGAACAGAATTATCCTGATATCAAAGCCAGTTAAGGATACTACAAGAAAAGAAACCTATAGACCAATATCCATGCTGAATATAGATGCAAAAATTCTTAACAAAATATTAACAACCTGAATTCAACAACACATTAAAAGGATCATACACCATGATCAAGTGGAATTTATCACTGGGTTTCAAGGATGGTTCAACTTATGCAAATCAATAAATGTGATACATCACATTAATAGAATGAAAGATAAAAATCACATGATCATCTCAATAGATGCAAAAAAAAAGCATTTAACAAAATATGACATCCTGCATTATAAAAACCCTCAATAAGTTGGGTATAGAAGGAACATACCTCAATATAATAAATAAATGTAATAAAATAAATAATATGACATACCCACAGCTAACATCATACTCAACAGTGAAAGGCTGAAAGCTTTTCCTCTGAGATCAGGAATAAGACAAGAGTGCACATTCTCTTATTCAACATAATACTAGAAGTCCTAGCTAGAGCAATCACTCAAAATAAAGGCAACAAAATTGGAAAGGAAGAAGTTAAATTGTCATTATTTGCAGGTGATGTGATCTTATATATAGAAAGTCCTAAGACTCAACCAAAAAACTGTTAGAACTAATCAACAAATTCAGTAATGTTGCAAGATATAAAATTGTACAAAAATCAGATGTGTTTCTATACAGTAACAATAAAATATCTGAAAAAGAAATAAAGAAAACTATCCCATTCACAATAGCACTAAAACTAATAAAATGCTTAGAAATAAATTTAACCAAGGAAGTGAAACGTCCATACAATGGAAACTACATTAATTGATTTTTAAACGTTAAACCAGCCTTGCACTGCACTTGATTGTGGTGTTTAATTCTTTTTATATATTGTCAGATATGATTTGCTGATATCTTGTTGAAGGTTTTTGCATCTATGTTCATGAGAGATATTGGGATTTTTACTAATCTTTGACTTATGCAAGAAATATAGTGTCAATAGATACGGGAACTTGAGAGAATTTTAGTGAGCATTTTAAGCTTGATAACAGAGCTAAACATGCAGTGAGCTCTTGCTAGAGCCAGATATTATTCTTAGCTTTTCATGCACTTACTCATTTAGCTTCTAAAGATAAAATTTTATGCAAACTCAAGTCATTTTTCTCCAGTAAGGATTAATCATTTAAAAGGGGAATCTCTCTAAAATTGACATACTTCTACATCTATAGTTTGCTGATAACACTCAGTAACTAGCTCAAGAGTTGGCCATGGTAGTTCATCAACAAAATTGGTGGAATAAATGAATTAATGAATAATATTAGAACATAATTCAACTACTAATTGTACTATTAAGTTACTCTCTAAAGAACCACTTGTAGACTCAAAAGAGGGTGCAGAAAACATTTAATCAAGTGTTCTGAGGCATGTTTTAAATGAGGGTTCACAATAAAGCAGCTGCTTGGCTACCCTGTCGTTCTCTACTCTCTGTGAACATTTAACTCAGCAAAGTTGTATCACAGTAAGCATTGCCTTCAAGCCAGGAGCTTGTCATAGGTAAACCTGGCTTTCCATTAAGATTAAATATTGCTCAAATGTATCCATCTGTTTTGGAGGGTTTAGTTGCTCACCTACCTCTGGAGGCTCCATTGAACTCTGTGAATATGTCATTTAAAAACATTATACCAATTTTGAAATAACACTGAATGCAATTAAACAGATTGTACATGATGTGTATCCAAAAGATTCAGCCAACTATTAAGGCACTAGGAAAGTAATCCTCTTCAATATAAAATTTTCTTGTTATGTTATTATTTATTTGTTAGAATTTTACAGCTAGTTGTGTCTAAAAATCTTCAAGGTTCTCCTATGTGACTCATTTAAACCTGGCTCGTCTCATGTAAAACTGTAAATGAGGGAAGTAAGGTAGACTACAGAAAAGTCAGTGAGAAAAAGAAAGGTTCAGGGAGAACTTTGGAAGAGCAGGTAGCATAATTCCATACATTTTACATGTAAAATTTGTATAGCAGTAGGCATCACCTCAGTGCTAGTAGACTGGCTTTCCATGAAATGAAAGGTCTCTCCTATTTAATGATCTGATTCACTGACTCTGTGGTAGTTTTAAAATAGGCCACAAATTCTTTGACCCTCCTTCCATTGACTGGCGGGGTCTTCATCCTCTCTCCTTGGACCTGGAGAGCCTTTGTGACTGCCTCAATCAGTGGAGTAAAACGCCATGTACTGCTCTCATGTTCTCCTGAGACACGTGTGCTGACAACTTAGCTACCAGGCTGTGAGGAAGCCAGTGGAGGCACATAGAGAGGTCATATGAGGGTATCCCAACAGCCCTGCTAAGGTCTCAGATAATTACATCAGCTGCCAGACATGTGAGTGAACGAGGCTTCACATGTTTCCAGCCCCCAGCATTGAGTCACCCGCAGGATTTGAGTATTTCTGGCTGTGGCCCCAGGCATTATGGAGCAGAGACAAGTCATCCCACTGTGTCTTCTCTGAATTCCTGACCTGCCACATCTGTGAGCATGATAAAATGGTTGTTTTATGTCACTAAGTTTCGGGTAGTTTGTTGTACAGAAATAGATAACTGGAACTCACCCCTAGTTGAGGACTAGAATCTGGGCACAGCCTGGTTTTCCTGGCTCTCCTTCTGTTCCTCTACTCCCGCCCCTGCCATACTCCTCTCCTCTTCCCCCACCCTTGCCCAGTCTGCTCTCTTTCACGGGCACCTGATGTACTTTCACGTTTCCTGGGCCTTTGCTAGTGCTAATCCCGCTTCACGGGCTTGAGCATCAGCGAGACCCGGACTTGAGTCCCACTTGGGCCTCTCAGTAAGCAGAGTAATCAACCTCCCTAATCCTCACCAGAAAAATAGGAATAAAAACAGACCCTATTCATAGATGAAATGGCTAAAGTGTGTAATGTGCTTAGAGCCTCGTAGATAGTAAACACTCAATAAATGTTAGTTCTTAGTATAAGTTCTTTCTATTCTCTTAAGTGAGTTTCTTTGGAACAAAGGTTAAATGAAACCTTTTGTCTCTTAATTTTGAGCTCATATGTCAATTCCTCTGTGAAGACATCCCCACCCACCAGACAGATTTAAATTGCTCCTTCCATTATGCTCCCAAGAACTTTTCATATTCTTTTATTACAGCTTTTAACAGGTAACTTATTATATATGTGACCCCCATTAGACCCCAAATTCCTCAAGGAAAACATTTAAGGCAGAGGCCTCACAGAAGTAAAGAATGTCTTTGTCTCTTATATGAATATATGCATATGTATGTAGGTATGTGTATATATATATATATATATGCATATATACTTAGTATATATGTACATCAAATACCATAATGGGGAAAGGGAAGTGAACAGTTGGTTAGATGGGTAGAGCAGGATAAGACTCAAGAATTTACAGAACCTCAGTTCCTGCCAAAATATTCTCTCCACTCACAAACTTAAACTTTTCAATTATGTTGAGGATGTATAAATGAATTGTGGAAGTCATGTAAGGGGAGATGTATGTTTTTTATTTGTTCATTATTGTGTACCCACCACTGTGTACCAGCCATTATGGTTAGTGCTATACAATTTAGACTCCATGGTCCAATTTCAATTTTCTTAAATTTACCAAGGCTTGATTTGTGACCCAAGATATGATCTATCCTGGAGAATGTTCCATGAGCACTTGAGAAAAATGTGTATTCTGTTTTTGTGTGTGTGTGTGTGTGTGGTACGCGGGCCTCTCACTGTTGTGGCCTCTCCCGTTGCGGAGCACAGGCTCTGGACACGCAGGCTCAGCGGCCATGGCTCATGGGCCCAGCCGCTCCACGGCATGTGGGATCTTCCTGGACCGGGGCACGAACCCGTGTCCCCTGCATTGGCAGGCGGACTCTCAACCACTGCGCCACCAGGGAAGTCCTATTCTGTTGGTTTTGGATGGAATGTCCTATAAATATCAATTAAGTCCATCTTGTTTAATGTGTCATTTAAAGCTTGTGTTTCCTTATTTATTTTCATTTTGGATGATGTGTCCATTGGTGAAAGTGGGGTGTTAAAGTCTCCCACTATTATTGTGTTACTGTGGATTTCCCCTTTTATGGCTGTTAGCATTTGCCTCATGTATTGAGGTGCTCCTATGCTGGATGCATAAATATTCACAATGTGTGCAATGTGTATATCTTCTTCTTGGACTGATCCCTTGATCATTATGTAGTGTCCTTCTTTGTCTCTTGTAGTAGTCTTTATTTTTAAAGTCAATTTTCTGATATGAGAATTGCTACTCCAGCTTTCTTTTGATTTCCATTTGCATGGAATATCTTTTTCCATCCCCTCACTTTCAGTCTGTATGTGTCCCTAGGTCTGAAGTTGGTCCCTTGTGGACAGCATATATACGGGTCTTGTTTTTGTAATCACTCAGCCAGTCTAGGTCTTTTCTTGGAGGATTTAATCCATTTACATTTAAGGTGATTATTGATATGTATGTTCCTATTACCATTTTCTTAATTGTTTTGGGTTTGTTTTTGTAGGGCTTTTCCTTCTCTTGTGTTTCCTGCCTAGAGAAGTTCCTTTAGCATTTGTTGTAAAGCTGGTTTGGTGGTGTTGAATTCTCTTAGTTTTTGCTTGTTTGTAAAGGTTTTAATTTTTCTGTCGAATCTGAATGAGATCCTTGCTGGGTAGTGTAATCTTGGTTGTAGGTTTTTCCCTTTCATCACTTTAAATATGTCCTGCCACTCCCTTCTGGCTTGAAGAGTTTCTGCTGAAAGATCAGCTGTTAACCTTATGGGGGATTCCCTTGTATGTTATTTGTTGCTTTTCCCTTGCTGCTTTTAATAGTTTTTCTTTGTATTTAATTTCTGGTAGTTTGATTAATATGTGTCTTGGCATGCTTCTCCTTGGATTTATCCTGTATGGGACTCTGTGCTTTCTGGACTTAATTGACTATTTCCTTTCCCATGTTAGGGAAGTTTTCAACTATAATCTCTTCAAATATTTTCTCAGACCCTTTCTTTTTCTCTTCTTCTTCTGGGACCCCTATAATTCGGATATTGGTGCATTTAATGTTGTCCCAGAGGTCACTGAGACTGTCCTCAATTCTTATCATTCTTTTTTCTTTATTCTGCTCTGTGGTAGCTATTTCCACTATTTTATCTTCCAGATCACTTATCTGTTCTTCTGCCTCAGTTATTCTGCTATTGATTCCTTCTAGAGAATTTTTAATTTCTTTTTTTGTTTTTTTCATCATTGTTTGTTTGCTCTTTAGTTCTTCTAGTTCCTTGTTAAACGTTTCTTGTATTTTCTCCCTTCTATTTCCAAGATTTTGGATCATCTTTACTATCAGTACTCTGAATTCTTTTTCAGGTAGACTGCCTATTTCCTCTTCATTTGTTTGGTCTGATGGGTTTTTACCTTGCTTCCTCATCTGCTGTTTCTCTGTCTTCTCATTTTGCTTAACTTACTGTGTTTGGGGTCTCCTTTTCGCAGGCTGCAGGTTCGTAGTTCCTGTTGTCTTTGCTGTCTGCCCCAATTGGGTAAGGTTTTTTCAGTGGGTTGTGTAAGCTTCCTGGTGGAGGGGACTGTTGCCTGTGTTCTAGTGGATGAGGCTGGATTTTGTCTTTCTGGTGGGCAGGACTGCATCTAATGATGTGTTTTGGGGTGTCTGTGAACTGAATATGATTTTAGGCAGCCTCTCTGCGAATGGGTGGGGTTGTGTTCCTGTCTTGCTAGTTGTTTGGCATGGCGTGTCCACCAGTGGAGCTAGCTGGTCGTTGAGTGGAGCTAGGTCTTAGCGTTGAGAGGGAGATCTCTGGGAAAACTCTTGCCGATTGATATTACGTGAGGCCGGGAGGTCTCTGGTGGTCCAATGTCTTGAACTTGGCTCTCCCACCTCAGAGGCTCAGGCCTGACACCCGGCCGGAGCATCAAGACCCTGACAGCCACACGGCTCCTGCCCCAGCAACCATCACCTCCTGGAAATCAGGGGCTGGGTTACTGGCCGCCATCCTTCCCTCCAGAGTCCTGCCTGGGTCTGACACAGAACAGGCACTGCATTTATAGAATTCTACTCTGCCTCTATCACTTCACAGCTGATGCTTGGCCAGGACCCGAACCATATGCCACCCAATGGCCTAGGTGCGACTGGTTGGGATGATGCCTCGTACTGCCTCTTCCACCAAAATTCTCTAACTTCCTTGAGACACCTTATAAAATCAGTTTGCTATAGCCATGTACACACATACGTACGCCTCTGCTTCTTTCAATATTCACTCTTCGGTTTACTCCATTCTGAATTCTTTTTCCACTGCCCTCCACTGAAACCATTCTTGTGAAGGCCACCAATGGATACTTCTGTTTTCATTTTAAATTCATAGTAGCATTTGCTTCACTTAACCTCTCCCTCCTTTTTGGCCTCTGGGGCATCATTTAGTTTTCCTCTTTCACACTGACTGCTCCTTCTTAGTCTCCTTGACTAGTTTATCCTCCTTTACTCTACCTCCAAATGTTAGAGTTTCTTAGGGTTTATTTCCAAGGCCTCTTCTTTCCTTTCCCCCTCTAGTCTCTCCCTAGATCATGTCATCTATTGCCCTTATTTAAATAACATCTTCATGCTGATGAATTACCAGCCCAGACATCTCTGAGCCCCTAGACCTGCATATTCAACTGCCTTTTTAATATTTCCATGTAAGTTGTCCTTAGATGTCTCAAATTTAACGTGCCCAAAGGAAACTCAGTCTCTGTCCTCCAACCCCTCCTAATCTAGCCTTCCCTATCTTAGTAAACAGCACCACTTTCTACACCAATTGCCAAAGCCAGTAACATGGAATTTATTCTGGACTCTACCAAATGTTATCTATCAATACCTCCAAAATACACTTATCTCTGTCTCCACAGATACCCAGCTCAGAAAGGCACCCTATAAATATTTGTTTAACAAACAACAAATGGGGAAAAGGTTTATATTTGCTCACTTAAGAAACTCTGGAACAGGTTGCTGGGAGTCTTATGGTATGAGAAGTTGGTGTTCTTATAGGGTAAGAAGGCACTGGAATTAAAGCATGCCAGAAAGAAGTGGAGAAAAGATTTCCCCAGCTTCTGGGATAGGAGGCAAACTTGCCTGGAGGTGGATAAGAGTTAAGGTGCATAGATCATCTGAGTCACTATGTTGTGGTGCGGGAAAGGATGTTCACACAGGATAGGTATCAGACCCCTCTAGTTCACACCATGGGAACTTTCCCCAACTTTCTTCATAGAAGAACTTATAAACTCAGAGAGTGAGGCAGCACTTTGGGGAGCCTATTTAAAGGACTGTAGCATCTTAAGAAAAAAAGCAGTTCTGAAGCATGTAACATGGAGGTTAGTGACAGTAGGAAAGCAGCAGGGAAATTTTATAAGCCACTAAGCATATGTGAGCTGAGGACCCTGCCAGTGAAAGAAGGTCTAGTAAAGGTGAGTTTGGAAGCCCTCAAGTGCCCAAATTGCTGCAGGTGCTTTTACACACACAGACACACACACGCACACACACAGCCTTTGTCAAAAATGTCTGGGAAAAACAGCATCTTCTATTACCCTCTTGGAGAGTCACTGTACTATTCTCCTTATAAATGGTCCAAAACGCTGTGCAGTAGAGAAAATAGTTTAACTTTATTTCATGCAGCATGTTCCAAACATGTTTGGCCTCAGAGACCTCTGTCATGAAATACCTTATAACATGTCACTGAACACTACTGTTCCCCAAAACAGACAATGACAGGGAGACAAGGTTTCCTTAGCCACAGACTGAGACTCTGTGGGTCCTGGAGAATAATTTACCAGGGGTCTGCAAATCCCTGTGTGCTCCAAACCCTGAATAAACAACAGTTCTCAAATACACATGTGCTACTTTTAAAAAATGTGTCAAGACTTGCAGTTTTAAAAATACTAATTCTTGATTACTCAATACTAAATGTCTAACTGTGATCCTATTATGTGGGAGCGTGAAGAATATTTTCTCATTAAAAAAGAATTTGTATAAGTACAAGTTTGTGAATCTACCAAACTTAAAATGATTTTAATCCTATAAATAATAATGGCTAATATCTTTTGGTACTTCATATTCAGGTACTATACTCAGTGCTTCATAAAATTGTCTCACTTAATCCGACAGTGGTCCTATGAGGTAGGTACTCTTAGTATCATTTTCATTGTATAGTTGAGAAAAATGAGGCTTAGTGAAATTAAGGGCAGGGATTCGTTGAGCATCACAAAATAAAACGTGGTCGAGTTGGAATTTCAACCCAGGAGCCTGACTCCAGAGCCTATATTTTAACCATTTGGCGGTCACCCCTTATCAAGACAATGTGTCCTGAAGGGACTAAGGCCCAAGCCAGTGTCTGAGCTTCGTCAGGGAAGAATGGAGATTTCTGTGTTTTATGGCAGTTGATTCTGTTCCCGAGAAACTTGTCTGTGGACTTTTCTTCCACCAGACCACTCTTCCCTTCTCCTCATTAATTCTGCAATTTAAAAAGAAAGAAATGCAATTCAGCATTTCGAGGAAAATGAAGGCATGAGAGAAGTGACCTTTCCTCAGCTTTCTTTCAGGTAAAAAATTAATGCTTTTCCCTCGTGAAATTACACCCATCTCCACAGCACCTCACCAGGATTTGACCTAGAAAGAATTGAAAAAAGCACATTTTGACAGAATTGCCAAGAGAGTTATGAAGCAAAACAGTCCTGGGGCAGAGAAGCCTCAACGTGCTTTTCCTGAAAGAGGGGACTATGCATGGTTTGATTGAGGCCTGTCGTCTCACTTTTGGTAATAATGCTGAATTATGTGCACTCTTCTCAGTCAGAGACAAGACAAATGATTTGAGTGAGTTAAGATGTACCTTTGAACCTATGGCAAGGCTTAATATATATATTTTTTTAAAAAACTGACACACCAGAGAGCGAAAGGAAGGCAGAAAATGTACTGGTGGTCCTTCGTGCATAAAGATGACAATGATTGCAAAGTAAGGGTCCTTGACTCTCTGCTGCATAAATTATCTGCTGAGTGCCACTGCCTAATGGCTCAGATCGGCACTGATTTTGCCTTTCTTTCAGCATATGGAACAGATTTCTGCCTACACATAAACAGTATCACCCCATCCCAGATAGTATCCCACCAGTAAAATGGAACATCCAATTGCTTTCCTCAACTGTTTTTCTTTTAGCAAGTTATTTTCCAGAGTTTTCCCAGCATGTCTCAAGCAGCACTTTAATACCTCAACTCCTGAGGTGCAACAGTATATTATAAATGGTGTACTGGGGAAAACACTTATTTAGGATCTAGATGGGAGTTAATAATTTAACTGCCTTTTTAAGAGCTGCATTTCGACAATGACGGCTCCATGGGAGAAACAAAACACTAGAATAGTCTACCTTAAGCTGATCAGTACTTAGACCACCCAGAGTGACAACATTTGGCATAATTTCTTTTATAGATTAGTATGAGCACTGTATTGTATAGATGTAAGTATATATATATATATATATATATACTTATATATAATTATATATGAATATATAATTCATATATACATGAATGTTCTTCCAACTAAAAGCAGGGTGAAAGAAGAAAAAACAAGGGCAAGAACAAAGAGGACTCCAAAGTGAGGCTTATAAAATGCACACAGTGATGACATACAGTTTACAGTTGGGCCTCAAATTGAGCTTTCCAGATATTCACTCAACAAAGGGAAGTAACCTTGTCAGTTCACAGCATTGAAAGGATAAAACCAAGTACCCAAGGGATTTTTTAAGCTGTTTTTGGCACCAAGATCAGATATGGCTCTATCCCTAGAGGCCTGGTAAAGTGGACACTGTGTGATGCAGTGATCATCAGACTCAAAAACATTCTGTTTTTTTGTTGTTGATTTTTTTGTAGTTGTTGCGGTACGCGGGCCTTTCACTGATGCGGCCTCTCCCGTTGTGGAGCACAGGCTCCAGACGCGCAGGTTCAGCTGCCATGGCTCACGGGCCCAGCCGCTCCGCGGCACGTGGGATCTTCCCGGATCGGTGCACGAACCTGCGTCCCCTGCATCGGCAGGCGGACTCTCAACCACTGCGCCCCCAGGGAAGCCCTCAAAAACATTCTTTACAATAGAGTTAGTGACATTCATTGGTTGTTTCTCATAAAGCCCTTCCATCTCAGCTAATAGCATCTCACCAAATGGTAACTCTGTAAGAATAATTCTTCAGGGGCCCAGTATAGTCTGTATAATCAGCTCTCTGCTGATCAACAATGTGCAACTAGAAATTGAAACCAGAAAACCTTAATTAATAAAATATACTGGCTGGTTATCACCTAACGTGCAAGAAGTTAGACTTCGGGCTTCCCTGGTGGCGCAGTGGTTGAGAGTCCGCCTGCCGATGCAGGGACGCGGGTTCGTGCCCGGATCCTGGAAAATCCCACGTGCCGCCGAGCGGCTGGGCCCGTGAACCACGGAAGCTGAGCCTGTGTGTCCGGAGCCTGTGCTCCGCAACGGGAGAGACCACAACAGTGAGAGGCCCACGTACCGCAAAAAAACAAACAAACAAAAAAGTTAGATTTTGCCAGTAAATGCTTTACTGAATTAAATTTTGATCAGCTTGAAAAGTCTGAAAAGCCTTTCCACCAGCATAATAAATACCAGAAAGAGGATGCAGCTAATGGCAGTGCATAGCAGCAGCCTGAGAAAGGGTCGCTGTCGTCATCATTATCATCATCATCATTATCACAATCTCTTCCATTTCTTGGGCCCTTCTTATTTACTAAGCTCTGTCTATATGCACTTTACATGTGTTATCTCTGTAATCCTCTGTAATCCAATACTGCAAGAGATTTTATTTTACCAAAAAAAGACATTGGCGATTATAATCATTAAATGAATTGCTCAAAGCACCACCAGCTCATAAGTGGTACAGCCAGAATCTGACTCCAGTTCTGACTTTCTGTCGTCCCATACCACCTTTATATTTCTACCGTTAATTAGGACAGCCTCCCCTCCCAACCAGCACCACCAATTTCTTGTAAACCCTTTCTATTTCGTATGACTTCTTTCCAGATGGCACATAGGACTAAAAATCATTTGAAAACAGAAATCACTCTGTTGATCTGTTGAGTCGATTTAATATTCTAGTAGAGAGAGAGAGAAAAGCACTTCTCAATCCTTTTACTTTGTTGGTAGCAAGAGTGCAATCTGAGTCTTGGACGGTCTTGATTTCTACTGACTAACACATTCTCATTAAAAACCACTTACCTGCATTCCTTTAATGAGGTTACTGACCCTTTAACGCATTTGTGGTAGGGCCTTGTTCTTTGTTTTTGCTTTCCTGCTTGCATCTGTTCCGTTTTGTCAGTACACACCAAGACAACGACAGTGCTGCTACAAGCAGCCCTCCATATGTTACAGATGCACTCAAACCATGAGACCTTAGGAAAAAGCATCCCTGTTGGCCTTAGATCGATAGTTCAGTGTCCCCAAATATCTAACCAAGGCTATGTCCATATAATTAAGAATATTGCTTTGAAAGAATGACTGAGTGAGTGTTTTTGTGGTCAATGATTAAACTTGAAAGACAGCATAGTTCGCCTGAGATATGGGGGTTTTCACTCAATATTATATGGTAAAGAGTTATCCATAGGTAGAGGTGGTTTTTTTCACCTTTACAACTGTGTATGGTTCCATTTCCGATTAAGTCATAACTTTAAAAAATCTGTCCATTTACTGGCGTACATTTAAATTTTTTCCAGGTTTTTTTTTTTTAAAACAGTCTGTTTGTTTTGCTGTTACAAACTGCTGCAGTGTATATTCTTGTTCATGTCTACTTGTGAACATTTGCAAGAACTTTTCTAGAGTATATGCCAAGATCTGGAATTGATGATTCATAGAGTATTCCTTATCTTCACCTTTACTAGATATTGCCAATTTTTCTTTCCAGATTACACTCTGACCAACAGTGCAGGTATGAGACTTCTTTTAAGCCAAAATCCTCACCAGACCTTGGTATTATCAGACTTATTTATTTATTTAGTCTCCTTGATAGGTATGAAATAGTATTTTATTATTGTTTTGAAGATCTTCAGGTGTTTGAAAAATAGCTGACTTGGTAGCTCTGTGAAAACGTAGCCTTGTTCTAAATGTAGTGGACGATACATGAGAATCCATTCAGTGTGTTCAATGACTGTGGTCAAGGAGACCAGTTGCGGCCAGTGCTTTGAGCAGCTGTATTTAAAATAAAAATGTCACTGGCATTCATATTTTGACAACTTGTTAAAATATGTCTTTTCCTTTTCCTATGCTACTTACCTTTTCACCTTTTTCTGTTCAGATTGGGTTATGAATTTGGTGCTAACAATGAATAAGTCAAGATTGATGCTCATCTGCATGGGGCAAGCAGTTGCTTAGATATTTGAAGGCTTACTTTAGACTGTGGCCTGAACTTCCTTAGACATACTTTAAGATGTTCCAGATGGCTGAGGTGGGGCAGAGTGGGGTGGGGGGGGTGGGGGGGGGATTCGGCCTCTGCCACCCAGACGCAGGCTGGAAGCTGAGTAGGGAGGTGACTGCAAAGGCACCTGTGAGGATGCTTATTTCATCCTTTTAGCCTTGTTGTAGCTCTGCTACAGAGGATTAAGAAAGAGTCCTATGTCCACTTGAGTCCTTTTGTGAAAGAGCGAAAGTGGCCCCAGAGACAAAAGTAGCAGCAAGAGTGATTTGTGATAAGATTCCTAGGTGAAGGTGAATCTTGAGGGGACAGAGATCTGGTCCAGACTCTTCCGTTCTCGCAAAGAGATTCTACCTGCATTTCAATCTTGGAAGGTTTTATTAAGGGAAACTGTGGGGTTTTTTACATTTAGAATTTCCCACAAAGGCTGCTGGGGCAGGTGACTCCTGGCTGACCCAGTTGTGAAACAAACCTCCTAGTTCTTAATTTCCATGATGTTGCAGAGAGAGCATGATCTTTGAAGCTGGCAAGCTCAAGTTCACATCCACGCTAGGAGAGGTTTGTGAACTTGGCAAATTACTTCAACTCCCTGAGTCTCCAACTCTTCAGTCCTAAAATCAGAGGGAAAAAGACTACCTGAAAGGGTTGCTGCGAAGATTAAATGCAATTTATGTAAAAGCACCTAGTATCCTACCTGGGACACAATCGAAACGAGAGAAACATTAATTTCCTTCCTTCCCTGCCCCAACCCATCCTCACCCCTCTGTCTCTGGGACCAGCTTTCCCACAGACCCAGTGCCCCCCGGAAACCCCAGGATCCTTGGAGGCGGGAACCTCTATCACCTTCATAAAAGTTGACCTCTCCCAGACCTTGCCTCTGCTATTGTGTAACTGACTTATAATGATTAGCTCAGTGTTATACCTGCTGAACCCAAAGAAACCACTCTATTAACAATGTCAGGCATCAGAGCAGGTTTATGGGGGACATGCAGTCTTTGGGAACAGTTGGAATCTCACAGTAATTAACACTAATGTCCAGGTCATGCCACTTACCTTCAGGGCAAGCCCTGGTGTCCAATTTTGAAGTGAATGGATTTTTCTCCCAAAGTCCCCAGGGAACAATCATTGTCCTTGCTGCCCTTAAAGTAACTGCCTCTCCTCACTGCTGGAAGAGGTTTGGGACCAATAGATAGGATTACGATTATCCGTGACACTCTTTGGTATTAAATTAAAATGCTTTCAATAGTTGGTGGCTGGCTTAGGTGGCTGCCTATGGAACCTTTCATCTCTCTCGTCACCTTTCAAGGTTGCCCCTGCAATGGCAGTCTCCAGGAAGAAAGCAGGCTCTGATAGGGAATTCGAATGGAGTCTCAGCGCCGTGCTTCCCCATGGGACACTCAGCTGGCTGGAAACACCCTTCCCTTTGGTACAACAGCTCCTTACGTCTCAGTGGAGAAACCGAAGATCAAACAAGTGTGATCTCTGACCCCCACGCTGGCCACCTAGCAGGGTTCTGTCTTCAGGGCAAGGGGGATCTGAAATAATTCATGTTGCTCTCATCACAGTGTTTTGCCTCCGCAGGAGGCTGTCAGCTGCTTGGGGTCATCAATCTGACACACCTTTTTAGTTCTACAGGGAGACTAAAATACTACTTAAATCTTATTCCAACATTTCTCAAATCAGGTGGGTATTACCCAGCATGAAGACATCATCCAGAAACTCAATTTTAAAGGGTTAGTTCTTTGGGAAAAATAAGAAAGAACATTTCCTCCCGTTTACTCTGAGATTTGCTTTTTTCCAATAGTGTGGTCCTTGTGCCTTTCTTAATCTTTGGAGATTAGGCTTCAAATTTTCACCTAGACTCCAATTTGCTCATAAATCTCTTCATTTTGCTTAACTTAAATGTTTTGGCCAACTTCATGGTTTAATAATGAGAGGTAAAATTGGAGCCTTAATGACTACTAAGGAGGGAATTTTCATTTCGTCTGGAATTAAAGAGCTGTGGAAGGGGCAGCCGTCCTGTCAGACCAGCTGTCCCAACCTTAGCTGAAGCATGCCAAATTACACAGTTCTTTATACCCAGGTGCGATGACGTGAGAATCCTTCAAATCAGCCCTACTTACACCCACCTGATTGCTATGCCCCTATTGATTAGCTGCGAACTGTTCATTGAATTCAGGCCACCTGAGAAGCTGCCAGGTCCCCAGAGTGTCCCCCTCACATGCTGCACATTGAAGCCAGGCAAGTTACCCAGCTCCAATACGCCTCAGCACAAGTTGTATAATGGGGGCCCTGAGACCACAATTATCAGATAACCAGGCAGGAGAGAGTACTGTTTCAGCACTTCCACTTGAGCAGACTTTAACTTAAAAGAAAGAAAGAACTCTAAAAAGTTTTAAAACACTTTCCTCGTAAGTTTACCACTCGAGAAAGGTATCCACCCCATGGCCATGTAGCCTAGAATTCCCTCCTTATTCCAGAGTGAGAGAAAACACTAGCTGGGTAATTCCCCTTGTGCAGAGAGAGGGGCTCTGGTTTCTTTCGCTTGTATAGAATATACTGGGTCCTCTGAGACCGTCGGTGGAGAGGCCACTTGGCACTGAGGAGAATAAAGGCAACCGGCTGGAGATAGACCAGCCCATTTCTACTGGGGGCCTCTTGGATGGTTAGAAAAGAATAAGCTCAGATTCTTCCACCATAGTTACGGCCCTTCAGGTATGTCCCAGGCCATCTTTCGTCACCACCTATCACGAAGTATCCTGCAATGACTCAGTGTGCATTTAACCATATATTGGCTTACGTTAGAATGCTTTGTGCAATTAGATTTCTAATACAGACTGTAAATTCCTCAAGGTTGAAGAACCTTGCTTTATATTTCTTGTTCATTCATTTTTTGATTGATAAAGGAGTCAGCAATTAATCTACTCATTATTCTAGCACGTACTACGCTGAGAGCACGGTGCAAGGCTTACTTCTTAGGTACTCCAGGGACTCCAGAAAAGTGTGGTACCTAATTCCTGCCTTCTACTAGTTCAGAATCTTGTTGGATAAACTCAGTGTATATGGAGATGAAGTTAGGTAATAATGCAATGGCGTACAGTAAGATAACAATGATTCAAAAACACAGTAAAATGACTAGAAGACAAATTTAATAATGCGTGTCTTTAGGTATTGACATTTGGGGTGGTTTATTCTTCTGCTTTTTGGATTTTCCAAATTCTCTATAACGTACGTGTATTACTTTATTAATCGTAAAACACCAAACCTTAAGGTATGAAGTAAGTAGCAAAACAATAACAGAAGTGTTGCCAAATCAAATTAAGATTCAGGGTCAAATGAGTGGCTCAGAAAGTGAGTTCCTTCTGTTTTAAGTGACTTGTTTCTGTATCCTTCAGTATCTAGACAGAAATGTGCACTAAATAGATGTTGAAAGTACTTTTTTGACTATATAATAATAAATTCTTGCTGAATATAAATTTTGTTGATTATATAATGCCTTACTATGTCTTTTGTAATCATACCTTTCATTATTAAATAAATCTCTCCTATTATTTTGTAACTATGGGTTTCCTATCTCTTCAACAAGATAATAATGTTTTGTGTTCTATATTATCTCCTGCCCCCGGATTACAGTTACGTACATTTGTCTCCTCTTTTAAAAGGCACTTTGAAGTCAGACCCCCTGCTGACAATCATAGGATCTCAAGGTTGAAATGAAAAGGACTTTGCTAAAAATAGTAAGATTCTAGAGCAGGGCGCTGTGTTCAAGTCCTAGTTCCACCACTGACTTCTAAATTGCTGCTGGCCAAGAAAAATAAATGGTTTCCTTTTCTGTAACAGGAGGAAAATAATATCTTCCTGTTGTGAATATAAAAATAGCATATACAAAACACAGAGCATATTATCTGGTCATTATTAAGTACTCAGTAGAAGATAGATATTACTATTATTATCATCTTACTCTTCTATAAGGGATCATAGCACATCATCTAATCTGACTTACCACAAAATATAAGAATCCTCCCTGATATCCTTAATTTATTAAGGTATTTCTGATACCATCAACTTGCATGCTCACAGTGTTTTGTTTAAAAGTTCTTCTTTCATTGATCTATATCCTGTATCTCAGCAATATGCATGATTAGTTCTCGGGGCTACATAGGATAAAAAGTCCACGGCCTTTTCCACATGACATTATCCATCCTCATATCCTTCAGTGGCACCCACAAATCTCCTTCCCTCCTCACCAGTACAAACATAGCACTTAATAAAGTTTTATTGGTTTGAATGGTTAGAATTAACTCTTTGCTCACAATGGCTTGGGTATCATCGTAATGGTAGGGAATGAACTAAAACGGAGTAAACAGCTACTGGAGGATCCTTCCAGATTTATAAGTCTAGATGGTAAGCTTCTAGGTCTACGGGGCTTTATGTATAATTTTCCTCATTTACATTGTTATCTCTGATCACTGAACAGGACTCTCTCTCTCTGGAATCAAAAACAGAGCAGCTGGATGTTTACATCAACTAAATGACCATTCTGGTTCACTGAGGTGTGCTGTATTAAAACCATCAACCATCATTGCTGTTAATAATAAGAAACATCATCGGAGAACCTAATAAAAACTCTTCTTCTCGTAAAATTCCATCTCTAAAGTAATATATTTTAGCATCTCTGGTGATTTCTCAGCATTTGTGGAAGCAGGTTGTTTCAAAAAGTAATGCAAAACATTAGGAGTGAACAAAGTTATAGAAATAAAGGGACTTGTTTGCTTCAACAATAAAAAAGCAAGAATCCTAGCTAATAAAACTCAAGCACATGCAGAACCCTGCCTGTGTTCTATTCTTTCTGGAGGAAAACCCCCCAGATGGATTGGGATGCAATGGAAGATACTCTGGTAAAGGAGACAGACAAGACTGGGTTTGAATATCTGCCTTTCATTATGAGGTTTTGTCTTTTACTAGCTGTGGAAATTTGGACATGTTATTTAACTTCCAGAAGACTTCTCTCCTGAAAATAGTAATATTTAATTCAGAGGGCTATCACGAGGATTAAATAAACAAACGTTTGTAGTGTGTTCAGTATGTAGCCGATATTGGAGAAAAGCTGGTTCTTTCCCTCTGCTCCTTTCCTCCTTCTTTGATCTAAATGCTAACACTTAGGAAAATAGCAGCATTCTTCTCAACTCGTCAAAACTGGCCAGACTTCCCAGAATGGTAATCAGTCTACATGCTAGAGCTATAATTTGTTAACTTTTCAACCATTACTATGTTTTCACATTTTAAAAGCAAATCACCAAGGGGAATTTCTTTCGGTTTTCCTGGTGAGTAAGGAAGAAACTGATTTTGATTATTTTGGTAAAAATGATCATATTTTTTCCGAGCAAGTACCACCTTAAAGGACTTATACTGAAATGGATAGCCCATGAACCAAGTTTGGGTAATTTTAGTTTGGACCAGAAATCACTTTTTGAGGATAATGAGCAGAGAAGAGAGGAGGCTGATTGATTTTTTCCAAAGCTGGCATGGGAGTCAGGAGGCTGAATTCTTATAACCTTTATGACCTGTATAGAAGGCATGTAGACAGCTGGAAGAAAGCGTTCCCTTGTACCTACCAATTGGAAACAACTCTCCACCAGCTTATGAATATTATCAACCTGCTGTCCCCACCAAGTTGGTGCCCAGCAAAATCAACGAAGTAATATTTTTGCCTGGCATAAAGTATTAAGTTGTTCTATGCATGGTTGCTTTAAATCGGAGATGTATTAGCATATTTCTGCCACTCAGTTTCAAACATGCAACATTTTAATATACATTTGCTCTCAGTTGAATTTGCCTCATTCATTTGTGGGAACCAAATATGTGCAAAGAACCCTGTACGCTGTGAACAAATAAAAGATGGAAAGGGCATTTTCTCTGCACTTACAGGGCCTTACAGTGGTAGGTGAGAGTAAACACATATGATTCAATGTAGGAAGTGATAAGGGACAGAGAGAAAGGTTGGGAATGCTCAGGACAGGAGAGGTCATTACTGCCGTGGGATGGGGATCATGAAGCCATCATGGGGAGATGGCATTTGAGCTGGACCTTAAATATGCACAGGCAGCCATTTGCAGCAACATGGATGGACCTAGAGATTATCATACTAAGCAAACTAGTCAGAAAGAGAAAGACAAATACCATATGATATCACTTATATGTGAAATCTAAAATATGATACAAATCAATATATCTATGAAAAAAAAAGACTCACAGACATAGAGAGCACACTTGTGGTTGCCAAGGCGTAGGGGAGATGTGGGAGGGAAGGACTGGGAGTTTGGGATTAGCAGAGGCAAACTATTATACATAGGATGGATAAACAACTATACGGAACACGGAACTATATTCAATATCCTGTGACAAACCTTAATGGAAAAGGATATGAAACAGAATATATGTGTATATATATATATATAACTGAGTCACTTTGCTGTACAGAAGAAATTAACACAATACTGTAAATCAACTATTCTTCAATAAAATTTTAAAAAATATATATAGAAGGGTAGACTTTGTCAATGGAGGGTTGAATGGGAAGAGCATTCCAGGAGCTGGGAACTGCCAAAGCATAGGCAGAGGAGAAGAAAAGCATGGGATACACAGGATAAATGCAGAATAGGAAGCGGTGTGGTTAGACTGCAGGGTAGGATGGAAGGTAGGTGGGAGAAGTGTCAGGAGAAGGTTGAAAGATCAGCGAGGGCTGACTCAGGGAGGGTCTTACATCCTCTGGAAATCATGGCAGGCTCAGCAAATCTGCTGTTTTATTTGCAACAAGAAATAGGGTAGCTGAATCAAAACGTAGTTTCTGAATTCTGTACCTCGCTGGCCAACCTAACCACTTTCATTTTACCAATTTCATTATCTGACCTTTCTGAAAATTATTTTCTGCCTACAATGGGCAAGGCTATTGACAAGCGTTGAGTACAGAGGAATGTCAACCTGCATTGCTCTTGTTCTCACTGACTGTGTTCTGCTACACCATCGGAAGAACATTTTACTTGGTCACTTATTCATGCTAGAGGAACTCTGTTTTGCAGCTGATGGGGGTGAAGGGGGAGAGGTTTTAAGAAGTCATCTCAGGCATCTTATCATTCAACTGGGAATGGTTGTAAGTAAAACACCTTTTAATTCATGCATCTACATATAGGTCGGCTTAGAAATAAATTACATCCAAGACCGCTCAGTGAGAACCAATCCACTAAAAGCCAGAAGACTAAACCCAGCAATGTTATCTAGAAGCACGGACACAGGCTGAAGTGATCATGGAAAGTGTCTTCTCTCTTTTGAAATGGACAGAAGGAGCCCTGATGGGAATCTGCAGGTCTGTGCTAAACTCACACGCACACACATGCCAGCTTAGCTTATATAAAGGGGAGCAAAAGCAGCGCAGAGAAATAAATTTAAGTCTCTCTGTACAGCAGTAGTTTTTCATTGGATCCTCTTTAAGCTAGTTTTTAAGTCCCGTTACCACATTTGAGTGTGTGGGTATATACTGTCTCCGGGAATGCTGTCCTGTACTGTTTACCTCTCCTTTGACCATCACACGTCACCAGGTTTTGGTGATTTAGTGTGCTTTTCTATGTCCACTTGGTGCTCCAGGATTACAGATGATGTAGAAATGGAAGTTACATTTTGTTACTTTTAATGGAAAAGATACTAAGAATCTAACCAGAACAATCCAAGTAGAATAATTTTCCAGGCGGACTCCATGTGCTTCAGATAACTGGATGGTTTAATGGACCAAAAAGCAAAATCATTCTGAATGTTCCTGTACATCAGAAATTTGGGGATTTGGTTCTGCATTAATTTTTCACGTTGGTTCCACACCTTCAGTTCTGTATTCACCATCCTTACCCCCAGTTTAAAAGTATTTGATCTTTTTCTTTTTTAAAGAGCTCATAATCCACTTCAGATCATTTCATTGATTATTTCTCAGTTAGTCTTTCTGTATTCTGTAGAGCTAGGCTGTTCATCTCTACAGCTAATCCCACTAATACAACTTAAAGAAGCCCAGGAAGGAGATAGCGGTGAAAATCTCTAACCAGTATTGGCAGCAAACAGGAAGAAGCATAACAGGCGAGCTGGAATCCTGCAAAAAGGGACGCCGTGGGTGAAACAAAACAACAGCAACAACAAGCTGTCTCTTACCAGAAGGGCACTGATTTCATCTGCATGAATTAACCATATTTCATTCCCAGGGAGATGAAGGGAAATCTTGTTTTTCTAGACGTCAAAAAAATTTTTTTAACAAACCCGACACAAACAGTCCTGCTTCTTCCCCTACTGGGAATCGTTAGCCTCTCTGAATGTCTATATGGTTTGTATTCCAAATCACACACTCCAGCACTTGGATATTTTGTGCTTTACTTTCATTGTTTCTTACAAGTAAGTTTTGTCTTCCCAGACAGAGGACAGATAGTTTCTTCCGCTTCTTCATTATATCCCACAGAATCTAATGTGGGGCTGTGTACTAAAGAAGTACCTCTCAAGGTCACTCACCAATGTACGAAAAAGTCCCCACAGGGTGAGAGGTCCCTTGGTCCCTGTTCCCCTCTGACTTCAAGAGAGAACATTGGATCGCGCACAAGGGTTACTGAGGAGTGGGCAGGATTCTTTAGCTAATTTTCCAGCAGGAGGATCATTGTACTTATGGGTCTGACCTCCATCCTCTATAGTATAGACTCTGCATATTCTAACCTTTGTAAACAGGGTCAATTCCCCAGACACAACACCGTCACAACGCACTGCTTCTCTGACATGCTTTGTTCAGTCCGACCAGTGAAATATTTAGATGCACGCTCTTACTTAATGTATGGGGAGATTGATACTCAATTTCTTTACGCCCCTTTTTGGCCCTCAAATTTTCTGCCTTTTCTGATCAGAGAGGTTGTTTTTCACTTTATTCCCTTTGTATACTTTTTCCTTTCTTGATCTCAGTGCTATTTCTACCATTTGTTTAATGGCAATATTCATATTTTTTTCATTCATTCTTCAGATTTGGAAATTGGTATGAAATTAACAAAATTTGAATGATAACGTTCTGTTAATAGTGACAGAACTTCTCCTGCCCAGTTGCCCTTAAATGATAATGGGGTTGTTGACCTCTTCAGTTCTAAAACTTGGCGACCTTTTTCTTTGCACCCACACCAGTTGTGAAAGATGATAGATAGGTAGGTAGGTAGGTAGATAGATGATAGATAGATAGCGTGAGTCTATATTTTTTCTGTGAGAAGAGTTTTCTGAAGTCACATCGTCACCAATCTTTGAGTCATACTGTAGGTTTCCCAGGTTGTCAGCCACGGAGGACACTCGGGCTAATGGCGAGGGATCTGCCTGTGGGGGGCAGGGAGCCACCTTTCACAGAAAGGCACTGGAATAACTCAAGGCAACTAAAAGCTTACTTTTCTCTTTGAGAGGCCCCATAGGAAGCACTAGCTTTAAGTGAAATCTTTATGAAAGGATTCCTTCTCTGAATTTTCCCAACAGGTCTCTTTGTTATTACCCCAAGAGAGCTGCCTACCAGTCAGGGAATCAAATCTCCCTTATCGTGTCCAGCCTGCTTTACTGCTGCACACACCCCCTTGGCGGGAGGGCTACAAATGGTTCTCTCAAGCTCCACTCAAACCACCAGCCTGCCGTGTCTGAAATGCCCCAGCCCTTTCTGGCCTCGTGTATTTGACTCCTACACCATAGGGAAGTCCCCCTTGGATTCCAAAAGAAAATTAAACTCCTTGGAATTCCAAACTAATAAACTTTCACAGAGTGGCCCCAGGTGGATTGGTTATCATGATATTTTGGTCTCACCTAACCAATAAGAGGGCCGGTTGGCAAGTTCCCAGGATGAATATTCTCATATAAGCTTTGGAGTAGAGGAAGCCAAAAGATTTTCGGCCATCTACATGCTCAACTTACACCCCACCTGGGTTCTGAGGTAGAGATCTGGTGACGATTGGGGCCCTGCAAGGCAATTAAAAGAAATAAAGCAAAGTATTATATTTTAATTGATGTAATCTTCAAGCTCCCAGTGGAATCTGGGGTGATATCTGACTAGAGTTACCCTAGGTATCAATAGATGACTATTCTGTGAAAGTGCATTTAGGAAGACAAAACCCTATGAATCCTGAACTTCATTAACATGTGTATCCGTTTGGGGAGGGGCGGGGGATTGGCTCTGCCTCCAGGACTACAAATTGAAAGAAGCCACCTAGATTTTTCTGGGGTCTGAACAAAGAGCGGAAGAGGATAGGGAATGGGGAGGGAGCGAGAAAAGGGCAGGTGGAGGGGAAGACAAAATGTAGATTTCTACTTTTATTGGCTTTCAGAGTACCTGGATTTTAGACACACCAAGCCATTCTTTCCAAATCCAGACAGCTTTCATCCATCACTAACATTTCAGGGTTTGTTTCTGTTTTATTGTAAATATTGCAGTCGAAGAAAGATAAACAGACAAGAAAAAACGGCTTTATACAGTATACAGAATCAGATAGAAAATACAGAATGGAAAAGAAAGCCGGCAACCAACAGATAAAAAGTGGAGACAAACCAAGGAAGAGACCTAGCTGGTTGCAGATTCACGCACCAGCTTCAGTGAGGTGCAGCAATGGTCCCAGCAGCTAATAGAAAATGCCTAGCGCTGTCAGTCTTATCTTTATTCCGTGAAAGAAACAGACTTTATAAATGATTCATGTGGACATTTATTTCACCAATCCATTTTATAAAAGTTTGCTATTGATCAAGATATCCTGCTCATAAAAACGAGTTTTTTTGTGTGTGTGTTTTTTTTTTTTTTTTTTTTTTAAAAAAAACAACCCTTCCTGCCCCACATGCGATCTGACAGTAGGGACCACATTGTCAGAAGCACGGAATGGAGCTGTGGGTCGGGGCAGCACGGCACCATTGCAGTCTGCCGTCCATCTGCCTTCAGGTGCCCTTCCCACCAAATCCACGTTTCTCCAGGAGGCTCTAAGCAAGGTTTAAAAAAAGCCTCATGTCCTGCAGAGCTTGCCGACATTTGATGGTTTAAGAGGGGAAAGTAAAAAGATTCAAATTCATAAGAGAGAAGAGGTCAGCCTAGGACAAAACTGGCATCCTTTATAGGAACCATCGGGGTACCCCCAGGATGGCAGTTCTAACTAATAATCCTGGCACAAAGAAGATGTCGACCTAATGTCGATGGCAAAAACATGGAATTAAGCTCGTTGTCTTGCAAAGGTGTCTTTATTTTAGTACGTTCAGAACAGAAACAACGTGAGGACAATTTGATTCAAGGTGGTGACAGCGGGGGAGATGGCCCTAGTGGCTGTTTAGTTCTCTCTCCTCTGAATTTTCTAAGTTGACAAACAGAAATTGCATAGAATTTGTTTTCAATCAGAAAATGAAAACTCTCTGTGTGAAACTCCCAACTGGCGAAGCCAACCGAAGGTCAAACAGCTGCTGAGAAGCTTCACCCCTCCCGCTGAGTGCTCCGGACACTGCAAACATCTCACAGGTAGAGAAGTACTTAGCAGGCATCTGGCAGCCTGGAAAGCATCAGTAACTCCGATTGTGTAGATGAAAGAGAAGCGAGATGCTTCGTGTAAAGTCATACAAGGGGGGCTACTGCCCATGCGTAGGTGAGGACTCAAGAGTCCCTAGTTCCCAGGCCTGTGTATTGACTACAAGACCCTACCTCTCTCCCAGGAACCTGGCAAATTCTTGATTACTTAAGATCTTCCCATATAATAAACACACGCACACGCACACACGCACACGCACACACACACACATTTGCACCGAGGTCTCACATCTAGTAGCAAGAAATCACCCAATCCATGATAGCCTTGGGGGGTCTGGCTTCATAGGCAGCTACCGAGTTTGATTAAAAAGAGGTGCAGTTGACAAAGTATGCACCAGACCAGCAGGGCAGCCCCATCCTTCCCCACCTGAAGACAGCACGTTCCTGCTGAAGCCAAGGCCACTGTTGGGGAAATTTGTATTTACCCTCTCTGCTCCTTAAACAAGGGCCTGGGATACTTTGTGCCTTCTACTCTCCTCCGCTATCTCTCTTCTTCAGAGATCACATTCACCAAAGACCAAATCAAACCCAATCATAGGGAAAGTTGAAAAGAGAGAGAAAGAAAGGACAAATTAACCTCTGAAATCCCAGGCATTTCAAGGTCTCTCAGTAAACTATGAGTTAATTGGGTTTTGGCATTTAAAAAATTACTGGACCTTTCTTTGATATTCTCCACCTAATTCACCACCTCCTGCATGCCCTGTGGCCCCAGTCACCACACAGAAAGGAGAGTTCAGCATCTGGAGTCTGATGCACTGGCCGCTTCATATTCTAAAATTTAGGAAAATGGTAACAGGGATTATTGTGACTTCAATTCCCTAACCCAGCCTCCCCCTCCAAGAAAACGAAACAAAGGAATAGAATTGAGACAACAAAGAAGAAAAGGAGGGAAGGAGAGAAACAGAGAAAACAAAAGAAAAGAACATTAACAAAAATATACAAATCCAGAAAAGAAAAACTTCCCTGTTGAGTTTAATTTTTTTTTTTTTTTCCTGTAAGAACTAGACCCAGGGTACAATGGCCCCTTCCTAGGGGGAAATTCCTCTGATGATGCCACCAATCCATCAGACGGTCTGGGCAGGGACCCCTCCCACCCCGACTCTTTAGTTTTGTTGGGAGGGAAAGGCCCACTGCGGGAAGAGGGGGCTTGTGGCCAGGTGGGAGAGCGTCCCCTGCCACTCGGGCTCAACGTCTCAGCTCCCCGGACCAGGGCGCCGTCTCCGGCTGGGGCGTCAGGCTCTTTGATCGTTTTGTAAAGTTACTGGATCCAAAATCTGGAGAGAAGGGTGGACGATGTACAAGTCCGGGTGCCCCGCCGGCAGTATGGCGGGCTCAGCGCATCCCGCCTCCGCAGCGGGCCGGGGAGCCGAGCATCCTCGGCGGCGGGGCTACTCGGGCTCGCTGCTGTTGGTGGTCTTCTCCCACTCCAGGCTCTCCTCGCTGCGCGCCGGCGACGGCCGCGCCCGCAGGCCCTGGAAGCGGCGGCACTCGGGGCACACGCGTATGTGCGTGCAGCCGCGGGCCACCAGGGCGGCCTCCTGGGCCAGTCTCTGCGCCAGCTGGTCAGGCTCCCCGGCCCCGCACAGCTTGCCGTTGCTGAGGGTCACGGTGCCCCGGGGCCGGCGCTGCTCCTCGGGTATGGGGGGCTGCGGCGGCGGTAGCCCGGCGCGCCGCCGGCGCGGGTGGACACTGTCCTGACACAGGATGATGCTGCGCAGCTCGCTCACCATCTCCTGGCAGACGGACACCTGGAGGACACGAGGAGGTCACAGCCCGACCTCTCAGGACCAGCCCCCGAGGGTCCCCTGCGGGCTCATTCGGGCGCGCGATTAGGGTGCAGTGTTTCACAATTATATCATCTTATATGTTTGAAGGTCTTTTAATCCACCTCCTCACTTCCACCCGCTATTTAATATTCAAACATCCTCCATACCATCCCGCCAGCTGGTCGTCTTGTCTTTGAACGGCTTCAAAGACACTGATCCCACCATGTTGGGAAGGTGCCGCTACCATTTTTGCAGATTACCCTTAAACGCTGCTTCCTTCTACTGACTTAATTCCTCTCCCTGAACTTTTCATCCATCCATCCCAGTTAAATTTGGACCTTGAAGCCGACTAAATAAATAATCCCTTTACCGCATGTCAGTCTTTCAAGCCTGTGAAAAAACAACCATGTCTCCATGAACATTCTGTTCTCAGGCCAAAGAGTCTCATTTCTTTTAATCAGCTGGTTATGGCTGGAAAGGCTGCGTTCTAACAATAACTATAATAACAAAAACAAGGCAATCTACTCCTGCAGCTCTGCCATCTCCTGATAAGAAACTCTTGGGTCCAGCTGTGTTTCAAAATATTTTGAATTTTGACAAGGTAATACAATGCACATAAAATATGTATCACTTCCAGTGGGCTCTGGGGAAGACCCTGTATTCAAACACATTAATATTTCTGTAGCAAAATGAATATAGGTTCACACCAGGTGAGTTAAAGACCATAAACAATAGCCTCATACGAGTCCAAGTTAAGGTTTGTCACCAAAAGCATTGGCATCAAACTTACAAAAAGCTTGGAACTTTTTGAGCTTTTGAGGTTTCAGAATTGTGGATGAAGAATCTTGAACCTGTACCACGACTACTACTGTTATACCCATTTCACAGATGTGGAAATAGAGGCTCAGAGAAGTTAGATACCTTGCCAGAAATCACTCGACTAACAAACAGCTGACCCAGAATTTGAACCTAAACCTACATACTGCAGAGCACATGCATGCTCTGCTTTCTCCTCTACTCTGTGCTGGAAAGGACACTTTCTCCCGTTACGATGGGAGAGGCAGCTTTCTGTTCTTTCACGTTCCTTCTTCCAGTCTTCCCGTTCTATCAACAGGATAGTTGTTCTACCATAGTCAAATAGTTAACTTAGCCTTTACTCTTCTTTCTAGATGTTGGGAGAGCGTGAACTCCTCACTGAATTTTTCAAGGTACATCCAGACCACTGGCGAGCTCTTGGGAGAATAACCCAGCGTGCACAGATCCTCTACCTGAAGCAGCTACAGAGAAGTAGAATCCCCTAATGGAACACGGCCTGAGTTAGGACTTGAGACCTGGATTCTAGACCTAAGGTTGTTAGTGAATAGCAGAAACTGTAGTCAAGTCACTTGACTTCTCTGTGCTTCTAATAATAATTACAACAAAAACACCTCCACCTGCCTAATCTATTATATGTGACAAGAACATAAAGACATATATTGATATTTATTGACTGTCAACTAAGTATCAAACACTGTGCTTTGCAGTGGAAATACAGACACAAAGGACTCAGTCCTTACTTTCAGGCAGTGCAATGTCTCGTAGCCAGGCTGATACGAAAATAATTGACACACAGTTTGTAAGTGCTCTATGTGCTGGTTACAGGGGTGGTGGAAAGGAGGAGGAATGAGCAACTTTCTGGTCCAGGGAAGAAGGCAGGAGAACTGTGGAAGGTTTCACAGGGACAGGAACACCTGAACGAGGTCTTAGGAAGAGGTAAGAGCACAGCCATTTAAGGGGTGGACAGAAGGAGAAAGCCAGTAATGCTGGAGAGGGAAGGAGGAGGGAAACCAAGAGAGCTTGGAGCAGGCAAGGCAAGGGAGGAGAGAGTTCTGGAAAGAGCGGTCCACTTCATCAAGGGCCACACTGAGGTCCAATAAGGCCCAGTGGGTTCTCTTTTGGTTTTGTTCATTGGGAGGGGTCAGACCTCTCAGCCATGACCTTTCAGGGAAGGGGTGGGGAGAAGCCAGCTGCCGTGGAGTGAGGCCCGAATGGGAGGCGAGCACATGGAGAGAGAGGCAGTCGGATCACCTGGGCTTGCAAGAGGAGAGGGGTAGGGCAAGAGCTACAGCATCATGGCTATTATTTGAAGATATGGATAAACATGAGCATAGTTTTGGACTTGGGGGAGAGAGCAGGCAAAAAAAATAAATAAAGGGGAGAAAAAGGATAATCCTAGAGGAGCTGAGGAAAGGTGGCAACAAGGCAGAGATGGAGGGATGACCAGAACACCTGCAGAAGCCCTGGGGGTGGCTCCAGTTGTGGGTAAATTTTTCAGGTGGGTGTTTTAATTTGGGGCTGGTCACTCCTGAGTTCCAGGTGAGGCAGGAGGCAAAATTAGTCATGGAGGAGCAAAGGGATGTGAGGAGTGTGGGTGATGGCTTGGAAGTCCTACTGGGAAGTGGGAAAGAGGCTGAGCACAGAAAAGGAAAAGACTGGTCAGCAGTGTTGAATGGAGCCCTATATGAGGCTGGACCGCCTAGGTTTATAGGGGTGCTGTACTCTTCTGTACTGTTATCTGCTGTTAGGAGTTGTCAATTAGGGAAGGAGATTTTAGGACGATCAGGAGTTGGCAGATTGAGATAGAGGCCAATGTATTTCAAAAACCAAACAATGCAAGTAGCGTGTAATGATTTGTGCCCTGGAATGGAGATAGAACGGGGTAAAGTCGTCTTCCTTCTCTCAAACTCTTCCATCTGTGTGAAGTTTATATTAACCCAGTTTCTAAGCCACAGGTTTGGGAACTAAACTTATTCAAAATCCCTGAGAAGGAAGATGTCATTAGGAGCTCTCGTGAATTGGGATATCTCTAAACAGCTTTACCTGCAAGGCAAAAACATACTTAAGATGGAAGAACCAAAGCCATCGTTTCCATTAGTAACCTGGTACTTTCGCCTGTTTGCCCTTATAACACTACATCTTAAATCATAGTTAAGTCTTCGTTGTTTATAAAACATTTTTCACAGATTTATTTGCTGGGCTGTTTCAAAGAAGAATCTGAAGCCCAGAGAGGTTATGTGCCCTTTCTGTGGCTGCATAATTAGTAAGTGATGAAGCCTGAACCCTGAGCTCCTGTCCTCGGAACTGGGATTCTTTCCGCTGTGCTGCTGTTCCATGGGTGCCCCACCCTCCTGTGGGATTTCACAAGTTCTGTCTGAAATGACCTTTGTCCCTGTGTGAGCCTGTGAACTTGGCCCTGCTTGCCAATACTATAGGTCATACCCCTTAGAAGGTTTACCTCGGTCGCTTCTGAGTGTCGGAGAGTCCATAAAAACTCCAACATAGCCATAAAAATGGCCACGATTAAGCCACAAATAAGAACCACAAAGATTCCACCAATATTCTCCATTCCCAGTCCTGTAAGAAAGTGAGAACGAACAAAAAATAGTGTAAAAGAGCTGGGAGACATAATCATTCTACCAAAAATGCTGAATGACCAGAACCTGAGTCTTGTAGACATTTTACACACATGTTCCTTGAGATATAATTATTCTTCGGAACCAAAAATGCAGCGTAGCTGGAGTAGCAGAGGGGAAAGGGCTCTAGATGCAAGTGGAGGAGATTGGTGAGAAGCTTTCTGGGGTGGGAGGGTCAGTCAGTTTTAGAAAAGGGCTAAGGAAAATTTTGATTTAGCATATAGAGACATGATAGCAAAATACCAGTAAATCCTAGCACTTTCATAAAAATTTCATCAATCTTCCTAGTATTGTGTTTGCTTCATATAAAGCAACTGTCGTAACCAAACTATGGATAGAAAAAATTACATTGACTTAATTGTGTCAACGTGTTACTAACAGACTTACTTGGAAAGCAAAACGTTTTATCCCAGGTGGTTCCCGAACCTGGCTGCCATCAGAACCACCTGGGAAGCTCAGTAAAGGTATGGATTCCTAACCCTCACCCCAGACATATTGAATCTCTATCTCTGGAGATGCGGCCCAGGAATCTGTATTTTAAAATGCATTTCACAAGTGATTCTTTTCCAGCCAGGCCTAAAATTTGTTTGCAGATTGGTATTTTGGGAAGCACTGTGTATGGCTAAGTTCCTTGAAGGTAGGCAGTTTCTGGTTGTAACCTCATTGCCAAGCATGATACCCGGCATATCATATATACTCAATACATATTTCTGGAATTATACGGTTGTGTCCAA
This sequence comes from Grampus griseus, assembly GCF_964374135.1. Classification (NCBI taxonomy): domain Eukaryota; kingdom Metazoa; phylum Chordata; class Mammalia; order Artiodactyla; family Delphinidae; genus Grampus; species Grampus griseus. The sequence continues at coordinate 12,583,684 of NC_139002.1, forward strand.
CACTGAGTTAGCTATGTAATTGGATGCTTTTTTTGGTACTAGAGAAACCCAAACGTTAGGGGAGTGTCAGAAACACATGAAACCCTGATTCAAGAGGCGCCACAGTCATAAATCAAAGAGCATCTTTTATCCTGAAAAATGCCAAGAGGGAAGCTTATGTCCTGTGCTGTTGGAATGCCTGCACACTTGAGTGTTTGTTCAACCAGCAGTGCCTTCATGGGACACAGAGCTATGTCGGTGTCAGGGAAAGCCAGCTTCATACAACACTGAGATGAGCCATGGATCAGAAGCAGAAATCTGACACTGCTTCCTATACTTCGGAAAGCTGGAAAAATGGCCCTACCTAGCCATTTTACGATTCCTTGGGTTTTCTCTCACAAAGACTCACATGGCTGTCTGTTGGTTTTTTGTTTTGTTTGGTTTTGAAAATAACACAGCTCGGCACAGCGCCTGCCTACACCAATAATCTGCTACAATGGCTCCAAGGGCTTACATCATGAATGTACCCAGTGGATGGTATACTCTGGTCTGCTGGTCCACACAGCCAACTCTTGGGTACCTGTGTGAGTAAACATCCTCTATTGTGAATAATCAGAAAGAGGAGATGACTTAAAAACTCAGTTCTAAGGGAAGGCACACAGCGTTTGGAGTAGATTTCTACCCTCCAAGAGGAAGGTGCTTGGGCTTCATTTGTTCACCTGCCCCCCTAACCTGGGACCATTTGGGCAGAAGGCTTTTAACCATAGGAACATCCAGGGACAAAAGGGCCACTTAAGGGGGAATGCAGCAAGGACATAGCTGGGGTGTCCAGCCACAGATTTAGGGGTGGTGAGAACCGGGTATTGGGACGTGCATCTGAGCATCATGGACAAACTAGTTTCTCCAGCCAGCCCATGTAGAGAAAGGGCTCCCCAGTGAAGGGGAAGTGATGACTGTGATACCAAAGGTGCCCACCTGTTCAGGTAAACAGAGCTCCAAGTGACTGGTGAGGTACCACAAGACTTTCCTGTCACCTTGGGATAGCTCTGCCTGGTGTAGAAAAAGACTAGGATCCCCTTGAAGGGCTTCAACCTCCCCTCGTGTTTCTGCAGAGCTGTTCTCCCCTCCTCGAGTCCAATTCGGCCATCTGGACTCTAGTGTTTCCCTGTCGCCCTCAGTCACCATCCCAGCCCTCCCCAACCTTTCTCCCCCTACTGACTCTTCCCCTCAGTGCACACACACACTCACGTCTTTCCCTTCTTAAAGAAAAATACAAAATCCTTCTCCCTCCAGCTCTGTCTAGTGAATACCCTTCTCTTTCCTTCCTTCCCTAGGCAAGATTTTTGAAACTGTCTATATCAGAACTATGTTAAGACAGTCCTTAAAAGGCTTACATTTGGAGACCCATCCCACATGAAAGCAAGTAGGAGAAAATGCACCCACATCTTATGTTAAATGCATTTTAAAATTTTGCTTCTGATGTGACGGAGTGGCAAGCAACAGTTAATGTATAATTGGCTGTGATTTCTCAGCAGTCGTTCATACAAGAGAATGTTTGCAAAAGGAGAAAAATCAAACCAAAAAAAAATTGTTTCTAGGGCTTCCCTGGTGGCGCAGTGGTTGAGAGTCCGCCTGCCGATGCAGGGGACACGGGTTCGTGCCCCGGTCCGAGAGGATCCCACATGCCGCGGAGCAGCTGGGCCCGTGAGCCGTGGCCGCTGAGCCTGAGTGTCTGGAGCCTGTGCTCCGCAACGGGAGAGACCACAACAGTGAGAGGTCCGCGTACCGCAAAAAAAAAAAAAAAAAAAAAAAAAAAAAAAAGTTTCTAAATGTAATGAAGTTTTTATGAATATTAAATTTAAAAATTAATGAAGTCGAAACAATGTTACATTTTGGAGATAGTTAATTACACGTCTTAATTTGATTTAGCAGTTTTCTTTTTGCATTTTGAAGCTAATAATTTTTTTCAGATCTCAAACATAATTTTGAACACTTGAAAATCTTTTAGGCGCTAGGTGGTCTGTCTATGGTATCTAAAGGAGAAAATGATTGCGTCTGAATTCACTTTTATTCTCTCGATATTCACTTGTCATCCCATGAAATTTTGTCTTGTACCACTAAAACCAAGCTCACTGAGGTTACCAACGAACATTTTGTTTCTAACCTATCGGAAAATTTCCAGTCCCAATCTTAAGTGACCTCTGGTAACACCTGACATTGTCAACCACACCCCCTTCTTGGCATTTTTTTTTTTTTTTTTTTTGTCCACGCTGCGAGGCTTGTGGGATCTCAGTTCCCCCACCAGGGATTGAATCCAGGCCACAGCTGTGAAAGCGCCGAATCCTAACCACTGAACCACCAGGGAACTCCCCCTTCTTGGCTTTTTACGAAGCCATTGCTCTCTGCTCTCCACCAATCTTCTCAATCGCCTTTGCCTGCTCTGAGGCGTATTCTCCCATTTCCCTGCATTTGGCCTCTTATCTCTCCTCCATGCACTGTCCTGCTGATTTTGCCTCCTAAATACTTTTCAATTTCTTACCTTCTCTCTCTCTCTCTCTCTGCTACCACTTCCCTAGCTCAAGGCCCCACCATCTCTTGCTTGGACTTTGGCAGCATCTCCAAAGTGATTTCCCTGCTCGTAGCTGTGTCCTCCTCAACTTTACCGTCCACCTAGTTGCCTGAGTGATCTTTCTGATCAGAGATGCTTTCTGATACAACATATGCCGCTCTAATATTGCATAAAATAATAATTAGTTTCATGTTATATATCTGGATTTCCCACTAGACTGTGATTCCCTTGAGAGGAAGAGCCATGTCTCGTTCAACTCTATAACCCCTGGCACATCGTAAGAGCCCAATAAATGTTTGTTGAAAAAATGAGCTGACAGAAAGAGGATAAGGACATCCCAGGTGCAGAACCATGAATTCTCAAAAGCTTTGGATACATACTGTGATATGTATTCATTCCTAATTAAATGTTGTTTAAAATAATCATAAAGTGGGCCAGCCCTCGTTCAGTGCTCCCAGCCTGGTGGCCTAGACTGCACTCTGTGGCTGGCCAGAGTGGGACTGAACATGGTGTGGACGATCCACAGCATGGACTTGACCACACGCGGTCGCGGGCAGGCGTGGGGGGATGGGATAGGGTTATAAATGGACAGGTGATCTGTGCTGGGATAATCTTGATCAGATCAGGGAAAGCTTCTTTGAGGAGCTCAGGTTTGAACAGGATGCTGGTAGAAACCATGAGTCACTGAAACACCCCACAGCCTCTCTTTCCCAGCTTCTCGTGTTTCAGGGCCAGCATGTTAATCACGGGTGTTGGCTCCAGCGTGCTGACTCCTGGCTGAGTGGCCCCCTCCTCTTAGGAGCGGGGCTTGTATACCATTGGTGCCTTTAGGAACTTATTGGAAAGTGGAAGCAAGAATAGATTGCTGGCAGAGTCGGAGTTGAGAAACAGATGGAGCGGGGAGCGGGAAGCGGAGTTAGGAGGCAGCAGCAGTTCCGTTAACGCTGTCGTTAGTCATTCTCCTAGAAGTCAAATGCCTTCCCCAGCTCAGAGCCCTCACTCAGAGGAGCCTGTCATGTGGACTCCCTCCAGGCTGACCCCAAGGCCCTCCACACCTGCAGGGGAGTCATCTCATCACTCCCCCTTCCCTTCTTCAGACGGGACCTCACAGAAGCCATCCAGACAGATGGCGTTGAAACTGAGATTTTCTCCTGACACTTGAGTCTCTGAGCCTCAGCTAGGCCTTGGCCATAAGACTGTATTAACCGAAATGGAATCAAACTCTCCCCACAAACTCCTGGTTGATTGAAGACCAACTGTGGTGTGTCACTCACAGATTGCCCACAAATACAAATGATAGTTGACAAATGCAAATGAAGAACATTGTCTCTAGAACTAGAATGGCCACCTGGAAGGGAGAATCTGAGTAGATTTGAATCTCCACCCACCCACCCACCTGCTCTGTCTTCCGTTCTGACTGGCAAATAATCGCTTCTTGGATTCAGGTGCGCTTATGTCCCAGCCCTTAAAACCCATTCATATCTCCAGATGGCACTGTGGAAATTTGTAACTGCGATGCAGGAAAGCTCATTCTGAATGGGAGCCTGGGAAGCAAAGAGGCAGAGTCACAGGAGCCACAGAGCAGGTGCAGAGGGAGGAGAGACCATTATACCACAATCCCGTCAAGGGACAGTGTATTTAGTCTTTGACTTTGGTCAACACATCTTTCTCAAGAAAGCTCCCATGAGCTGAGCACTACGCTAGGTGCTGAAGCTTGGGGCAATCTTCCACATTGAACATATTTGACAAAAACATGGATTCTTTGACCATTTTGACTTTCCAGCACTTCCTAATGCAGAGCTACATTCACCTACATCCATGCAAATACATTAAGTGGGCCCATCTCCATGGACTTATTTGTTGTAAACAGCAACTTCACGTGCCCATACGTGAGCCGACCCGTATGACCTTCCCAGAAAATATAGAGCGAATCGTCATGTTCGCACTGCTGAGGACTGTGAAATACTAAGTTTGCCATTTCTTCTTGCATTGACCGTGACATCTGTTGACTAGACCTAGCAGATTCTGGAGACGGTGATGGCAGAAGGGTAGAGGAAGGAACGCAGAATAGAAGAGGGATGGTAGAGGCATCTGATAAACATTGCAATTTATCAAAACACAAGTTATGGGAGAGGTACTTTACAATTTATCAAAATATGAGCTCAAGCACCTCATTTAAAAAGAAATTCTCTACCTCATTCAATTATTAAAAATACTATAAAGAAAGTCCACGGTTGGCATTTTACAATTAAAGAAATGGAAATTCAGAGAACTTCAAGAATTTGCCCAAAGTCTTCAGAGCTCAGATGTGAAATCTAGATAAATCTGACTCTGCCCAGCTAATATTTATAAAAATAAAGCTGACCTTTATGAATGTTTAATATGAGCCAGGTTACCAGGCTAAACATTTTAATTCAATCCTAACAGTTGCCCTGTGAAATTGGCACTACCCTTACCTCCATGTTCCTGACCAGGAAACCAAGGTACTGGAGTCAGCGAACTTGCCCAGGCTGGTGAGGGGAAGTACCAGGTCCAGATGGAAGCCAGAGCCTGAGCCCGTATCCCTACCCCCATATCACTTCTCCCCAGAACTCGGGGCCCCCATGGTCCCTCATGCTGCAAGGGGCATGATAACAGACCTCCACCTGGCTCCTTGTGACTGAGTTCATTCCTAGGACCACGCCACCCTCACCCCCAGTGACTGGGGAAGTGAGACCTATGTACGGGCTATTAGTTCCACTTATAAAATCCCCTTCTCTCCTTGGGAACATTACAGCAAATGTCTGAATCGATGATCCATTGACTTAATCTTGGCTCACTTTCCAGACACAGTGGGGCTGTGGTCTTTGTAACTGCTGACCTCCTTTGACGCAGACACACTGGGCCATGGTTCACCTCTGTTCCCGATCGCGCTTTCTGGCACCCCCTCCCCCGGAGTTTCCCCGTCTCTTAGCAGAGTCAATCTGATTTGATTAGGAAGAGGCTTCCTCGGCAAGCATCACTTCGAGACACTATCTAAACTCCCATATTCAGGTTTCCAGTCTTGGCCCTCTCCAGAGAAACCAGAGAACCAGGATAATAGAGCTGAGCCCCCAGGGAAGAAAGAGAAAGGAAAACGTCCCCGCGATTCCCCCAACCCCCCTCATCACTCGCCCCCGCTCTTGCTAAGATGTCTTACACTTTCATTCCCGCCGTGCCAGACAGCAAACTTCCTGCTCTCTAAGGATTTTGTGAGTCAATGCCACCGGCCTCTTTTCCATCCTTGAAAGGGGACCCTGATTTTCACAGCCTGGTGGTGTATTTATGTTCCTTTGAAGCCTGATTGTGAGCTTGTGTTTTTCAAGATAAAAGTATTTAATTTCCTTGGAATTCACCGACTACCTTTTTGTCTGGTAATTGTTCTGCAAAGCCTTCGGTAATCCAATCCCCTTGAATTGGGATGCTGGCCTCTGTGAGTGGCTAGCGATATTTCTTTTTATAGGAGTTGAGTGAGAAAATAAATAAAATAAGTGTTTTTGAAAAGACAAGGCAGAAGAAAATGAAACAGCTTGGAATGAAGCCTGCTTCTTTTTGTAATTCTCCAGTCTTCCACATGATCTGCCATTGCGTTTTTCAGCTGTGTATGCAGGTAGCTGGTCACTGAGCTATAGGCAGGGAAAGAAACGGGGAGATGAAGCCAAGGGGTAATGTTGAGGTTCTCACCAGAGCCAAGTAAGACCTGACAAAAAGACTCAGATGGTGGCATCATCCCAATGTTAGGATTCTTCTCTGGAATTTGGCAGTGATACCGGAGCTGTAATACTGGGTTAGAAGTGGAGTAGCGGCAGATCCTTTCCTTTGAAATTTCTCACATTTTAATAGGATAATGAAGTAGAAAAGGATTACGTGAGGCACTGCACATTGTCTGGTACATTGCAATTGATGTCACTCTCAGTTTCAGAGACCTCTTGAGAACAGGACCGCCCTCACAGTTCCCTTCACCTCCATCCCTCTCTGTCTTCTCCATCTCCTCCTCCTTTCTTTAGGCACACATGGAAGCCAACTGATCCCAACCACGAAAAGAAAGATCCCCTGGAAGCTGCTTTGGAAAGCAAATGAAAAGGACTGCCCTTTGTTCAATTTGAGACACAAGAAAAAACATGGTCCAGCGGCTCCATTCCTGGCCACCATGAAAGACTTAAAGGAAGAGATCTTTCAGGCCAGACTGGTCCCTGTTCTTCTGCCACAGGACAGGGGGTGTCTCTCGAGCAGTGAGTTTTATTCCGGAAGTTCGATGGCTAATTTGTCACAGGGAGACCAAGCAGTGGCTCTGTTCCTTCCAGGCTAGTGCTTCTGGCCTGGCTTGGGGGAGGTCACGTGGACTTTCATTCAGCCAGGAAGCCTTTTAGTCTCTCTGAGTAATGTCTGTTTGGGTCTCAGCCATGGCAGAAATGGGGCCACTGCATTAAACTGGCACTAGCTGCTGCGGCTGGGCTGGGAGCCGAAGCCCTGGGTCTTACGGTGATTTGCACAGTATCTCCCAGACAGACCCCTCTTGGACATCACCACTTATTAATACAGCTCCCCCTCTCATTCCCAAGGACGACCGCATGAAGGCAAGTTAACATCGGCTGGTTGGTAGAACCCTAGCATTTTCCGAAGCACGTGGGACCTGGGCAGGCTGTCTTCCGCTGTTTATCTTCCCTCTTCATCTGCTCAGTTCCCTTCTCCGTGCCAGGGAACATTCGGTCCCCCAGTGCAGAGTGGAACGAAGCCTCCTGATCAGTCCTTTCCATCTTCGCTGGGAGCCTGCTTTCCCTGTGTCTCCTCTCCATCCATCCTGAGCTCTGCTGTCAGACCAGTCTTCCTAAAATTTTGTAGAATGGGGAAGAATATCCCAAGCCAACCACTCTGCAAAAACAACAGCTTAATTTTCCTATAAAGGTACCTAACATCTACCTCAAACTCCCGTTTCCACCTGATTGCCAAAAATGTAGCGATTTCTTTATGTTTAAATTTCAGGGGCTTCCCTGGTGGCGCAGTGGTTGAGAGTCCGCCTGCCGATGCAGGGGACGTGGGTTCGTGCCCCGGTCTGGGAAGATCCCACATGCTGCGGAGCGGCTGGGCCCGTGAGCCATGGCTGCTGAGCCTGCGCGTCCGGAGCCTGTGCTCCGCAATGGGAGAGGCCGCAACAGTGGGAGGCCCGCGTACCGCAAAAAAAAAAAAAAAACTTTAAATTTCAGATTTACATTCAGTTAAATACGGTGTTTTCTCTGTTCCCCCTTCACTCCCGGATGTATTTCAGGTCTGGGGCTGGGAAGGAGATTATGTGTCATGGGGGTGGGGTTAGATGTCCCATCCTAATGCCAGATTCCTCTTAGAATTCCAATATCCTTGTCTGGGGCCCCAGAAAATGCAGATCTGTCCCTGGGACCTCTCTGCCCTGGGTCCCCATGTGCCATCTCTCACGCACCCACTCCACCGTGGCGTGACACGTATTTATGGGGCATGCCAAACTCCAGAAGTAAGCAAAAATTTCTTTACCTCTTGGTATCCCCAACGAATCTAGGAGTTCTCTCTGGCACTCTCTCCCTCCCAGCAGGGCACAAGGCTCCTTCTCAGGGACCTGCCACATTCTAACATATCCTTTCCTGGTCTGCATCTTTTTATCTGGTTCGAAGACTGGGTGGCCTGGCTCTTTGAACTTCTAGTGTTAACTTTATGCAAAGCTTCCTTCAGGTACTGGCCTTCTGTATTCCAAAATAGTGATACTTTTTTAGCAAATCAAAAACCGTGACTTCTAAGAACATAGTCTCTGCTGAGTTGGAACAACTTCTTTTGGAACTTAAAGCCAATAACTGGACTCCGTTCTTCCCGAGGCAATGACTGTGCCCTGGGACCATGAATGCCACCGACAGCTCAGAATTCCATCCACGGCACCTGCTTTCCTGAGGCCACATCTCACTCCAGAACCTTTGAGGTCTTCCACCAATGTCTCCAACTCGGTCCACTGTGCTGTTAGTGTGCCAAGGCATATGCAAAGCTCTGGGGTGTGTACAGGGCATCTTCCTGGGACACTGATTTTACTTAGAGTCTAGGAGTGAAAAGCATTTTTCTATTACATAAACATGCCCCTATTACACTGTCAGATGCAAAATTCACATGTGTTTTTAGGACAAAACAGAAGAGGAAATTCCAAACATGCTGGGCTGCTTTAGACTCTGTCCCCAGATCCCCAAACATGCATACTCAGGGTCCTCTGCTATTAATTCTTTCCCTGGGAAAGTTTGGGACATACTGGTTTGCTGTCCACATGCCTTGACCTTGTTTTCAATGCCCTCTTAACTCCAACCTCATCCTACTTATCCAAACCAATTTCTGTGTGTGACAACTCTGTTCCACAACCTTCCTAAAGCTGTGACTCCTAATGAATGCATCATGGCCCAATGTCTCTGTAAACCTTCCCCGACTATTGTGCAGAATTAATCACTTTGTTCTCTGGGCTTCATAACGCTTTCTGTCCAGCTCTATGAAAGCATTCCTACAGTGCAACCATTATAGTGATAATCTGTGCCTCTCTTTAAACCTCTTGAGGGCAGGGCCATGTCTCATTGTTTTTCATACTCTCAGAGCCCAGCACAGTGCCTGATACACAGTGGTCTACATGGGGTGTCAGGGCTCCTGTTTGGGGGGGAAAAAGACTTAAAAAGTAGGACCAGTCTGGATGTTCTTAAGATGATTGCCCATTCATTCATTACTTGTTCATCCTTTCATCAAATACGGATGAAATGTCAGATAATATGCTGGTCACTGGGATAGAAAAATAAATAAGACACAGACCCTGCACTTGAGATTTTCATAGTCCATGGGGGACAACTATCAACGGACAAACCAATGCCCTGAGTGTTCATCTTAGAAAAGCTATGTAGCCTTGAGGAACCTGGAGTGGACGGGCACACTCGTGGCTGTGGGTACTATTCAGACCTCAATTTCTTCTTTAGGCCTAGATTTTATAATAAAATCGGTTCTCATTTCCTTTGCACCAGCGCTTTGCTGAGCGTTTAACATGGTTTATCTAGTTCAGTCTTCACAATAGCCCAGGGAGGTGGCATTATTATTTCTAGTTCTATTCTCCAGAGGAGGAAACGGAGGCTTAAAGATGCTTCACAGTGGATATAACGAGGCCATTTATGGAGTGGAGTCCATTTGACCCAGTGCCTGTGACCTTGAACCCTGTCTACACTGCCTCAGGGGAGAGAACCAGCCTAGTGGCTGTCAGCAGAACAAATAGGCGGGCAGGAGGGAAATATGTGAGACCCATTCTTAGAGTGGGGCGCGGGGGAGCCCATTGGACTTCGGGTGAAATCTCAAATGGGAGAGAGAGACAATCTAAATTGAGGTCCCTGAGTGAAAACTGTAAGGTCCCAGCTCCTGTGTCGTCTTCCCCATCCTTGTCAATCTGCTGCCCTCCAACTGTTTCTCTATAGATTAGCGGTGAAAATAAACACAAAGAAATAAGGGCACAAAGGGGAAGGGCCTGTGGCTGGGCTTAGGAGTCAAGGATGAAAGGGGAAACTGGACAGTTGGGATCAACTCAGTAGTGAGTCTCGAGGGGAAACAGGCTCAAAGAGATCAAATAGGGTCAGGTTTATAAAAGAAAGGAAAGCCAGGAGATCCACAACTAGTGGTAAGGAAAAGAGGCGGGAGGCCCGGAGCAGACAGAGCTGGCAGCGGGGGGCCGGTGGGGGGCCGGTGGGTTCCCTGCACCCCTCTGAGCCCTTGCTCTTGCCCATCCCCTGTTTCGCGCTGGCCTCCCGCATCTACAGCATCCCTGCATCCCCGCATATGTTCAGTCAGCTGTTCAGAGGCAGGAACAACCCAAAGGAGTAGAGAGCTGTGAGCGTGAAGGTTACTCGCGAAAGCATCATAGCACAGTTTCATTTGCCACCTTAGCGTGGCCCAGGAGGACAGTAATTGGTGGCTTTTGACAGCTACCAGTCAGTGGCTTTAATCACACATCCCACAGAGCCCCTACTATGTGCCAGGCTCTGTAGGGAGGCCAGGGACACAGAAGCGGGTGAGACGGGTCCACATCTAAGGTGCCATCACCCGGGCAGAGGAAACCAAGAGTTGTAACGTAGTGTGTTGAGGGCTCCGTCCAAAATCACGGAAGGCACCCGACCCACTGTGGGGAGGGGCAGCTGGAGGGCGACCAGGGGCTTCTAGGGCAACAGAAACCTGGACATTTCTCCTGTTTCACTCTGGGTCCCAGGTCCACCTCTCTGTTTCTATTGGGTTCGTTCAGGTTTTTCCGTAAGATGTTATGGAACAACCCAAACGAACTTTTCGGCCAACCCTAAATTTTAAATTACTCCAGATCAAAAGCTACTACTGTTTCCCTCCAACTCCTTGGTAAGATGGCGCTCCTTCCCGCCACTCTGAAGTTCATTGTTCCCACAGAAAAACACGGACATATATTATCTTACCAACAATCTCACTTTACTTTGACTTTTCGGGCCCAGTCAGATTCAGACTGCTTTCAATCCATGAGTCTTTTTCTGGGGAGGGGGCAGTGGAGGCACATCCTGCCATCCACACCTTCCCGGTTTCGAACCGTCTAGGCAGCCCAGATCTCCCCACGGGAATCCTTCTTCTCACACCCACACCACCTGCGGTCCCCACTCACAGCCCTGCCCGCTGCACCGATTTCTGCCTCTGCATCCTCCCTCAAGGTGCTTCTTGCCTGCAATGTCCCGCTCCCCGTTTCCTTTCCTATACTGGCCCTGGGCATCTTCAACATCTAGTGCATTCTTTCAAATCCACGAAAGTTTTCTGATACTTTTCTCTGTACCTCCCCTATTTCTTTTTTTCTCTGAACAAACAGAGTCAGTCTCCTCCACCTTTGACCTTTGGGGAGTGGACAGCCAAGAATGGTGTGGCCTCCCACCGTTCCTGCAAAGGAAGGGGCAGCATTTCCTCCAAACGACAAAGGGCTTGTCCCTGTAGGTTCACATTCCTGAGCCCTCTCCTCAAAGGATCAAGAGGCACAGGGAGACCCTTAGAAACACAAAGTCATTCCCTTACTGTCTCATCCCGGATAATCACTCACGCTGAGCAGAGAGGGAAGCAGTAGCATCATTCATTTCACTCCCCAGCTGCCTCCCCAGGGCCGAGTGTGCATAGGTAAATTTGCGGCATATTTTAGCAAGGCTGCAGCAGATTACTGGGGTGACCATATGATTTATTGCCCAAGCCAGGACACTTTGAAAATGAAAGGGCATTCTAAAAATAACTAACAGGCATTCACAGATCTACAACAGATGTAACCCGAGACTATCCTGGATATGTTCCCCCTATAGAAAATGCTGGGTGTTCAGGGACCCTCGACACTCTTCAACTACACGTCAGTCAGGGACTGCTTTCTATCCAGCCGTATTTATCATTCATTCAATAAAATATCCATGTGCCAGGCCCTGTGGACAGCCCTGTAAGGAAGACAAACCCTACCCTCGTGGAACTTACATTCTAGTCGAAAAGGCAGAAAGTAAACAAATGAATAGAAACTATACTATCAGGTAGTGATAAGCTCTGAAAAGCAGAGCCCAAGGGAAGGGGAGAGATGTGTGGCGTGGGGAGGGAAGGCCTCTCTGAGGGACCTTCTGAGGGAACAGTGTGCAGACCCCGAGGTGGGAGGGGGCTGGGAGGCTTGGGGAACAGGAAGAAAAGGGGGAAACAGATCAGGAAGGGTCGGGAGGTCACAGAAAGCTCGGATTTGATTCTGAGTGAGACGGGAAGCCATTGGAAGGTTTGCGCAGGCCAAGGCTGCAACATTACGTGCGTCTTACAAAAAGAATCACCCTGGCTTCTGGTGGAGAGAACAGTGCAGAGGCGCCAGCATGGGAAAAGGAGCCCAGGCTGTTGTAATCGTATGACTGTGGGGTGCTGGTGGCCTGGGCCATGGGAAGAGGTGGTGCTGGCGCAGAAGTGGCTGGACTCGGGAAGCATGGCAGGGGTGGCATCTCTAGGACTCGGGAGCGGGCGGGAGTGGATGCCGCACAGTAAGCCCAAGACCCTGGGACAGGGATGAGCCCAGCCAGTCCCAGTCCGGCCTTCAGCTCCTTCCGAGGCTTGTTCTCAACCTGGCGTTACTTGGAATTTGGACGCCACACGAGCAGCTCTGGTCCTCCAGGCAGGAGGGGAGGCCCTGGCCACCCTTACCTTTGGCTCTGTGGTCTTCCTCCTTGGGGCACTTGCCCCCTTCCCACCACTTGCGCTTCAGAATTTCCAGACGGTTGTTCTCCTGCAACTGGAGAATGGCCAGATCAAACTCGTCCCGGAAGACGGAGCCTGTGGGTCACAGGAGAGCCCGGAACACAGGACGTGAGCGCCCCCGTCTGCATCTCTCTGCTCCCTCCCTGGCAAACCTCCCTGCCACCCTGCCCACGTAACATAGGAGGGGAGGGACAGGGGTCCCCCCGCAGGAGCACGGCTCTCTACTGGCTCAGACTGAGGACTCTCTGCGCCATGCAGGGCACCAGGCGTTTCTACTTTCCTTCTCTCCACGCTGACCGGCACGCCCAGCCCACGGCCAAGACCCCAGCATGGGTCAAGTGACAGCCTTCCGGGCAGCTGTGCCGCCCACCTCCCCACCCAGGCGCCAACACTTTCTACCTGGGTGAACCCACCTCCCCACCAGCACGCGGGAAGCTGGTTGCAAAGCTCCCGGTCCGCCTGCCCCTGGGAGGCCGAGGAGGGAAATCTTCTGTGACACAAACCTCGCAATCAGTTGCCTATTTTCTACTTTATTGAAATTAGTTTCTCTGCCATTTGTAACTCTCACTACATTACACCCGACAACTGTTTACCCGGAGCAGCCACCGATGAGAAAAGGGCCACCCAGAGCGAGGTGGAAGCTTCCTCTCTTCCGTCTGTGTGGAGAATCGGTCTGGGGCACCCCCTTTCCCGCACAGCTGCCTGCTGGGTGCCCCAGAACCCCTGGCCCCGTCCACTACTCCGTTTACATCGCTCCTCTCTCCCTCCTCAGACAGAAGGCTCTGTTGAGTGCAATTCTTTTTAAATTTTTCATATGGGGTATGGTCAAGGAGCTTTGGTTCTGGAACGTAGGTTTAATCACAAAAACAGGCTTAAGTGAAACCGTGGAAAGCTCGATGCCCCAGCACAGGCTAAGGCCTGAAATTATTAAGAAAAATCATTAAGAAAAAGCTGCCAGGAGGCTGGAAATGAACTAAGCTGCTCAGTTTTCCTGTCCAAGCTCTGTAAAGGCCTGATGTGGACAGAAGCCCCAGGGAAAAGGGCTTTGTTGCAGGATACAGGCAAAAGCTGGAACAAATAGATTCCTGCTCTCAAACTTTCATGCACACAGGAATCCCCCCGGGATCTTGTCGACCTGCAGACTCTAATTCAGTGGGTCTGGGGGTGGGGGCTGAGATTTTGCATTTCTCACAAGTTCCAAGGCAGTGCCCTGCCGCTGGGCCATGGGCTGCACTTTGACAGGTAAGGAACTAGATCAGCTCCCAGATCTCTTAGCACTCTAACAGCCCATGACTCCATAGATAGAACCTTCCCTGCTACAGATGCAACTACCCTTGGGCATTCAAACCCCAGGCCTGCAGCGCTGAATGTGATCTGGGTGAATGCCAACAGCACCTCATATATTATATAGCAGGTGCTTAACACACATTTGAAGTGAATGGCTACTGGACCTAACAGATGGTGTTAGGTGGTGAGACTAATGACTATTCCAGGTTTAGAGACAAGTATCCAGCCAACAAGGCATTTCAAGCAGTTTTCGAGGCATCTTCAACCCAATCTCAATAGCACAGCAAGGGCCCCGTGAAAGGATTATTCTGCTTACTCCATATTTGCCCACTTAGCTCCTAAACTAGCTGACTAATTTTCCATCTCATTCCTTGTTCTGTTTCTCGTCATCTTCCTGGGTCTAACCACACTGCTTATTCCATAGTTACACCCTTACTTTCCACTTAAGAAGGACACACATGCTCATCTTTCCTGGACCTAAATTCTGTCCCATCAGTCGACTATGCAATGCTCTCCTCAGCCTGATCTAAGAACCTGGGCTAACCCATAGCTCACCTTCCCCATCTATCCTGTCCTGTCGAGCTGGTGGACCCGTTTGGCAACACGGTCTGAGAGGTGAAATGCTGGATTTGGAGATAGGCCCCCTAGGCTCAAGCACAGCTTTTCTCTCCACTTATTCTGTGACCTTGGACAAGTAACTTATCAGCTCTGAATCTCAGTTCTCTCCTCTAGAATGGGAAGAACCACATCTCCCCTGCAGGTGGGATAAGACTAAGATAACACATATGGAAACAGCATCACCTCAGACACAGAACCAATGCATTTGCCTCCCCTTTTCCTTGGTTACTGATGAGAATTTCTAGAGTCAGTCTGCTTTATGCCAACTCTACAGGTTTGTGCCATGAAAACTTTTGAAGCACTTGACAGTTCAGTTAAATTGATTAAATTGCTAGAGTATTAATTGATTAAATTGCTAGAGTATTAATTGATTAGATTGCTAGAGTATTTCCAGGTGCACCTTAGGTTCATTTTGTGCTTCCCTTCACCATCTTGAAACACACCGTCAACCAGTAAATGTCTCAAAGGGGCCCATAATCTGTATTATTAATGAAATCAATGAAATATGATGCTAAGTGGAGGGTATGCAGGTGCCCTGAGTGAGGCTTCCGGTTTACAGAACTACTAGGGTCAGAAATGGTAGAGTTCAAGCGTGAACCATATTATTGCCTATATTCATGGGTTTGGTTTCTGATCAGTCTTGAAGAAGTCATCTGCTTTTATCAAATAACAGAGGGAACATTGGAAAATGTGGGGAGGGCACCAGTGTTCCCCCTAACAGGCTAAGTGTGATGAAACACTGTGGTGAGGCCAGATTATTCAGTTTAACCTTTGTAACAACCCTCTGAGGTACATATTAGAAACCTGAATTTAAAAATGCGATCATTGAGACTCTGAGAGGTTAACTAACCTATCCAAGGCCCCACAGCCAGGAAGCAGGGTGCATTCCCAGATCTGCCTGACTCCATCCCATGCCCTTCACATGACACAGGTATAAGGGAGGCCTATAATTTATAGAGCTCTGAGTGAGGTACCGATCAAGAGAAGGGGTGTGACACTACTATATATACAATAGACAACCAACAAGGACCTACTGTCTAGCACAGGGGACTATACTCAATATTTTGTAATAACCTGTAAGGGAAAAGAATCTGAAAAAGAATAGATATATACCTGAAACACTTTCCTGAAACTAACTTACACCTGAAACTAACACAACTTTGTAAATCAACTACACTTTGAAAAATCAAAAGGGAGAGAAGTGGTGTGTAACATACCAACAAAGGTGCATATCCTGTGTACCAACTTCCCCACATGAGATGATTTCCTCCATTCCTGCTTCTTCCCCGGCTGCTTGGTTTCAGGACAACCTTGCGTGAGGACAGACTTGGAAAAGGACAGCCCTATACAATGTGGCTCTCCATGGTGTGTGTGGGAAGGGTACATGTCTGAAACACTGGGGGACATTTCCAGACCTCCACCACAGTCACAGAGTCACACACGTGCTCCCCCTCACCTTCTGATAGAGGAACCATCAGCAGGGGAAGGCCTAAAGCAGGGACATTCATTACAAGGCACAGCTGGGATACCCTTCTGGAAGCCAAGCATCTCTACCTTCCTATAACAAACCGACGGCGCGGTCAGCAAGGGGAATGCCAGCGCTTTCCTGCCCACTCTCAGCTACCTGCTCTGACCCAGAGCAGATGGACCAGTGAGATCCACAGATGATGTGAAAGCCACCTCCTCCGATCACATCAGTCCCCTTTCACAGTAAACCTGTCAGCAGGGACACTAATAGCAAAATTAATTCACTTGAGTCCTACCATCTCTTCCATCTCCTTTCCACTGCTAGTAGAGATGTCGGACATCAGAGAAACGGCCAAAGGGCAGGACTCGATGCTTTCACTGCCCAGGGCCTGGGTTCAATCCCTTGTTGGGGAACTCAGATCTCACAAGCCAGCTGTGTGGTGTGCAATACACCAAGGGCATCCATGTGCCCTTTAATAATTAATCTATTAATAACTAATCAATTAGCCCTTCCATAATTAAGGACTGGGTACTAATCCCTGATGACTTGGAAGGACGTGGATTGGCTTTTTTTAAAAACCTTAAGAATGCCCATCTCAAGTCACTGTGAACCTGGTTCTAGAAACAGGGGCTGTTGACTTCAAGGCTGCATTCGATGGTTTGAGCTACCCTGAGCCTGCCTGGGTGGAGCTACCCGAAGAGGCTGTTCCTCTCCTGCATACCGACTGGCATGCCAATCCCATAGCCCTTGGTGTCCAGCAGGCCCCCAATCTGAGTGAGGTTGCAGTTGCGCTGCCGATAGTACTCATTCATGGTGGATTCCAGAAGGAAGGCGTAGTTGGAATTCAACACCCTGGCGATCCCCTCCTCCGTGCTCTTCACGAACACACTCGGCTGCTTGGAGTACATGTAATTCCACATGCGCTGGTAGGTCTGATAGCGGGAATTCTGGGAAAAGAACGCAAGGAAGCAGGTTGAGGAAAGAGAAAGGAGATGGCGGCCTGGAAAGGGAGGGCATCCAAGTGGCCCCTAAAATTCTGGCCCTTCTGCTCCCCAGTCCCTTCCTTATACTCAAGAACCTGTTCCCTTTCATCTCACAACGTCACTGCTGAATGGCAGGAGGAGAGCGTTGTGCCTTTGATACCTTTTACAAAGACAAAGAAGGAACAGGGTCTGAAGGTGTGTAAACTCTGCCTACTGCTTCGATCATTGGTTCTGCTTCATCCACCCATCTTCCATTGCCAACCTCCATGTTCTGACCAAAGTGAGAATGGAAATTCTGGCTGCGTCCTCTACTGTCCTTCAGCACAGAGGCAGCAAACTCAGGTTCATTCTGGACTTTTAAGAGACGTCATCTGAAGGAGCAGTGCCGGCTCTTCTCTATCAACCCTAAACTAATCCGTCAATCACATATCCAATGTTGGCTTCTAGTTTACAAATAATAACAAGACTGAGAGAATTCTGGGGGTCTAGCCAAACCCTGTGTCTGCATGATGTCTTCACTGGTCCCTGTGCCAGTACCCCTGAGACTTGCATGGGAAACAGAAAACTGAAGGCCTTGGACTCATTTAGTGTGATAATGAACTTCTTGGGTCACAGGTTGGATAGACACTCACTGACTCCAGGGCAATCTGCTTCCCTAGAGAGGCTGAAGCAAATGCAAACTACTCCTATGTCTGGCCCGGCTCTGCCTGCCTTGGTAGCCTGCCAGCTGACACACCATGGTGGCAGGGCCGGCTCCTGAGCCTTGCAAGGGAACCTCGGAGAAGCCAAAAGGGTCCTGATCTGAGATCTATCTAGTCTGGGATCAATGAAACCAGCTGGGCTTAATCTAAATTTCCTTACATGTTAGTCATTTGTGTATTACTCCAATCTTGCTTTGTCTAAGCACTACTTATAAAATGTAGCCTACTTAAAAAATGTAAAAGCCTACGTGAGCCTCATCTTGTGCAGAAATAGAAATAAAAGTACAGGTTAGAGTCACTGCATATTTTTTTCTAATACTCATTACAATAAATATGAAACCACTGCAATTAAAAAATAGTTCTACCACTAAAATCGTCTCAAGGAGCGCTAACCGTTCATGTATAACACTTTGGGACAAGGCTGATATTAACCCAAGTGCTGTGGGGACCTGGTTCCATGGGTATTTGGGGGAGCAGGGGAAAAATGAGCCCCAGGAGAACCTCCAAACGAGGTGTTCAAAAGGGGTGATGGGATGAGGCAAGATGTTTTTATCTCCAGTGGACAGACATCTCCACTTTATCCTGCCCGATTCCTGACGCTGGTGAGCAACCATGTGGGTTTACTTGGAAGAAGGTCATGCTGGAGCCTCCGTGAATCGTGCCATACTCGATGGCGGTCTGGTCCGCCAGGTCGTCCACCGACTCAATGGGCACATCCATGCGCTGCACGGTCAGGAAGGCTGCCAGGTTGGCTGTGTAGGATGAGATGATGATCAGCGTGAACGCCCACCTAGGTAGGAAAAGACCGAGACGTCATCATTGCCGGGGCAGCCCAGGAGTCTTAAACCCCATCCCCAGTCCTGCTGCGACACGGGAGAGACCAGGTGGCCCTCTTCTGAGGGGCCTAGTGGGGGAAGAGAGAGGAGGCAGGGCATCTGATGTCAACAGAAACGAACGGCTTGGGAGGGTGGCCTAGAAGAAGACAGTGGTTTTCTTTCTCTTATTTCCTAAAGGAGGTGATTACTGGGTTTCTACTCAGAAGAAGTGTGTCTATGAACATGAGACAGCTTGAGAGATGGTGAGTAACGAGCTAGTGAATGAGCTAAGGGTGCCAGCCCTGGAGGCTCTGTTCAGAGCTAGACCTGGGACGCCTCCCGCAGCCCCGTCATGATGCAGCCGACATTCAGAGCAGCATCGCCGTGTACTGAGCACCTACTGTGAGCCACACCCACTATCTCCTGTACTCCCTACAACTCAGGGAGGTGAAAACCTTATCCTGATTTTACAGAAGAGAAAACCGAGGCTCAGAGAAGCAAAGTCACGTGGCCAAGTGCCTGAGAAATTTGTATTCTAGAACCAGTTCTACAAATTGTAACAGCAGAAACTCTTCAAGATGAACTGGTGAAAAGCACCTTCGGACTGCTGAGAAGTTGGAATTAGAAAATGCTTTTAGGGCTTCCCTGGTGGCGCAGTGGTTGGGAGTCTGCCTGCCGATGCAGGGGACACGGGTTCGTGCCCTGCTCCGGGAGGATCCCACATGCCGCGGAGCGGCTGGGCCCGTGAGCCATGGCCACTGGGCCTGCGCGTCCGGAGCCTGTGCTCCGCGGCGGGAGGGGCCACAACAGTGAGAGGCCCACGTACCGGAAAAAAAAAATGCTTTTACAATGGTCGTGCTATTTCAGAATGGAAGGTTGTTTTATTGGGCAGATCGGACTTATTTAAAATTAGAATAGTTTTGCAACTCAGGCAGCATACATGCTAAAGTCATTAAAACCAATTTGCTCACTTAAGTAGGTTAAACAAGACTTCTACCATCTGGTCAGCAGTGTGGATCTGCTTCCTGATCCATTTGTTTATAGGGGTTCAAAGATATATGTAAGCACAACTGAGGCTGGATAATCGCCAAATTCTGAACCAGTGGAGTCTGAATTAATGAGGCTTCACTCAGTATGAAGACATTGCCAACCAAGGCATAGTGTTTGCCAGGGGCTGCAGCAGCCGGCAGCTTCCAGGTGGATTTCCAAGAGCAGGAAGTCCCATTGTCCCCTTTGCCACGTGTCCAAGAATTCCTTCAGGCTGCCTCCCAGGAGTGAAGGAACAGGGGCATCCCTCAACTTGATGGGCGCATCCACGCACGCCAGATCACCAGTAAGGGATCTGGTTTTAGTTCTGGCTTTGTCCAGTTCCACCTGTGAGACCTTGGGGAAAAGCCACACACTTCCTCTGAGCTCGTTTGCTTGTCTAATAAATGGGGGATAATAATGTCTGGTCCACCTGTCTTTGGAGTGTTGTGAGATCAGGTGAGATAATATGTCATTAGTGACTAATAATCTGTAAAGGATGAGATGAGTGTGAGATACAGAGACATGTAGAGATGCAATGAAAATCATTTGTCCACCTTTCCTACTTGTGACCTGTAAGGGCCAGGAGTCCCTCCATCTGCAAAACCTGTTCTCCTTGCTCCTGCCTGGGCTCTTACAGTCTCTTGGAAGTTGTTTCTCATGAGCTTCCCCCAGAGGAGGCTGGGGTGGTGGTGGTGAGTGGTCCCCAGGTGGAGGTGTGCATTCGGAAGCTGCTCTGCCACACTGTCGTGGGTTAATGAGCCCTGGGTGTGGACATGACCTCAGAGCTGGCTGGGGAGCTTCCCCCAGCCCCATGGCTACACTCTGGCATCCGTTCTGCCCTGGGCAGCCATGTGGCTGCTTTTGCCACTGGTCACAAAGGACGGGTCAGAGAGAGTAAGTAGCTCATTGCAAGCCCGTCACCTTTGCTGACAAAGCAAATCATGCCCACTCTCCCTCCAGAGGGGCCAGTGGAGACTTGCTCCTGGGTGAAAGGGGCATTATCACTGTGAAGCTGGCATTCTCGGCAACGGGGCATTTTCCGTTGCTTGCTCTGGGTGAGGGTGCCACGGTAGGCCACGATGGCCCTGTTTTCTGACCTCCCACTCCCCAGGGAGCCAACCTAACTGAGGCCCTGATTTTATAACCAAGAATTCCAAGAGGCAGAGGGGTGCACCAACACCCCTGGGTCGGGCTGGGAAGGGCCGAGCCTCCCTTCCACAGACGCTCTGGCGCAGCGTAACCGAGCCACCTGGGGCCAGCTCTTTAAAGCACTGCTGAGCCAGTGGGCTGAGCCGACAGCCTGTAGGACAGGTGGTTCCCCTCAGCACCGGGGCAGACTTTCGCTGGAGGAGGGAATTCCTGGGGGGGTGGGAGCTGACAGGTGAAGGCAGCAGGCAATGGAGCCCTGCGTGCAGCACATGGGAACAAGCACCTCTGGAAGGGAAAGCCCAAGCAGAAAGGGATCAGAATCTGCCGCTGACTTCTCATCTATGGGTTTCTGCCCAGATTTCCTGGATTTTGAGGGAGCTCTGTGGCTGTGCCTGACAAGACCATCCTTTCTGCCAGGGAACGTGAGACCCAGCTCTCCACAGTGATCCGCTCAGTGACTCCTGGGCACAACCTGATAATGGGTGAACACCTTGCCCCAAGGGTTTAAATCCTACTGTATCAGTCCCAGCTGTGCTTCCACCTGCCCATCAGCCCCAGTCCAGTGGCTCCTAGGTAACTGTCCAGATACCACACTGTCCCCAGCACCCATGCCCCTTTCCTTTTCCTCTGGCTTACACGGGCTGAGAAGGAGAGGAGCGAATGAAGGTTGTAAGTCCTATAAGCTGTGACACCAAACCTGACAGTGGGTTTTTAAGTGAGGATGGGAAACTTGCCTTTCAACACTACATCGGTATTTCATTTCCCCCCATAGTGGCCTAATAGCAATGATTTATGTAGCACTTCCAAATTTTCAGAGAACTTTCCCACACATCAAATCATTCCACCATGTTCCTTTTGCCCTGCCAAGAGGAGAAGGGAGCTCCAGAAAGAGGCTGGCTGACTGTCCGTGTAGACCACGATGGCAACTTGCTCCCTGAGGTCCTGTCCAACTCCGAGCTACTAACAGCTTGCGTTTTCCCACACCTGCTAAGGTGGATGGGTCTGGCGGGCCCCCAGAGCCAGGTGCAGAGGGGCAAAGCTCCAGAAAGCTGCTGGAGGGGGCGTGGGCTTGGATTTCTCCTGCAGGGACTTCCTGCTACATGCTTACATTTGCATAAATCTGCATATGTGTTCACAGGCCCTGCCTCTCAACCTCTGGTCGTTTTCAGGTCAGGAAGTTATAACTGCTTTGCTGTGGGCCGTCAAGGCATTTTCTCACTCGGTCTCCTTTCCTGCCTTAGCTCCCCTCTGCATCTAGACCTCCAAGGCAGAGAACAGAGAAGGAGAAAAGATGGCACAAAGCGCACCCAGCCACTGCCCCCAAACCCTCTGTGCTGGCAGAGGCTGTCCTAGGGCAGAGCTGAGGTTCCTGCCTACCGGAAGCTGGATCAGGGCTCATCGGAGGACCCAGGATCTTACCAGACGCCACTGACGCAGCGGGTGGATAAGGCGCGAGGCGCGATGGTGGAGCCCTGCTGCATGAAGCCCCCGACCGGGAACCAGAGGCTGTTGCCGAGGGAGTACTGATTCACCAGGAGGTTGCACCGGCCCTGGGCACACGGGTGGGGTGTGTACCACTCGTAGGGCGTCAACCTGTGAAAGAAAGGGACACATACCAGTGCTGCGGAGGATGGGCGTGAAGGAAGGGGTGCTGAGGGTGTGAGGGCGCTCCCCTGCCTGGCCTCGCCCCGAGACCTTGGTAGCTGGCCTGTGGCCTTGGCTAAGCCCCTCCCCTCTAAGGGACTTGGGTGTTCCCCCTGAAAAATGAGAAAGTTGGACTATGTTGGCAGTTTGGGAACTGTTTTTCTTTAATCAAAGAAACATCTTAGTTTTTTCAAAATAAATCAAGTCACAGAATAGACGGCTGGGAATTGCTTGTTCTGCCTCCTTCAGTTCCCCAAAGTGACCAGAGAGAGACCCTACAGCCCCACGGAGCCATGGCTTGAAAGCCGTCGGCCTAGAGTAGTAATTCTCAAACTTTAACTGACATCAGAATCACCAAGAGGGCTTGGGAGAGCACAGATGGCGGCAAAAGCGTCTGATTCGGCGCATTGGGTTGAGGCCTAGAACCTGCAAGTGCCTAGCTGATGTGGATGCCACTGGTCCAGGGACCACACTTTGTGAACCACTGGCCCAGATGGTCCCTCAGGCTCAGGCCCTGGTTCTCAACCCTGTCTGTGTTTCAGACTCACCTGGGAGCTTTTTTTTTTTTTTTTTTTGCGGTACGCGGGCCTCTCACTGTTGTGGCCTCTCCCGTTGTGGAGCACAGGCTCTGGACGCACAGTCACAGAGGCGATGGCTCACAGGCGCAGCCGCTCTGCGGCATGTGGGGTCTTCCCGGACCGGGGCACGAACCCGTGTCCCCTGCATCGGCAGGCGGACTCAACCACTGCGCCACCAGGGAAGCTCTGGGAACTTCTGAAATAATGCCAATACCTGGATTCCACACCCAGAGGTTCTGATTTAATTTGTCCAGGTAAGGCCTGGATATCAGCATTTTTAGGGCTCCCCAGCTGAGCATGATGGGCACACGGGGTTGAGAAGGGTGGCGCTCCCCCCGCTGTCGCTCGCAGCCTCACGCTGGCCTCTCTCTCCCAGCGGTACCTCTAATGCCCTTTCTTCCTGCCCACCAGACACATGCTCTCCCTCTTCCGCCCCAGCCTGTCTCCCACACAAAGCCTTCCAGCTCTGATGTGAGAGACGCGTCTGGGCGTGTGCTGAGCAGAGCAGGGCAGGTCTGCCTCTTCACAGGGTGTTACCATCATCCCCGGCCTTCCCTGCAGCCTAGTGCGCACGTGCCATGCTGCAGGGCTGGCCCACATTCCCATCGCTGCCGCCTGTTCCCGAATACAAGGCCAATGTGCCATCGCTGGCCCCTGCCCCAAGATGTGCCCCTTCTCTTCGTGGCCTGCGGGGCTGGCTTGTGCCCGTGGTGCCTCACCTCGGTGGTTCCCAAGCCTACGGGCCATTGGAAGTGAGCTCCAAAAATACAGATTTCCAGGCCCCATCCCTAGAGATTTGGAGACGATCAGACATAGAAATTCAAGTTTTTTAAAGCTCCTTGTGTGACTGTGGTTATCAGCTGGCTTGGGAACTGCTGCCTTAGAGCAGTGGTTTTCAAATATCTTTTCACCTCTAAAATCTTACCCGGAAGTACAATATATAAGAGAAAAGTGGAGCTGGTCTGAATGAAGACGGGCTGAGGTCCCAGAGCTCTGGCTGTCCAGCCTCTTCACATCGCCCCTCCACGTCTCTGTAAACTTCCAGGAGCCTCCACGCTCGGGGAACCCTGTCTGAAAGCCACTACCTTGGGCCAGATTACCCTACGCTCAGATATTACGTATATAGGGTATTATAGATATATGTATATATAGGATGTATGATCAGACCTTTTGTACAGTTTCTTCTTGGTTAATCTTTTTGTTAATTCTGGATCCTAGGGGGCAGTGTGTGCATGTGTGTGTGTGTTTGTGTGTGTGTGTGTTTGTGTGTATGTGTAGGGCAGAGAAGAGGGGCTGTTTAAGCCCCCAGGGCTGATTGAAAAGCTTCAGGCTGTGGCAGGCGTGGTGAAGCAGCCGTGTGTGTGTGTGTGTGTGTGTGTGTGTGTGTGTGTGTGTGTGTGTCTGGTAACCAAGCCCTAAGACCATTTGCAGGCCTCCGAGGTCACCTGAGAGCCATGGCTTACTACACACAGGGGCTCAATCAAAGGGAGCAAGAGCGAACTGCAGGGCAGCGGAGACAGGACTCAGGCAGACAGTTTCGTTTGAGCAGCCGCAGGCAGTGCGGCCAAGTGCAGAGGGGAAGCCTCGCCAGTCGACACGGACGACAGATACTTGACAGTGGCAATGCCTACAGGCCCGGGGCGGGGGGTGGTGGCGCCCGAGTGCCAAAGCATCAGCAGCCTTTGAAGACGACCAGGTTGTAAGCAAGGCCTTTCCCTGTTTGGTTGGATCTCATGGGCCAGGGAGGACTTCCTGAACTTGGCTTTGATCTCCACTGGAAGAGGCTCAGACTGAGTGATTCAATGCCTCTCGGGCAGGCTGGGAACTGCCCTGGAGTTTGGAACCCCGCAGTTCCTTGGGGCTCCATCTTCTAACCGGAGGGAGCACAGTCTCCCCTCAAGCACTGAATAGACATGCTCTTGGGGAAGACCCCACCCCACAGAGGTGGAATGTTCACTACAGAATCATCGGGCCCTGCTTCTGTGGCCCCAAGGCAAAGGAGACCGCTGGACCAGAGCCACTGTCAGCCCTTGAGAAGCTCCTCCGGGGTGGTGAGCTGAGCACTGGGTGGGAATCGGGGATCTGAGGGAATGACCCTGAGCCACAAGAGCTTGTGCTGCTTCTGGGGAGTCAGCTGGCTCTCCTGAAGCCCAGGCTGGTCCAACCGAGCCTCAGAGAGAAACAACCCTCTCTGTGCCTCTTGCTGGGATGCTCCTCGGCTTCTTCCGTAGGCCCAGGGACAGTCTCTGGTTTCCGGGGGCGGGGGCGGGGGCGCTGGTTCTCTCCCCAACCCCTGATCTGGACCACGTGTCTCAACTCAGCTCTGCTTGCCAATGCTTCTCTCTGTCCTGCCCCCCTGCTGCCAGCCGCCCTCCACAGTCCCCATTCAACAAGGCAGCTGTGCTTTCACAGACAGACTCGGGCTGGGGAAGGGCCAGGCCCTCTGCAGAGGAGGCCTCCAGTCCCCCACTCCAGATTTGCAGGCTCTGCTTCTTGTCATTCAGCACTTTGTAGCAGATCCTGGCAAGGACGGATGCCAGGGCTGCCAAAGGCTCGGAACTTAATCGGAGTGATCTTCCTGCCACCTTCCTCCCCTCCTCTCTCTCCCTAAGCTCCTACACAAGCAGGCGGGCTGGAGACTGGGGAACGAGAGGGCTAAGAGGCAGGGGCGCAGAAGCAAATGCGGACAAGCTCGCCTGTCTTCTCTGCGCATAGTAGGGGATGTGGGCAAAGACGGATGGATGGGCAGTGCCAGGTCAACAGCTGGGCAGAGTGGTTCAGGTCCTGAGTCCCTCTCCCGTCCCTCTGGTTTGGCACCAAGGGCTTCTCAACCCACCGTTCTGTGGCTCCCCACCCCCTCCCATGCAGTTCCCAGAGGTGGACACGAGGTGGCGGTGTGAGGACAGGGAAGGGGAGAGGAGAGTACCGAGCCACTAGGAAGAGGACACAGCTGACGGCCAGATAGGCTAGAAGCATGAAGAGCCAGACGCCAGGAGAAAAAGGGTCCAGGAAGGAGAAATAGCCGGGTCTGCGGCCCTGGAAATGGAAATAAAAACAAGATTCACCGTCTACATTCAGTCAGCATGACCCTTGGGAAGGGCAGGGCAGGGCAGAGGGGATGGTGACCTGGGTCTGGCCCCAGATTGCATTGCCTCGGGTTATGGGTGATTGGTTTAAATGACACAGGGCTGAAGGTGTAGAGGGGGCTGCTCTGAAACACTTACCCAGCCCTGATCTCAGAAGATGAAACAAAAGAACAGCCGGGGGCCTCGTTACTTCCTAGGATGAAGGAGGCTCTGTGCTGGGCAAGCAGAACAGCCCTCAGTGCCCCTTATGTGCTGTCCCCACATCCTCCAGGGGCAGTGTGTTTGGGCTCTGAAGCACTTTTGAACTGTTGATGTCTGCAGTGGTGGATGGAACGCTAGCCCCCCACTCAGACACTCACCTCTTTCTCGTGAGGATGCTAATATGACAGGCATCCTTGGTTTATCTGTTTGCAGTGTGATCTCACGCACAGTGAGACCTTCTCAAACCGGTGCTGTGAGGCCCAGATTCTTATTTTCATTGTATTAGGGAAGAAATCAAAGCCCAGGGCACTCGAGAGATGTGTCCAAGGTTATAGGGCTAATCAGTGGAAGAGCTGGGACTCAAATGCACGCTTCCTGACACAAAGCCCAGGGCTTGTACCATGATGCTGTGGGGAAAATGTTTGTCTCCAGCACAGGGACATGGTTGACTAGAGTCATGGGAGCCAAAGGATGGAGCCAGGAACAGAGAGCTGAGGACCAAGCTCCAGGGCATTTTCTGTAGGAAAGTGAGACAGAATGAGAAGGAGTTCCAGAACCTGGTCCCAGTCTTCAGCTGTGTGGTCTCTGGCAAGTGCACACCCCCCCTTCAGCCTCCGTTGGAGCTGGACTAGATCAAAGGTGACACCCTGGTGACCTGCAGCCCACAGACAACTTGTTTGTTTACCTGCAGTGCTTACCCATTTTGATTAATTGCCAACATTAAATGATTGGGAGATTTCACATAAAAATCCAGATTTCTGGCTTAAAAAAATGGGCGATCTGGCAACACTGGGCCTAATTCTCAACCAGCTGGAGCTGAGTGGCGGCTGCCCAGTCAAGACAGGGCCCCTCTCTGCAGCTCCCCACGGCTGCCTTGGTCTTGCATCAGGCTTACTTCTTCCATTTACTCTGAAACCGCTGGACTAGATGCTCCCTAAAGACCACTCTAAATTGAAAATGATATGATTTTATGATTCCAGGAATCTAGGAAGTCCATTGATAGGGCAGAAAATCAGTATTAAGCTCAGGGGTTCTACAAACGTGTAAACTTTCGAGCTCAAGTATATATGAGTCACGGCACAGCCTACTGTCACTAACAAGGTATATGTCACTTTTACACTGGGGTCCCCAGAAACACAAAGGGCAGCTGCCTATGCCAGTACTGATCTCAACCAGCTTTCTGGGCTTTCGTTATCCAAGGACAGCCAGACCATGGAGCCCATGCTGAGAAACTCTAGGTAACAATAGCTGTCCCAGTGCAGCATCTAAGGAGCGGGGGAGACAACGCTGCATGGTCCCCTTGTATCCGAACGGCTCCAGTCGTGGGTGATTTTCGACTTCTCTTCTGGTGGGCTTTCCATCCCTTCCCAGAAAGCCAGTAGGCAAATTCCCAAAGCACTTGGGAGTACAGTTTTTACACTCCCATTTGGGGACACAGTCCGGAGGGTACAGAGTGAAGAAGTCAAAGCTTATCCTCTGCCAGTGGGGCACCTGTTCTTGGGCCCTTCATCAGTGTGACAGTGACCCCTTGGGTGGTCTGTCTGAAACTGGTTTTCTCTCCCAATAAGGCTGAGACCAGGGAACTGCCCTTTGATACCAATTGCAAGTACTCTGCCTCATGTGCATTCATGCTTGAGCTGCACAGAACACTCAGGCGATTGACTGGGAAAATAAAACAACTTGAGGGACAAAGCCCAGTGAGCAAGGGAACAGGAGAGAAATGGGGAATGGGCCCTTTAAGTATGTCTGGTCCTATCACTATGTAAATTCTCTAACAGGAAGAAGGACTCAAGAGCAGCAGAATGAGAGTCCCGAGTTAGTCATTCTTGTGTCCATCACGGGCTAACCATGTCTTTGTCTTCATCCTAAGAGCCAGTGGCAGACAAAGGAAGACACAGAGTGAGTCCAGAAGGGGGAAGAAGGTCCTCATGATGCATATACACCTTCTGCAGCAGAAATCACTAGCATGGGCCACTCCTGGGGTCCTTCTATCCCCCAGAGCTTCTCTGGGCAAACGGACATGAATTCTACGCCTGTCGCTCATGACTATTTCACTCTGTGTCTCCCAGTTGAGAGATATCCAAGAGAAAAAAATCTTTCATTGTAGCTTTCTGAATCTGAAACCCCATTAGATGCTCAATGTCAGAAATCTATACCTGATTATATCACAACAAGTGAAATTGAGGAAAATGACAGCACTATTTAAAGCTGCCATATTTGGTTATGGGTGATAAGAAATGATGCACAGCCATGGGAAAAATTCCTGGAGACTCAAGTTATAAAACATAGAACATCACACAAACAAGGATCAAGACATAAACAGAGCTCCATTGGAAACATATCAGTCACGTTGGCAAGGCAACATCTGATTCCACTTGTGATTGACTGACGCCAACCAGAAGAGCAAGGAATGGGCAGTCATTTGAGATTTGGGTCTGAGCTCGCACAGCCTAGGCTTGGGCTGAGCCCAAGCTGTTTTTCTGATGCCAAAGAGAAGTATGTTACTTGTAAGGCTCTGACCGCCTACCTTTTTTTTTTTTTCCTATGCAGATGCTTTTGATTGCTTCCTTCCCCAAAGACATCTGAGTACTGGTGCTTGGGGCAAATCAGGTGTCACACGCCACAGGCATTTCTTCCTAGTAATAGATTTTCCTTAACCCAAAGGATATATGACGGTGATGCTCTTCTTCTGAAGAACTCAAAATGCTTCACTACGTTCTCTTGATTTCAGTACCCAGTTCTCCATATTGACAGATGGAAGAACTGCGACCCACGGAGATTAAGCGCCTTGCTCAAATCACTGGTGATGGCTTCAATTTCTCTGGTGCTCATTCGCCAACTGTGCCATAGGGATGCCATGCTCTCCTTCTTTCAAATGGCAGCTGTACCACGTCTCCCTCTCCTTTTTATCTTTGAATTTGCTCCAATAAACTCCTTCATTAATGCCATGCCTTCTTCCCAATACCAATAGAATCCCAACCTACTCAATCTCACCCCCTTAAAGTACTCTAAACATCATTTATTTATACCCATCATCATTTATGATGACTCTGTTGCATTTATAGGCATTTGTATTGATTTATACGTGTCTCTGTTGACTACAGGTTGGGCTGGTTCCTTCTGGCGAATACAACCACTTTGAAGGTAGATAACTGGTTATATATAGTCTATGCCCCAAATGTCTATGACAGATCAAGTCCTGCAGATGGGGTGGAAAATGAGACGGCACCAAAATGAAAACTGGTTCCTTGACTTGTGTACTGTCCACCTCAGAGACAATGATGCTTCAGACTGACCACACCAGAGCCAGCATCACTGATGCCATCTGATGGTGAAAGAGACTGGGCTGGTCACCCAATGATCACAACCCCTGCATGGTGAGGCCCTTTGAATGTTAGCAGTGGAGCTGTCCATGGAGCTATGAAGTGGTACTAACCTTCCCTTGCCTGTTGAAAATTCCTCTTATCCATAAAGAAAATCCGTGAACTCACTGATACTTCCTTCTCTATGTACTAGAAGAAATGACATTATAGTAAGGAAGTAAGTGCTTTCCCAGAGTCTGAAGCCAAATGCATAAGGACACCGGAGCCAGGTAATGCAGGGCAGGTAGTGAATTAAAACGCAGACTCTGGAGTCAGCCTGTCCAGGATTGAATCCTGGCTGTGCCACGTACCATTATGTGTCCCTGTGCAAGTTACTTCACCTCTCTGGGTCTCCATTTCCTCTTTTGTAACATGGGGGTAGTAATAAAACCTACCTCATGGGTTGTTTTAACACACCGTAAGTGCTGTAGAAGTGTTTGCTCCCCCTCTGTCTAATGGTAGCCACGAGTGAAGGGGGTGCAGGGAGATGGTATATGACAAAAGAGGGAACTTCCTTTTATATTGATTCTCCCTCAGTGGACAAGAAATACTATCTTCTGTCCTATAGGAGCACGTGCTAAAGATGCTTGGAGGGAGAATGCCGTCTGGCCACAGTCGCTTTCCATAGCTCCTAGAGTTTCCATGGGTAATAATACATAAATCATGAGGGTTCCCCCAGGGCTCTCCAGGGAAGTGATTAGGGTAATACCAGGCTCTCTTCTGGAAGGCTGGCCCTTAGAAGCTGGTGATTGCAATCTTTGGAACTCAGTTCCACCTCAGCCTTCCCCAAAAAGTCAAGACAGAGTGGCTCAGATGTGCAGCAGGTTCTCCTGTGTCTATGTAAGGGCTGTGTACCCTCATCCCCATTTCCTACACACAAACCAGTGATAGCAACTCTCTTCCTTCCCTGAATCCGCTCCTTCTCCAGCACAGCCGATGACAAAGGCGCATCCTGTCCCCCATGTGGTTTTGCCAGGCTTTAGAACTAAATGGCCATTCATAGAGAGGTTTCTTTCCACTCCTACTTGTCATCAATGGCCAATAAGATACTCTTTAGGGCTAAGGGAAGCGCCAGGAGCCCATGGATAACCCCCCTCAGTGTGTCTGCAGTGGACTGTCTCGATGATACTTTGGTTTAGCACGCACTTCTCACATCCGGCTCCAAGAGTAAAAAAGAAGTAAGCAATTAATTCCTCTTCACTTAAAACACCCAGATGGGTTTGTTGCCTATATAACCCAGATGCTGGCATATCTATTTTCACTTTGCTGATTGGAAATCTGGCAGGAGAAGACCTAAGTTCTAAACCTGGCCCTGACCTTGCCTTGCTGAGTGATCCTAGGTGAGCCACTCAGCTTCGCTGGTGCTGTTTTCTTCTTCCAGAAAGTGGGACACCACAATCAACGTGAAGGGGGCGATGTGAGAACTACTAAAGTAATGTTGATAAAGTCCTTGAACTTCTTGAGAGAGGAGAACTCAATAAATAACCAATATTAACATGATTATACATTCAGGGAACCATATTTCCATTATATGGGCTATCATGTTACTTAGCTTTAAGGAACAGAACTTTATTCATTTTCTGTTTTCTTATAACAGAGTATTAAGCAGTATTAGAAATGATTCACTGGTTTACTTAGCTTTGTTCTCCATTTTCCTAGACAGTCTTTCTGAGATGAAACAGACCTTCTTGAAAAACAACTGATACATCCAGCAAAAATGCCAGACATTCATTTAATGTTGACATTTATTTCTTGCTCACTTTTTAATCACTGTCTGCTTTGTTTTTTTCTTTTCTGTTTTTTTTTTTTTTTTTTTTTTTTTTACTTTTGTTTAGAGATAAGACTCTAGCCAAGAGTTAAGAAGAGAAAAAGAACAGAGTGTGAAACTTTCACATTTGCTATTCAAAGGTGGAGCAGGACGTTGGACAGGAAAATAGTAAACTCACATTTTCAAGGGAGGCTTAGATGTTCTGGCTGGCTTAGGACACTATATGGGATCATAGATAGTATCCTCTGATTAGAAGGGATCTTGAAAGATCACCTAACACATGACCTTGACACAGAGAAATATACCTACTGTACCATAAAGATAGATAATTGGAAATGTATGGACTTGGAGATCGAAAACCTGGGTTCCATGCCACCCCACCATTGCACTCTCTTTCCTCTTTCCACTGCACCACTAGCCACGACTGGCCTCAGAATCCTTCTGTGCAAAATGGGAATCCTACTGCCTGCCTCGGGGGATGGCTGTACTAAACCAGAGACTGTATGTGAAAGTGCTTCATGAATAAAGAGGTGTTAGTCAACATACAAAAATACTGGACATACACCCAACCTCCTTGAATATATTGACACTGAATTGTTTAAACTTGATTATCCATTTGGGGCTATATGCGCCAATGTCAAATCCCAGGTTGGTTTCTGGCACGCTCTGATGAGGCTTTGCTTCAGCAGTCAGTGTGTGCTTGAGGCATACAAACTTACTTTAATATTAATCTGAGCAAAACATCATTAGGGAAATTGCTGCTGCAGAAAAAAAGACAGAGAGAAAACTACATGATACACTCTAACATCAAACGTGAATGGTTTTGTTTTTCTATGATCTTTCCTCTTCCATTCACAGATATTTGGGAGCTTACAGTATGCATCAATTCTATAGAACTCTGGACTGCAAAATGCATCAATTCGATAAAACCCTGAACTGCAAAATGCCCTTGGGGTTACACTGCTATGCTAAATACTGAACTTCTCAATAAGAAGAAATGTGCTAATATGCCAAGGAAATCAAGAGAGTCTTGAACTTCAGATGTCCAGTCGTTTGACTCCTATCTTTGCAGTACCAGGGGACACCCCAGATTCTAAAGGCTGAATCCTCCATGTATGGCCTGGAAGCTCATCTGGCCCCAGCCGGGGGTTCCCATGCCTTCTCAGGTCGGTGCTATGCTGTCTGTGGTATGTGGAGGCATCAGGGAGGGAGGGAGCAATGGGTTCAGGTGGCCGCCACGACCAGGCCTGAGCACAGGATGGGTCTGAGCTGCCCCAACATCTGCCTCCCCTCACTTTTTGTTCTCAAGGCCAATAGAGTAAAGGCCAGAAAGTAAAAAGAAATCTATTTGGGTCACTCATCCTACTGCCTGGAATACTGGGCCTCCTGGCAGAAGCCAGGCTCCTGGGGGTCAGTGCTGCTCGACCGTGAGCCACCAAGGGAAGTGGTGGTCACTGCCTGCAGAATCACAGGTCCCTCCCTCCCTCCCCCTTCCTTTCTTCCCTCTGTACTTATGAAGTAAATATCACATGTTTAGGATGAGATATTTTCCATACCAAAAATCATATCATAAAAATTTATGGTCTAATACCATACAATATCACTTATATGTGGAATCTAAAATGTGACACAAATGGACTTATGGACAAAACAGAAACAGACTCACAGACATAGAGAACAGACTTCTGGTTGCCAAGGGGAGGGGGGGTGGGGGAGGGTTGGATTGGGAGTTTGGGATTAGCAGATGCAAACTATTATATATAGAATCGATCAACAACAAAGTCCTATTGTATAGCACAGGGAACTCTATTCAGTATCCTGTAATAAACCATAATGGAAAAGAATATGAAAAAGAATATATAGGTACATATGCATAACGGAATCACTTTGCTGTATACCAGCAAAACTAACACAACATTGTAAATCAACTATACTTCAATTTTAAAAAATGTATGGTCTGGCAAAAGGGTACTTTCTCCCCAGTGTATCTCCCACTAGGATCTACTCAGGGAGAGAGAGATAAACAAAGAGTAATATAACGCAGCATATAGATGTTGTTATAGAGGTACAGGCAGAGGGCAGCAGCTCAGAGAAAGAAGCAATCAGCCCCATCTAGGGGAGTCACATTTGACAAGTGCCATTTGAGCTGGGTATTAAAGGCTAGGGAAGACCTTGTTAGACAGTTGAGGGACAAGAAGATGAGTATGAATCTAGATAAGAAGACAGGAAGAGGTTGACATGATGGGAAAAGGAGTAAGCAGTACAGGATGAAGGTGCCTGCAGCAAAGAGATGGAAGTGGAACAGGAGAGATCGGCTTTTATTCTCCACGCTAAGAAGGCTGGATTTTTCTCGTAAGTGATGTGCAGCCGGTGAATGATTTTAAGTCGGAAGCTGATATGATGACATTTGTGAAAAAAAGATAAATAAATAAATAAAATAAAACAACTCTCAGGCTGCAGGATGGATTGAGGATAGATGGTAGTGGAGAGAAGTTCACATACATTTATGAAATGTAATAGCTGGGGGAAGGGATAAATTGGGAATTTGGGATTAATAGATACACACTACTATATAAAAATAGATAAATAACAAGGACCTACTGTACAGCACAAGGAACTAGATTCAACATCTCAACTATATTCAATTACATATATAATTGAATCACTTCGCTGTACACCTGAAACATTATAAACCGACTATACTTCAATAAAAAGTGTAATAACTAACACTTTATTGTGCACACGTCAGGCGCTGTTATAAGTGCATTACATATCTATCCTCATTAAATGTGCATGGCAACCCATTTTTACAGATGAATAAGCTGAGACACAGGTGCCCTGCAGCCAGTGAGTGTCAGATCTGGGAATAAACCAGGCAGTCTGGCTCCAGAGTCCATGATTTTCACTCTACTGCTTCCTGGTGAATGCTTACAATAACCGTGGCCCTTTGATGGGGATACAGTAATGGATAAGAAACACCTGCCTTCAAGGAGGATACAGGCCACTGGGATGGCAGCAGTTGAGGTTAGAGATGAGGAGAGTATATCTGAGGACTATTTAGGACGTGAGCAGACCAACTGACCATGTGAGGAAAGAGAAGCGATGGACAGCTCAGGTGGCTGGATAGAGATGGTGTTACCTGAGATGGGGCAGAGGAGGGGAGGGAGGAATATACCGAATGAAGTTCGTGTCACTGTTTTTGAGGTGCCTCTGAGATATCCAGGTGGGGACGCCTTAGTAATGTGTTTAAAATATGCTTCTGGAATTTAGGGGAGCAGTCAGGGTTAGATTTATAGATTTGGGAAAGGGTGAGATTATCTAGGCAGAGAATTGGGAGAGTGAGAATAGAAAAGGGCCACGGACATTTAAGAGGCAAACAGAGACAGAGAGAGAGAGAGAGAGAGAGAGAGAGAGAGAGAGAGAGAGGAAGCAACAGAAATGGTGGAAGAAGCAATAATCAGAGAGTCAGGAGGAACAGCGGGAGAAAATGGTGACTTGGATGCTAGGAACAGAGAGAGTTTTAATAAGCAAGAGGGATCTACAGTAACAAATGCCAAAGCCAGGATCCTTAGTCAGCCTCTGAGTGGCAGGGGGTAGAGGTCAAAAGAGCAAAACATTCTTCTGATTTTGGCCCTGGAGATGCCTGGGCAAAAACAGATTATGCCCCAAGGTTGGGAGGAAGGGAAATATCCCATAATCAACTTATGACGATCCACATTCATGAAAGAACCTAGGTAATCTGAGATTGCTGGAAATTCACAAATTATTTCTGGTTATCTTCAGGCTTCAGAGACATACCTGCCACCACTTGTTATCTTGGAAGGTTTTGAAGGATTTCTAACTAGTCATTTATACTTTGTGTTAATTATTTTTAGTTTTGCACAGAGGTTTGATTATCACCAGATGCTCACTTTTCAGTAACAATCACTCCTGACTCAGGTGACCTCAGACATAGAGCTAAGAGATTCTAGGTCATTATAGATTATAAATGAAATTAAATGAACCATATTTTTGCTCACAGAGAACTATCAATCAGAAAAAATTCACAAAATAATAAACACCCAGCATTCAATTTCATCAACTTAACACTATTGTATCAGAGAGAGCTTCTCTGTGTAGTTTTAGATTTTGGCGCTCATGGTGAACTCTGCCGGGCTACCCTTTGGTATTAGCTGTTCCTGCCGATGCCTCTTTTCTTTCAGATTCTGTGAAGTTCATCTCAGACTTGTTCTCATTGGATCTCCCCTGATTTAATCGAATCAGGATCGTTCTCTCCCCAGCTCACTCTTTGGTACTTTCTAAGCATTCTGCCTCATACACAGAATGCACTCAATAAATATTTGTTGAATAAACGCATAAACTGTCAGTTCTGCTTAGTGTGAGCTGTTCACGCCAGCACTCAATTTTTACTCAGCTCGGCCCCCGGTTAGAAATCAGATCTGAGCAGCTGTGTGGCACACTAGTGTGTCAGTAAGGAGGTGGGGAGAGGGGAGGAATGCTGACCAGAGAGGGGAGCTGTGTGGGTTAGGTTCTCCAGAGAGACAGAGAGAACCAGGAGGGGGTCTGTGTGCGTGCATGTGTGTGTGTGTGTGTGTGTGTGTGTGTGTGTGTAAGAGAGTTATTTCAAGGAATTGGCTCATGTGATTGTAGGAGCTGGTAGGTCCCAAATCTGTAGGGCAGGAAACTCAGACAAGATTTCTATGTGTTAGTCTTGATACAGAATCCCTTTTGTTTTGGGAAACCCATTTTTGTTCTCAAGGCCTTTTAACTGATTGGATGAGGACCACCCATATTATCAAGGGTCATCTCCTTTCCTTAACATCAGCTGATTGTAGATGCTAATTGCATCTGCAAAATACCCTCACAGTATCATCTAGACTAGGGGTTGACCAAACATCTGGACATTAGAGCCTCGCTGAGCTGGCACATAAAACTTCACATCCCAGAACTAATGCAGGGGAGCTCATACAGTTATAGGTTTGCACGTGGTAGGAAACATCTGGCCAATGATGCAATTAAGATTGTCCAGAGGATCGGAGAACTGGAGTTTGGTTCTGGCCAGAGTTGATATTCAGGACAATCGTGTCCTGGGTGGTGACGGTAGCCTAGCAACAGATGTTCCCAGGGGGTGGAAACACTTGGGATGACGCGTCTTCACCCATGTGGTTCCTCTTTGCCCATCGGGTCACGAATGGAGCTCTAGTGCCCTTGGCCTTAATCAAGAAATCAAGGCCAGAGCCTTGCCATGTGGTCTGGCCACAGCAGAAAGGCTGTGTGTCTCCATTTCTTTTGGATCCTTTTCAAGGCTCAGTTGGGTGGGGGGGCACAGTGGGGCAGGCTCAAGAAACAGCACTGGCTGGAAAGCTGCCTCGGGGGTACCAATAGATGTAATGATGACAAGAACGTTGTCCCAAGAGTCAGGAGACCTGGATTCCAGGCCCAGCTCCAGAGGTGACCTTGGTCTCCTCATGTGTAAGATGGGAATTATAACATCTTCCTTCTTTCCTCAAAGAACGGCCCTGAGGACCAACTGAGAACAGGGGCACAGAGAGCCTCACTTACAAGTTATGCACAGGTCACACAAGGCAGGTGGCAGCCTGGTGTCACAGAGAGAGCACAGGCTCTCACCACACCATCCTGGGTTTGAACTCTGCTCTTACATTAAGTGGTGCGTGGGCTTGGCCACGTTTTTAGAACTGATTGCCACTGTTTTCTCATTTCTAAAATAAGAACAAGTCGACGGTATTCATTCACTAGGACTGCCATAACAAGGTACCACCGACTGGGGGGCCTAACACAACGGAAATGTATTGTCTCACAGCCCCAGAGCCTAGAAGTTCCAAATCAAGGTGTCAAGGACCGTGCTGTCTCTGAAGGCTTTACAGGAGGGTCTCCTTCGTCTTCTTCGAGCTTCTGGTGGCAGCTGGCAATCTGTGGCGTCTCTTGGCTTGTATATGCATCGCTCCAGTCTGCCTCCAAATTCACAAGGTCTTCTCCCCTGTAGGCCTATGGCCAAATTTCCCATTTTTTATAACGACATCAGTCATTGGATTAGCCCTGCCCCATTCCAGTATGACCTCATCTTAACTTGATTCTATCTGCAAGGACGCTGTTTCCAAGTAAGGTCACATTCACAGGGCTGGGGGGGTTAACGCTTCAACACAGCTTTGGAGGGGACACAATTCAATCCATAACAACAGCCCACATCACAGGGGCCTGAAGAGCATCTGGCACATAAGAGGCACTCAGTGAATGGGAGTTATCCTCGTGGAAAGGAGAGGAGGAGGGATCAAAATCCCCCTTCACTCACAAGACAGACGCACCCGTCACAGCATTGACTGTGACCAAAACCTCCCATTTCTTTCTGTCTTAGCCTGGAGAGCTTGGGATTTTGAGGCTGTCTCCTCTTCCAGATGATTTGGCCTCTTTTTCCACGTCAGGCAGGGGTCATGATGGACACTGAGGTCCAGCCCAGAACCGGGCTCTTCGGAGCTGCCTGAGTGGTCTCTACAAGACCTTCCTCCTGCAGAAACGGGCCACAGCTCCTGATGCCGTGGCAGCTGGCAGGCTAAGGCTGCAGACACAGATAATCCCCTTTCTCCAAGGCTGAGACCAGAAGCTGGAGGGTCACTTCCTCAGCAGGCATGTGGGGCGAGCTCTTGGGTCCCTCCCTGCTGGGCAGCCTTGTGGTGCCAGGTGCTGCAATACACCATGTTGGCATGACCTTGGACGCCTAAAGTGACTGGACCATTGGGGAAATCCACATAGTAGCTGTGCACTTAGAGCCAGTTTGGATGAGGGTGTGCTCTCCCCCCACCAGCCAGTAACTTTGACATCACGTCCATCCTCTGGTGCCCATGGGGGAGCTTTCTCAAACTCATTTTTATACTGACTCTAGCCACCTAACCAGAGAAGTCTTTTTTTGTAAGGAATGCAGAAGAGGGGACAGGCCAGGTATAAGTGACATTACATCATCCGCTCTTTATTCCCCAGTACAGATAATCAAGAGAGGGAGTCTGCATTGCCTCACCAGATGCGATGCGCAAAGTGAACAGAGGTGGGCCTGAACGTTGCTGAAGGCCTTGGGAAGTCCGGGGTGACTTATCTGGGCTGGGGACCCACCCCCTAGGAGGAAGCAGAGTGACTCATGGGGCCGATGACCAACACACTACGAACCAAGGGTTGAATGATCATTCTTGGCCTTCCCTATTCAGTGCGGCAGAAGCAGTTTTTACTGGAAAGCCCTCAAGTGTGACTCTTCCATTCCTGCAAGTCCTTGCAGCTGATGGGGGAAAAAATAGCCCAGCACATTTGCATTTAAGTCTTGAAATCTAAATATTTCTGTGAGTCATTCATTATTATCATATAACTCAGTGTTTGCATGCAAATAACTTTAATGCCATAAATGCTTATAAAATAAATCTCTTACCATATGAACTCGGTAAAGAATGCTAATTCCCAGAGTCATGAATGGCTTTGAGAAATCAATCACCTTCTCCCGTTCAGCAGTAATGGTGAGGCCCGCCACGGCCAGATCTGCTTTCTGAAAGGAACAGACAGAGATCATCAGAGGGGTGGCCACAGGAGATGGGGGCACAGGGACTTGTGATCAGAGGCCGTCACTAATGGGGAGATGTTTCTCTGGTCTGGCTTCTCTGCTTGGGGACTGACCCTAAGTAGCCAGAGGTCTGAACGATCACTCGTGAAAAGACACGGATGGATATTGAAGCTGTAACTCATGTTCATTTGAGGTTAGACCCCTTTAAATATATAAATTAGTATTAAAAGGGGGGATCACTACTGACTGTTCAGACAGACTCAAAATGCCCTAGGCGAGGGAGAACTGGCAGATACAACTTCTGGATACTCAATATTGAGTCGTTTTTTATTCAGCTGATTAACTTGTTGAACAACGAAACTTCACTGAGTCCCTCTGCTGTGTGCACTTTGGTGAGGGAGTTACAATGAAAGATAAAAATGATGGCCCCCTGGAAATTAGAGGCAATCTAATGCAACCCCAGGAAATAAAGGCCAAGAAATTGAGCAAGGGGCCCAACATCACAAACCTTGTCCTTGTCAGCAGTAGTACCTCACCTCAGGCTTCCTGGACCACTGGCCTTATGTTTCAGTCAAGGTTAAAATCCAGGTGCCACAGGGCTTCCCTGGTGGCACAGTGGTCGGGAGTCCGCCTGCTGATGCAGGGTACACGGGTTCGTGTCCCTGTCTGGGAAGATCCCACATGCCGCGGAGCGGCTGGGCCCATGAGCCATGGCCGCTGAGCCTGCGCGTCCGGAGCCTGTGCTCCGCAACGGGAGAGGCCACAACAGTGAGAGGCCCGCGTACCACAAAAAAATAAAAAATAAAAAAATAAAAGAACACATTGAGGTCAGGGGCTTCCCTGGTGGCGCAGCAGTTAGGAGTCCGCCTGCCGATGCAGGGGACACGGGTTCGTGCCCCGGTCCGGGAAGATCCCACGTGCACTGAGCGGCTGGGCCCGTGAGCCATGGCCACTGAGCCTGCGCATCCGGAGCCTGTGCTCCACAACGGGAAAGGCCACAGCAGTGAGAGGCCCGCGTACGTAAAAAAAAAAAAAAAAAAAAAAAAAAATCCAGGTGCCACAGCAGATCTCAGCAAAGGGTCTCTGGTCCCTTTCATGCAAAATCACCAGGTGTTTCCTTCTTTTCTCTTTGCCCCTGCTGTGTACCTCAAGTGCCCACACCTGATGGAAGTCTGGCCTGAATTAAGGTCTCCTGGGAAAGGAGAGGCTGTCAGCTTCCTCAGTACACCTCTCTGTCAGGAAGTTCTTCCTTGTGTTTAATTTCAATCCACCCTGTTGCAAAGCAAGCTTACTACCTATTGGCCTGCTCTCCTATACATGGAGCGGCGGGAAAGGCCCAGAGCTGGCGTTCAGTTCTGGCCATACTCTGCACTAACTAGCTAACTAGCGTAGGCTAGTCATTTCACTTCTCTTGGCTTCCTTAATCTCATCTGTAAACCAAGGATGTGGGGTTGAGACAGTGCCAGAATCCTTCCCAGCAATTCTCTGCAAGTGATTCTCAGAATGTGGTCTAGGACCACCAGCATCAGAATCACCTTATTCTGATTAAAGAATAAGAATATTAAAGAATAAAGGGCTTATTAAAATGTGAATTCCTGAGTCTCATCCCAGACCCCATGGATCAGACTCTGGTCGTGGGGCCCGGGAATCTGCATTTGTGACCAGTTGCCCAGGTGATTCTGACTTATACTGATATTTAAGAATGATGTTTTATAACCTAGACATGTATCCCAGACTGGTCTCCATTGAGGTTTACATTTCAGCTTCCTTAACTCCTAATTCTGGTGGATCAGTTGATATAAAAGACGGAGAAAGAAATGAGGGAAAGTGAGGTATCCAACAACCTACAAACAGGCCAATCAGCTCCGAATAAGTACACACACACACACACACACACACACACACACACACACACACACACAGGCACATACACACACGTGCACGATTCTTCCTAAATCATTGCAAAGGAAGTAAGGAGAGAGACATGCCACCCTCATTTTACGCACAGGGGATTTATAAGTTGTGAACAAGACGAATACAACCATTGGCAAAGATCAGTTTCTTCTCATCTCAGCCCCAATCCTCCACCCCAATTCATGCTAAAGGAGTCACACGATCCGGCATCGGTTAACAACTTCGGGCCTTATAAAGTGAGGCCAGGCTTAAAAGAGACTAGAGTGCAGATGTAAGAGATTTTTAATAAAAAATGAAAAATGTGAATGACTCATTGGGTTCATTCTGTATTTCTCTGAGAGAGTGTTGATGACTGCTGTCAAGTGAATCAACCCTGGAGGAGAGAGTGAAGTTTGATTAGAAGATTGTTAGTGCCTTCATTTGGGGGACCCTTCAGAGAGTTGTTTGGGCCTTTCAGAACCTCAGCCCCTCCCTCAACGATGGTGGCCCCGACCTGAGGTCCTCTCGCGAGCACACGTGTAAAGCAACAGAAATCAACCACAAAGGCGCAGCAGGTGCAGTGCTGGTCCCCTGTGTGCAGCCAAGCCCCGCAAGGGCCTCGGGAGGAGGAGACAAGAGTTAAATGGGCTGGAGTGAATGAACTGAAGAAAAGGGTAGAAAAATGCAAACTGATAAGACGGGCAAGAGGTAACCACAGCATCCCGTCCTTTCTCTGGTTATTAAAAAAAAAAATAGATCTATCCAAACCAAGTAACCAAAATCGACAACTCTATCCTCAAATTTCTTCCCCCGAAACCCCCCGCCACAGGCTTCTTCCCAAAAGGGCAAACTTTGGATTGCAATTTGGAAATCATTTCACAAGTTTATAAAAGTTGGCCAGCGATGACATTATGGTGAAACAATTCCATATGGAGAGAAAGATGGAAATGGACAGCGTCCCGGGAGGGCGCTTTCCTGGATAGGAGCAGGACCACACACGCCGGGAGAGAGTCT
Organism: Grampus griseus; assembly: GCF_964374135.1. Taxonomy (NCBI): domain Eukaryota; kingdom Metazoa; phylum Chordata; class Mammalia; order Artiodactyla; family Delphinidae; genus Grampus; species Grampus griseus. Next base: position 12,625,637 of record NC_139002.1, read on the forward strand.
GCCCCAGGCTCAGACAGGGTGCTTTTGTCGAGTCACAAACGGACAGCTCCCCAAACTGGGCCAAACAGGAAAACTGTCTCCTGTGGAAACTGCTGCCTCCTTGCCCCGGAGCCCATCTCTCTCTCCTTTGTCCCCCGCTCAAGAGTAAGCTGGGGGCAGGGGAGGCAGGGAAGGAGGGATGAGAAGCTAGGAGAAACCACGGAGGTTAGGTACTGGTTGCTTTTTATTTTCATCGACTCAGTAGAGAACAGTAATCAGGTACCTTGGCTTCAACGCACCCTGGGGTACCAGCAACAACCTGGTGGGAGTAGGTTATTCCAAAAGGCGTGCATGCCTTTTCTTTCTCCTTAGTTAAAAAGACATTGTGCTATAAAGCAGACTTAGATGCGGAGATCATGTGCCACAGAAACAAACTAATGACCAAAGCGGCGTGGCTGCAAAAAAATGCTAGCAATTGTGGGCGTGACAGGCCAAGGGAAGAGCGGGCACCATGACAGTTCACCCCAGCCCTTCTGCATCTCTGGTCACTCGTTGGGGAGGGCTGCGCTCTCCAGTTGAAAGAGCCACAGACAGGGCGTCAGAAGACCTGGCTCTCGTCACAGCTGGGCCACAAACTCACCGTGACCTTGGGCAAGTTATTCCGCTCTCCAGGCCTTAGTTTCCTCCACTCTGAAATGAGAGTTCAGTCAGATGCTCTCCAAGCTCTCTCCGGCCCTAAAATCCCAGGCTTTCATTTTGCAGGGCTCGGAGGGAAGGAGCTTCGTTTAACTGGCCCCTATTTGCTCAAGAAGATGATAGCGGTCTCCAGAATTGAATGCCTCAGAGAGGTGGAGGAGGAAACTCTTTATCAGACTAGTCGGCAAAGAGTAGCACCCAAGGCAGGGGAGGCCAGAAAGGTCCGGAAGATACAACACCATCTGGAGAGAGCAGATCCGGAAGTGTAACCCCGGGGGCTGGGAATGCAGAAGAGGGTAGGACCCCCGGAGCCAGAGAAGGAAGACTGGGAAAAGGGAACATGCAAAGAGTTCTATTAGCATCATGATGCTCCGGGTTGCTGGTGTGCGTGTATGTGTGTGTGTGCGTGCGCGCGCACACACACAGGTTTATAAATACATTCTCTCTGAGAGAAAGACCTCTCTCCTCTTCCCATTTTTGATCGAAAGTGTTCTTTGAAGAGCTTTGTGTTCTGCCTCTGAGAGATCCCCTCTTTTATCTCCTGGATGTTAGTGGCATTTCCGAGGGGAGGGCAGGCTGCAGGCAGCCTGGAGGTGACTTCCAAAACATACTACTCTTCGCCTCCTGGGTTTCAATAGGGGTCATGCGACTGCTACGCTCGCCATCAGAACCCGAAGGCTTGGGGTGGCCGCTGCTCTTCTCCTGCATGTGGGGCCTGGCTGGGAGGAAGACAGTGAATTCACAGCAGGGCTCAGGTCTGCGCCTGTCTCAGCCTGCTGCTCCCACCCTGTGCTTCCCCGAGATGCCACCAGGAAGGCCTCTGCCCGCAGTGCCAGATGCTGAAAGACCTGAAGGAACAAAGCTTTCCTCTGTCTCCCTCTCCTCCTCTTTTAGACACCTGCTGCCCCCTGTTGGGCCCAATTCTCTCCCTTCCCCTCAGCAATGCTCCAGCACCCTGGGCAGACTTCCATAGCTTCAGCCCTGCCCCATCCTCCCAGAGCCCCTCCCTTACATGGGGCCCAGTGAATGAGAGGATGGGGCGGGTCAGAAGACCTGGCTCTGCCTTTTGCTGACCAAATGCCCATAGCAACTCACTTACCCTCTCTGGGACTCAGTTTACCAGGCTATACAATGGGGCAATGCCTGCCTATCAGTATTATGTGAGAGTCAGGAAGAGATGATGGGTATGGAAGAGCCCCATAAACTCCGCACACTGTAGAGTCCGGCCACATCTATCTGGGACTATGAAGGCAGTGGAGAGGGTGGCTGAGACATAGACTTCAGCATGGGACAGACCTGTCTGGACTCTGTTACTTACTTACTTGCTCTGTGACCTTGGGCAAACGTCATGTAACCTCTCTGAGCCTCAGTTTGCTCATCTGTAAAGTGGGGATAATAATAGTACCCATTTCCCAGAATTACTAAGAAAGTGAATGAGATGCTGCTTGTAAATGCTGAGCATGGGGCCTGGTTCAACGTAAGTACCTGATAAATGTCTGCTGTTAAGATGATAATGACAGTGATGATGATGATGAACTTGATGATGCTGAGAATCTCCACAGGGACCTCTGGAGACGGTATCTTTTTTAAAAAAATATTTATTTGGCTGCGCCGGGTCTGAGTTGCGGCATGCGTACAGGACCTAGTTCACCGACCAGGGCTCGATCCCGGTCCCCCTGCACTGGGAGCGCAGAGTATTACCCACTGGACCACCAGGGAAGTCCCTGGAGACGATATTTTAATGCATGATGAGTTGTAGGCATAGCTGGGGAGCAGTCAGGCCTGTTCTACCTCCATGTAGGCAGAGGCCTCTGGACATTTGGCCCCTGGTAGCCTTTCCTAGGTGACCTGAGACATCCACACAGCTGTACTGACGCACTGTGCTTCCCTGGTGTGACTGCCCATCTCTGAAGACCCACGTGAGGACCCTCTTAGGGCTGGTACGGTCCCATCGCTTAGAAAACTCAAGGAAAAACTGCCATGCAGCTTGGAAACCAAATCGGGTCGTTCTCCAGCCTCTTCCCCGTTATATGATTCTCCTCTGCGGACGGCAGATTAAATGACGTCCCCAGCTCCCTTTGAATTCTTGGATCCACCATGCTATCTCTGATCAGCTTCCAGATCTTTTTTCTCTGGCTTTTTTACACAGCCCTCCTGCTTCCCAGTCGCCCAGGGTCCTGCTCCCTGGGGAGGCAGCCGTCCTCTACACCAACAGCTTTTCTACTCTTTTGCTGGTCACATCTGCACAGATCTTGTTTCACCTGCTGCTCAGGCCCCATAGTGCCTCACATTCTTTGCTGGTATTTATTTAACTCTGTAATTGTGTTACTTAATGCCGGAAAGCTTTGGGAGGCTACAGTTGGAATGAGAAAAAGCTACACAGAGTAAGGCTGTACTGAGCATTGCTGGAAGCCTTCATTCCAAGGTAATTGTCTCTGGAGATCCCCTGTACATTGAAAAGGCTTACAGAATTCCAAGCAAGGCCAGGCCTGAGGCGGTGAGAGCGGCGAGGACATTATCCATAAATACCCAGAAAGGAAAGACCCCCAAGTCCACCAAACCTGGCTTCCCAGGGAGGGACAACTCACATCAGGCTCTGGCGGAGGATCTGCGGGCTGAGGGTGACACGGGGCCACGGAGCTCATCCGGCCCACAGTAAACGCTGTGTCCTGGGCTCTGCCCTTGAGTGTGGAGTCTCAGGGTAGGCAGAAGCCACTGCCCCCTCCCCGGCAATCCCTTCCTCTTTAACACTCAGCATCCCCTCAACACTCTTTATTGACCGCCTGCCCTGCTCCTGGCAGTGTGCAAGGTTCTGGGATACACGGGGTGGGCAAACACAGGCATGGCCCCTGATGGCCAAGAGCTTGCAGCCCGGTGCGAGAGGCAGTTGTCAGATTGTTGAAGAAAAGATCTGTAAAACTACAGCTGTAATAAATGTTATAAAGGAGTCATTTGTGGCACCATGAGCAGGTAGAACAGGGGTTGGCAGAGTCTTCATGGGAGCTTTCTCAAGATGAGACTCAGTTACCTGAACAGGAATTACCAGTGAGAAGGCCTGGGGTGAGCACTCCCAGTGCGGGGGGGGGGGGGGGCGGTCAGCACGTGCAAAGGCCCTGAGGCAGGAGGGAGCTTGGTGCATTCCAGGGGCTAGAAGAAGGCCAGAGTGTCTGGAGTACACGGGGCTGGGGAGTGTGCTGTAAGATGAGGCTGGAGAGGCAGGCAGAAGATGCAATGCTTTGAAGAGGAATTGAAAGGCCCTGAAGTAGTTTAAGCAGGATGAGACTCGTAATCTTAACACGTCTAACGCCTATAGCCCTTCCTGTGTGTCAGTTTACGAACTAAGCAATTTACATGTGTTACTTCACTCAGTGCTCACAATACCCTTATGAGGTAGGTTACTATTATTACTCTCATTTTACAGATCAGAAAACAGAGGCACAGAGAGGTTAAGGAACTTGCCCAAGCTTGCACAGCAAGTAAGTGGCAGAGCCAGGATTCAAACCTGGGCCGTTTGGCTTCAGAGGCTGAATCCTGAACCTGCAACAGATACAATTGGCTCTAGTGAATTCAAAAGATGGAAGAGAGACAAGAAAGGACCATCCTCCTTTTTATCCTCACTTCCTTGCCATTTATACCACTACACTGAGGGCAATCTGGTGTCTATGGCATCCCTTCACCAATGTCACTCCAGCCGGTCAGCAGTGACCTCCATGCTACAATGCCTATGGGGTGCTAGCCAGCTCTTATCTTGCTGAATCTCCTAGGTGGTCACTCTCTCCAGCCCCTGCCTGGCCCTCCTGAATGAGGCCAACATCAAGGACATAGCTCTCCCTCCCTCCACCTGCTCTGTCTTGTGACTACATTGCCCTGCTTCTCTGCCACCAGACCAAACTGGGCTCAAATCCCAGCCCTCCAGGTACTGTGTGACCATGAGTAGGTTTCACATCCTCTCCAAGCTCACTTTTCTCATCTGTAAAATGGGGATTGTAATTACCAACTGAGGGTTGTTATGAGGATAAATGAGATAGTACATATAATGCACAAAGCACAGTGCCTGGCATATTGTAGGTGCACAATAAATGGTGGTTATTAATATTCTTTTTCTAACAAAATTCACTTTTATGCCATGACAACTATACCTGTCCTCCCTCTTGATGTGTCTGTGGGAGGAGGTGAGCTCCACGTCCATCATCTTGATCTCCACCCCTACCTGTCCTCCCTCTTAAACAAGTATCCATGATCCACACTCCTTTAAAGCCCAGCCTGGGAGTCAGGCCCTCATGGCCCGCCCATCCCTCTGAGTTCAGTCTCATTTCTTGGCACTCCTCCGGAAGCACCCCCCACCCTGGGAGTCTGGTTCAGCCAACTTTCAAACACACCTTGTACTTTCCTACAGGTGGAACCCAAATGATGCCACTCCTTCTACCTGGAATGTCCAACAGTAACTCTACTCTTCAAGGTCCATTCAAAGTTTACCTCCTCTGTAAAACCTTCTCTATCATCTTCCCAGGAATAAGCCTTCCCTCCTCACAATCAATAAAGGAGCTAAGACATGGCTTATACCATTCAGGTGGCATTTGCCATAAATTGCCTTGTATTAGAACAGGGGGCCTGGGCTCATACTCCAACTCTGCACTTGTTAGCTGTGTGACGTTGGGAAAGGACTTACCTTCTCTGTGTCTCAGTTTCTTCATCCATAAAGTGGGCACAACAACAGTTCCCACCCTCATGCAGCCTCTATAGGAATTAAATGAGCAACCATGCAAAGTCTCTGCCTGGTGCAGAATAATTCTCAATAAATGTTAGCTCTTACTATTATTATTATTGTCACTGTGGACATTCATGCACATAACTTAGCTCCCCATTAGACTATAAGAAGCAGGGACCATGTCTTCAAAAAACTTAACTTATATAGTATTTCAAAGTTGCCATTTAGCTCCATTTTACAGACGAAGAAACTGAGGCCCAGAGAGGTTATTAATTTGCTCAAGTACACACAGCTAGGAGACGGAGAGAGCTACCTTCAGACGTACAGATTCTCAGGTCTGCTATCTTATGACTGCACTGTTCACAGGGACGTTCCCAAAGTGGACACACGGTAAATCTCTAGTTAAAAACCAGTGCAGCTAACAGTGCAGGGTACAGGGGGACAACACCCCAAACATGGCCTACCCTCCAGTCCCTCCTTGCTGACAGCAGAATCAGGCTGATTTCGGACGTGTGCCTGTATGTAGGAGGGATTTTGTCAGGAAGCTGGGTCATTATAACCGGATTCAAGTCATGGTCTGGACACTGTGAGATACAATTCCTCATCCTCCAGCCTAAGGAAGACTTGAAGCCCTAAGTCCCCACTAGAGGGCTCCCTTCTCCCCTTGCCCCCTCCCCAGGCCCAGTTCCCTGCAACTCCTCGGGCTACACAGGGAGCCCAAGCAGAAGGGGAAGGGCCTCACACCCCGCCATTAAGGCAGCAATCAGCGGTGCTGGAGATGGGGGGTGGTTAATTACCCGCCGGAAAGAACGGGGACGCTGAGGACAGGCCCTGGCTTTTCGTGCTGCTCAGTGGAGCAGATTAACATCTGCAGCTCAGCCCATTTCAAATTAGATTATCTGCTAACTTCCTGTCTTTTGATCCATTCACCTCCTGGGCGCCTTCCTCCCACCCTCCCCTGCCCTCACCTCGTGAGATGCCCAGGGAACCTGCCGTGATTCACCGGGGTCTCCATGCTGAGCTGCAAAGGGATCTGAAGGCGCCGGGGAGCTCGCTCTCACTCCTGGCTCCCCTGGCACTGGCGGGAACCCTCAGACTCCCTAATAACAGGCCTCAGCAACGTGCACAGCTGCTCTCCTGCCGCAAGAGGAAGGCGGACTTCCCACTCCACCTGCCGTGGGCTGAGGCCGAGGAGAAACTTGTAGGGTCCCGTGGCACCTGCCAAATGTCTGGTGCCCTGTTCACTGGGGAGGCTGGGGGTCAACCCCACCCTTCCTCCCTCCCCAGCCTGCTTGCTATTCAGAGGGAGGCCTTGATCAGAGCCTTTTCGGATCCATCTGAGCCCAAGTCTGTGGGATTTACTCGTGTTCCCTGGACTGAGCCTACAGTGCTCGGAGTCAGGCCCAGAGGAGTATCAACATTCCTGGGGAAGCAGCAAAATTATTTGCAGGCCCAAGGGCTCCCCAGTGCTATTTCTCGAGCTGACAGCATACTCTCAGGGCTGGATGAATTTCTTTAGAGTTAAATTAAATTCCCCATGAAATATTTAGTTAGTTCAGCTCAGGGTTGCGTAATTGGCCTATGTGGGCAGATTTGAGGAAAGAACCAGGCTTGAGGAAAGAAGGGTTGGCAATCCATTCACGGGTAAAGTTGTGCAGCACAGGGGTCCAAGCTGGGTCAGGAGGCCAACTAGATATTGCTGACCTTTGACCTCTTGTCACATGCTCTCATCTCTAGCCATAGACCCTCTTGCCCTTTGGGGTCAGAGAGATGTATGTCTGAATCCCAGCTCTGCAATTCTCAGCTGAGCAAATTACCTGAAATCTGGGCTTCGGTTTCCTTACCTCTGAAATGGGCAAACACATGCCTATTTCTCATGATTGTTGTGAGGATTAAATCCGGTAACCTGTGTAGATGGAGCTCAGGGGTAGTCCCGCCCCTTACAATCCCCTCTTCCAACTGTAGCCAGTGGGATGTTTGAAAGCTAAAGCAGCTCATGCCATTCTCTGTATTGCCTTTTTACACTTTTTTATGCCATGGACCCTGTTAGTGGTCTGGTGAGGTCTGTTAACCCCTTCTTTAAAGATATTTTAGGGCTTCCCTGGTGGCGCAGTGGTTGAGAGTCCGCCTGCCGATGCAGGGGACACGGGTTCGTGCCCCGGTCCGGGAAGATCCCACATGCCGCAGAGCGGCTGGGCCCGTGAGCCATGGCCGCTGAGCCTGCGGGTCCGGAGCCTGTGCTCCGCAACGGGAAAGGCCACAGCAGTGAGAGACCCGCGTACCGTAAAAAAAAAAAAAAAAAAAAAAATTAAAATGTTTATTATATTTGCTGTGTCACGTGACTGTATTACACAATACAGAATTACATAATTGTGATACACTGACCACGAGAGCCAGAGGCAGCTCTCACAGCAACATTCGAATGGCACCTTTGGCAACAGTCACAGGCATGGCTAATACCACTATGATTTGTTGCCCACATTTGTAATCGAAGGAAACTTTACATTTCAGTTTGAATTTAGAAAAAACATAGATGCAAATTTTTCCCTTCTAAGCTTATGGTCTCTCTTGACGCTCTCCTCAGACGCTTGGGTGTGAGTGGACCCCGGGAAAGGAACCCAGAGAGACCTCCCCGTTTACTGACCGTGATTCCTTACTACAGCTCATCAGGCATTGTGTGATAGGGCCGCGCCCTGCTTCTCAAATATGACCAGTGCCTTTGCGCCTTGGAATCCTGGCATTTACTCTCTCCCCTCCCTGCTCCACTCTGCCCTGGCCTCGGCGAGGCTGGCTTCCGCACACTCTGTTCGGATCTCAGAGTGGCCTTCCCAGAGTGTCCATCCAAAGTCGCCCTCTCCCTGACACTCTCTGTGTAATTTCCTGGGTTTCTTCCTTCACAGCAATAATCACAATCAAAAATTCTCTTGTTCATGTATTCATCTACTTGTTTATTATCTTTAAAGCTCCAGGAGGCAGGAACCTGTTGTTTGCTGGGTCCACATGGGTCTCCAGAGCCTGGAACAGTGCCTGGCACGCGATAAGCCCCAAACATTTGGTAAAGGAAGGCACAACCAAATGAATGAATAGATGAATCAAAGCAAGCAGGAGCTCAGTTCATGTTATTTTCTCACCTTGAGTCTTGACTCATTGTGTCATAATGTCTTGGCTAAGAGCGCCCGTGCTATGGCCTCCCTTGCCACTCACCAGCCACGTAATCTTAGGCAAGTGACCGACCCTTTCTGTACCTCAGTTTCCTCATCTGGAGAATGGGACTGTAATAATACATACCTCATAGGTGTGTTGTGAAGACTAAACGAATAAATATATGCAAAGCACTTAGATCACTGCCCGGGACAGAAAATGTTACAGAAGTGTAAGCTATTATTTTTTGCTGCAAGTTAAAGGATCAACTTCAATGTTATTTAAAACAGTAATTGTTTCAAAAAATGGATGCAGGTTTTGAAGAGAGAACAAAGAAATCCCATGATTGGCAAAGCAATATATACGATAGATGTTACACTGTGTTTAAGTAGTTGGGACGTGGAAAAGAAATAGCACTGAGAGTTTGGGTCTAGGCAGCTTCCACGGATGCAGTGATGCCCGGGGAAGCTTGAACTCTGCTTCCTCGCCTGGCAGCACCATTACCATGCCCGTCATCATCCCCCTGATTTTCTGAAGTTAGACCACTGATTTACACATCAAAGAAAATGATAGAATCCTGTCTAATTTTTCAGGAGGATATGCTCATTCCTAATCCAAATGCTCCTTATTTCCCAATCAAACTCATAAAACCTCCAGCCCACATGAAAACGTGGCCATCAGTAGGCCCTGTGATAAGAGGCGGGGGATTTCCACTGATGAGTTCACACACTTCTGCCAGTTTCCCACCCTGCTGGCTGCCAGAAAAGCTGGTTAATAATGGTCTGGGACACAGCGTGAGGCCCTGACATTGAGCAAGGCTAACTGGCCCACACGGGGATCAAACCTGCAGCCCTGACCTTTCAGATAGAGAGCCTGCCTGCACTGACCAAGCCAGTTCTACACCTACTAGGGGCCTCTGGGTTTCAGGCCTGTGCGTGTAAAGCAAACTCAAGGAGGCTCAGACAGCAGTGTCGGCTGCTGGAGAAATCTGACAGTAGCTCTAGCTCGCGGGGCTTTCTTTTATTTCCCTTCCCACTTGTCAGCCCTGTATTTAGGAACGGCGTGATTCACAGGCCTGTTATTAGGACTGTTTTTTTTGTTTTGTTTTGTTTTTTTGCGGTACGCGGGCCTCTCACTGTGTGGCCTCTCCCGTTGCGGAGCGCAGGCTCCGGACGCGCAGGCTCAGCGGCCATGGCTCACGGGCCCAGCCGCTCCGCAGCATGTGAGATCTTCCCGGACCGGGGCACGAACCCGTGCCCCCTGCATCGGCAGGTGGACTCTCAACCACTGCGCCACCAGGGAAGCCCCCAGGACTGTTTTTGTTGGGTGAGATAAAGTACCACCAGTAGCTGGGAGCTCTGCTGACAGCCACAGAGAACTTTCGGAGGCCTTCTCTTCACCCCCTCTCTACTCCAAGCCAGTGAGCCTCCTCCACTGATCCCCTACCCCTTACTGTCCTGCTACACAGAAGGGAGGTCCGAGCTCAGCCTCAGGCTGGTCCCTGAGGTGCGCCAGGGCGCCAGGAAGGGTGAGCAAAGATCTTTTTCTCATTTCTTATCAGCATATGCACAAGTCAAAACCATTGCCAAGGGCAGAGGGCATTTTCTCCGTTTTTCCGAAGAGGACAGCTAGAGATGCTGTCATAAACCTCTGGCCACTCCACCTAGGTGATGAAGTGTGTCTGGTCTACTTCAAAGAGGTGCTGACAGGGCTCAGGTGTCCACCCATAATGACATCCCCAAAGTTCTTTTTCACAGACTGCATTTGAGCCCCATGGCGATCTCAAGGCCAGCAGTAGCCAATTGAGAGACAGGAGAATAAGACTCAGCAAACATGGCGTTCAGTTCGGGACGATAGTTACCTCTTGGGAGGAAGGAGGGTTTAGAGCGAAAGGAGGCATTTTGGGGGGCAGGGACAAGGGTCTACAAGGGTCTGCAGGGTGCTGGGGCTGGTGTATTTCTTGACCTGGATTGTGACTACGTGGGTATGTCCCCTTTGTGATAAGTCATCAAGTCGACACTTATGATTTGTGTACTTTTCTATATGTATATTTCAATTAAAAGGTTTTTTAAAAAGGTAAGTGATTTGCCCAAGTAAAAGAGAGAGTGGCTACCGTCAAGCCTGACACTCAGCATCCTGCTGACTCTTTGGAATAAACAAGCCTGGAACATACATAGCGGGCTGCAATGGCCGCATTATTTGTGCCAGGGGCTGGTAATTCCACACATAGGAGAGAGGTGAATCTACTGTGTATCTCTGTTTAAACACCTGTGTGGCTTCTAATTCAAGAAGGGCTAAAAGGAACATCTGGACGTTTTAACCGGATTTGTGTTTTGAATCTGGATGAAGAGAAGTCCAGATCCCTCGTCTGGTCCAAACAACTGAACAGGTTGTGAAACTCCCAGAGAAGCCAACTCTCTCTCTGCTCTGAACACTGGACAGAGCCCTGGGGGGGACCTGGCGGAGCTGCAAACACCCTCCAGCACTTGCCAGACCCCACTCTGGATGGGTCTTGAAACCCAGAGGAGGGGGACAGCGCTCTGCCCCACGTTGGACAGTGTTCTCACAGTGTTTTGTGACAGCTGTCAGAGGGTCCTGGTTGAAGTCTGTGTCTTGATAGCTGTGGGCCCTTGGGCAAGTTTCTTCGCCTCTCTGAACTTGTTTTCTCAGGAGTAAAGTATAAATGCTAACAGCTTCTAGGTTACAGAGTTGCTGTGAGGATTACATGAGTTAGCATACAAGGCCTGACACACAGAAGATGTTCACCACTCAATAAATGTTTCCTGCTATTATTACTATGTTGTTTCTGGTTCTGGCATCCTGCCTCCATCCTCTGCCCATTTGTCTGAAGCTGCTGAGACCTGGCCTCTGCTTTGGGCTGCACCATCCTGCCTGGTGGGGTTTTTGAAGGCTGAGCTCTTCTACCTGATTTGTTCCTACGGACTCCCCTTCACTTTTGATCAGACTGACACCAGCTGACACATTTGCTGTACTTACCGACCACACCTACTCTCTGTTTTGATCTCCTGCCTGTATTCCACTGTTCATCACCCCCTGGCAGCCAGCAGGCCCCCAGTCGGCCACCATCCAGGAACCCAGCAGGTCTGCTCAGGGAGTGTCCTGGATTTGGATCAGGGATCCATTTAGCAAGAGCTGACAGTCCTTCTGAGCAGTTCAAAGTCACTGAATGGACCACCTGCTGCCAGTTTTAGAGATCTACGCCTTCATTCTGTTGCCTAAATTGCAAACGTAGACACAGCAAGAGCAGAAGTTTGTCATCAAACAGGGGAGCACATCTGAGGGCTGCAGAAGGTAAGGTATAATGCCATAGTTTCTGCAAAGGGTGAGGCAGAACGGGGCTCTCAGAGGGCTATCTCCAGAGCTGCCAACACTGCCATTGGCACGATTGAGCCAGGCCTGGTTCTCACGCTGACAAATGGTGGGATGTTAGCTGCTGCTGACAAGCTACAGCACGACAAGAAAAATGGTCTGTGAATGAGCCCCCTGAAGCATATAAGGATTCTGGCCAGGAACTGAGATGGTGAGGCCAAGCCATGGCAACAAGCAAGTGGAAACCACAAGACCTTCTGGTGCAAATTCATCTCCGTGAGTGAGGGATGGCCAAAGAACAGAGGGAACTGTCACATTTGGATGCTTTGAAGCAGGCATGTTTATTCCTAAGAAGGCAAGGGATAAGCAGTGCCCGCCTGCCGGGGGTAGGGAGCTGGGGTGGGCAGGGAGCCACAGTAGCAGGACCTGATGACCAAGAGATTGCTAGGTGAGCAAAGCATGGCATGTGTTCAGGGCAGCTCCCCACAGTACTTAAGGGGACATATTACGGACGCATTTGAGTTTGGAGTCTGATTCTGTCACTTCTCAGCCCCATGACCTTGGACAAGTGAACCTCAGAGCCTGTTTCCTGATCTATAAAATGGTGATAAGAATACTTTACCTTGTAAGGTTCTTTGACGATTAAATGAGGTAATATTTGTAAAGCAATTAGTAGCACTGCATCTGGCACGTAGTAAGTGCTCAATAAACAGTGCTCATGACTATCTTTAGTGCAAAATCAGTCAAGGGACAGGCAAAAGGTCAGCCTAGGGAGTCACAGGGGGTTGAGCACAGCACACAGGAGTCTCAGGGGAGGTGACTCAGACGCCCAGATAGGCGATCCGGGCTCCTGCTGCATGGCGTTCATGGTGTCATCCCTCTCCACCAACACACATACTCGAGGAAATAAAGCTGGCAAGCACAAGGGGGAAGCTTTATTCCAAAGGCAGGTGGAGGATAGATGTGTGTGTGATGCAGGCTGAGCAGACACCCAGTTAGGCCGACTAAAGCTTAAGGAGTGAAGAAAGGGGGATGTGACTTGGGGGGCAAAATGGAAGACAGGGTCAACTTTAGAGTCAAACAGCTCACCCTGGGAATTCCCACCCCATGGGGAGAGGAACGAGGGGTGAGGTGGCTTAAGCTCTTCTTTCTCAAGGCAGTGTAGGTCTGGGAAGTGGGGCAGGATTGAGCATACAGCAGGGTGAGCTGAGGGCCCAGCTGTGGGGACCCGGGGAAGGCAGAGCCAGGAAGGGAAGCAAGGATGTCCAGGAAGCGTGTTCAGGCCCCGTGGCTGCCCTGGGAGGACAGGCCCAGGGTAAATGTCATCTCCTGCTGCCCCAGCCTGCTGAATGCACCAGCACTTGTGGGCCACTGGTGTGTTTTCCCTGTTACCAGTCAAAGGGATCATCTGAAAACCTACAACTGGTTCTGGCATTGAGATGTTCTGTCCAGGCTCTGAGGTCCTTGGACTCAAGGGCTATAGTGGTTAATTCTTTTACACATGTCCTCAAAGCATCCCATCCATCTACCCATCCATCCATCCATCCAACCAACCACCCATTCAGCTACCCATCCATCTAGCCCATAATTCCTGAGTGCTGTGTATGCTGGGGCCTGTTCCAGCTGCCACTGGCATACAGATGAACAAGACAAATGTAGTTCCTGATCTCAGAGAACTTACATTCTAGTCTCATGATAAGACTTATCTTATTTCTCATAATAAGAAAGGTGATTCCCGTTGGTGATAGTCTCTTTGAAGGTCATACAACATACAATCTCTCTCTGTGGTAGAGAGAGATTCAGAGAGAGGACGGAGGTCCCTTAGGGTGGCAGAAAAAGAATGCTTCTTGGAGGAGGTGATATCTGGATTAGACCTAGATAACAAGGTAAAAACAGTAGACTGGAGACTTGGGGAAAGAAGTTTTTGCTAGAAGGAAGAGCAAGTGTACACACCGTATGCTGGAACTGGGCACACTATGTACCAGGAACAAAGGAAAGGCTAGAGAGTGAGGGGCCAGCGATGGGAGATGCAGGCCCTTGTGAGCTCTTAGTCATTTCTCCGGATTGTAGGGATGTTGGTGAAATCGTGGCTGGTGAAGGCAGAGCGTGTTGCTCACTGAGCAGGTGAGCAAATGGTGGCCCAGGGAGATTCAGCCGCCAGCGTAAAGCCAGGGATAGACCCAGACTTCCAACTCAAGGTACTTTTTTTTCTAAGATCAAGAGGACACTTGGGGCTTCCCTGGTGGCGCAGTGGTTGGGAGTCCGCCTGCCGATGCAGGGGACACGGGTTCGTGCCCTGGTCCGGGAAGATCCCATATGCCGCGGAGCAGCTGGGCCCGTGAGCCATGGCCGCTAGGCCTGTGCACCTGGAGCTTGTGCTCCGCAACGGGACAGGCCACAGCGGTGAGAGGCCCACGTACAGCAAAAAAAAAAAAAAAAAAGGACACTTGTACTTGCCATCAATGCCACCACCTTGTTACCTAACAGAGGTGACTTCTTCCCCAAGAGATGACCCAGAGACCATCCGTCTGGAGGGATTTCCTGCTCCTTGTGCCCCCTTTTCCTGCAGAGTGTAAGGACAGGGGGTCAGAGAAGCCCGGCAAGCCGCCACCACTGCAGATAGCACTTGGAAGGCAGCTGGAGCTCGCCCCGCAGGAGCACAGCCAGACACGCGGTGCTTCAGTTTCGTATTGATTGATGACACTGTTGTAGGGTCCAGACGGGTGTGGCAAGGAGGGACTAACCCAGGCCAGCCTGGGAGAGGAAGGACCTGGCCCTGGAAGAGCACGTCTCATGGAAGCAGGTGGGCCTGTGTATGTGTGTGTTTGGGGATAGATGCAGGGGAAACTGAGGAACTGGGCTTTAGGCCTGGAGAGGAAGTGCAAGCAAAGCCTTAGGTGGAAAGTTGGGTAACAGATGGCAGGGAAGGAGAGGACAGGGCTGCCTCTCTCTGAGAGTCACTACATGCCAGGGACACCAAGGAGACTATAGTTCATTGATTTCTCATGATAACCCTGGGGGTGGATGCTGTTGTGTCCATTTTGAGGATGAAGACGTGGAGTGGGGTGGGTCAGAAACACTGGGTGGAGTGTCCAAGCCCACACAGAGGGCAGGGATCTGCACGTGGGGGGCCGGCAGGGGGTATGGGGTGAAGGATAGGTGAGAACGCTCAGCACCCCCCCCATTTCACTACCACCTGCACCCTGACGACCCCCAAACGGAACTGAGGCCCAGCTCTGCCCTGTCGCTGGCCTTCCTCACCCACCTTTCCGCACATACTGTGTTCCTCTAGCTCCGAGTCCCGCCGGTACTACAGACCCACGTCATCAACTGCATCTCTGCCGTCTAAAGCTACTCTTTTCCAGGGACTGCTTCTCAGTCCATGACTCTACCAGGCGCCTGTCCTCCAAAACCGAGACCAGGAGTCAGCCAGAGTCTCCCCTCTGCCCCCGCCATACCACCTCCCTGCTCTCTCGCCATCCAATAAGCAAGCCCCGTCCATTTTACCTCTGAAATTCCTGTGTAATCCATCACTGCCACGCGGACCTGACTGCTGCTGGCCTCACTCAAGTCTCCACTGGAATTACTCAGTAGCTTCTGCACTGGCCTCATTGCTCCTAGCTCCTCCCCAGTTCATCCATCCAGTTTAGTGGATGCCAAGGGCACCTGTGGTCCTCGAGCTTGCTTGAACATGCATCACAGCCGCCTGGAGGGCCTGTGAAAATGCACATTGCTGGGCCCCACTCCAGAGCGTCTGATTCAGTAGGTCTGGATGGGACCCCAGAATCTGGGTTTCTGACAAGTCCTAGGTCATCCCGATGCTGCTGGTTCAAGAACCGCACTTTGAGAGCCGCTGTTTTAGAATCGATTTCCAAACCAAAGGTCTAATCACACCACTGCCCCACTGAAAGAGACTCCAGCCACTCCCTACTAGCTTTAAAATATGGTCCCATCTCCCTGCAATGATCTTCACAATCTGTCCCAGACTCTCTCCAGCATCACCTCAAGCCTGGCCTCCCTTCAACCTGAGATGCAGAGACGTCGCACTATTCGTATTCCTTACACCTGTCATATATTTCAAACTCCGTGTCTTTGCCCACACAGTTCCCTCTGCCTGCAACTCTTTCCATCTTGAGGCTTGTCAAATTCCTACTTATCCGTCAAGGTCCAACTTGACTGTAACTTCCCTTAGAGGTATCACAGTGTGTTAGAATGACCGTGGACTTTGAGGACAGGCTTGGCTTTGAATTCCAGTTCAGTCACTTGTTAGCTGTGTGACCCTGAGTTCGTCTCTCTGTGAAGGTGGAGTTAACTTCCACATCCTCATTATAAACGGTGAATGATGACATTTATTTGTAAGAGAGGAAATGATGCGTGAGAAGTGCCTGGCAGGTAGTAGGTACTCAGTAAACAATAGCTATCATTATTGTTAATTCTGCTCTAAAGCCTTGCCTGGCTCTGGAGCTGAATTATTTCTTTTTTCCTCTGTTCCCATAAAATTTTGTGTATGATTCCATTTTGCTTATATCACATGCTGTGGTCTCATAATTTTTATACACTGGGCCTCATTCTTAGTAGAGTTGAAGCCATTGTACAAATTATAGAAATTGATCCTCCTAGCAGACTTAGTGGGCACACAACTTGGCGAACTAAAGGTATCTTTGAAGGAAGAAAATTGACAGGTGGATAGAGCCCCAAACCAGAGCACATGCTTGGTAAGCAGCGTGAGGCAGGTTTCAGGCCGCACTCACCCCTTGTACTGTATACAGCCTGCACAACCATCCTTGGAGGCTCTATGTAGGTAGAACACGAGCCCAGTGAAAGGAAAACCTGGGTCCTGTTCAACCTGAAGTCACAGCCAATGTTGAATCAATGCACGTAGGGCCAAGTAATATTGCCCGAGGATGGGAAGCACATAAGTAGTATTAATAGGGCCTGGCCCCAGGTTCAGGATAGGATCCTTACTCCTGGGGCAGGGGACAGTGCAAGAACCAGGGTTAGCATCATTAGAGACTCAGGCTTCGGAGAATAACCAGCAGCTGAATTACTGGGTGCTTTGGGGAACGAGACAGAGGTTAAGTGTCCACGTGCTGAACTGGACCTCTTGAAACGACCCCTGACCTCAGACCACAGCCTGGTGCATGGCTGAGCCTGCAGGTGACACCTCACCTCTCCATGTGAGGTGAGCAAGCAGGACCAGAGGATTCTTAGGAGATATTAAGACACCACTTTCCAGAGCTTCCTTCCCTACCCTTGCCCCAAATCAATTCCCTACTGCCTGTCTCTTCTGTGTCACAGCAAGCCAATCTCTCAGAAGGCTTTCAGATGCCTTAATTAATCCATTTTCATTTCCCTAGCAGACCCTCACTCCCCTTAACAGCTGGTACTCGGCAGGGAAGGCGGAAATAATTCCCAAGAAGTGAACCTTTTGACAAATTTCCCAGGCTGCTTCTAGACACCCATGGCGTTTGGAGGAGTTCCCAGTCTGGAGCTGCTGGGGTAGCTCTGAACATAAGTGAACTCCAAAGCCCCCTGGGATTCCCATCCATATCAACTTCTTTAGCGGAAAAGAACTCTCACGGGGGTCTAAGGACAGCCAGGCAAAGGCTCTGCTCTCTTTTCCTGAATCTGTGGCTGACCTTCTCTGAGCCTCATGTGCTACGATCCTGGGGAGGGAACCGGCTTGACACTGCTTCTTGGGAGATGAGGATTTAAGCTGTGCACCCTCACAGGTGATGTACAATGTCTTTCCTTGGTCCTGCCCTGCTTAGGGCTCCCCTAGCAACCTGCTCACCTCTCTCATGCCCACACTAGAGCACACGTTTCTTTTACGTGTCTGTCCTCTGCCTACCTCCATACCACCTCATCTGTAAGCTCTCAAAGACAGAACCAAGTCTCATCTGTCCTTTGACCCCAAACCTCTAGCACAGTAGCTGACTCACGGTGTTAAATTACTACCTGCTGATTGATTCATCAGTTGACGGCCCTGTTTTCTACGCCTCGGGTTGACAGTTGGGTTGATAGAAACCTGCTAAGGAATGAACTCCCTAAGTGTATTCAAGGCATGCTTGTCAGCTGGTGCCTTGCTCTGCATGATCCGAGGGAACTAGCTGTTAACACCTGCCTGTGTCCCAGGCACTGTGTTAGGTGCACATGGATATCAGGATGAATAAGATACTGTGCTTGCCTGCAAGGAGCTGGTGGCCTCACTGCCACTAAGAACCCGTCCCAGAGGTCCCCGTTCAGAAGTAATTTCTGCCTCCTACTCTGCTCTTTATATAGGATGCAGTTTGTATTTGTAACAGAGCACTTATCCTGTACAACCCTGGGTTAAAATAATTTCCGTCCGTCTGTCTGCCCTTCTTGCTGGACAGCTCCTAGAGGAAAGGGACCTGGTTTCAAATCCTAGCACTTCCAGGTGCTGGTCTCTCTGGGGCTGTGCCTTCTTAGTCTATAAAAAGGAAGTAGTAGGCTTTCCTGGTGGCGCAGTGGTTGAGAGTCCGCCTGCCGATGCAGGGGACACGGGTTCGTGCCCCGGTCCGGGAAGATCCCACATGCCGCGGAGCGACTGGGCCTGTGAGCCATGGCCACTGAGCCTGCGCGTCCGGAGCCTGTGCTCCGCAACGGGAGAGGCCACAACAGTGAGAGGCCCGCGTACTGCAAAAAAATAAAAAAATAAAAAAAGGAAGTAGTTATAACACCCACTTCCTGGATAACAGGGTTGAGGATGTAAGTTTAATCCATGTGACCCTCTCACACTGGCCACCCAGAGCCTCTCCTCTTTTGGCCATTCTCCTGGTCCAGCCTATTCCTTCCTCTCTATTCTCCTAGCAAGTAGACGCAGAGGACAGGAAGGCTGAACCAAAATCACTCTCCGCTCCAGCCATCAGTTCTCACACGCCCCTGGTGATGCAGTAAGACGAGCACAAGACAGGGGTCTGAACAGGGTATGAGTCTGGCCGCTTGCTGTGAGTCTGAGCTTGGGTTCATTGCTGACCCTCTGAGCCTCCATTTCATCTGGAAAATGGAGTCATAATCCCCGCCAGGCACAGATAAATGAAATAGCACGTGTAGAGCTCCTGCCTAGTGCCTGGCCTTCGGTCAGCAGCCATCACTGGCCCCCTCTCCTTCCCGGGGGCTCAGCTTTGAACAAGGAAGAGGTACCTTCAGCAGAGGACACCCCCATTCTAATTCTCTACAAAGCCATGGGAATGGAGAGGAAAAAGAAAATCTGAAGGCCCATGGCGGAGCCCTTCACTGAAAGCTGGTGATAGACAGGTAGGGAGGTTCACAATCATCGCAGGCTGAGGTTCCAGAGGCCCAGCCCCAGTCTTCTGGGGGCTGTGCACCTCACCCCTGAATGCAGACAGAGGGAAGCAGTCACAGAGGCAGACAGCAGAGCCCAGTTGCATGGGCGGCAGCAGATACAGACATCTCAGAAGAAAGGCTGTGCGGCTGCAATCTCAAAACTGCCTTTATTGGCTTTTCATCAGGTGGGTGAAAGGACTCAAGTGACAGAAAAGAACCTCTGAGAGCTCAAAATGAGGCAGAGAGTTGTAAAGGGAGGGTCTGATGAGAGATGGACAGCAAAGGCGGCTGTGGTCCAAGATGCAGCCCAGGGCTCTGGCCCTTTTATTCTCAAGGACAACAGCCTGTGGATAATGAACCAGACAAGATGGACTTCCTCCCTTCCCAGGTCTTGGGGGGTGGTATGCAGGGACCACTGCTTGACATGCATCCCTCAAGAAGCCATTCCAGGAAGGACCTTGCTCGGAGTCAAACAGCCCTCCCTCTTCTCCCGAGAGGCAGGATGAGCTGAACCCATGCTTAAAAGTCTCCAGGAAAGGGGGGCTCCCTCACGCAGTAGGTCCTAGGATTAAATGCTGAGACCCCACACCGTTGCCATTTTCTCCTGCGCATCCTCACCGCCATTGCCTTCCTTCGGGCCCCATCCCGTCCCCCTGCATCACTGGACCACCATCTGATGAGTATACCTGCATCTGGTGTTCCCACCTCCAATCCATCCCCCCTCCCTGTCGGACTAACCTTCCGGAATCAACGCCAATTACGCCACTCTGCCCTTCCTGGAATAAAACAAACAGACCACCTCACTCTTCAACAGCTCCCCATTAGCTCTCTGGACATAGTTTAAGTATCCAACCATTTAAATCCTGTCACGATTGGCCCCTGCCTACAGCACTCCTCTCCTCCACTCCCTGCAGCACCTGACGCCAGCTGCAGAGAACCACTCACACTGCCTGGCATGATCTCAGCCTTTGCTGCACCTAGAATATTCTTTTCTACTGAGACGATGCTTCTCCATCCTCAGTACTCTGTTCAGTGGTCCTTTCCTGGGTGAGCCCTTCCCTGTTCATACCTGTACATACCTTGACAGTGCTTCCACCAGACCTACCCCTGCCACTCACTACCCACGTGACCATGAACAGGTTCCTTATCTGCTTTGCAACTCAGTTTCCTCACCTGCAACATTTGGTTATTGTGAGGACTAAATGAGTTAGTATAGTCAAGCACTGAAAACGGTGCCTGGCCCACAGGAAACACTTAGTAAATGTCAGCCATCGTTATTCTCATCATTCTTAATATTATTATAGAGCACGTATCACGCTGTACGGGAGTTCTTGGTTTGCCTCTTTGAGTAGATCCTGAATTCCTTACCAGCAACCCCTCACATCCACATGGTGCTTGTCAGAAAGGGAGCACTTGGATGAATGAAGGAAGGAATGAATGAATTGTTGAATTAAAATTGGAGTTCACCTCTTCCTATATGAGTAAATGCAGAGACCAGGCTTTAAGGAGGAGAAGAAAGCCATCCCTGAGTCTGGCCGTCATAGGCGGAAAGAGTCGAGCTTTCAGTTTTAGTCCCTGGATCTGTACCTTGATTTTAAAGAATAGAATTCTATGACCTATTTGCAGTTAAAATAGTCTCTGGCTTCAAGGTGAAAAGGAATCCCAGGGGACTAGTTGTAATTTTTTTTTTTTTCGTTCAGCAAAATGGCTCTGGACAACTTTCCCAGTGGATTAAGGCCACAGACAGCCCACCCTACCAAGTCTCTGGCAAACTCTCTCCACAATCCTTTCTCCCAGGGAACCAGGAGGGGAAATGGAATGAGGTATTTCAGCTTCATTTATACTTAATTCATCAAAATGTCATTGGTAAGAGCTATTCGATGTCCAAAGCTTATGAGCCTTGAATCTAAGCCTTCTGAAGCCCTTTTCTCTTTGAACCTAAACGGGCCGTTCTGCCAGCATGGCGTTGAATGCCAGCAGGGTGCTTGGTTCTGAGCTTGGAAGCCTGGGGGGGGGGTCTCTCTCTTCCTGAAAGTGCTTTGCTCTCTCCCAAGCTGGGCCCCAAGGATGTGAAATGCAGTCTCTCGCCTTCCAGGATACCAGTGCTCAGGGCTGAACTGGCAAGGATGCCTCACACACACCGGGCGAGAGGAGAAGGGGTCAGAGAGCTCATCCGTCCAGCTCTTCCACTTCAAAGATAACGTGCAATTCCTTTATGGGCCAGAATCAGACATGGGTACCAAATTCTGGGCATCCTCCAAATGTTCTGCCTAGAAGGACCTCTCAGGAGGGGACGCCATTTGTGACTGGAGGCAGATGAGGCTGTAATTCCAGCAGGAGAGGCCATATGCTGTGGTTGAGGACTCAGGCGCCCATCCGCTGGCTGTGGGACCTTGGGTGAGTCATTTGTATTTCTAAGCCTCAGGCTGCTCACCCATAGGACGGGGATAAGGATATTCACTTCGCAGAGCCATTGTGGAGGATAAAGAGCCAATGCTGTGAAAGCAGTTTCAAACATGAAATCAGTGCACAAGGGCTTCTCTGGTGGCGCAGTGGTTGGGAGTCCGCCTGCCGAGGCAGGGGACGTGGGTTCATGCCCCGGTCCGGGAAGATCCCACATGCCGCGGAGCGGCTGGGCCCGTGAGCCATGGCCGCTGATCCTGCGCGTCCGGAGCCTGTGCTCTGCAGCGGGAGAGGCCACAACAGTGAGAGGCCCGCGTACCACAAAAAACAAAAAAATCAGTGCACAAGTGTAGGGGGCGACTAGGACAACACCCAGGACAGACACACCCCTGACTGCAGTGCTTCCCAGTTACCCACTGCGGGAAGAAGTGCTCGTGTCTTGGCAAGGATTCCAGACCCCCTCATGAATGCGCTGTTCCCCCCACCCTCTCTGTCCTGCCCACCTTGACTGTCATTACCCCCCCACCACCACGATGCTCCAGCCACGTGACTGTCCCTGCCTCTCCTCAATCCCTAAGAGATGCATTCTCAACTCCCAGCAGCCACTCCATAAACGATTTCATTTTAAACAATAGCCAACCTCCCGGCTCCACAGCTCCTTCTAGCTACAACCCTTTATCTTGCTTTCCCATAAGAGCGAAGCTTCTTTGAGGAGTGTTGCACAATGATTCACCCATTGCAGTCTGATTTCAATCCAGCCACCCACTGAAACCGCTCTTGCCCGTGGCTCCTGCACTGCTAAATCTGATGAAGGCTCTTCTGTACTTCCTTTCAAGAGGTGGGAAACTTCTTTACCCGCTCTCCCTCAGCAGCCTTCACAGGCTCTCCTCCCTCACCTCCCTCTTGAACGTATGATTTTCTCCCTGGGGATTCCTTCTCTCCTCACAGCTTCAGTAACCATCTACATCCACTCCCGCACCTAGAGCTTCGATCCGCTGAGCCCATTCTAGCCAACTCTTGCTGAACATCCCTACCTGTGTGTCCAAAAGGCTTTTCAAAGTTACCATTTTCAAGGCTGAAATCATCCCCCTCCTTCCTCCCAGACCTATTTCTCTCCTGAACTTTCCACCTCAATGACTGGCACCGCCATCCACCAAGATGTCCACGTCAGAAACCTGGGTGTCATCCTACTCTTGTCCCTCTCCCCTTGGCCACATCCATTTGGTCCCCGAGTCCTGATGATTTATCTGTTAAATAGTTTCAACAGGTTACAAAACAGCATAAGCATTATGATCCAGTTTAAGGAAAAACTTGTGTAAAGTATATACTCATTAAGAAATCAGAAGGGCCCATATGGAAATGTTAACCATGGGTATTACCAGATGGTGGAATTACAAGTAATTTTTTGTCTTTTAAAACGTATGTATTTTGTAAAGACTGCATACCTCTATATAAAAGAAAAACTGTTATCTTTAAAGATAGCCTCTGAATAGGTACCTTCTTCTAACTCCTAAGTTACTTTTGGTTCTCATCAACTGCTGCAGCAACATGACCTTCTACCCGGTTCTCCTACCTCCAGGCTTGTCCCGCCCCTCCACATTCCATGCTGTAGAAGGTCATATAGGACCTTCGTCAGTGAGCACTGCCCACTTCCTAGCCTAGCTTTCCACCATGCTCTGTTCCAGTTATAGTGACCTGAAACAGAAACTACCATATGCACCTTCTTGCCTCCACGCCTTGGACCCTGGTTCCTTCCCACCTGGCATGTTCTTCTCTCTCCATGTCCCTCCTCTCCCTGGCCAACTTCTCCTGGTCCTTAAAGATTCAAGTCAAGCATCACCTCCTGCAGGCGTTTTCCCTACACATCACAAGCAGAGTCAGGAGGCCGTCCTCCAGTCCTCTCACCATCCCCTATCCCTCCCCATCCTATAGCCTTTCTCCCTCTGCTTTTACCCCACTGGTCCCCCATCAAATAGTGACCTAGGGACTACCTCATTCAACTTTGTTTCTGAATACCTTGAACGATTTCAATTAAAAGCTCACTTTAAATAAATGTATTGGGGTGATACAGGAGGAGGCTGAGGCTGTTCTGAGGGCACCTTCTTCTTCAAGCTGCTCTAGTCCATCTCCTCCTCTCGGCCAAGTATACCTCCACCAAGACACACCATCCCTTCTGTGCAGTCCTGCTGTGGGCTCAGCTGTGAAGGATGTGACTGGAGCAATATAAATCCAAACCCAAGAGGCTCCCAAACAGACACGGTTCTCATCTCCCCTGCCCAGACACAGCCCTGGGGGTGAGAGGCCAGCCACCTGGCCCATTTTATGTGAATCCACTTGTTTTCGCTCCAACCACACTCCTAATTTTAATGGGATTTACACCAAAAGACAGGCTCTGATGATTTCTAAACATAAGCAGAAAATACGCTTGAATGCTCTTCCGCAACCAACACGCCACATGTCCAAACCGCAACGGTCTTGGGTAAGCAGGTGACAATGGAGGGGATATGGGGATATATGTGTACATAGAGCTGATTCACTTTCTTATACAGCAGAAACTAACACACCACTGTAAAGCAATTATACTCCAATAAAGATGTTAAAAAAAAAAAAGCAGGTGACAATGGATGTGAAAGACTGAGGGTCTAGAACGCCCAGTGGAGATGACCCAGGCCTCTACTCTTTACTGCACATCACTCCAACACCCAGGAAGCTACTGCATTCCTCAAACTCTCTAAAAAAAAGAAATTCCTGTATGTCAAACTTTCTATGCATGTGTGCATACTCACGTGTATGTTATTTTAAATCCTTACAAAAATTCTTTCTAGATATACACTGAAGCCTTGGGGGCTGGAGTGGAAAAGATAAAATAAGTTGCGTAAGAACACCCAGCTAGTAAGGGGGTGAATTGATGTTAGGTCTAACTTCAAGATTCACGCTCTCAGACCACGAGCACTGAAGTCAGACAAGGGCTTAAATGCTGGCTCCAAACTCACCAGCTGTGCGATCTTTGGCAGGTTACTTAAGCTCTCTGAGCCTGTATTTCCTCATCTGTATAAGTGACAGATTTAGGTGCCGAGACCTCTGAGGTCTCTTCCACTTGGGACGTCAAGTAGCCCCAAGGCTCTACTGTTACAACCTCTGACTTGTTCCTGTGCAGCTTGGGGAAGGGGTCATACAGGAAGGATGCAGGCTCTAGGACTACTGTGATCCTAGGGGAACACTGGGGCAGACACATCAAAGCGCTGAACCCCGGGGCAGAGCAGGGCCGGGGTCACACACTCCTGCCCAGAATAAGCCCCCACTCCGTGGCATTCAGACGACCTTCTGGCACATATGCTCTTCTCGTTCTTCACACATCAGCTCAAACATCATTTCCCAAGGGAAGCCTTCCCTCCCCTGTCCCCTTGCCTCTCAAGGCTGGACCCCTCCCCCGCAGGTACCCTCTCATAGCTCCTTCTACTTCCCCTTTCTTTGTACTTAACACAGTGTGTTAATAATATCCTGCTGTGATCATTCATTAATATCTGTCTCTCACTAGTAAGATTCATGAGGGTAGTGAGTACGTTTATTTTGTCCCCCATTGTATCTCCATTGTCTAGGAAAGAGGAAAGCGTTCGGTGGATCTGTATTGAACGAATGGGTTAATTAGTTAAGTAATTAATACTACGCAGTCAAGTCTTGATGAGACCAAGGCAGCAGTGTTTTGACTTGCAAGCCGACCTGGAGTGAATTTTAAGATCCTGTCTGATTGCCCAAGTCGTTCAGTACGAAGCTGCATGTCCTTGAGCCTTGGATTCCTCTCCTCTTCCTGCCAGTCCATGTCACAGATCATTTGGGAGTTGATAAGGGGATGGCTGTGCACTGACTCTGACATCCCTGAAGTCACCCCACCAATCACCAGGAAGGCCAAGGGGGCTGAAGAAACAGGCTCAAGGTGACAGAGTACGTCGGTAAGAAGGGAAGGAAAAGGCCTAGCATTTCAGCTTTCTGGGGTTTAACCACTGGACTGCATGCCTACCAGGGGATCCCAACAAGAGGACAGCTTCGGGAGGGGCTCTGGGACTTCGAGAAGAGCAGCACATCCTTTGCTGTGGAAGGAAGTGTGGGCATCGTCAGCTGGGGGCTTGAGTCTCAAAGACAGCAGACAGCTCCCTGAAGAAGTCTTCACCCTCCCACTCTGCCCCTGTGAGAGGCTCCCAGGGCTCCCTGGGCCTTCTGCAACCTTCTGTTGATTGCTTGCAAGCCTCTCCCTGACAGCAAAGCCTCCCTCTGGACTCTAGGAACTGGACAGTTCACCGTCTCGCTGAACAAGTCTTGCCGCTGACCCCGCTGGGTCACTGCAAATGCTGTCAGGCAAACTCCTCACCACTGTCCCACCTCGGCTCTCAATTACCTTCTCCATGCTCTTGTCTATACAGAACTTTTCATCATGCATCGCCAAGGATCACTTATTTCATACCCGGACTAACACTTTTATCCTTCAAGACTAGGATTTAAAAAATGTACATTTTACCCCAAGTTTGGTACATATAAAGGGTTAAGATCATATGAATTCAATGGATAAAGAGGAGGGAGAAAAGAAGGAAAGAAAAAAGCAAGCAAGAGTGAAAGGGAGGGAGGATGAAAAGGAAGGAGAGAAGGAAGGACCTAGACTTATGCAGACCTTTCTTGGTGACATCCCACTCCAGCTGAGGTCGTGTTCTTAGGTGGGAAGAATGTGGGTTCTGGAGTTAGACAAATCTGGGTTCAAATCCCAGCCCCGTCTCACCCTAAGTGTGTGGCTTCAGACAAGTCATTTAAGCTGAGTTCAGGTGGCGCATTTGTAAAATGAGGATAACAGCTAACGAAAAGGTGTATTCCCAGAGGATTAGAGATAACGTATGTAAAGCACCCTGCACTTTGGCACTGGCTGGGAGGCTGCAGGGGCTCCTTCTGCACTCGGAAAGCACGGAGAGGTAGGGACTGGTTCAAGAACCAACCTCTAAGAACCTAGGTCTGTGCTCTCCACATTGGATACCCATCACCTTCCCTGAGCAGAAAAACTCAGTTATGGAAATATGGACAGTGAATGAGCAACAATCAAATTAATTTTTACAGACGTTAACAGTATACACCAAGAAAACAAGAGCTCTGCCCCCGGAAGAACTTTCTATAGCCTTGCTCTAACCTAACGACAACTGACGCTCTATGATGCTCACCTGTGTTTCAATTGAGTCTCTGCATTCACCCTGAAAATCTACAGTCTGCCCAAGTGCACCTTGGCCCTGGGTCTGTACAAGCATATTAAGGAGAGCGGAACGTAATACAAGAAGTAACGAAATAGCCATAACTGTGACCAACTCCTCTGCCAGGTGATCCCTTTCCCCCTGTTATTTAACCATGTCTCCTCGAGAGTGCTTCTCGAGTGTCAAAGTCAACGGACGTGAGTGTGTTCTACTCTCCCAGGGCCTGTCCAAGCTCTGCCAAGGTGCTGATGACCAAAAAAATAATCAGAACAAACAAAAAGCACCTGGATTATCCAAGAACGGAACCCCAATTCTCTAAGCCGCGTTCAGCGATCAAGGCCTCCGTTACCTGTTACAGGTGGGGGACTGGGACCGGGAGAGCCACAGGGCAGGGATCAAGGTGGTCTTATTCTTCAACGTATATTACCAGTGCCTGGCTCGTTGCCAGCTCAGGAAAGATTTGTGCAATGAATGGACAAATAAATGAAAACTGCATGACCGATTGACTAATAAATGGAGGATTCATGAGGATACAGCACAACCTCCTGTCCTTCCAGCTGCCCCCCCAGCCCACCCCCAAATCCAAATCACCTGTTCTTTCCTTACCCGAGCGATCAGCTCCCCGACCATTCCCGTCCAGGTGCCATTGGCCTCGGGCACGCCGTACACGCCGTCCCCGACCAGGCGGATCTTGTAGTTGAACCGGAGGATCTCTGCCAGCTCCTTGAGCATGTCCACACAGAAGCCCTCGTAGCGGTCATTGCCTTCCATCTCCTGGTGGTTTCCCTTCAGCATTAAATACGGGTTTTCCTGCAGCAAAACTGGGCAGCTGTCATTCTCATCTTAGCCCTGGTGTCTCAGCCACACATGACGAGGGGGTCGGGGACACAGGAGGTTGGGACGAAGATGGGGTGGAAGGAGGGAAGTGGCTTGGGTAACGGGGTGCTTCGGAGGTGGCAGTGGGCTCCCCTCCCTGACTTCAAGGTATTTCTCTTACCTGGAACACATAAGGGTCCCACTGCACAGAGGGTCCAGTGGAAGCCCCTCCACCTTGTTTGAGGTCATCATCTGACCCCACCCTGCACTTCGTTCCTTCCTTTTCTTCCCCTTCCTTTGTTTACTCCACATAGACGGATCACGGCGGATTATGAGATACAAGGATGCTGACAACAGAGCAAGCGAGATTCTTACATGCACAGAACAACCGCAAACCCTAGGCAGGACGCGTCCAGCTGTGAGCGTTGGGAGGAGGGTCTCTCTGATGAAACGTCCAGGGAAGGTTCTCTGGAGAAGGTGGGGTGCAAGCTGGGCTCCGGAGGAAGACAGAACACTGACAGATGGAAGTGGTGTGAATGGAGGGCTGTTCATGGGCAGGGGAAAGGCAGGATCAAGGGCAAAATCCCGAGTGAGAAGGAGAGCGGCCCATTCGGTGGACAATGGGGCTGCCCTTGGTGGGAGCCTGGGCTGTGTGGAGGGGAGGGGTGGTGGATACATTTAGAAAGATGAGTTAGGGTCAGCGTGGGCCTTGGGTGCCAGGACAAGGTGACTGTGCATCATACATGTATAGTAGGGAAGCACTAAGGGTTTTAAAGACTTAAGGATGCGAGTAAAGAATGTTATAGAGCACGAGAGAGGTCTGGGAGTGAGGACGGACCCTCTCCTGATACGGGATGCTGAGTCCTGAGCCGTGCTCGGGGTCAGATTGGATTGCAAGGCAGAAGAATCACAGAGAGGGTCAGGCTTGATGCCAGGCTGGGTGTGAGGCACAGAGGATAGGGTCCTCAGACCCCTGGAGCCTGAGCAGATGACCAAGGATGATGTCATCGTGGCCACGGATGGTTTGAAAAGGAAGAGGTTTTGGAACGTGTTGAATCTGAGGTGCTGGTCATCGATCCAGGAGGGAACATCTGACTGAATGTTGGAATACGGGGTGAGGGCGGGATCGGGGGCAGAGATGGGGCAGCCTCCGGACAGAGGTGGTGGCTGAAGCTGCAGCATATGAGAGACCATCGGGGGGAAGGACAGCAGAGGGAGAGACCTGATCTTAGGGAGGGGGAGAATGAAGAGCAGCCGTAGAGGAGGACAAAGCAGAAGCGGCCAGAAAAGCCGACAATAGGAAAATGTGGTCATGAAGGTCAAGGAGGAAAGGGTTTCAAGCAGGAGAAGGCAGACATTCCCACAAAGAGAGGAAGCAGGGCTGTGAAAGGGCATCTGGGTCACGGGTCCCTGGAGACCTTCGAAGGCAGGTTGGGGTGGGGAGGGGGGAGGGGATGGCAGAATCCCGCAAGGACGGGTGTGCACGAGGGGTGCACGGGTGAGGGCCGACCAGGATGTTGAGAAGTTCAGAGACAAATGCTGGCAGAGCTTCTCCACCCAACTGCTACCGGTCACGTCTCGCTCCAAACCTCAGTTCCCCCTCTGCCTGCAACAGGCTTGGAGGCTGCCCAGTGTCCACCAATCCCTTGATGATGATTCCCTAAATAGGAGGGTAGCCCAAGGACAGCAGGGTGTAGGTGAGGTGGTAGTGATGGTGTCTTAGGACGGGAGGGACCAGAGTACATGTGTAGGTACAAAGGGAGGAATCCTTAGAAGAGGGCAGATTAGAAAAGGAGGAAAGAGAAGGCTAGTCAGTGCAGCAAAGTCCTGGAAGAGCCAGGGTCTAGGTGAACATGGGAAATGGGCCTGGGGGTAAGGTGGAGAGCATGGATGTGGGTACAGAGGGGGCGCGGAGGAGGCCCAAGATACGGAGCCATGCCGGCCCCCAGAGCTGGGGGCAGGTAGGAGGGAAGGCTTGGTGCCTGGAAAGGTTTCCTCAGGGAACACGATGTGGGGTGAGCAGAGAGGAGTGCAGGGTTGCCCAGGCCCAGCTGAGTCAGGAGGCGGAATGCAGATGGGCAGCTGGGAGCAGGGCTTGCAAGGACAGTTGGACTTGGGGACGGGCAGGAGGGGAGATGGCTGAGCATCATGGTGGAGTCAGTTCTAGAAGCCAACAGAGGGAAGTGCTGAACTGCTGGTTTGCTGAGCTCAAGCTGGAAGGGGCTTCTGGGCTGGGGAAGACGGGCAGCCAGAGAGGCCAGAGGTCGCAAAGGGAGGAAGGGGGAGAGCGGTCTTGTGGGTGTGATGAAGCGGAAGAGGGGAAGGTCGGAGGTTCCGTGCCAGGGAGAGGGAGCTCCAAGTTGAAGGTGATGTGCTTCTGGTTCATGGTCAAGTGCGCTGTCATGTCCGTGAAATGGGCCCAAGCTCCCTGACTTCCACACATGCTGTCCTCAGCTCACGGGCCTCTCTCTGTCCTGCTTTTGCTTAACCTAACTCATCTCTGTCCCTGGGGTCCCATCCCACCTCTGACCCCAACCCACTTCTCAGAACCCCTACCACACTCGCAGCCAGGCCTCCACACACGCATTATTCGTCCTCCTACACGTGCCGGCCGCAGGTAGAACATACGTGGAGCCTGGGACGGACTCCTCCCTGTCTCTGGGGCCCCCACCTGGCCCCAGCATCCAGCACTTGTGGATTGTGTGGGTGAAAAGTGCTGAAATGGCCTCACCGACAGGGCCTGGCTGGGCATTTCCACGCCTGGGTTGGAAGGCAACCTCCCAGGGTATCTTTAACGATCCCAAGGAGTGTCACAAAACTCTTCTCCCTGAGAACTCTCTGCACTTAAGTTAATGTAAAATTCACTGACATATTTAGAGTAAATAAACAGGAAGCCAGTGTTGGAGGGAGGAACCGTGTGGGAGGGGGCGGTGCTCACTGGCACTTTGGAGGGTCTGGGGGCCGCGTGCTGGCCTGGAGCCCTGTCCTGGCGGGCACTGATGAGGGCAAAGTGCTTAACCCGGGTTCGGATGCAGGGGTGTGTTCTAGGGGTGGGCTGCGGCTAATTCTGTGTATTTGCCGGTGTTAACCAATAAATCACTCGCAAGTCCCAACTGCACCCTGACAGTAGCAGGATGCAACAGGCCTGTGTGCTGAGTTTTAAGGGATAAATCATTCAGATGGCCATTTGCCAAGGAGGTCCCCCAAATGGCCAGCAGGGACTAAATTAAGGTAATCATTCCTGGTAAGAGTTACTGACTTCTACACACATGCACAAGAGAAGGTTCTCATTTGAATCGTACTGGCCATGTTTTTAAATGTTCCCTTTCACAAAAGTGTCCTTCCCCACCCTCATGTGCACACGTGTGCATATGTGAACAACCGTGTGCGTGCATGCACTCACACACAGGCACACACACACAGGGTCAGACTGACTTTCCCAGTCTAGAAACATGACCCTGCGGTCTCAGTGTCCCCGTGGGTCTGTGCCAGAGCTCTGAGCCCCGTCCAATTCCAGTCCCGGAAAGGCAGGAAGTACAACCCGGCAATGTCCCCATTTCTCTCTCAAACTCTTAACTGGCTTTTGAGGGACATCTCTGACCCTGTAGGAAGGAATTCCTTCATTCAAATTCTAATCATCAGGAACTTCCCTGGTGGTGCAGTGGTTAAGAATCCGCCTGTCAATGCAGGGGACACGGGTTTGAGCCCTGGTACGGGAAGATCCCACATGCTGCGGAGCAGCTAAGCCCGTGCGCCACAACTACTGAGCCTGTGCTCTAGAGCCCGTGAGCCACAACTACTGAGCCCATGTGCCACAACTACTGAACCCACGTGCCACAACTACTGAACCCGTGTGCCACAACTACTGAAGCCCGCATGCCTAGAGCCCGTGCTCCGCAACAAGAGAAGCCGCTGCAATGAGAAGCCCGCGCACCGCAACGAAGAGTAGTCCCCACTCACCGCGACTAGAGAAAGCCCGCACACAACAACGAAGACCCAATACAGCCAAAAAAAAGAAAAAGAAAAAGAAAAGAAAATTGTAATTATCAGGCTCCTACTTTGTGTCAGGCCCCCCAGTCTTTCAGGAGCCCTCATTCTGGAAGGGGAGGTAGAGCTGTAAACATCAACTCTAATAGGAGAAAGGTGTGTACAAAATGTGAGAGGCAGGGAGCAGGCAGGAGGCAGATGAGGGAAGACCTCACGGAAGAGGGGACATCAGAGCCAAGCTGTGAAGGCTGTACAAGTATTTCCAGGTGGAAACAGGAATTCACAGAGAGGGTATTCCAGGCAGAGGGAACAGCATGTACAGAGGCAGGGAACAGCATGACGCAGTGAGGAAGTGTCAGGCAGTCCAATGTTGCCAGACCCCACGTGGCATGGAGAGGAAGCAGGTACAGCAGGCTGGGCTGCATGACGAGAGGTTTATATTCCAAGCTCAGGGCCGGTCGCTCCTGGGCAGCACTGAAGCGAGGAAATGACAGGACGGTTCTGATTTTAGAATGACCGCGCAGCCAGAAGGGCGGGGCTAGGGAGAGACAGACTGAACAAGTGAGAAGGGGACCTTTGAGGAGGCCACACGCAGCTCCAGTGAAGAGGTGGCTACACCTATGTTAGGGCATGTGCTTGAGGATGGACAGCAGGTGACAGACTCAGGCAGTCCTTCAGAGGCAGAGCAGGTCCCAGCAATCGTGCACGTGTTGCCCCCACTCGGCCAGGACTGCCGGTCAGCATTGCTGCAGCTCAGCCAGGCGCCCCCAGGTCTCAGGGGCTTGGTGACACCTCCCCCCCCCCAAATCCTGCTGACATTTCCACGTTGGTTCAGATGAGCTCAGGTTGGGCTGAGATGGGGAGTGGCTAAAACCCTGCGAGCTGGAACTGCCTTCTCCATCCTTTGCTTTGTTCCCCCTGCCTGGAATGTTCCTTCCCAGACGGCCACGTGGTTGTCACCTCACCTCATCAGGTCTCTACTCGGATGTGCCCTTCTCAGTGAAGCCAGCAACCCTCTCCCCTTCCTCAGCTCTGTCTACACCCGAGCACCTAGAACAGCGCCCAGCACACAGGAGTGCCCCCCAAATATTCACTGAACGAATGACTGAAAATATTCGGTGAGCCCCTGTCTTGTACCAAACGAAGGGAGAACTCACAAGCTTGACATTCAAGTCCCTAAGCATTATGGGCCCAGCCCACTTCTCCAGCCTCAGGCCTTTCCCTCTCTACCAATGCCCATTTCCTAGAAACCTACACTTTTTGGCATTTCCTGAGTGCCTGATAACACTCTCCTTAGTCCACTTCTCCCTCCTCATCAGCCCTGTCTTTGGGGGCCCATCCTCAATGTCCCTCTCCTCGGAAGGCTTTGCTGACCTCCCCGATGGCATGGGACCTCTCTCTCGTTCACCCCCCATGGCGCTAGGCGTGCGCCTCTTTCCTGGCTTTTATCCTGCTCTGCTCACGGGGGATCAGTTATTTCAGTGCAGGGCTCCTGAGCCCCAGGAGCTCATGAATGTAGTGATGGAGGTCCCTGAGCTCTTTTTGTCATCTCGAAAGCCTGAAAGAAACGGACACGTTTCCAAACCTTGCACAGTTAGCAACAGCACAATAGGCTGAACAGGCTAACAGTCGAGTCTGTTTGGGGCTGGGATTCCATCAGTGCGGCCACACTGATTATCTCCTGTGGATAAGATGCTGGGCCCGGCAGGGAAATAGGTTTTTGATTGGTTAAAAGGAGGTGGGGGAAGGGGGCAAACTCATAATTACTTAATACATGCAGTTGGTTAATGGACAGATCTTTTAAAACCTGAAGTCTTCAGGGATGGGGGAAGGGGAGAAGAAGATGACTTTGGCCGTGAACGCACTTGATTCGTGCCGTCTAATAAATTACAGCCTGTTTGAGGACAGAGACTGAGTCTTACTCAGCTTCGTGTCTCCAAGAATGAGCACAGTGCCTGGCACATGGGGGAAGGGCTTGGTAACTGTCGAAGAGAACTGAATCAAATAAAAAAGGCAGATGGTCCCTTGCTCTACAGATTGAGAACTTTCTTCTGACCATCTGGAAATGAAGAAAGAGGCCATGAAAACCCATTGAGATTCAGGTGTCCACTGCCAGGGATGCAACTTGTACAAGTAGGCACCCAGCAAAGCAGGCTGTCGTGAAAGAGTAGGAGCCGCCCTGGGGGACTTCTCCCGCGTGTCCCAGGTGCCCTGCCCTTGGCTGTGCACAGCTGCCCTGGCTGTCAGGGTGCCCCTGGAAGAGGCGTCCACAAACTGTGCTGTCTTGCCACCCCATCCTGCTTCCCCAGCTGCTTTGGAACTCATCAGATATCATTTCCATATGAAACAACAACTTGAGTTTAATTACACTGTCATAAATTGGCCTCCGTGCTGTGATTAGAGCTCCCATCTTCTGTTCACGGGGAGGCTGGGAACGCCTGGAGATGGAGGAGGCACCCCGGAGAGTGGCAGCTGGGAGGCCCAGGGGGCACCCGCTTACCAGGATGGTGGTGACGACCAGGGTGGTATTGAAGAGACTGTCGGAGACGTTGGAGGCGTAGAGGCGGCTGTCCATGCTGAGGCCGTCTGCCACGTGCCACTGGCCGATCTGAGGAGACCAAGGAGACAGGCTGGGAAGGGGTGGGGGGAGGAGAAGGCTGGGGAGCTGGGGTGCTGAGGTCCTTCGGGCCTCCAGGGCTGGGGGAGCTGAGAGGCCGGTCCCCTGCCTCCGGCGGGGGTACATGTACATCACAGAAGGAGGGAGGGACGCAGAGTGCAGAGCAGAGGGGCGGGACCGGGGCGGAGCTACCAGGGCTGGGGGGTCAGGGGTGGGTGGGGAGACTGCGAGGGGAGGGGAAGACTTAAGAGAGAGGTGGAAGAGGAAAATGGAAAAAGAAATCAGGAACGCAACGCAGTTCAGCGATGCTCTCTCACCCAGAAGGGAAGGGAGCCCCTGGAATTGCATCATCTGGAGGCAGGACAGAGCCTTCCCTTTCGCTACAGTCTGCCTTCCATAAAGCTCATTATCTAAATAAGAACCAGAAAGGCTACTGGAGAGAACTGGCCTTACGAGGCTCTTCAATAAATGTTTGCTGCACGGTTCAATGGATGGATGAACCAGAAGAGGGAAGGAAGAGCAGGCTCTAGTCCTGGTGGATTCGCTTTGCTGGCTGCACAATGGATGGATGAACCAGAAGAGGGAAGGAAGAGCAGGCTCTAGTCCTGGTGGATTCGCTTTGCTGGCTGCACAATGGATGGATGAACCAGAAGAGGGAAGGAAGACCAGGCTCTAGTCCTGGTGGATTCACTTTGCTGGCTGCGAGAACCTACGCAAGTTACTTCGATCTTTGCGAGTTTCAGTTTCCCCAGCTATAGATGGAGGCAGTAACGTTTGCTCTGCCTTCTTAGAGCCAGCTGAGATCGTGCATGTGCCAGTTCGAGGTTACATGGTTCAGCCGACCCACGAGGGTGGATCTCCACTGAGTAAACCCAGAAATGACTGAACCTCTCTGAAGGTTTTTCCTCATCTGTAAAATGGGAATAATAGAAACATTATGTGGTCATTGTGAGAATGTATTTCAGCTGAAACTCAATAAATGCTTGTTTCCTTCCTTTTCCCCATTGTCTTGACTCCTGGGGGGAACATACCCGCAACTTACTCAGTTCCCCCATTTTAGAAAGTCACCTAAATCGAAATTCAGCATCATTGGGTTTTTAGGGAGTTTGTTTGTTTTCTCAGTGGAACCCTTTCTATAACTACACATACGTGTGTGTGCTACCAATACATTTCTACTGGCTGGAGCCCCTGGCAACTCACTTCTGCTGCTGGGTGCTGGAGGTGGGCCACCAGGAGAGATGGCTGATAGCTGGCTAGGAAACCAATGAAATGCACACATACGCCTCTGCCAGGCCCCAGCGGCAGCTTCCCTGGAAAACCCTCACAAGTTCCATGGATGCCACATGGCTCTACCCACCAGAGCTGGGCTCTGGGTTCCTCCTGTGGAAGCTCCAACCACAATAAAGACACATCTCACTCTTGGTCCCCACCCCCCCTCCCCCGGGGCCGGAGCGTTGGGGGTCACAGGGGGCAGTAACCATCTCCCTGACGTCATGGTCTGGACCTTGAAGAGGGGAGGGCCAGGCTGGATGCCTCCAGGTCCAGGCAGGAGCCCGATGGTCTCCCCAGGTGAGTCTTTCACCTGCCAAAGGAGAGATGACCAAAAACCCCTCTCCAAGCCTCAGCAAGGACGCCACCAGAGGGGGCTGGGCAGGTTTCCCCACCTCTGCGTGGGCAGAAAAGTGAGGCACGTGCCCCTGCTCATTTTAGTTTACAAGTCGTGTGCTCTGCACATCCACACCGGAAGCCCCGTCTAGATAAAGAAACTGACGCCAAGATAGGAGCCCAACTTGCCCGAGGTCACCTCCCCATCAGCTGAGACCCCTGAGCGTTAACCCCTGGGCTCTTAACCCTGGATGAGCCTCCCCAAGGAAGCCTTCGTGGCTCTCCTGCCCGGCTCTTCCAGCGTCCTACTGCACGTTTTGTTTACTTGTCCACCTCCCCGGCTAGCCTGTGAGGGGCTGGCTTGCTCGTGCTCACAGCCCGGCACCCTGCTCAGGACCGGTACTTGGAGGCCGGGGAAACCATCACTTGGGCTGAGTGCTGCTGTCGGTAGGGCATGAACAGGAGGTAGGCAAGCGTCCTCTGGTCTCTGGAGGGTCCACAGGGGGGACCAGCCAGGTCAGGGTACGGCCCGAGCTTCCCCCCCTCCCCTCTCTCTGCAGGGGAGAGAGATGGGGAAGATGAGGGATAAGCAGCTAGATTTTCAAGTGAAGGGCAAAGGAGAGCAATAGTTACCGGACCCCTCCTGTGCTGGATGTGTTCTATCATCTCTTTGAATTCTCCCACCAGCCTTGTGAAGTAGTGATGATGTTTTTATGTACGAGGAAACTGGGGCTCAGAGGTTTAATGGCTTGCCTAAGGTCACCTGGCTAGCAGGTGATGCACGGGCTTGAACACAGAGCTGTCTGACTCCTAAATCCAAGACTTTTCCGTGTCCGCTGCTGTCTCTTGGGTGGGGATGCCAAGGGCTCCTCCACATAAGGAGGAGGAGAAAGGCTCAAAGGAGTCTCGGCCACACAGCAAGAACCCTGGACACGGCTTTTTCCCTCCTGGGTTTTTACATCCACAAAGTCAGGTGAAACGAGGCTGCTTCCCTCTCTGCAAAATGGCTAGAATTGGCTTCTGACAGTCTCCTAGGATAGGAAGGGCCAGATTTGGACAGAAGGACATAAAGAACAATTAGGCCGGATGTCAGCACCTGGATGTTTGGGACAGGACTGAGCTTCTCAGAGTCCTGTCATCTAAACATGCACTTCACACCGACAGGACCAGCAAGACCTCCCCCCCCACTCCCCCCCCATTTCCCCCCCATTGTTCTCAGGGGACCCAGTCCTCACTGATTGCCTGCCCCAGCTCCACACTCCCTGTCTGACCCAAGCCACGAGGTAGGTAGGTTGCCACAAAAGCCAGAGACAGAAATAATTTACCCAGACCCAGATCCGACAGCCCGAGCCATGTCGCCTCCCACACCCACCTCCGGGGACGTGGCAAAAAGACAAATCAGCCCCCAAGCTCCAGTCAGGAAATGAATGTCCCACCAACCCTCCCATTAGCCCCCAAGAAATTAATAAACTCATCAGATCCAACAAAGCGGCTTTGGCAGCTATAACCCGGAGCAATCTAACTGAGGAAAGGCAGTGGGAAGGAGAGCAGGAGCCAGAGCCAGGCACCCTGGGATACAGGCTAATCGCCCCACCCACTGGGCATCTTGCATGCCACACACATGCCAGGGGTGGGCAGGAGAGACAGCGCTCATCACCGACAATCTGCGGCTCTGTCTCCAGCCAAATTCCCTTGCTCCACCCCGCTGACACCTGCCCCCGAACCTCCTGCAGGGACAGCGGCTTTGTAAACCTCTTCCACAGGCCCACGTGTGCCGGCTTGATTATGCTTCAGATAATGTCTTTCCGTGGCCCGCTCTCTGTGCTTTCTGTCTCTCCCACTTGCTCTGCCTTCCCACCAGTTTAGAGACTCCAGGGGTTGCAGTGAAGGGAGGAGAGGGTATGGATTTGGACACCACCACTGCAAGCCCATACAGCACCTCAAGGCAGGTAAGAAAAAGGCACCCCCGGGCTGATGTGGCCCTGCTGGTGCGCAGCTGGGCATGCTGACTCCAGCCGCTACTCACCACTGAGCTTTTCACAGTCTGTACCACGAATGCAACGGCCCCAGAGTGGGAGGACCTGAGTTTAACTTGGCTTCTCTGCTTATGAGCTGTGTGACCCTGGGTGAGTTACTTAATCCCTCTGAGCCTCAGTTTCCCCATCTATAAAATGGGGGTTAAAATAGTAATGATTACTTCCTAGGGTTCTTAAGGAGATGAAATCTGATGGTATATGTGCCAAGAACTAGGTGAGTATTCATAGAATTTGTCATGCCATCGTCTGAGACAGAAGATGGGCATCTCTTCCGTGCCCTACACTTTGCACTGTAGACTCCAGTTGAGTAGATTAGACCAGTGTCTCATACTCTGGTTCCTGCGCCGGCAATGTCAGTGTTAGAAATGCCAATTCTTGGGCCCCGTTCCAGATTGACTAAATCAGACAGTCTAGGAGCAGGACCCAGCAGTACGTATTGTAACCGGCTCTCCAGTGACTCTGATGCAAGCTGGATTCGAGCAAAGCACATAGAGCAACTCAGACGACAAACATGACGTCAGGGAGAGGCAAGGGTGCAGGAATGAAGAGAGGCTGAGGGCACACCTGTGGCAAGCTAGGAAACGTTTAAAAACTGGCTCTCCAGGAAAAAAGGCCTTGTCTGATCTGCCCACGTCTGTGGTGTAAACACGCCCACCATGGCTGACTTCACGCTACCCACATGCAGTCACGG
The DNA here is from genome assembly GCF_964374135.1 of Grampus griseus. Taxonomy (NCBI): domain Eukaryota; kingdom Metazoa; phylum Chordata; class Mammalia; order Artiodactyla; family Delphinidae; genus Grampus; species Grampus griseus. The sequence continues at coordinate 12,664,179 of NC_139002.1, forward strand.
GACACCGAGTTGGGAAAAGTGTATAACGGCCTCTGGCTGGCCGGGCAAGCTGCCGCCACCACGCTCACAGGCCCTGTGCTAGGCGCTCGTTTATGCTTACGAATCTCGCTGCCACCCTACTTATGAGTAAGGAAAGTGATGTCCACCTAGGTAATAAGTTACCTGAATCACAGAGCTGAGGTGTGGAAAAAATCAACGTGCTGCTTCATTGCGATCACAATATTTAAAACAAATGTGTATTCCTTCCCACGGCTGATTCTATGCTCTCAGCAGAAGTGCTTTGTCAAATATGAAAATCGAGGTAAATATAACTGATATGACACGTGTTCGCACGTGCACAGAAAGCATCATTTATCCAACTTCCTCAAAGGACACAGAATCTATATAAATTAATAATCATCACCTTGCTCCCTGGCTGTATAAAAATTAAATAAATCAAATAAAATTCAAATTAAAAAATAATAATGTTGCTCCTTTAAGCACTAAAATTTGGGGGGAGGGTCTTAATTATTTATTTGCAAGTATTATTTCCCAAAATTCTTTCAAAGGGAATTATACTTTCTGCCGTCCTCTTAAACAGAGGAGACATCTTTACCTTCATGCAGTGTCATCATTTTGAAGCCAGTTATTATCCTGTCCTGTGATATAGTGCTGCTCATTGGTTACTGAAATGTGATGGCCTCTCACCCTCATTTCCGTGCTTTCCTAAGTTAATTTGTCTACTTTTCATAGTGTCTCTTTTCTGATTGTGAACCGTCATTTCCTTCTGCTATTTGGATAGCTGTCTCGAATTGGTCCTTTCCTTCCAGCAGTTGTGTTTAAGATTCCTGGCTGAGCAACCAAGTGACCAAGCCTGAAAGAACTGCTGTAAGGGAAGTACAGATAAGGCCTGATGGGGCCTTTAGTGAACAGACCCTGTGTCATTGATATGGGCAACCCACGGTCCCCTGGAGAGGTGGGTGCTGTACAGTTGAATGAGTGTGGTCTGCCGTGTGACCCTGGATCAGCGTAAGCAAGCTGGTTACTCCCTCAGCAATGCACCATGGGAAATGCTTGTCCAGGGGCCCTGACCGCAGGCATCACCTGCTGAAAGAGCTGGTTGTGAGTCACCCAGAGACCGCATTAGCATCCAGCACTGTGACCTCGGGGCTGGGTGACCCTGAGCAAGTCACTTAATTTCTCACCTTTCCCTGCCCCCCACCCTAATCCAAGCTCCCACTGAACTTGCCCTGGACTAGGGTCCCCCGGGGCCTGTCTTTGTTCTGTTCTCCACCCAGAAGCAGCCAGCCGTCTCTATCAAGTCTCAACTATGATCACACCAGCCCCTGCTGAAACCCTTCAATTCTTCTCCCACTTTCGTTTAAGGATAGAAACCAAAATCCTTAACATGGCCCACCAAGCCCCGTGAGGCCTGGCCTCTGCCCACCCTCCACGCTCATCTCACACCCTCTTTCCCGGCTTTATCTGTGCTCCTGGCACACCTATGAGCTCACGTGCAACAAGCGCCTTCCTGCCAGGGTCTCTGTGCGTGCTGTTCCCTGTCTGGACTCTCCTTGCTGCCTGACCCCTTGGCCCCCAGCCCCATTTCAGCTAGTTCAGGGGTTGGCAGACCACGGACTACAGGCCCAATCCGGACCACTGCCTGTTTCAGGAAATAAAGTTTTATTGGAACATAGTCACGCCGATTCACTGTCGTACTGTCTGTGACTGCACTCACCTACAGCAGTAAAGCTGCAAAGTCTAAATTTTTACTATCTGGGCCTATTTTATAGAAAGAAGTTTTCCAAACCTTCATCTAGTTTATACCTGTTAAAGCCTCAGGCCTCAGTTGAGAAATCACTACCTTCAGGAAGCCTTTCCTTTAACTCCCAAAGTCAAATTTCTCCCCGAACAACATTCTTTTCCTTTAGAGCATCTGGCCCGGGCTGTCATTATACATTCATTAATGAGACCATTGCTCACCACCTGTCTTTCTCCCTGTGCCGCAGGAGGAGAGCCCTCCGCTGTCGCCTGAGCTGGGTGGTCCTGCCCAGAGCAGCCACACGCTTCTCGCTCCCGCCTAGAATCACTTGAGGTTGTCATTTTGCCGCTTTGTTCTCTACCAAATAGGTAAAAAGGGATTCATGTTTAAAACCCTGAGGGATTTCCTGACATCCATACCTGCCTCTGTGAGTACACACACGGCTCTGTAACATTTAATATTCTATGTACGTGTAGATGATTGTTCTTTGCATCAGCGCTGCCAGGATGCAGCTTCTAGACAGGCTGACGTAACTCCACGGCCTGGCAAGTCCTTCTGCTCCAGAGTCAGAGTTCGCAAACACTTACTGATCACCTTTGCACGCTGGGCACTCAGCCACGTGATCTGCTTATGTAAATTTCTCTGATTCTGCATAACAACCCTGTTATCATTCCCACCTGAGAAATGTAGGCGCTTCAGACAACAGTAATAACACTTAAAGGCTTAAAGTAGGCATTTCATACAAGTTTTTGTTGAATGAATGAATGATTGAAATTGAGACTCAGAGATGTCAAACCACTTGCTGAGGATCACAGTTCATAGAGGATGCAACTGGGATTTGAACTCAGGTCCCATTTACTGCTATACTATCTGGTCGGGGTAGGGCAAGTGCAGGCTACCCCGACCTTAAGATCTGGGCCTTCCCACACACCTCTCTGATCACCGTGAACTTGTTCTTTGGAGAATACAGACCTGAAGGTATTCAGCTACAAGAGTCCACGAGAGTGATCCTGACCAAGGCACAGGGTAGTTTCTTAGGGGCTTAGCACAGGAAGATGCAGTGGGACAGCACCAGGAGACCTACATTTTCTTAACTCTTCTGCCATGCATAAGCTCTGTGACCTAGAGCAAGTCACTTAACCTCTCTGAATCTTCCTCATCTGCAAAGTGGAAATAAACGAATCTGCCTACCCATAGTACAGCAATGCTGTTGCTAAGCAACTGAGTTAGTGTGTACGATGGCTTTCGATGAGCCCTAATAAGCCATGGGAACTTAAGATAATAGCACTACTGTCCGTCTGGTGGAAATGCAGCTGACCAGAAGTCAAGCTCTACCCTGCCATGTGCTGTGTGGCCCTGGGAAGTCAATTTTGCTGCCTATAAGACAAGGGTAGTTAGTCTTTCTCCCCTTCTCCTCTTATTGGGATGATATGAGGTGATCACAGATGTGACAAAAGTTTAAAGCCCTATGCAAACGCAAGCTCTTTCTTCCAGATCCTTGTTCTCTAGGGCCATCCCAAAGGTGGACGAGCCATAACCAACGACTCAGTTTTTTTAACCTCAGTTTCAGGGTTCAAAGTTGAAGTCCTCACTAGGAAGAATACATAAAATAATGTATTAGTGTCTCCTTGAGTTCACGGAACTAATTTCAACATACAGGCAGGAAGAATGACAGTCAGATGTGAACCACCATGGCTAGAGGCCCCAGGAATTGAGACTGAGTTATAGTTTGGAGTGTCTATAGTATAGGTCTGTGCCTTGATATATGACCAGCCAAAAAGATCTGTAATGTAAGCCTCTGTGGTGAACCCCTGGCATGAAGGAACAAAATGTTTATGGACTTTAAATCTAATATCTCCAATCATAAAACTTTACTTCACATGGGAGACTGGATCACGAGTGAGGGCCCCTGCCTCAGGGGTTGACCTGGGGAACAGAGGGAGTTATCGATGTTGGTGGAAGAGCTCATTCTCTCAGCCAAAATATTCTTTTAGCGGAAAACATGTGCTTACATGCACAATACTGTAAAAACCCAGGATCAAAGGACAACAGTGGCAAATGCCAAAGGTAAGAGATCAAAAACGATCCCGGGGAAAGCTGGGAAGACTCCCTATCAAATGAGCCCTTCCTGGGCTGATGAAGCCTTCAGCTGAGTTGGTCTAAGGCAGTGTTTTGTTCAACTGCGGCTGCTACCCTTTAGTGGGTTAGGAAATCAATTTAGTGGGTCCAGACCTGCATTTTAAAAATGAAATATATATCCAGAATAGATCAGAGTGCAACCCACACACCAGGGGCAACTACTGTTTCATAAGCTTTGGTTTCAATTATGTGTAGGTGGGTGTTAATGTGCACCCTGGATTGGCAACCAGAATGCGAGTCATGTTCAAAAAGGATGAAAGTGCCTGGTCCAGGGGATTCGGACACCTTACCTGTTCACTACTCTATACGCAGCCCCTAGAAGAGTACCTGCAACACAACTGATGCTGCATAAATACATTTTGGGCATCAGTGAACTCCTATCCTAGTTACTTAGTAAGTAACTAGTCGGTAAAGGACTAACTAGTCCTTTAGTTAGTTAGTAACTAGTTAGTAAAGGACTAACTACAAGTTACTAGTTAGTAACTAGTTAGTAAAGGACTAACTACAAGAAAATTATACAAGCTGATACTTTTGAGCATTTATCACATGTCAAATACTGGACTAAATGCTTTACATTTGTTATTTAATCTTCCCAACCACACTATAAGGGAGGTACTATTGATACTATCATCCCCATTTTACAGATTAGAAAACTGAGGCTCGGAGAGGTTAGCTTTCTTGCCCAAAGTTCCACACATAATGCAGATTCAACCCAGGCAGGTCCACTCTGCTGCACTGCCCCCAAGATATTAATTTTCCTGGGCTGTGGATGTGTAGTTAAATGTTTGGAAAACATTTTAATTGTTATTTCTTATCCATTGGTATTTGCCATAAGCTTTCCTGCTTGAAAGTCCACATCCCTGAGGTCAGACTTTGCTTTGCCTTGCCTTTGATTCTGACTTACGTATTTATGAGAGGATATTTATTTATTTTAACATCTTTATTGGAGTATAATTGCTTTACAATGGTGTGTTAGTTTCTGCTGTATAACAAAGTGAATCAGCTATACATATACATACATCCCCATATCTCCTCCTTCTTGTGTCTTCCTCCCACCCTCCCTAGCCCACCCCTCTAGGTGGTCGCAAAGCACCGAGCTGATCTCCCTGTGCTATGCAGCTGCTTCCCACTAGCTATCTATTTTACATTTGGTAGTGTATATACGTCCATGCCACTCTCTCACTTCATCCCAGCTTACCCTTACCCTTCCATGTGTCCTCAAGTCCATTCTCTATGTCTGCGTCTTTATTCCTGTCCTACCCCTAGGTTCTTCAGAACCATTTTTTGTTTTTAGATTCCATATATATGTGTTAGCATATGGTATTTGTTTTTCTCTTTCTGACTTACTTCACTCTGTATGACAGTCTCTAGGTCCATCCACCTCACTACAAATAACTCAATTTTGTTTCTTTTTATGGCTGAGTAATATTCCATTGTATATATGTGCCACATCTTCTTTATCCATTCATCTGTTGATGGACACCTAGGTTGCTTCCATGTCCTAGCTATTGTAAATAGAGCTGCAATGAACATTGTGGTACATGACTCTTTTTGAATTATGGTTTTTTCAGGGTATATGCCCAGTAGTGGGATTGCTGGGTCGTATGGTAGTTCTATTTTTAGTTTTTTAAGGAACCTCCATACTGTTCGTCATAGTGGCTGTATCAATTTACATTCCCACCAACAGTGCAAGAGGGTTCCCTTTTCTCCACACCCTCTCCAGCATTTATGGTTTGTAGATTTTTTGATGATGGCCTTTCTGACTGGTGTGAGGTGATATATGAGAGGATATTTAAATAAAGTTTGAGGAAGAGGACAGTGGGGGACAGTGGAGAAAGTAAAGCATCAGGGGTTCTGGCTTCCTGATGTGGCCCTGTCTTCAGCTGGCCCTGGTCTCTGAATTGCACACGTGACCACTAGCTCTGGCAGCCCTTGTTCGGGCTCATCACAGTCCCCTCCACCTGGGGATGCCCAGCTATCCATCACCCCTCGGCCTGAATGTCCCCGCCTTGGGGAGGCCCTTCCCAACCTCTCACTCCCCATCACAGAGACTCAGGCATAATGCCCTGAACTTCTTCTTTGTAGCACTCATCATATAATTATTTAGATAATTATTTATTTCATATAATTATTTAGATAATTATTTGTTTCAAGGCCATTTCCTGCACTACAAAATACATTCCATGACTGGTGAGGCTCTGTCTTATTCCCCACATATGCCCAATGCCTAGTGTGGAATCAGTGCTTAGTAAATATCTGACAATTGCATTAATAATTTCCCCTTTGGAGCTCCAGCTCCCAGGAGAGTGCCTGGCCTAGAATGGGTGCTCAAGAAATGTCTGTTGAATTTAATTATGAAATTCCTTTGGGCAAGTCCCTTCGTTTTAGTCTTCAGTCATCTAACCTATAAAAGAAGGATCTAGTCTAGCCCCTTCCAACTCATACATGAATTCCTGAAAGTGTCAGGTAGATTTATAATGTGGTATAGCTTTTCAAAGGGCTTTGGGGCAAAACCGGAGAGAGACAGGCCTGAGAGGGACAACACAAAGAGGCCTCGGAAGGTGACCGTAGGAGGGCACTGGAAGCTCGGCTGCCTGGACACGAAGATGAAGCAGGTTGGACTTCCCTGGTCGTGCAGTGGTTAAGAATCTGCCTGCCAATGGAGGGGACATGGGTTCGATCCCTGGTCCGGAAAGATTGCACATGCCACGGAGCAACTGAGCCCGTGCACCACGACTACTGAGCCTGTGCTCTAGAGCCTGCGAGACACAACTACTGAGGCTGTGTGCCTAGTGCCCATGCTCCACAACAAAAGAAGCCACCTCAATGAGAAGCCCGTGCACCACAACGAAGAGTGGCCCCTGTTCACCGCAATTAGAGAAACCCGCGCGCTGCAAAGACCCAGCACAGCCAAAGATAAAATTAAAAAAAAAAAGTTCTACTAAAAAAGAAAAAGATGAAGCAGGTGGCCACCTACGAGAAGGATGCCAGGAAGGGCACTGTCCCACCTGCCAGGAAACAGCTCTCTCTGAGCCCAGGGGCTGGTTGATGCCTGGCGTTCCTCCATTAGAGAGCCTGGTGTGAGAGCTGGTCAACGTGGAAATAAATATCAAAGTGTTAACACATTATTATTCAATTCACCAGATATTTATTGAGCACCCAGTCAGCGGCACACACTACTTACAAAGGGATGGCAGGTTTGATGCAAGGGAAGAGGGTGCTCTTCTACTCAGACCACACCTGAGTATTGCATATCGTTCCACACACCACTCTTTCAGGGAAGCATAGACTAACTGGAGTGTATTGCAAGCATATTGACCAGGAAAGAGATTGAAATCACATTCCAGAAGGAACAAGTACAAGCAGTTCTGGGAAGGATGGACTAGATGTGTGAACCCAAGAAATGGAACTAAGGACAAAAGGAAGCGGGCTTCAGAAAGAAAGAATTCCACCCAATAGATGGAGAAACTTTCTAACAATGAGAGCTTCCCAAGATGGAATATGCTGTCCCTATAGGTATTGCGTTCCCCAACACTGGAGGCATTCAAGCACAGACTCTACTTCATGAGAACACATTTGCAAGAATTCAAGCATTTGATTTGAGTAGTCATCTAGAGGACCTTTATTAATCCTTTCGGCCCCAAGAATGTGGGATCTAGATTCCACTTCTACATCAGGGGAACCAGAAGCAAGGCCAGAGTATCAAGGGGCAGATGAGGTCCTTGGACACTGTGAGAAAACAAGAGAGCAGGAGTATGGGGTCATGAATGCAGAAGGAAAAGGCCACTGTAGGAAAACTTCAGCCATTCGTGTTTGCTCCTTCCTGGTCTTCTCTCCTGGCTCAACTCATTACAGTTGGTTCTCGTTATTCATGGTAGTTGCGTTCTATAAGGTTGCCACAAGCACTGAATTAGGGAGACTGAACCATTTCTCCTAAGGGAAAAGCAGGGTTAGGTTCCTGCGAACCTCTGGTCACAACATTTTCATCAACCAGTTAGCACATAACCTCGATTTACGTGTGTTTCTGCTGATAGACATCTTATTTAATACATACTGTTGATTCAATAATATTGGACAACAGCACTAGATGTCACGCCTGAACAACACTTTTCTAACGCCTGTATTTTCTCTGTAAGGCACATTGCAGATTTCTTGCCCTTAGGAACACTAGATAGCACTTCAGCATTAAGTGCGGGGGTCATTTTAAACAGCAAAATCTCCAAGAAAAAGCACAAAAATGGGAAAGACATGACACTGCAGAGACTGTGAAAAGCACACTTGTTTACAGTATGAGCCAAAAGAAGGCAGAGCATCACCCTGCTGGACCCCAGCGGGGAACATGCCTGGCGACCCACTCAAATTTTTCACTGCTCTGTGCGTGTCTGTGAAAGCACCAGGACTACTGCATTGGGATTACAAATATATTTTAGCGAGCAGACCAATTTGCAAATATGGAATCTGCAAATAACGAGGATCAACTGTACTCGTCTGCACCTGAGTTTCCGACTCTTGCCAAGATGTGCCCAGACTTCTATCCCGAATCCCCAGCCTCTGGGATGTGAAGTGGAATTTAGTCTCGCCCTCACCACGCCTCCTGCCAAAGAGAACAAACCAACAGTGGCTCTGGTGACAGATAAATACTGCGTAGGGCAGGAATGGAGCCCAGCTCACCCCACTGGACTCTGGCTAAGTATGCCAATCCCCAGTGAGGCTCTTAGGAATCTAACAGACTCTCCAACTAGCTGAGGGTTTCAGAAGTTAAATTTCCCCGAGCAGGGCAGCGAGGATGCCCACATCACCTTTCTTTTTGGACAGATGTACTGATTTTGATGATTTCTTTTGCCTACATCTCAACTCCCTCTTTTGTTCTCATATGGTCATAAATCTCACAGACTCTCTTCTAAACGTTTTGGAAGATAATCAAACCAGCACGGGGTGAGTGCACGGCAGAGTCTGTAAATATCAAGACTCAGCTGCACAGCCCTCTCTCGCCTCCCAGAAGACGGAAGACGTTTCAAATTATCTGCCGAGGAGAGAATTTATCAGAGAGCTCAGGCATGCTCGAGATTTTTCATCTTACAGGAAAATTACTGCCCACGAACACGACACAGTCAGGGCATGGAGAGTGCCCGGCTTCATTTGTTAAGCTCGCCGGGTACAGAAGTATCTTGGAGAAGCAATTGTGTTAATAATACACAACTTTGAGCTCTGAACGGCAGATGCCAATTGAACTAATGGTCCTAACGAAGCATCTGGGCTGAAGGATGAAGCTGATCACCCCCATCTGCCGTCCTCCAGGAGTCAGGAGGATGCTGGAGGGTGGGGGGAGACGCATCGCTGAGCTTTCAGGATGGACTGAGGATGGCCCATTGCTGCCCCTAGATGGATGCAGGCTGCAGGTGGGAGACGGTGTGTGGCTGGGCCTCACCGTGCTCTGGGAAGATGGGGAGCTTTTAGCTGGGGGTGGTGGTGGTGGGTGGGTGTCAGCAGCTCTTGTCTGGGCAGTGCCATGTCAGGCAGGCCCTAGACGTGCTGGGGATTCTCCCAGGAGTAGAGCCTTGACTTCTGGTTTTCGTCTGCACACCCACCCAAAGCCACTGCAAAGTGGAACTGGTGATACCACCACGTTAGGGAGTGGAGGACAGAGGTTAGGGACGGAGGAAGGAGAGGGAGGGGTGGAGGAGGGCCATGGGGAACCCTTCCTGAAGCAGGGAGGGGCCAGCTGGCAGAATTTATTTCTACCAGCCTGGTTGGCACGGGCTGGCCCTTGCAGCCTTCTTGCAGGGCTCTGGAGTTGCAGCAGGAGTGACGTGAGCATATGGCTCAGCCCTGCTCTGTCTTTCTGTCTTCCCCAAACCAGGCGAGAAGCGAGATCCCGGGAATACTGCATGCAGAGAAAGAGAAATATATTGACAGACATTCCCCCGAGAGACAGCAGAACTAAAATTTGCACAGTAGAGTGGAATCCTCAAAGCACATCTATAAAAAATATTTCATTTTGTTCTCTCAAAAATTTGATGACACACACAAAGCAGATCCTATGATGACCGTCGTTCCTGTTTTACTGAGGATGCGATCAAGGGACGGAACGTGGGGAGCTATGAGAGCTGGCGCTGGCCTGAGCCCTTCCATGTCCCCATGGTGCCCGCCCTGCATACAGCTCCCTCTCACCTCCCCGGATTTCCCCTTTCCCCCCCGCCCGCCTGTCTGCGCTCCCCACACCTCTGGCCTGGAGCCTGCCCCGTGTCTCATCAGAGCGAACTGATGCGGGCTGCTTCCTGAGACTAAATTAGCAGCTCTCCCAGGCATGAGCCAGCTGAAGAGACACGGGAAGCAGTCGCTCAGAGCTGGCAAACTTCCCCAGGCTGAGCTCAGGCGGGCTGCGTGATCGGGCATATTACAAGAAATAGATTGCAAACGCAGTCCTTTAAAACCCTGCTCCTCTGTCCCAAAGCAGCCCCCCGCCCCGGTTGAAATTTTAAGTAACTCTAATTTGTCTGCCGGCTGATGTGTGAATAAGCGTCTATAGTCAGTGACTTTTCCATCAGAGCTGATAAGCAGAAAGTCCCTGTGCTTTGGGAGAAAGAACCAGAAATCTGTGGGCCAGGGAGGCAGGAGGCGAGAAGGCCGTCAGGCAACACCCTTCGGAAGCCAGCTCTTTGGCCCCTCGGCTGTCAGTCATCCTGGGGGGTGGCCAGGAGAACCAGATGCCCTCACGGGATGAGGCACTTGATAGACTTTTAATTGACGAGAGGACTATTGCTGTTAGAGAACGGAAAGCAAATGGAAGGGGAGAAACGCATCAGTGATCGGAGGGGCCTTCCACTTCAATTTTCAAATTCCAGTTGCCAATGGGGAGGCTTGTCGTGTGGAATCTCTCTTGGACAAATGGGGAGCAGTGGCTTTGGAACATTCTCGTGACAAAATCCTCGGGCTCCACGCTCTCCGCACACTCCCCGGGTCCTAGCACCCCAGGCCCTCGTTCACTGGTGCATCTTTTCTCCCAGCCCAAGCTGAGCCCCACTCCCAGCTGGGCGGTCTGTACTCACGGAGTCCTCAAGCCTGGAGCGACAGCTACAGTAGAGGCAGGCCCAGGGAGCAGGCTCCCTGAGCTCTGGAGACTTGAGCAGGAGTGGCCGGGTGAGAAATGGGGGCTGAGGGCGCAGGCATGGGGCGGCGGAGGGGGGGTGGCACAGGACGAGGCTCGAAGGTAGGCAGGGACCAGCACGTGACAGCCTTGCTCTGGAGCTGCCATTTACCCTGAAAGCCAATGGGGGCCACGGTGAGGTTTTCAGCCCCGGAATGACGTTCCCATCTGCGTTCTCTGGTGGAGAGAACTGGACTTGATAACCTCTCAGGTCTCCTCCAACCCTAAGAATGTAGGATATTCTGTGAGATATTGTCAACTATTTTAAACCTCACGCCAACCCCCGTTCTCCCGGTGCCTTAGTTAAAAGGAATAAGTGACTTCTCAGTAACCTTCAAAGCAGCCCCCAGACTACCGATCTCTTTCTCCCCTCCCTCTGGAGAATGCTGCCTCAGAATTTCCTCATCAAAGGCCAAATCTCTGGGAATGGCCCACCAAGCAACACCCCAAGCCGGCCCTCTCTCGTCAGGTCCGTCCCCCAGCCGGGGAGCTGGCACGTTTGATTCCTGATTTCCAGCAATCAAAGCCCACTCCTGTGCTGTGAGCCAGGACCCACAAAGGCAGCTTCAAAGGATCTGCATATTTATGGTAAACTCCCTCCTCGGATTGAAAATGTATTCCACAGTAGCAATCACGGGCGCCCTCCTAGCAGCTCGCCCACTGGCAACTCGTCTGAGCCATAATGACTTCTCATTAGTGCAGGTGGGATCTGAGCTGTCCCAGAGGCTCACACTAACAGGGGTGGGGGACCGGGCACAGATGCCGGGGGTGGGTGATGTGTCCATGGAGAGGGTGTCTCCGTCCTCACTGTTCCCCCAATGCTGTGTATGGGCAACGGCAACACAGACCGTCACCTGACAGTGTGTTTTTAGGATTTTCTATTGTTCTTTGCTTTTCAAGTAGGAGAAGCGATCTGGAGCGGGGAGAGACCCCAGCAGGTCTGCCACACTTCCTGGTCTTCTGGCTGAGAGGGCCATGATGAGAAGTGTAGCTGTCTTTATATTACTCAGAGGTGCAGCTGAAGCACGTTCCATGGCCACAAACGCCGGAGCATCCCACCCAGACCTCCCCGGAAAGGGGGCAGACATGCCTATGTGTGGGCTTCTGTCAGGGAAGAGGGCAGCACAGAAGATCAAAGAGAGGCATCCTGTCCTCCCAGCAACGGGTGGGACCTGCCGGAACTTCGGGAAGCCGGATTCCCGAAACCTTCTGGAAGACACTTCATCCCTGAATTCTTGGTTTGCAAGGGTGACTCACAAAAGCCACTTGTCCACCCTCCTGCGTCTGGTGAGAGCCACACTCGAGTCATTCCAGGAAATCAGGCCCTTGGAAAGCTGAGTTTGTATCAGCTTTGGCAAACAAAATATGGCTGTCGGTTCACAATGTTTTTTATTCGCCCACTCCTGGCCAGCTCTGCCAGTCTCCATGGGAACAGAGTTAAATAGATCCATGGTCCAGGAAAAGGTGGCTCAGGGCTGGTTTCTATGAAAAGTTCACGTGACAATAACCCTGTGTATTTTGGAAGTGGGGATTGGGGGAGGGGCAAGAGGAGTAATTAATTGACTCCAAGCCCCAGAGTTCAGAATGAATCAAAAATTTGAAGACTAATTCCAGTAAGTGACTTAATGTGGTGAATAGAAACTGAGTGTTTTGAGTGAGGAAGGTGAAAGTCCCACAGTGCTCTCAGCTCTGTGTCAGTTTGCCCCATCTGGAAGCTGGTACCCACGTTGGGCCTTATGTTTTAATAGAGCCCCAGACAAACCAAAAAGCATTCGTGGTGAAAGATTTGTCACCTGTGCCGCGTTGGGAACAGCTATGGGCCACTGTTTGGGGGAGGAAAAAAATCAGAGGGGCAGAACAACTCAAGCACTAGACAGTGATTACTGACTGCAGTTTTTGCCTTTCCCAAAAGACTAGGAGCTCTGGAAGGAACCATGACTTATTTATCTCGCATTTCTAGCCCTTGACACGAAGTAGGTGCTCAAAAAGTTTTTATGCTAAGTTTCAGAAGAGGATGAATAAATGAAGGGAAGTCAAGCTATTTTTATATTTGAAGAGCTGGTAAAAAGAGAGAAAGCTGATTATCCTGGGTTGCTTACTGGGGCAGGACTAGGAGGCAGGTTTTGACTCAGTGCCTGGAAGATTCTGGAATGTGTTCCTGGGCGGGGGGCGCGGTGAATCTCCCAGCCCAGGACATGTGCAAGGAGAGGCTGTGTGGCTGTTTCCCTCAGGGATGCTGTGGAGAACATTCTTGCACTGGGTTGGAAGATTAGACCAGAGGCCTCAGAGTTTCCTCCAGCATGTTCTGGGCAATTCTGCAGAGTGGAAAGACCAGGGACTTTGAAAACAGCTAGACCCAGACACAGTGCTCAAGCCTGGAACTAACTAGCTGAATGGATGAGGAACATGCCTTTCTCAGTTTCTTTACTTGTAAGATGGAGAGAATAGCTTTTATGCATGGTTGATAAAAAGATGAGAAATTTTAAGTACACCCAGCACAGTGCATCTTGTAGGAGACACCCAATAAATGATAGCCATTCTTATTATGTCAGCAGAGCCAGCTTTCTGTCTAACCATATGCAAGCAGAAGAGAGTGCTATGCAAATCTAGTTTTCAATAATCCTTGAGCTTAGCCAGACCAAATGTTGAGGGGTTACCATCCCCATTGCACAGAGGAAGAAAGCTGAGGTACCCTGTTGCGATATACAGTGAGCCAATGGAAAAGTTTCAATTTTCATCTTTAGCTAGAGATAACCCCCTCAACAGACACTACCCGGCCTCACCCCTCCCTCTCCCGAAGGCTTAATTAGAGCCTGTTAAGCCATTTCTGATTCTCAGATGAAAGGTGTGCTCATCTTATTACAGTCCTAACAAAGTCGCTGGGGGCCTGCTTGGAACCTCTGATCTTTAAACCAAGTTAAAATGAAGGAGATTAAGGGCCCGCTAAGGCTGTGCTTCTTTTCCCTCGCCTCTTTCAAATTATGATTTCTCGCAAATTAGGAAGGGAGATTATACTATTCCAATACCACCCAGGACATCTTTTGTGGGATGGGGAAGGAGAATATGGGGTGGAGATGAGATAACTCACACTGGGGGCAAAAACTGGGGGCTGGAGCTAGTGAACCTGGTCCAGGTTTGGAAGTGTCACTTACAGGACACTATAGGGGACATTTTCCCCCAAACAGGCTCCAGTGGAAGCTCGAGTTCCAAGATGGAAAACCTCTCCAAACAGAATCAAAACAGTAATTTTTTTGAATGGTAAAAAAAAACCAAAACCCTAAATTCTAAAAAACTATTTTTAAAATGGTAATAATCCCTTAATCAGCCACTGGCAGGGAATATGGTATTTGGTTCAGACATTTTACCATTACAACCCACTGGGTCCCTGCATGCTTTCTAAATAGTCAGACCCAGCTCTTAATAGTCACTCGCCCAGACAGGAAGAGAAAGAAAAAAACCAAATCCAAATGAGAAGATACCATGACTAAAGAAAGCCCAGCCCAGCAGGAGCTCTGTCCTGGTTTGCAGCAGGTGGCAGCAAGGTAAAGTGTTTTGATTTGGGGGCTTAGGGATTCCAGGAAAGAGAAAAGCCAGGAGGGGGAGACCCATGAGCATGGGCTTGGGAGTTGGACAAGCCTGAGTGTGAATTCCAGCTCTGCCCAGAGTCCTTGCTGCTTGTGGGTTTGGGCCAAGTTATCTACGATCCTTGAGCTTCCGTTTCCTCACTTGTGAAATGGGAGTTTATCTACTTTGAAGGGCTGTCCTCCAGATCAGAAGGGACCTGTGCAAAGTACCCATGAAGTTTCTGCTACACAACAGGTCCTCGAGAGATGCTCCTTGTCACTCTCCCCTCCCCTGCCAGCATCACCTTGGACGGAATTGGGAGAATATTAGAGAGTGAGACTGACATTCCTCCTACCCTGGAACAGAAGCCCAATTAATTATCAGTCCCCAAACCATTTCTTCATCCTGTGATAAGCAGGGGAAGGACAGCTGTCAAGAGACAAAGATTGGGTTGGTGATTGGGATGGGACCTGGGGACCAGAGCTGCAAAGCTATATCTGCGCCCATGATACATCTTGCAGGGTTCTCACTGCTACTCACGGCACGTGAGCCAGACAGGAAAGCAGCGGTACGGTCACCAGATTTGTTGAAGAAACATGGGTAGTAAAGAGGATGATTGTGATTGACTTTATAAGTCCAATCAAGGAGGTGTGCCCCTGAGGGTAGTTGAAGGTCAAAAACATCATCCTCTTTCATGGTCACTTCTGTAGCAGATTCCATTCAACATTAGCTCAAAAAGATGGGGGTGGGATGCAGGAAGGTCAAGAAAAAATTCTCTGCATAGAGGCTGCAGTACGTCTTTGTCAAAGGGCAGCCTGTGGACCACCGGCATGATAATCATCTATCTGAGTGCTAGTTAAGAAGATGCAGATTCCTGGAACGCACCCCGTTTTACTAACTCAATTTACAGCTGTAGGGCTCAGGAAAGTACATTTTAAGACAAGCACCACTGGTCATGCTTGTGCACACCTGGGTCTGAGAAGTCCTACCCTCTATAGGTGCTGCAGAAGAAGGGGCAGCAGCTGTTGTGTAGGATGTCTCCAAGCAGAACCCCTTGCTGGACTGGGGTGGGGCTGAGGGATGGGTGCTGGTGGCTGGCGATGCTACTTCCTAATGACTCAGGCGGTCCTGCAGCCCGGCAGCTGGGAAAACCAGCCTGAGTGGCGGCTGGTGGAGAAGCCCAGGTAAGGTGAAGAGGTACTCCGAGCTTAACGAGCTGTTCTTCAAGTAGAGGGTGGGATCGGAGCGGCCAGCCAACTCTGTCACCGCAGGTGTTGCCTGAGGGAAGTGGGCTCTTTCCAGGGAGCATCTCAAAGCAGGGCTGAAGGCCAAGGGGTGTTTTTCAAAGCCTGAGCTCGGGCTTTCTAGGGAGGTGGTCTGGGCTTGGCATTGTTCCCCTAACTACTGCTTCTCCCCATTCTTCTCTCATCCCTTCCTTTTCCTGACCCTGTTTCACTTTTCCTGTAGCACTTACCTCTACTGATGTATTATATAGTATTTGTTTGCCTGCTGTCTGTCCCCTATTAGAATACAGGCTCCACGGAAGCAGACACTAAGCCCATTTTTCACCTCTGTCTAGAAGACAGCCTGGCACATTACAGGCACTCAGAATATATATATTGAAAAAATGAATAAATGTTCTTTACTTCACATCCCCCACTGGGACTCAGGAAGTCTGCCTGACAATTTTCCTACAGGCAGGCGGCTTCCTTTGTTCCGAGAATTATGAGCCCGAGGGCATGATTTGAGTTTAATAACCCAAAGTGCACTTATTTTTTCCTTCCGTCTCTCTCGCCAGAGTGTGGGCTGCCTCGGTGCGGGGACTGTGCCTTTTCGGTTTTGTTTCCTGAATGCCCAGCACAGTGCCTGACTCATAGGAAGGGGTCAGTACATGATTTGTTACATACATGAAACGACCATTTTGTGATCCTCCATCCCATAGATTCTGGCCGCCTACCTAACTCCCACCCCATTTGGGAAGTTATGAAAAAAAGGTTGCTGATGTCATTGCTTAAAGATCACGTAGCTCCGGCCCTGAGCTACGAGGAGTCGTTAACATAGCTCCTCTCTCGGTCTGGGACTCCTGTCTTTTACTTTCTCATCTTCCAAGAAGGGTGACCTGGCCTCGTGGCCCAGCATAATCACTGTCCTACTATAAGGAACTCCACTGGCCCCCGTGAGAAGGGCTGAATTGGAGCCTTTCAGGCACGAGGACCGAGGGGAAGGATGCAGATGTGACGGCCCTCCCAGCGCAGCCCAGGGTATCACCCGGATCCCCTTGGGTGCCTGATGTTGCAGCCGTTCCTGGGCCCTCTGCTAGGTCTACCCAATCAGATTCTTGTGGGGTGGAGTCTAAAAAATCTGCCTTTTTAACAAATTACCAAGGTTAGTCTGATGCACAATTTGTCATAATGGTTAAGAACTTGGGCTTTAGAATCAGAGGTACTTGGGTTCAAAACCAACTGCCATTACTACATTGTTCAAGGCCAAGTCAGTCTCCTGGAGCCTCAATTTCCTCACTTGTAAAATGGGGATTAATAAAAAGTAACTACTTTGTAGGATTAAATGAGAAAATACAAATGACACACTTCTTGTGGTAAATGGCCCATGGTAAGAGCTTAATAAATGAAAGCCCCTATGATAATGATGATGGTGGTGGTGAAGATGATGATGATGGTGGTGGGAGTGGTGGGAGTGGGGGTGGTGAAGATGATGGTGATGGTGATGGTGGTGATGGTGGTGGTGGTGGTGAAGATGATGGTGATGGTGGTGGTGGTGGTAAAGAAGATGATGATGATCCTTCATAATCCCTGAAAAGGTGATTCTGTGACCCCTTCAGTGGTACGTTTCCTTGGTCAGCCACTCTGAGAGGCAGCAGGCTCTTCAGTATGTCTGCTTCCTGCGCTAATTAGTGCATCCTTTCCTACTTCTAAGGCTCTTTAAGGTTGGAGAAAGGATACACTAAGAATAAAGAGTTGATTATTTGAGTGATGGGGAGGTTGGAAGACCTTCAGAGAGGCACTTGGAGTGACTGCCAGAATCCCTGTTTCCTCTGATGTAAGAGAATCAGAGGAAAGGAGAGTGAGAAGGTTAATGGAGGAGAATGAGAAAGGAAGAGGGTGTTGAAAGGAGCTCCAGGGGACAAAGCATCCTGAGCTGGCGGAGGAGACAGGGGGCAGCCAGGAAGGGGGAGGTGTGGTTGGCATGGCAGAAGGGCGTGGGTGGGCCGGTCAGAAAAGAGCTGACAGAAGAGAACTGAACGCCGAAGGGATTCCTCAGCCCGATGGGATCTGATCTGTACGTGACGGGCAAGCAACCTGGAATCTAACCCTGGTTCCAGGATTAGGGCGAGATTCAGGGAGTAGAATAATCCAAAGAGTGGAAAGACCTGGGAATTCCCTCCTTATACGATGCTCCCTTGTCTCGCCTCTCCCCACATAAGGCACGGCTGCCTCTCTCTTGGCATTTTGCTGGGGCTGCGGCCCCTGACCCACACTGGCTGATCCTGGTGCAGGAAGGGGGAAGCCAGGACTTGCCAGGAGCCTTGCACTGGACACAGCCCGCTGCTCCTGGGGACATCTGAGAGCAGGAGGCCATCCTGAGTGCCAAGGAGAAGTGGGCTGGGGACAGAGAAAGGAACAAGGAGGAGGGATCTGCCACCACAGCGGCATGGCTAGGCTTACCTGCCGGAAACCATTCCTTGTGAACTGTAAGATTTTCAAGGCATAGTTGGACCTCTGGCCTTTGCTGTTGAATTCAATGTGGCCGGTGAGACCTTCCAATTCTACCTGTCCAAGAGAGAGTGAGTTACAGCACCAAATAGGCCCCACCTTCCATGTGGCCCCACGCAAGCATTCCACCATGCTGGCTAAGGATGCCCAGGAGAAGGGAAGCCATCAGGATCCACTCTCCTGTCCACCTCTCAGCCACAGGATCTTCAGACTATGCAAGTGATGTCTCTGGAACCAGTTCAGACTTGGCCGGGGCTAGAGGAGGAAAGGATGCCCCGCACCCAGTGACCTCACAGCTGCTGCATAAACCGACTTGATGCTGAGATGCTAGCTTGAGCTCAGATCCCCCTGAGCTCCTCCTCTAGGCCCTTGGCTGTGAATAGCATTTACCCTCCTTGGGCAGCTACTCACCCACCTCCAAGCTGCGGGATAACCTGACTCTAACTGCAAAATCCTAGCCGCTCTCCCCCAGGCTCCTCTGACAGGAGATGGCCTCTTCGTGGGCTAGAATCACGTCCATCCCACCAGAGGTGGCTTGGCTGGGAGAACCCTGGGGGAACCCAGCATCAGGCCAGAAGTGTTGAGCCTGCAACTCCCTGAGGGGCCACAGTCTATGACAGCATCACCCATCTCTCTCCACTTGTGCAGAGCTTTGCAGGGACCACCTCTGAGCCAAGGGGTCAATTTCCAAGCCTGGAATCCAGAGACCCCCTAACAGTCTAAGGCTCAAAGCCCATTGCCCTGTAAACAAACTTGCCATGGGTTCTCGGTGGCTTTTAGGGATTAGGGAACAACAGTGACCAATGAGCCCCTCAATGGGGTCACCACAGATCGCTGTTTTACCTGGGGCTGTGATGTACTGGGGAGGTCTGGAGGTGAGGGGCCTTGAACAGTGGTCCCTCCCACCCCCTGCAGGCTGGGCATGGCCCGCAGGGCCCCCAGCACCCCTCACCATGCGCAGGTAGTTCATGAGGCTGGTGCCGTGCTGCCAGATCTGGGCTGAGCCACAGGACAGGGGCTTCACGCCGATCTCCTGGCTGCGGTTCAGCTCCTGCACCGCCATCACCACAGCGTAGACGGCGTCAAACAGCAGGGCGGAGGACAGCTGGGAGGGGGCAGAGAGACGAAGTGACAGGTGTAAAGGAAGGAAAGGGAAAGGAGGAAGAAAGGAGAAGAGGAGGAAGAAAGAAAAGCAAAACAAAGACGTAAAGGCGTGTCCCTGATGCCCTGGGCCCACCTCCTGCCTCTGGGGTCCACTTCCCCTAAGAGTCCAGTGCTGGCCCAAGGTGACAATGGTGGCCAAGGCTTCTCTGAAATTGGACCATCAAGCCACCTCCTTGGGCCCCAAATGATTTCAAGGGTATCCTATTCTCTCTCTTCTACAGGGAAGTACCATCTTCCACTAATCTGAGAAGCCCCAAGGAAGGGGCAGGGTGCTTATCTCAGGAGGTGGAAGGAACCCTACCCTCAGATTTGCCCATTCTGCAAGGCTCAGTTGAAGGTCACTTCCTCCTGGAAGACCCCCTTGATATTGTTTCTTCCTAAATGTACCTACTATTACGGTCTACTTTGTACTATTCAATATGATGAGCATATATGAAGCATATGGTGAGTTCAAAGCCCAGCAGTAAGCAAGACCCTATTCCTGTGATAGATTAGAGTGGAACTGGGGAGGGGAGATAGGGAGATAGGACACAAATACAGGTAACGTGAAACTGAGTGACACGGGCCAAAAGGTCTGTTGGGGGGTCCAAAGAGAAGATACCTTAACTGGTTGGGTGATCAAGAAAATGTTTCTTGGAGGATTTAGCATTGGAACTGAGCACTGAAGGATTTGGTAGGAAAGACATTGGATCTGGGGGTGGGGAGAAGCTGGGAAGAGGAGAAAGGTATTCCAGAGGCGGAACTTCGGGGCCAAAGACAAAGTGTGGGGGAGGGTGGAGCACACATGGGGGGAGGAGGGCAGAAAGCAATAAACCAGAAGTGAGGTGGGGAGAGTGCTGTGAGGGCCTTAAAGGCAGGGGAAGGGCGAGTGCAGCTGTTTGTCCATATTTTCACCTCCCTGTGAAACGGCCAGCGCTTAGGGCAGGAACACACAGGACCTCAATCTCTATCTCCTGCATCTCGTCTAGAGCCAGGACCCTGCGTACAGGAAGCCCCCAAGACGTATTTCTTGAACTGAATTAAATGTTGAGTGATATCTGCCCACAAGGCTCAGCCTGAACATACACCCGGTTAACCAGATGTTTGCAAGCTTTGGGGAGGGGAAGGTTGGGGTGTTTGGGAGGAGGTGGTAGGAGCACAAGAACAGAAGATGCCTGTCCTTGGGGAATGTGACATCTGAGGAGGGGGCCACACTCTTCTGTGTTAATGACAAGAGAACCTACCCAGTGTGAATGACTACGGGGCCTACACTGTACGGGGCCCTGAGGGGAGGCCCAGGAAGGCATGCAGAGGCCTCCTCGTGGGAGGTGTGATGTTGGGCTCTGGAATTCAACCCTCGGTCCCAGTGCAAAGCAAATTCCTCACTGAACTCTGACATCCCACTGCGGGCAATCAGCACCGTCCCTTCAGAGCCTAACCCGTCAAGAACATTCTCCATGTGGCATCTTACAACCTCCCTCCTAGCTGGCCGGGCCCTGGGACACCGGTCCGTCCAAGGCTGGAGGCAGAGGGACCCGCTTGTGACCTCTTGGATCTTTTTCAAGCTCTCCAGACACAGTGTAAGCAGCCTGAGTCAGGGAGGTGCAGGAGAAAGGGCTCAAAACTCAGAACACCGAACCCCGAGTCTAGCGCCCAGGCCTCTCTGACGTGCTGAGTGACGAAACCTCGGGGGCAGCAAGTTTCCTGCACACAAGAGGTAGCATCCCTGCCTCACAGGTCAGTGAAAGTGCCCTCTAAACTGCCAGTCTCAGGGGTCACCATACCCGAGGGCGGGGTGATGCACCCCAGGTGCCCACGGGCATCAGCAGGGGCTCAGGAAGCCCATCCTGGCTGAGCTAGGACCCTGGGGAGTAGCAAGAACCGGGAGCGACGGGGCAGAAAATGGGCTGGGAAGAGGGATGTATTTCCCCACAGTTTTGCTCCATGTTGGGCAAAAAGGTCTGTCATGGGAACTGGGTGGGCTGACTTTGGATAAACTTTCTAGAAGGCAAATAGAGGGAAAAAGAGCAAAATAAAGTTCTCTGCCCCAATTCCAGTTCACTTGCACGCAAAATTGCCTGGCCAGTGTGTTCTTCCTTCCTCCCTCTCACCCTCTTTCCCTCTCTTGCTCCTTCTTTCCTTCCTTCCACCCGCCTCTGTCCTTTCTTCACGCATCTATTCAGCCCCTATGATCCAGCGGGTACTGCAGACCTCAGCACCTCCTGTTCTCCGCTGAGACATCCCACCGGGCGTGAGCCATTGCGTCCCCTCTGCCTTCGCTGGGTCTTCTGCCCTCCCAGCTCTATCAATCACCCCTCCTTTCTGGCCCAGTCCTGAAGCCACCTGTGGCCACCTGTGGCCACCTGTGACCCGGAGACCAAGCAGGTAAGGGCACCTAAATCGCACGATCAGGGTCAGTGGAATCCTCTGTGGTCCCGCTGAGCCGTGAAAGCCAGCCACGTTCCTCCAAGTTCATCCAGCACCTTCCGCATCCTCTTCTCCATCCCACTGCCCTTCCCCTGGCAGCTGAGCTCCTCCTTCACTTGATTCGAGGCTCACCTGCGTGGCGCTGTATGCTTCTCAGCAAGCCTACAGCTGTCTTGTCCTTTGCACACAATTCATTTCCCCCTGAGCACAAGTGGCTCCTTTACGAATGGACCTCTCACATTTCCTTGCCAAAGGACATATGGAAATTATGAAGGTTACAGACTCTCCCTTTCCAGCTCGGACACACATCTACCTGAGGGAGAGGTAGCTACCCCTATTGACACTGCTTCTCCATCCTTCCGTTTGGCTATTTAAATGATGCCTTAAACTAATTTCTGTCTCCCTTGCCTCCCAGTTATTCTCTCCATCCTGAGATTCTCAAAATCACTCGTGTCAGAGCTGGAAGGGATCTTAGAAATCAACTAGTCCAACCCTGTCATTTTACAAATGAAGACAGGTCTTCAGCCAGGACAGGACTAGACTGGAAGCCCAGCACCCCTTTGTCCAGGATGGTTTCCACCCCTCTCTGCAGCACTCTTTCCCCCTCCCTTCCTGGCAAGGCTCCTCTGGAGAAGCCAGGGGATGTCATCGCTCTATCAGAATTATCCGTGCCTCGCCTCCCAGGACAGCATGGGGCAATCTTCCTGGATGCAGTTACCTTCTCAACAGCAGATGCGAGCCTGAGACTCTTGGGCCAGAGCTGGGCACGGGGAAGGGTGCCAGGCAGGCTTCTCTGCTACCCTGGGTTTAGTTATCACCCAGTTTGCCTCGTGGTCTGACTGGTTATTTGTCCTCAAGTTAGCCCTTCAGTTAAGAGCCACTTGGGGCCTCTACTAGAACAGGACTATAAGGGCAGGACAGAGGGGGCAGTGGAAGGTTACCACCAGCTGCCTCCCCAGCACCCACTCTCCCCTTCCTCCTAACAGAACCCCCATTTCCTGCAGGTGTCGTCCCCTCCCCCAATCAGCCATGTGCTTCTGAGGTCCCAGCCCCAGCTCCCAGGTGAGCCTGAGCGCTCCAAGAGTCATCCCATCTCCCCTGCCAATATGGGATTTGGGACTGGGCAGGTGGTCCAGTTCTGACCGATGAAACACGAACTGAGGCCTGGAGTGCGGGGCTCCAGAGAGGGGCTTCTCAGACGAGTTTCCTGTCTCTAGGAGAGGCTGTCCTTCCTGCTCCTCTGGACATTACCGGGTCTGGACATGACACCTGGACCTGCCGCAGCCATCCTGGCTCCATCCTGAGGATGAAGTTGACACCAAGGGCGCAGAGCAGAGATGCAAGGAACCTGGGTTTCCAACGACATCGCTCCAGGATCTGCCCTACCTCTGGACCTACTGTGACACATGATAACACACTTCCTTTTTGGTAAGAGACCGTTTCATTCCGGATTTCTGTTACTTGAATCTCAGAGCATCCTAACTGGTACCGAGGCCTTGGGGACCCCCTTTGTCTTCGGGCAGGCCCCCAGGAAGGCCTGGCCTTATCGCCTCTCTAACCCCCTTCTTCTTCTCTCGAGGCTGCGTGCTGGTCCCCGGAGACTTGCAGACACAGCTCACCGTACCATTCCTCACATCCTCCCACCAGGCCCCAAGCTCCTCCTGCCACACGGCTGCCGCTATGCCCACTCCGTCTGGGACGTGGTTTTCTTCGCTGATGCTCCCTTATTAGCAAATGATCCAGATGCTGGGAAATCGGCGTGTGTCTGTTTGCAGTGTTCTTTGGCATCTTGAACTCTGGGGCCTTCAAGATTCTTCGAGTGCTTCTAGTAATTACAGCTCCAGCAAAGGATGCTGGGGGTGGGAAGGAGGAAGCGGATGGAAGGAACATCATCAAGGTCCCTGTCTCCCCTCCAACTGTATCCTGCCTTCAGAGAGGTGACACAGCTGACGTGTCCCCAGTGTGCTCTGGGCTTCATGGGTCCTTTCTGCAGTTCAACTTGGGCTGCTTCGAGCTCCTGAAACCTCCTAAGTCCCGAACATCTTCTTTTTTTCTCAGCTCAGCCTCCTAAGGGTCCTCCGTAGATCACCAGCCGGCTCCTGGCACTCAGCCCAGGTCTCTCACTGGGATCCTCCAGCTGCGTCTCTGAAACCTTGTCTCCCATCCACACTCCTCCAGCTTATTCCCCCCACCCCGTCCACCGTTGCCAATGTCACCTCCGATGGTGTGAGAGCCTGTAATCTAATCTCTGCCTCATCAACTTTTCCATCTCACCGAGGGTCTCCATCCCAAAGCACCTTTTTGCTCTCCGAATTGCTTTCTTCCTCTACTATTATTTACTAATTTAGCTCTGGAAAGCATTTGGGGAAGAGTTCTGGTACCCAAATGGCGCTCCATCCATGTCTCCAGGGCTGGGCCTGTAGTGCCCACCATCCCTGCCCCTTCCCGTCGTCCATCCGCTTCCCTTTCACGAGCCCTCACTGTCTTTCTGTGGTTTCTGTTTCCCATCCGCATGTGTGTGCCTCTGGGTCTTGTCTCTGCTTCTCCTGTCCTGTCTCTTCTGAATATTAAATCCCCCAAATGACTCAACCCTCATTTAAAATCCTCTCCTTTCTTGGCTCCAAAATGTTGCTTGGCAAACACCCTCGATTCTCTTGTTTTTATATTTTCATTTGTTTCCTCATTGTTATCTTCTTTTGAGCTGTTTGTAAATTGTTCAGGGGAATGAAAGACTGTATAAATTAAGATGAATCAACCTGACTCAGGGAATAGCGGCTGAGTTTCTCCCCCACCCATCCAAGTAAAAATAAGAATGTCTTCTAAACTCACACCTGTAACCCTCATCTTCCCCGATACCCCCCAGATCACTGGATTCCCAGAGTCCTCTTGGATGTCCGTGTGTCTCAGAACTTCTGTCGCTTAAACTCTGACCCCCAACATAATACCAGGACAGGAACCGTTAAAATCTCATGGAGTAGTTCTTACAATCTGGGTTTTATTCAATGAAATAAACACTTAATTACAAACAGCTGTTTTAGCCTAAATTCTAATTACTTAATCTAGCCATCTGTAATTTTAATGATTTTCCACAATTTTTGTTCTTTGCCGCGTGATGAATGGGATTGGCACGTGAAATTAGAGGGGATGTGTCTCCCTTCACGACGCTGCCTTCTGTCATTGTCATCACCTCTGGCAAGAAGCATGTCTGTGGCTCGCTGGCAGCCACCTGGCGGACACAGCCTCGTGGGCGCAGCGCTGAGCTTTTCCCTTTGGTGGTCACCCTTCGGTTCAGCCACTCCCCCTCTGTGCCCTTGGAAGTGGGCCCCCGTTCCAGCGAGCTGCAACTGGAATATCATGGGCCGACTGGGAAGATGAGGAAGACAGGGAGACACACTCCAGTTGGGAGGAAAAGAAATGAGACAGAAGAAAATACAAAGGAAACGTGGCATGTGGGAGAGAAAGAGGAACAGAAAGAGAAAGGAAGGAAGGAGGTTATGGTGACAGAGGAAAGTGGAAAGGGAAGAGTGAGGGGAGGAGATGAGAAGGAAAAGAGAATGGAACCGATGGAGCGAGGAGGGGAGAGGGGAGAGGACCTTGGAGGAAAGGGAGGGGGAGGAGAGCAGTCCCTCCGAGACAGGAGCGGTTGCAGCCTCTTTAGAAAGCTGGATGGGGCGACAAACCGGGCTGCGCTTTCCTGGAACTGATTCTTTCTCACCTGCCGGCTCCCCAGCAGATGAAAGAGCTGGGCTGTTTGTGCTGGGAATTTACGGGAAGAGGCACCGCTTTGCCAAAGGTAGATGCTGAAGCGAGAAGCCTCGAGGAAGATTCGTTGCTTCCAGGTGAGGAGTCGCTGTAACACCTTCCCTTCAGAGACCACAGAGACCATGGCTGGAAGGCTCTGTAAGCTCTAGTCCAGGCTTCCCCGTAGCACCGTCCTCTGGAGGCCCTCGGCAGGCCCCGGCTCTCCTCATTTCTCCTCAGTTTCTTCATTTGTCAAAAAGGGATGCACAACCGCTCTTGTCTGTTACTAGGGTGCCGTGAGGAGGAAGACGTCAGGGTGCGATAATTTCAAGCATCAGTGGTTCAGCATTCTGTCCGTTTCTTCACTCCCTGACTCTGAGTTTGTGAACGTGGCATTCTTTGGCCAACGAAATGAGGTGGAAGTCACAGTGTGCCTGTCCTGGGAGCCTAGGACTATGAGGTCTTGTGCATTTCCACTTGCTTTGCTGCTCTCCTGCCACCCCCATGAGCACATACCAGGCTAGCCTGCTGGGTCGGGAGAAAGATGAGAGGCACGTGGAGCAGAGCCATCCCAGCCTAGATCAGCCGACCCCCAGACATTGAGTGAGCTCAGCCGGATCAGCAGAGCTGCCTGCTGAGCCAGCATAGACTAGCTGATCGCCAGCTGACCCTCAGATGCACGAGCTGCATAAACATTCATCGCTGTAAGCTGGTGAGATTTGAGGGTAGGTTGTTACACAGCATTTCTGTTGCAAAAGCTACCTGATGTATTTACTAATGCTTCTCCCAGTGTCTGGTAGGTGGGATGTTAAATAAACTCATTCAATGAATAACTGTGAATTGAGGATGGAAGCATATCCCATTTTACCTTCACAACAATCCTCTAACATGGTCAAGCATGATTGCCCACAATTAGAGAAAAAAGAATCTGAGGCCCAGAAGGGTTACATAGCTACCTAAGATCACACAGCAAGAAAATAGCAAAGCCAGTGTTTGAATCCAGGTCCTGTGCCTCGAAGGCTAGTGCTCTTTTCAGCACATGTGAGCACAGCCAGAGCTGGCCCTACAGCCCTGTGAGTGGCACTGCCTGGCCTTGGTGTTGGGTCCTTATGAGGCAGGTACCAAGGGCTTCCCATCTGCCTGTTCGTGGTCAATGTGAGCACGAATGGAAGGGCTGAAACCCTCAGAGGGACATCAGCAGTGTGGCACTGGGACCCTTGATTTCACTTGGCCAAAGCCAAACGTGGAACGGTTCGGGTTGGAGAGGAGGTGGCAGGTTTTGTTTTCTCTCCTGATACTGTGCTGTGAGCCTTTGAAGTGTGTCAGCACCTCATTACAATACCGGAGTCATGACTGCAAGACCCATGGACGGACGAGACCAGGAGCACAGGGCTGCACTCCTGCCAGGAGGGGTGAGCCTGGTCCTACCCCTACCCTGTGCTTGAGGAATTACTCACTGTCCCTTAAGCCCCTGGGGGTGAGGACTCCCCTCTTTCAGATGTTTCGCCCCTGCCAAATCCTTCCTATGGAATCTTCCCTCTTTCAGCTCTAAAACACCCTGTTGGGATGTGCTCTGGAACCTTAAAAGCCTTGCGACTCAAGTTCTCACGCCTCCTTCTCCCATGCGCTTCCCTGATGAAAGCTCCCCGAGCTTTGCATGAGCTCTGACCCACTGGAAAGTTATGTGAGCATCACATGAGCTGCCTTATGGGGCTTTGGGAGGCTTCAATGTAACCTGGCTAGGACACATCTAGAAAGCCACGCCCTCTCATCTCCTGAGAACCTGTCATTTAGCAAATGGACACGAGCAGACCTTCCTGAGCTGCCCCACAGAGTAAGGACATCAGACCCAGTGGAGAACAGCCACTGTCTCTATCACAAATGGAGGGGAAGGAAGCGCAGGGGGGAAACACACGGGTGAAGGCACAAAGGAAGTCTCTCTGGACAAGCTCTACCGGGGGCAGTGGTCCAGGGAGATGAAAGGCATTGGACCAGGAGTATCAGAATCTAGTTTCACCTGCAAGAGGCTTGGTGTTTGCCCTTGAACAAGAGCCCCGCATCCTCGTCCCTCACCCCCATTCCCAGCCTGGGCTTCAGTCTGTCTGAGAAATGAGGGAACAGATCAGCTAAAGCCCTTTCCAACGGTAAGAGTCTTGGACCCTGAACTCAGGCGGGTCTTAGCAACAGCATCATCAGGAGTCTGGCCACAGACATCACTAAGTGACCAGTCGGGGCCTCTCTCCCTGCTGACTCCTCTACACTTGCTGCTCACGGCTCCCCACCTCCCCAAACGTGTCCCTTGTGACCACTTCCCAGCATTTCTACAGCCTCTTTTTGAGCTGGGCCTGGAGAAGGCTGGAGTCCAGGGGGGTCTGGCGCACAGAGGGGGCGTGCGTGGCGGCAAAGGGGCACCAGGGAGGGGCTTGGTGGGCACTTACTGCGGGCCCCGTGAAGGGCACATGGTCACAGTTCTCTTGCCAGGACTGGTTGAGGCTCTGGGTAAACTCTTGGAAGAAAGCATGGGACTGGTTGAAAATGGAAAATCCCAGGATGTTGACGCGATCATCCACGAGGCTGTCCATCCTCTGGAGCGAAAACTCCTGAAAGACGCAGCAGTCAGAGCAGAGCAGGGTTAGGAAGGGAAGAGTGGGGTGGGCTCTGCAGGAGCACAGCTGGGCAGTGCGTTCTAGCCACATGGACACCATTGCCAGGCGCTCTGCTAGGTGTCAGAGTCCAGAGATAACGGAGAGTTCTTCTTCGTGTAGCTCACAGTGTTGAGGTGCCAGGAGGGAGAAGAGAGAAATAAACAGAAAGATGTCTAAGAGAGGCATGTGTACGATGCTCTGGGTGGAGAGAGAAAGAAAAACACAAATGAGATTGTGGAGGCAGGACTGGGTCTGCAGAAGGTGTGACCCATGGGCTGAGTCTTGAAGGATGCCTAGGCGTTTTCTGGGTAAAAAATGTGGATGGACAAAGGCTATTCCAGACAGAAGTCACCATGGATACAAAGGCATGGAGGTGAGACAGTGCGTGGGCGCCTGCCGTGTACTTTGACAGAAGCATCGCTCCTCAAAGTGTGTCCGCAGAACACCTGCCATCAGACTCCCCCAGGTATCTGTAAAAAAAGTGATGATCCCTGCACCCCACCGAACACCAGCTGAATCTGCATCTCGGGAGCCGAGGCCCAGGAGTCTGCATTTACAGCAGGGCCCAAGGTTATACGCACACCAATGTCTGGGAGTCACTGGGTCAGCACCAGGAAGCATGTGGGTGGGGAGACAGTGAGAGATGAGGCTGGAGACGTCAGCAGGGGCCAGAGGACAGCGGCCCCGCTGCCAGGCTGGGGAGCTCGCACTTCATCCTGTAGTGATGGGACCTGAGGGCACTGTCAGCAGAGGAGTGACAAGGTCAAGTTTGCTAAGAAGGTCTGCAGGTAGGGCTGTGCCTTCATTAGTTATTACTATCGTTTACTCATTTAACACACACTTAAGTGCTTATTATGTGCCAGACACAGGCACAGAGGATGTTCTAGACACAGAAGTTGTGGACAAGAAACACATTTCCTGATGTCCAGGAACTTGCAGCTTCGGGGAAAAGACAGATTGTCAATAGACAAATAAATACATATACTGTCAGATATCTATGGGGGGTGAGGGTGGGGCTGCTACTTGAGATGAGGCAGTCAGAGAAACCCCATGTGGGGCAGTGACATTTAGAAGCTCAAAGGAATTCTCCCAGGAGGTGTGGCCCTCACCCGATCACCTGGCCGGGGCCACGTGCTCACTCAGCTAAAACCTGCAGGCGTGAGTCTCACTGAGGCCAGATAGCGTCACAGGGAGAAGAATCCCCCTCCTCAGGCAGGGCTGAGCTCAGAGCCCTGGACTCCCAAGACCCACCTGGGCCCTATACAGGGAAACCAGGCAATTCGGCTCGCCAATTCCCGCTCCCGGAATAATGACTTCAAATGCGGGTCAGGCCATCCTCGTGCGTTGAATTCATACTCATCACACGTTCATTCCACGTGCCTCACACACAGCTCTGCGCCCGGTGGGCACGTGGTCATTAGACCCCGGGACTAAGCCATCAGCCACTAGCCTGACAGGACCGATGGCAGGGGCCTTGGGCTTACTTTGTGGCTGAACAGAAACATGACTTTCCTTCAGGAGGCCTCCTTGTCTTAAGACTCAGCTGCTCTAGGCGTCTGGCACGTCCCCGGCATCCTCCCTCACGTCCACAGCCACGGCCAAGCCCTTGGGCCGCAGGCCTGAGCTCTGCCCAGAATCCATCCTTATTAGCTGCAGCTTGCAGACTGAAGTTACAAAGATTCCTTTGGAGCCACCAACCCCTGACAGCATAGAGTGGGATGAGGATTAAGTGTATTTTGGATCCTGCCACACTCCCGGGAACACGGACGTCCCAGAGAACGTATTGATTCATAAGCTGATATTATCTCCTGTCTCCCTAATAGGGCAGCTACCCATGCGCCACGGGCTATCAGCAGACACGAGGGGACAGATGGCTAATGAGAAGAGATGCACCTGGCAAGGGGGAGGTGGCAGGGTGCAGAGCCAGGCTGCTGTCAGGCAACCGAGGGGCCTCCCCAGCTGTGGTTGATGTGGAGGGAGATGTCCCCTCTCCCTCGGCTTCCTTGTCAATGTGGGCAGCTCATCACGCCCCGCCCTATCCTCACACGCACAGCCTGGTGGAAGGAGGCCCATTTCAAGAATCCCCGACACTGTGATGTCTACAGACGCACAGTGGCAGTAGAGGGGATACGCGGTAAGGGCTTTGGTGTTCCACTCCAGGTCCCACACTATACTGAAATGGATGAACTTCAGGAAGTATGGCCTTCAGGATCTGGGCTTCAGATCCTCATTTAGTAAAGTGGGCGCAATGACAGCAACCTCAGAGATTGTTCAAGGAACAAGTAAGATGCACGCACAAGGCGTATCACATCTGGCCCAGAAGAAGCGTTCAACACGCGACAGTTACCGAAAGGCTACCGTGAGATCGCGGGCAGCTTCTGGCTCCCTGCTTCTTTAGTTCCACTTGTCTTGGAAACCTGAGTTCGGAAGGTGTTTCCTTGAAATGCACGTCACCGGCAGAGTAAGAATGAATGAATGAATTACAGACACTTAGCGACAGCCCCTCCAGAAGTCAGCCAGCCTGTCTTCCTGCCTTTTAATTCCTACCTTCTCATCCCCCAATTATATCCTATTTTCAAAGGCCCCCTTAAGATAAAAAGATCCAGGAGCTTCCTTGATAATCCATTGCATTTATAATGACCCATGGGAGAGCTTGTAAAAGGACAAGAAAGGGGTGGCGTGTTCTCTTACTGTAATTTCCCAGGACACTCCAGGCTCTATTCTTTAAGCATCCCCACAGTTAGGAAATGCTTCCTTATGTCTAAACTTACACTCTCCTGCTGCTATTGAAGACTGGTATCTAAGCAAATATGGGAAACAGCTGACCACCGCCAGTCTGTACACAAAGAAAATCTTCTAAGCTCTAGTATTTCTCAGAGTGTGTTCCTCAGGACACTAGCTTTTCCAGGAGGCGTTAACAGGCGTTTCGTGAAAACGAGGTCCCATGTTCAAATGAGGTGAGCAAACACTGCATGTTCTAGACACCTTTTCAAGATTCACAATGCACACTAGCACATTAAAGGGTTAAAGAAGTCCTACAGTAAAGCAGCTTAATTTTGCTTAACTCAGAACTTTCCAAACATATTGACCATGGAACACTTTTCCGCCCCAAATCCATGAATGTCTCGCAGGAGCCTTCTACAGAATGTCCGGTGGGAAACGTTACTCTAAGCATATCCAGGGAAACATGTATCATGACTCCCAAACTAAGTGGTGGAGGCACTAAGCTGAGAGGGATATTACATAAAATTAACCAGTTTCAGGATGGGAGGGGAGTAAAGGCCCTCTGGCTCCTGTCGTCCACCATGAGCTCTGGCCAAGCCTCACTCAGGTGCCCTGTGCTCCCCCAGCCACGCTGCCCGGCTGGCTGTGACCTTAACCGAAATGACAAAGTGTTAGGAGCCCTGGGGTGGATCAGGTTCTCACGGGGACTTTGATTCTCTTCTTATAAATGTCCCGGGAAGGAAAATCTCAAGGTCCCCACTCCCAATGGCAGTGGATTCCATCATCACCGAGAGACCAGGGGAACCAGGGTGAAGAACAGAGCCAATGGCCGCCTGGTAAGGCCGAGTGGTGGCACAGAGACCAAAATCGAGTCTTCAGTTACCCCAAGAGCGCTTGCCTTTGTGACGGTGCTTGTGGCACCTACACATTTCATGCCCGTGTCCTCTTGCACCCAAGGCCTGTGTTTTCCTGAGAGCAGGGATGCGTCTGCCCCATTTTCGAACCCCACACTGCACCCAGCATAGTGCCCGATGCCTAGAAGTTGTTTGGTAAATATTGGTCAAGGCTGTTGATGGAAGACGTTTCAATGCCCTGGGGTCCTCCCCATGCCTGACTCCGCTCATGATCTTACCCCTATAGAAGGTATAAGAACATGCGCGGAACTGGTACCACCCCTTGACTGCCTTCCGGAAGTTACATTATTATGTTTTGAAAAGCAAATCCCTGACAGCTTGTTTTCTTGTCACTGGGCTTCCTCACTTAAAAAGTTTTAAATGTGCACACATTTGTGTATGTGTGAGCATACGTGAGCATGTTTGTGTGTGTGTGTGTCCTTCTGTATACAGTGATCTTCAAGGGACTGAGTAACTGCAATTAAAGGTCATGTCGTGGCCACAAGTGAACACAGGGGAGTGTTATCTGGAATGAAGGGTGTTCAGAACAGGCCTGGAAGGAACGCGGCACGCATAAAGGCTTGAGAGCCATGTGGGTGCTGCGTCTCAGCTGAGTGACCCTCACTTTCTCCAGCAGCTGTGACATTTCCAATGTCCTGGTTTGCCCACTGGCGTCCACTCACCGGTCCGTTGCAGGGACCACTCCACGGCCCTACAACCTGCTCATCCACCAGGCCAGGAGCAAGGGCAGGCTGTGAGGGGGGAGGGGGAGGGGGGAGGGTGCAAGGTCAGCCGACTTTGATCCAGACTCGGCTCCCGTGCTTGACTTTAAGGAGAAAAGCAGGAAACCAAAGCACAGGTCCAGACCATGTCCTGGGGTCAAGTCCATCTCCTAACCCTTTGCTGCCTAGGCCTGGGTCCAGGTGAAATGGGGAAGTGGGGGAAAGGCATTGTATTCTCTCCGCCCAGCAGCCCCTTCTCCCTTATTTCTTTTCCCTATTTCTAACCCACCTAGGGCATGACTATCGCCTGGGCCACTTAAGCTAGACACTTCAAAGGCAGCCTCGACCCCTGCTTCCTTTAACTGGTCAATCCTTTCCAGTCTGTCTCCTAAATGTCTCCTGAATCTGTCCCTTCCTTTCCAATCCCACCAGGTCAGGCCTGCATCATTTCTCCCTTGCAGTCGCCCATTAAGCGAACCGCCCCTCTGATCTCGGGAGACGTGGCCACTACATGGCACAACTCCCAGCTGCCATTCACATCGATGGTAATGTGAATGGTGCCCCCTGGAGTTGTGCCAGGTGGCGATCTCATCAGGAGACAGCAGGATATGGTAGAAAGAGATTTCGAAATAAGACAGTCCTGGGTTCAAATCCTGTCTCGTCACATATTGGTTGGGTGATCTTGGGCAGGCCGGTAACCTCTGAATTTCGATCTGCTCACCTGTCAAATGCAGATAAGAACATCCACCTTGCAGGGCTAATTCACACATAGTGCAGTCCATCCTCCATGCTGCCTCTTCTCCTTCCTTCTCCTGGTCTCCACACTCTAGCTGGGTCCTGACAAAGGGAACTATCTGGCCTGGGGGCTTCTCTTGCCTTCTTCTCTCCCCCCTCGCTCTGCAAGAAGCTATCCTTAGCTGCTTGTCAAGTGAGAGAAGTTTTGCTAAGCAAGTCACCACAAGGTGCTAAATTGCTTGGTGTGGCTATTTGTGTCGAGACAGAAGCCTTGAGTTCAAGCTCCAGATCTTCCAACTATACATAACTTTAACAAAGCAGTAATTATAATAATAATAACTGAGACCATTTACTGACCACCAACTGTGTGCCTGGCAGAACTAAGCACTTCACATGCATGATGTCAAGCCATCCTTACAGCAGCCCTGTGGCGTGGGAGCTATTAGCGCCAATTTATAGCTGAAGGAGCAGAGACCTGGAGGAGTGAAGTGGCTTTCTCATGGCCACACAGCTGTAAACAGACCCAGACCCAGTGCTCTATGTGCTTGCATCACTTACTCACCACCGTGAGTGGGGCACCAAGGGGCAGAGGACACTGTGAGTTCGTGCTGATTGTGCAGTAAAAGAGCTGGAAAATAGAGTTAAATTCATTTCAGAATACACACAACTCGGCTTTAAGAGCAGTGACTTCTTTTTTTTTTTTTTTTTTTTTTGCCGTACACGGGCCTCTCACTGTTGTGGCCTCTCCCGTTGCGGAGCACAGGCTCCAGACGTGCAGGCTCAGTGGCCATGGCTCACGGGCGCAGCCGCTCTGCGGCACGTGGGATCTTCCCGGACAGGGGCACGAACCCGTGTCCCCTGCATCAGCGGGCGGACTCTCAACCACTGTGCCACCAGGGAAGCCCATGATTGATAACTTTTAACTTTCTCACCCCGGGAGCACTGAGAACACCAAAAGATTCCAATTTCTTAAGCCATTATTAAGAAGCTGGAATGATGGAAGACATCCTCAAGACTACATCACTCCTAAACTTGAACTTCTTATTGTTCCACCCCAATCTGATCCCCTCCCTACCTGTGAATGTGACCACTATTCACCCATCATTCAGGCTAGGCTCTGGAATTCACCCTCCACTTCTCCCATTCTCACACACCTCATCTCATCCTTGTACGCACGCATGCAGTCAGTCATTGTCACTGGAAACATTTCACCTCCTTAACATCTCTTGAATTTGTCCCCTGCTCTCCATCCCTGTCGCCTCTACCTCAATTTATATCTTCACCAGTTTATTCTTGGACTGCAAACGAATTTTGGTTTCCCCTCCTCCAGTCTTGCCTTTCTCCAGGTTCCTCCTTCATGCTATAGCTGGAGAGCTCTTTCTCAACTATCCATTTGATCACCTCCACCTCCCAATGCCACTGACTGCACACAGGACAAAACCAAACTCCTGGACATAGCTGTCTTTTCATGCTATGATTCCTGTCTACCCCTCTGCTCCTTCTTCACCTTGACCTCCTCCATCATCCAAGAACTGGCCGCTGTCCTCACAGGTATACCTATCATCACTTAAAGATTTTTATCACATGAGTTTGTTCAAAGCAACTTCCCAAGGACTGGGTGCTATTGAAGGCAACTGTACTTACATTACCAGCAGCTACCCTGGTGCAGAGCTTATGGAAAGAAGTCAGGGCTGGTGACTGAATGAATTGAGGAAGGGAACACCTGTCAGGCTCTTCCTCATCTTACCGCATGGGCAGCCTGGTCCTCTCTACTTTCAAGGCTCTTTCGTATTCATTTTCCCTTGGTACCCAAGGTATGGTGGAGGCCAGGACCCAGACCCTTGTCTTATAAGTGGCCTCGTAGCCTTTCTCAGGAAAGCCCCAAAGCCACCAGGAGTCCAGAGTCTCCTGGGTACGCTCACATCCTCTCCCTCCCTCCAGGGACCTGTCTATTTATCTGCATCAAAGCCTGTGCTCTCAGCAGACTAGGTGATTGCTTTTTGTGTAATAGGTCTTTGAAGAAAGGAGCAGCTGGGAGGCTAATTCTTACCTGTCATTGAATTCCAATTAATGGGAGATCTGGCCCTAAAACTTCCGGCTCCCAGCTTTCCTGGCTCCTTCTCCCTGCGTGTCTCCTATTCATTTATCTCCATGATCTGAGCATGCACAGCCCTCCCTCCCAGGAACCCTGTCCCTCCTCTGCTTTTCGTTCCCAACATGAGTCCACAAACAGGACTTCAAAAGCAGACCGTATTCTCTTGTTCAACACTCTGTTGCCTGTACCTTACTCTGCATCTGTGCTTAGCAAGTGCTCATACATTCATTAAATGAATTCATGTTCACCAGCAAACGCCCATCAGGGTGGGACCACCTTTACCAAGGCTTCTGTCATTTGCTCCCAGGAAGAAGGAAGACAGAGGCCAGGGGGGAGAACCCTGCCACCTCTCCCCCAGCAGCTCTGACTTCATTTTGTCTTTAGAAGACTTTTGCGCCGCTGGGACTAAATAAGTGGTTACTAACTATAAAGCCGAAACCTCAGTAGATCAAACTGACATGAGCAACGGTGGAGGCTTTGTGCTCTCCCCTTGGGCTGGGGGCGTCACTGCTTTTCCGAAGGCCTGCTTCCTCTGTCAGGCATTGATTCCTCACCTCTGAGGCCCCCCGCACTCAGGATCCACTGATCAGGCCTTCTGTCTACACATCAGGTACTAAACCTCTCTCTTTCCAGGTCCCAACTCATTAGCGTCAGGCATGTAGAGACCCAAGGCACCCCTCCCCATCTCAGCAGGGGTGCTAGGAGTTGTTGAGGAAGATGAGTGACACTGTCAGTCAGCAGCCTCGGCCTCCTCCCCATTCTGCAGCAGGACCAGTGAGGGGCTCCTACAGGGGCTGGGCGTCTCGCTGCCTACGACACGCTCGAGATCACTCAGGAAGTATGTGACTAAGGCAGGACCGGGACCTGAGCCACCCGGCACTCAGACGGGTTCCCACAGCAGGAGGGAAATGTACGCAACAGGAGATTTTTCAGATCTTGGCCATTTTTGCCTCATTCTACAAAAAAACAAAAACAAACCAAAAAACCCTATCTCTGTCAAGGTACATCTCCTTAGTGGCAAGGGGAGGCAAGTCCCAAACAGTGGTGAGCACAAGTGCCAGGGGAACAGAGAGGGGTGGCCCTTCTCTCAGAATGCCTGTCTATTTCCCAAGCTGCGAGCTCACTGCAAGCTGAGGCCTGAAATGTGAGCGGGAGTCAGCAGGTTAGGAGGTGGAGCAGCTTCTAAGACAGAGAAAGGCCAGGATGCACGGAGCCCCGAGGAGTGACCGAGGCAGTGGCTCCGCGCGGGGCCCTGCAAGCCACCCGGTCTGGCTGGAGTGCTGGGCTACGGGGAAGGGTGCAGGTAGAGCCCAGAGGTCTGTTCAAAAGGGGCTGCTTTGGACTTTATCCTGGGGGTGATGGGGAGCTATTGCAGGGTTTTAAGCAAAAGAGAGGTATCATTAAAAGTAGTTTTAGGGTTTCCCTGGTGGCGCAGTGGTTGAGAGTCCGCCTGCTGATGCAGGGGACACGGGTTCGTGCCCCGGTCCGGGAAGATCCCACATGCCGCGGAGCGGCTGGGCCCGTGAGCCATGGCCGCTGAGCCTGCGCGTCCGGAGCCTGTGCTCCTCAGCGGGAGAGGCCACAACAGTGAGAGGCCCGCGTACCGCAAAAAAAAAAAAAAAAAAAAAAAGTGGTTTTAGAAAGATCTTAACTCTGGGCCAAGATAAAAATCCAGCTTTGAAACTCACAGGAGAGGCGTCCACCATGTGGGTGATGGCTGGAGGCTTCAGCTGGATGGGCAGGTGTCATGCCTCCCACTGGGCTATGAACGGGAGCTGTCAGCACCACAAACACAGGGCTGGGGGAGCCTCAGATGGTGATTAATTGAGAGGTTGGTGCCTTTGACTCTGAGGGAAGCCTGATGCTGGGGAGAGAGGAGCTGGATTGCTTAATAATAACAAGAGCATTTGCTATTCCTAATGGTGCTTGTAATACAATCAACACTTATAATGTAATAATAATAATAAAATTTGCCATAATGTCTTTTCTGCTCAGTTTCTTTATGCTTTCCAACCATTCACTACATCCCAAACACTCTTCTCAGCAGGGCCCAAATTCCTCAGTGCCAGGATCCCCTGAGGTAGCTGCAGCATCCCAAGGGGGCTCAGTTTCCCCTTTGCAGAGCACCAAAGGCGTCGAGGGGCATGCCCCGCCAGAGCCCCGCAGTGGGCCAGCAGAGGGAACCTGGGTCTACCATCTATACTGTCAGGGGATGTACCATTTCCTGCCCTAAGAGACTCCAGGGCCTTCCTCCTGCTTCCCTGGCTACATCTCTCCTTGTCTCTCCCTTCACCACGTGACTGGGGGCAGGGGGAGGGAGAAAATGAAATAAACTAATTCACATGATTAGTGCATGGAGCAGGCAGGATTCTAAGATGACTCCTGCCAGGATTCCATGCCCCCCACCCCCCACACACAATCTTTAGGAATGTGACTGTGATGAATTTGACTTCTGTGATTAGGTTATGCTGTATAGCACAGCTGACTTTAAAAGAGGGGGATTATCCAGGCACACTAGCCCTTTAAAAACAGTTTTCTCTGGCTGCTTGCAGAAGAAGAAGTCAAAGAGATTCAAAGTATGAGAAGGCCTGGACTAGAGGGAGATTCTCTGTTGATGAAATGGAGACATCACAGAGGGCATCATGGCCAAGAAAGGGATGAGATGGAGGGGATGGAGGGGTCATGGGCAAGGACCGGAGAGTGACCTCTGGACACTGAGAGTGGTCCCTAGGCAAGAGCTCGGAAGAAAACAGAGATTCCAGTCCCGCAACCAACCACAGGGATATGAATTCTGCCAACAACAGGAATGAGCCCAGATGAGGTCCCTGAGTTCCTGATGAGAACGTGGCCGGCTGACACCTACATTTCAGCCTGAGCAGAGAGCCCAGCCGTACGGTGCAGACATCTGACCTACAGAGCTGTGAGCCAGTCGCTGGTGAGGTTTAAGCTGCTAGCTTTGTAGTAGTCAGTTTCACAGTAACAGATAACTCAAACAGCACAGGAAAGCAATAAAGATCAGTTTGTTAAGGACAAGATGTGGGTAGGGAGGTGAAGGGCAAATTCTCCGCTGGACCACTTGTTGATTGAATGACCTCGGATGAAGCTTTCCGATTTCTCTGGGCCTTATTTTGAGGATTTAATATCTTGAACATAAATGTCCTAGTATGGTGTGTGGCACACCGCTGGAACTCGGGGGGGGGTGATGATTACAGTACCAGGTTGTGGAAATGGGTAGATTTTTATGATCAGACTCTTGATTGTGGATTATTGGGAATTACTGGATCACTGGACAGAGGCAAGGCTGGGGCATCTCTCCCTGAATTAATGGGACTATCCATGACAGAGGTCAAGGCAGGTCTCCCCTCTCCCAAAGCTCTATTAGGCAGAAGGCGCGAGCAGTCAGAGGGGGACGTTTCCATTATGTTTCTAGAAATACTGAGTCAGCGTAGTCCCCAGAGTCTAGTTCTTATTTCAATTTGATTTATCTCACAGGTGCCGTCTGGTGCAGCCCGTCAGCAACACACACACAGGCATGGATGTGGGAGAGCGAGAAGAGAGAGAGAGACAGAGAGAGAGAGAGAGAGAGTGCGTGTGTGTGTCGGGGCAGATGCAAGGAATGAGCTTCAATGCTATTAAATGGATGATACGCAAATATCTCCAAACGTGGTTCTGGGAGTCCCGTGGGACCTGTGTTCACTGTTACACTGTTTGTCAAACACGAGTAAAGGGGCTGACAGATAATTGGTTCCTCCAACGCCAGGGTTTCTTCACCTCCACCAGGGTTTCCACACCCCCTACTGAACACTCCTTCAGTTTCTACTGATTTTCCTGGCAATATTCATTCTGCTCTCATACCCCTTGCCGCACGCCGTTAGGAATCAAGAGTATTTGGAAACTCCTGCCTCACCTTAAATAGCCAGGTCTCACTGTGAGTCCCAGGTGCCGGGCTCCTGTTTCCCAATCCAAGCCCTGGCTGGGATGCTCTCTTTAGGCCAGTGGTGCCCATCACCTTGAAGGGGAGAATGGTTGACAGCTATCCAAGTGATGGAGTGACTCTGGCATTTACGACCAGCTACCACCACAAGAAAGGTGTCAACTTAGGTTCACTTGTGACTCCCATCTTCCTTCTTCACCTGCCTTACACAGGACAGGGAAGCTGGCAATTGGCTGCCTGTGTGGAGTGATGTGAAGGCTCTGAAGGTTTCTCCCCGCCTCAAAATACCTTCTTCACTAAATCTAGTCTCCCATAGGATCCACTTCCCTGGTAAAGGCTTTGGTTAAAAAGCAAAGGTCTAAGGCATTAAGCTGTGTGTTTAGAACATCCCCCTTCCCCCCACCCAACCTCGCTAACTATTAATTCTTTAAGGCCACTGGGTGTGGCCTCGTCCAGCAAGCTTTATATGAGCTGGCCAGGCTCACAGGTAATACTCTGTGCATATCTTCATCATTTTAACCCACTGATTTACAATCATCTGTTTGGGTTTGTCTGCCCTCCTAGTCTGACCTCCTCAGAGAACGGACTTTTTCACTGTTGCCCCTGACATGCAGCCCAGTAAGTGCTCAATTGATGTTGACCAGTGAATGCATGAAATTTGGAGAGGAGACCTCTCCCCGCCACTCCTGACCACTGTGAGAGCTGAGTAAGTCACTTTGCTGCTTCAGTTGTTTTCCCTCAACTGTAAAATGCCGAGATTCAGTTAGATGCTCTCAAAGATCCCTCCAAATTCAATGCTGTCATCAGCCATTCACATATCGGCACAAACTGGATTTTCAGTTTGAGGAGGCCCGTCGTCCATCAGGGCTCCGAGGAGGTGGCCTGGATGCGGGACACAGGACAGCTCCTTCTGGGCAAGAGGGTGTGAGAGGACCAGACACTCACGAGCGAGGGGTGCTGCCCACTGGGGTGGGGTGGAGGGGACTAGGGCAGCAGAGGGCACTGGAGGGGCAAGCCAACCAGACAGGGACACTAGAACCCATGAAGAGGAAAGCCACCTGCTTCATGTGCCAGGAGAATCCATCCAGTCATTTACTACAGATTCATCCCATCCATAAAGTTGACAGAATTTAAGAGTTGAAAGGTCTTTGGAGATCCTTTAGTTTATCCCCAGGGGAGAAAGGTCTTGTGCAAGGTCACATGTGGTCAATTAGTGGGACAGCCAAGAATAGCCCTTGGACCTGCCAATGCCAGCTTCTAATGCTGAAAAGTCCAGCAACTTTGCAGAGCGGACGGAATGTCATCTGACGGGACCCTTCCTCTGCCGGCCCTGGCTTCCCTCTCTCCATTACACGCCCCTGCTCCAGCCATGGCAGGCACCGTGCTCTTTCTTTCTCAGGCCTACAATGCTTACCTCTGTCCACATGTCACCCTCCCACGATCCTTTCTAACTTTCCCTCAATAAACCATTCAAAGGAAGCCATATCTGCAAACCTCTCTCCCAGTTCCCAAAAAAGCACTAAATACTCCCTCCTCGGGGCTTCCACACCTTGCCTTTATAGAGCTCTTCAAGCCACATCCTACTGCTGCTTGCATTCCCAGCACACAGTAGACACGTGATAAACGTTTGCTGAATAAGTGGAGTTGACTTTAAGCATTTTCCATAGGTGAGTCACTTAATCATGACTAGCTAGTGTTTTTTTTTTTTTGCGGTACGCGGGCCTCTCACTGTTGTGGCCTCTCCCGTTGTGGAGCACAGGCTCCGGACACGCAGGCTCAGTGGCCATAGTTCACAGGCCCAGCCGCTCCGCGGCATGTGGGATCTTCCCGGACCGGGGCATGAACCCGCATCTCCTGCATCGGCAGGCGGACTCTCAACCACTGCGCTACCAGGGAAGCCCGCTAATCATTTTTAATCCCATAACTTGGGCCAAGGGACTCCCAACTGTCAGCCAGTTTCCCCAAATGCAAATTCAGAAAATAAGTTTCAGTCAATGCTTCCTGAATCTTTTTCCAATTCTCCCTGCCATTTCCCCTGAAAACATCCCTCTCTACCAACAGCCTAGTTCAGACAACAGACACAGGAGGGTTGGCAGCCAGAGAGCACAATTCTGGAGTAATAACTTCTCCTTAAGATGCTGTTGTATCCATGTACGCCCAGGAGACATCTGTCACTGCCAGATATGCCACCTCTCCGGGTTTGCATTTGGTTGCAGGGGTACCTGGGAAGCTCAGACAGAAACATGGGGAGCTTTCACTCGATTACTCTTTTCCTAGTTGCACTAAAAACATATTCATTCACCAAAGTGTACTGTATTATGCAGAGAGGTTCTCTTAAAAGGCACAATAAAGGTGAAATATGTAGATAGTCTTAATAATTTTACAATAAACTACACTTTAGAACAAATTGCTCTGGCACTGGAAAGTTGTCCGACTGATGGATTGTAGCTGTTGGCTAGCTGTATGTGTGTGTGTGTGTGTGTGTGTGTGTGTGTGTGTGTGTGTGTGTGTGTGTGTGTGTGTGTGTGGTATGCTTTCAGTAAAAGACCGCAAGATATGAAAGACGCTCACGTACCGTGGGAACTGTAGTTCTAACTACAATTAGGCGAGAGACCAATTATGAAATGTTTCTGATAACAACTTTGGCGTTTTGGAAAGCTAGAGGCAGTAAACCAGGACACCAAGGTCTAAGCATGAACATACTCAACAGGGAAGTGGGAAAGAGGGGAGAAAAGGGAGTAACGTTTACCAGCAGCCCACTGAGGATTAGAAACCTTCCATGTTCCTCACAAAGTGATGTTATAGGAATTACCATCCCCATTTTACAAAAGGGAAAACTGAGACTCCAGTAGGTTAACGTGCCATGTGTGCATCTCACGTATGGCAGGGCCCAGATTCAAACTCAAGTCCTCTCTGATCTGAGTCCCCGGCTGCCTCCTTTAAGCCATGTTTCCATCCTCTGTGTCAACACAGCCATGAGGCTCAACAAACCTCATGCGTCAAGTCATGGGGACAGCGGAGAGGACTAGATAATTTCATAATGACCTTGAAAACCTGAAGTAGAGGTTTTGTTTCAAAGACCCTTGGGTTCTGGCTTCTGGTTCTGGTGCCAGGTGCTGGCTTGAAGAGGTCACTTGACCCAGGCTGACCCAGGCATGGTGTGGCCAGTAAAGAAAGTATGGTCAGTCTTGGTGCCAACCCTGGGCCTCAGGTTTCGACACCTCCCTCACTCATCAGAACCCCCTGAAACCCTGTATCTTAGATCCTGAATGAAACCGCCCTTCCCGGTCTTGCACATACTTAACTTCAAATCTGTCCAGCCCAGAATGGAGGAAGGGCATTCCAGACCGAGTAGTTACCATGTGGGCTATGAAAATGCCAAGGCATCCTCAGGAAAGGGGGGGCCGGGCCCAGCTCCTCCTGCCTAAGCTGTGGAACTTTGTGCTCATGGGCTTAGTTGGGATGAGCTAATTCCTACTGGATGAAGGAGATGAGCCATCTCACCCGGCCACCCCTCCTAGTCCAAGAACTGTATCATGTCATGAACTTCTCCACTCATTGACTCAATAAATATCGATTGAGCACCTACTGTGTGCCAGTAGGTGACTGGCGTACAGTGATGGACAAGTGATGGTCTTGCCTTTACGAAGTTCAAAGTCTGGTGGAGAGGTCAGATATAGAAGGAGGAATTCCCACGAGATGGATGCTACAAAATACGGAAGACAAGGCGCTGGGAGAGCGTGTAACAGCAGACTCAACACAGCGGGTGTCGGGGAAAGTTCTTTAGGAAGCGACATTTAAGGAAGACCTAAAAGATGAATAGGGTTGGTCCGTCAGGGGATCAGGAGAGCAGGACGGTAAGCATTCACGTTCTCTGGAATCATTTGTTTCTTCCCTCCCTGTCCACCCCGGCTCCCCTTTCTGTAATAATTTTAGCAACTTCAGTTACTTATGGCTAATCTCTCTGATCAACCTCTAGAAAAATAAACACAGGCTCAGTCTGCTTGACAATAACATGGACCCAGAGGAGAAAAATCGGCTGCATATATCCATTCTGCCCAAACAAGATAGAGACTAGGGCACGGAGGGGTTATTTCCGCAAGACTCAGCAGGACCTGGCTACTCCTTGGGCATCCACGGAGCTGTTAGTTTCTACTGCTTCCAGGGCCCCATGGGCCCTCGATCCAATGGATCATCCTCCCCGCTCTCCAGGAAACATTCCCAACCGCAGGGTGCTATGAATTGTAATGCCCTCAACCATGTGTAGGATGAAATAAGTCCAGGGCTGGAAAGGTCCTCAGAGATCACCTAATACAACATCATAATTTTCAGATGAAGCAGCTGAAGCCCAGCAAGGAGAAATGGCACGCCTAGATAAACGCAGTAGAGTGAGGTGGCTGAGAGCTAACGGCCTGGGTTTGTGATCTGGCTGTACTACGTTGTACAGAGGATCAAAACTTGA
The DNA here is from genome assembly GCF_964374135.1 of Grampus griseus. Classification (NCBI taxonomy): domain Eukaryota; kingdom Metazoa; phylum Chordata; class Mammalia; order Artiodactyla; family Delphinidae; genus Grampus; species Grampus griseus. Next base: position 12,708,022 of record NC_139002.1, read on the forward strand.
TGAGCCTCAGCTTTCTCATCTCTAAAATGGGGATAAAATAGTGCTCTGCTCGAGTTGTTGTGTGAGGTTTAAACGAGAAAATAACTGAGAAGCACTTATTGCAGAGCCTTGCATGTAGAAGGCAGTCAATAAATATCAACTATCACTGTTACTATGTCACCCAGCTATTTAGTAGAAGGGCCATAACTAGAAGCCACAGCTGCTTCACTGCCCATCCTCTGTATGATGAGGCCTCCTGCTGATTTAACCCTTCCTCATGCAAATGTAACCCTACAGGTGCTGGTGTAACCTTGTCCCATGCAGGTGTAACCCTACAGGTGCTGGTGTAACCCTTCTCCATGCAGGTGTAAGCTTTCAGGTGCTGGTGTAACCCTTCTCCATGCAGGTGTAACCCTACAGGTGCTGGTGTAACCTTGTCCCATGCAGGTGTAACCCTACAGGTGCTGGTGTAACCCTTCTTCATGCACGTGTAAGCTTTCAGGTGCTGGTGTAACCCTTCTCCATGCAGGTGTAACCCTACAGGTGCTGGTGTAACCTTGTCCCATGCAGGTGTAACCCTACAGGTGCTGGTGTAACCCTTCTCCATGCACGTGTAAGCTTTCAGGTGCTGGTGTAACCCTTCTCCATGCAGGTGTAACCCTACAGGTGCTGGTGTCACCCTGCCCCATGCCTTCTGACACCCAGCCGGCACTTGGCCCCTTCTCTCTAGATTCCCCAAAGGAAAAAAACTCTGAGATGCCCGTGCCTCTATACAAACAGCACTACCCTCCAGCATGCTGGTGGTGGCATCACGAGCGTGGCGCTCTAGCCTTACCTGTGGCAGGAAAATGAAACGGTGGTCACCACATCCAGCGAGCCATGCTGCCTGCAATGTCGGTGGCAGCCCAGGTGGCCCACCGACCATACAGCTCCCTGCTTCCGGTGCCCACTTACTACCTTTCCTTGACATTTCATGATTCTGGCCCTGCCCCTGAATCTCCACACTTCTCCCCGCCAAGGCAGCAGCTCCCTCCTTTGCCACAGGGCTCATCTGTGCTGCTGACAGTAGATTAGGGTGATTTTCTTTTCTTTATTAGGCAGTGACTACAAATCTCCTGGGTTCATTAGTAGCTGGATAATTCTCCCAGATTTATTAGCTCAAATTGCACTTCCTCCTTCACCTCTTCTCTTCAGATGGCATCTCTGCTGTCTCAGCAGCCGACTGGGCTTTGCCCAAAGGCCCTTAATTCTTCACGTCCTTTATCCAAACTACCATCAGTCTTGCGGAACAATGGTTCCTGCAGCCAAACCCGCAGGCTGACTGGAGGACAGAGACTCCTCCCAGACTAAAGAGCGGAATGAGCACAGAGCATCTATACCTGTCCAGTGCAGTCCCCACCTGGAAGTGCCAGACAGGACCGTCAGGCCAGCGGCTCACCTGGGCAAGACCATTCGAGGTGCAGACCCTTTTAGTTATAAGGGAGCTGACGCCTTTATAATGAAGTGCTGATCTCCATGGATACAGTCAGTTAGCCTCTAAACAGACACGCCAGGGCTTGGGATGCTAATTGCTTTTCCAGCATACGCAAAAGAGACCTGTGATGATCATTAATCATTTAATAATGTGGCAGATACGGGTAGCCGATCAGCACACTCATTTCCTCTTCTCCCTGGACACATGGGACGTGATGTTTCCCCATCTCACTTTCCGTAGGTGTGAGTATGTGACTAAATTCTCGCCAGTGGGATTGTGAGGGGAAATACTGTGTGCCACTTCCAGGCCTGGCCCCCAAAGCCCTCCTGTGTCTGAGCCTTCATGTTCTTCCCCATCCTGGCCTCTCAGAGGACACATTAGAAGCTAGAAGAAGCCTGGGCTCCCAGAGGACCTTCTGGAAGGCTGCCTGATATCAGGAACACACTTGGGGGCCTTCAGTTGAGTGAGAAATATACATCTACTGTGTGAAGCCATGGGATTGGGGTTTATCTGTTAAAGCAGCTGGCATTGCCTACTGGATACAAAGCGTTATCCATCGCTATTTTTAAATTTTACCAACATTTCTTGAGATGGATATTATTATGCACGTTTTACATACGAGGAAACTGAGGCCCCCAAGAGCATCAGGGCGCACAGCTAGGAAGCTCCCGAACTGGGGATTTTCACCAGGTCTGATGGACTCGAGGACTGGTTTTTACACACCAGCTTCTTTCTCCCATTATAAAGCTTCTTAATCAGGACTCTCAACTTCAGCCATGTGGTCTTGCTTCTTTCAGTTGGAAAACTCCAAATAGAAATAAGAAACACATCTGAACACTTCATACCATTAAGATGGCTATTATCATAAAAACAAAAAATAATAGGTTTTGGTAGGATGCGGAGGAACTCAAACCCTCATGCATGACTGGTGGGAATAAAAACGGTACGGCTAGAAAGGAGTTTGGCTGTTCCTAAAAAAGTAAGCATAGAATTACCATACGATCCAGGGATTTCACTACTAGATATATACCCAAGAGGATTGAAAGCAGGACTCGATCAGGTATTTGTTCACCTATGTTCACTGCAGCACTATTCATAATAGCCAAAAGGAAGAAGCAGGGGGCTTCCCTGGTGGCGCAGTGGTTGAGAGTCCACCTGCCGATGCAGGGGACGCGGGTTCGTGCCCTGGTCCGGGAAGATCCCACGTGCCGCGGAGCGGCTGGGCCCGTGAGCCATGGCCGCTGAGCCTGCGCGTCTGGAGCCTGTGCTCCGCAACGGGAGAGGCCACAACAGTGAGAGGCCCGCGTACCGCAAAAAAAAAAAAAAAAAAAGGAAGAAGCAACATAAGTGTCCACATGATGGAAGAAGAGATAAATCAAGTGTGGTATATACATAAAATGGATTATTATTCAGCCTTAAAAGGAAGGAAATTCTGACACACAGAGACCCCTGAAGACATTATGCTAGGTGAAGTAAGGCAGGCACCAGAGGACAAGTATTATAATTTCACTTACATGAAGCACTTAGAATAGGCAAATTCATAGAGACAGAAAGCAGAATGGTGGCTGCCAGGGACCGGGAGGAGGAGGGATAGGGAGTTAGTGTTTAATGGGTATAAAGTTTCAGTTTGGGAGGATGAAAAATGTTCTAGAGATGGATGGTGGTGACGGTTGTACAACAATGTGAGTATACTTATTGCTACTGAATGAACTTTTGAAAATGGTAAATTTTATGTATATTTACCACTATAAAAAAAAGAGTTAAAAAAAGAATGAAGTTCTGATACATGCTATGACATGGATAAACCTAGAAAACACGCTGAGTGAAATAAGCCAGACGCAAAAGGACAAACATTATGTGATTCCACTATTATGAAATATCTAGGATAGGCAAATTCATAGAGTCAGAAAACAGATTAGGAGTTATCAGGGCTGGGGGGGAGGGGGAATGGGGAATTACTGTTTAATAGTTAAAGAGCTGGGGCTTCTCTGGTGGTGCAGTGGTTGGGAATCCGCCTGCCAGTGCAGGAGACACGAGTTCGTGCCCCGGTCCGGGAAGATCCCACATGCCGCGGAGCGGCTGGGCCTGTGAGCCACAACTACTGAGCCTGCGCGTCTGGTGCTTGTGCTCCGCAACGGGAGAGGCCGCGACAGTGAGAGGCCCGTGCACCACTATGAAGGGTGGCCCCCGCTCGCCACAACTGGAGAAAGCCCTCGCACAGAAACGAAGACCCAACACAGCCAAAAACAAACAAATTAATTAATTAATTAAAAAAATACCCTTCCTTATTTAAAAAAAAATATTTAAAGAGCTTCTGTTTGGGGTAATGAAAAAGTTTTAGAAATAGGTAGTGATGATGGCTGCACAACATTGTAAATGTAATTAATGCCACTTAATTGTAAACTTAAAAATGGTTAAAATGGCAAATCTTACGTTCCATCTATTTTACCAGAATAAAAACGTTCAAAAAACAAAGAAAGCAACAAATCTGGATAAAGGCAGGAACCAATTTTCGAGGTCACTCATGCATCTGTGTCCTTTGTGTCTTTGCAGAATAATTTTCTTGTTCACCTTGCTTTGTCCCTTATTTGGTCCATCTTTGGCCTGGACTCTTGACCCCTTACCTTGGCCAACCACCAGGACCTGCCTCCTTCTCGTTCCTCTCCAGATCCCTGGCCAGGTGCATATCCAGGTTCTCAATTTACCATAAAAGTTCTCATGATTTGGACCCTAGGAGCTGACCCTCTGGCTGGGTTCCCGCCTTAGTCAGGTGCCTTCAGGTGACCCATTCCTACCTGTTCATCAGAGATTTGTACCCCTGATGGGACTGACCCCTGACCCATCAGAACCAGAAGCAGGGACAAGAAGCTGTTTCACGGATCAAACCTCTGACACTAGTACAAACTACGCCAGATTCTATTTCGAAATAGAGATATAAATAAAAGACCTGTATATTTGTTTGCTGTTTGCTATGACTGTCTGCCCTCAATGGCTACCAACTTCCTGTACGTGACTTCTTCCTTTGTTCTGCAGCGAGTCTGTCCCTGTTCCTGGGTCTCTGCCCTCTTGCTGAAGTGACTCTCACATCTGTCACACACCTCACTGAGCCTGGGCTCCCACTGGACCCCCAGACCTGGCTCTTCCCTGGACCTGCGGAGTTCCTCCCCAGCTCTTCCCGTCATAGCTGCAGGATCCTCCCAGTCAGCCTCAGCTCTCCTGGCCCAACCTCTCCTTACATCAGTCACCTCCGTCACTCAAAGCTCAAGGCTGGCACCCTCACTCTCCCTGCTGGCCAGACCCCGACAGAAAGAAACTGTGCTTTCTATAAGGTCAAAATGAATTGATCGTTTAGAAGTTTGATGCATGACGGCTATTTCTGTCCCAACTCTTGAGATGGATAATCAACTGATGGAGTCCAGAGCAGTCAGACAAACCCATTGATTACAGATGCCCTAAATCAATCGTAACACCTGGTGGGACAGAGGTATGAAGACCTGACCAACTCCTCAGTAATTACTAATACCAGCAAACCCTACAATGGTTATGCACAATAACTGAACTACCTAGTTCTAGTCATTCTCTGAAAATCAATAAAATGGCATTTTAGGAGTCACTTTTATAGGTCATTAGAGGCTGGGCGGCAAAATAAATATCTCCTGCTCTTTTCAGTACATGGGAAGCACAAATAGGACTTTTAAAAATAATACCTTCCCTTTACTAAACTTGTACTGTGAGTCAGTTTCTGTGTGGGTATTATCTACTGAGGCAGGTGTTATTAGCGTCCAGCAGCTGATGAGGTCACTGAGGCTCAGAGAGGTTAAGTGACTTGCACAGGATCACACAGCTGATCGCTAGTCAAACTGGAATTCTTAGTCATGTCTACGAATGCCAAAGCCCACACCTTTGTGCTAACTCTCAAAAAGCTAATCTGAGTGCCCGCTGCATCACTGTGGCAGAATTCAGAGAGATGGGACGTGATGGGGATCCTTGAGGAATTCAGAGAAGAAATAAATAAAAATTAAAGTCTAGGTGGCATCTGTATTTGGGGAAAGGGACTGGAGAAGCACAGAGGCTCACTTATGAACCTCTACATAAAGCCCTTAATGCTCTGGCCCAAGACTCCAACAGCAACTGGGCAGAAAGAATGGACTTAAAAAGAGTTTTTTTACTCCTCATAGGGTCTGTCCCTTCCAGAGAGCCAAGGCACTAATGAGAAGCCTCCAGCGTGTTCTCTCACTGACTGATTTTTGCAACAGCTCTGCTTCTCTTTTCTTGGCTATTACTCAGCAATCATCATTCATGCAGTTACTTTTCTGATTTCCTCTTGCAAACTTACAAACCGTGTGAATCCTGTTAATTCCAAGTTGAAAGAACTCTCTGACTGAGGCACGCTCCCAAAGCTCATCTCGTTCTGTGCCCACCCAAGAAGGACAAAAGCTCTTTGAAAGCTGAAAGTATCGGAGTGTTACAAAAAAAATACAGTGCCTTAGCATACGGTATTTGTTCTTCTCTTTCTGGCTTACTTCACTCCGTATGACAGGCTCTAGGTCCATCCACCTCACTACAAATAACTCAACTTCATTTCTTTTATGGCTGAGTAATATTCCGTTGTATATATGTGCCACATCTTTATCCATTCATCTGTCGACGGACACTTAGGTTGCTTCCATGTCCTGGCTGTTGTAAATAGAGCTGCAGTGAACATTGTGATAAACGTATTTTTTGAATCATGGTTTTCTCAGGGTATATGCCTCTAGAGGGATTGCTGGGTCATATGGTAGTTCTATTTTTAGTTTTATAAGGAACCTCCATACTGTTCTCCACAGTGGTTGTATCAATTTACATTCCCACCAACAGTGCAGGAGGGTTCCCTTTTCACCACACTCTTTCCAGCATTTATTGTTTCTAGATTTTTTGATGATGGCCATTCTGACCAGTGTGAGGTGATACCTCATTGTAGTTTTGATTTGCATTTCTCTAATAATTAGTGATGTTGAGCATCTTTTCATGTGCCTCTTGGCCATCTGTAATGGGATCTAAAAAAAGAAATGGTACTGATGAACCTAGTGGCAGGGCAGGACATAGACATAGAGAATGCACTTGAGGACACGGGGTGGGAGGGGGAAGCTGGGGTGAAGTGAGAGTATCATCGACATATATACACTACCAAATGTAAAATAGTTAGCTAGTGGGAAGCAGCTGCATAGCACAGGGAGATCAGCTTGGTGCTTTGCGATGACCTAGAGGGGTGGGATAGGGAGGGTGGGAGGGAGACACAAGACGGAGGGGATATGGGGATATATGTATGCATACGGCTGATTCACTTTGTTGTACAACCAAAACTAACACAGTATCGTGAAGCAATTATACTCCAATAAAGATCTATTAAAAAATGCAATGCCTTCAAACATATAGTACTTGGCAATTTACAATGCAGTTTTCTTTATCCTCACAACAACCCCGTAAGATTTGATTATCCCCACTTTACAAAGGAGAAAGCTGGGGCTCAGAGAGGCAACGTGACTCCCCCAAAGTCACACAGTGAGTATAAGGCAGAGTGGGGACTTGACCCAGGTCTCCTGACTTCACAGGCCAGTGCTTTCTCCACAAGATTCCTCATCACAATCATTATTACCATGTTTGAGAAGAGGGAGTGGTGGGTTGCACCGTGGGTGACGCTTTCTTAAACATCTCCAGGCCAAGCAACCGCGCATTATTCTCATTACCGTCCTGGGAACTTATCTTCCAAAAGACTAGCCTCCTTCAATCTGCAAAGACACCCCCGCGACTCCTTGCTGCCCCGCTCCTTCCTCCTCTGCTGCCCTGGCTAACTGACATGGGGGGTGTCCCTGGCAGGTGGGCACAAGGCAGATGGCCCCTGGCTTGCCTTTTCCCCCCTCCTCCCCTCTACTTCCCAGGCTCCCCAAATGGAACACAATTGGAGTTTCATCTCTCTCTATTCTTCTGCTAATTTGCTGGGCTCCCCCAGATGCCTCCTTACATTAGGCAAATGCTTTTGGATTGCTCTGGGAATAGTCTAGTCCTTTTCTACCCTTTTCCATGTTAATGCTGTGATTTACAACAGCAGTGTTAGATAGGAAAAAATAAATAAATAAGCAAACAAAGACGTTCCTTGTGCTTTACATTTTGAGGGGTAGTGACTGGGGAGGGGGCGTGAGGGGGACATCTGGGGCTCTAGCAATGGGCTATTTCTGGATCGGGGTGCTGCTGACACAGGTGTGCTCACCTGGAGAACGTTCATTCAGCTGTGCACATATGATTTGTGTGGCCTTCTATATGTATGCTAGACCTCAGTGGAAAAATTCCAACAATGGAACAGGCAGGTTTGTGGTGGGGCAAGCCTGCCGTGGAGGGAGTCCCTACACCAGAAAAGCAGCTATACTGGATTCTTCGAGGGGCCTTTCAACCCTGAGAGCAAAGGCCTGTAGGATGCTGCAGGGGGAACAATTCCACAGCAGCCCAAAGAAAGGGCTGTTCACGACACTACAGCTGGACAAGAACAGGGACCACAGAATCCCAGCTCGTCTCTTTTGGAGGCATCTCCTCAGCCTCTCAGGACGTTTCAGGAGTCCTGGCCCCTAAATCCCAGAAGGGACACTGCACAATCACCTAGCTACCCTACCACCTGTGTTGGCCAAGAAAGGCTTAACTTCTAGGTAACCTTTTCCATTTTAAGATTCAAGAGTCATAACGGTGAGGCTGAATTCTGCTCCCCAAGCACAGCAAGGATCTTGCATTGATAGCTGCCTTACATCTTTTAAGTAGGTTACGTTCATGAATGGCTACAAATAGACAAATGAATAATAATTAACTGGCACACCCATTCCTGGCGCAGTCCATACGTTAGAAGTCACTCAAATCTCCAGGTATGTGAAGAAGCTGTTGCTCACCCCCGAATGTTCTTTCCTTCTTTGTTTGTCTAGGAAAAAGCCTACCTGTCTTTCAGGGTGTAGCTTAAAGGCCCCTTCTTCTATGAAGCATTTCCTGCCCGCTCCAGGTAGAGCAAGCGACCCCCGCTCTAGGGTCTAAAGCATTTTGTGTACACGTCTCATAGAATTTGCCACTATGCAATAGGACAGGTACCTTGCAATAGGTTTTTCCTGGGCCGGCTTGGTTTCTTATTCCCATTGTAATCCCGAATGCCTGGCCAGGCTCCTGTTACATCAAAGCACGTCTGGATGAAGGGGCTACTTAAATGATCTGGATATCTCGTGCATTTATAAAATAAATAAGGGCATAAACTAATTAAGCCTCTTCTCCGAATGACTGTTTATAACAGCTCTATCTGTAATAGCCAAAAACTGGAAACTATGTCTCTCCATAGGTGGATGGTTAAGGAAACTGGTACATCCACACCAAGAAATACGACTCGGCAATAACAAAGGGCAAACTATTGATCTATGTAACACCTTTGATGAATTTTGAGGGCAGTACTTTGAGTGAAAAAAATTAACCTCAAAGGTCATTTACTCACGACTCCATTTATATAAAATTAGAAAATATAGAAATAGAGAACAGGGTAGCAGTTGTTAGAGGTTAGAGGTGGTGGGAAGAAGGGAAGTGGGTGTGACTATAACATGGTAGCTTGAGGGAGATCTTTGCGGTAATGAGATTTTGTATCCTGATTGCAGTAGGAGTTACACACATCTACACAAGTCTTAATAGCTTTGATATTTTGATATCCTGGTTTTGATATTTACCATAATAATGTAAGATGTAACCATTAGAGAAAAATGGGTTAAAGGTACACGGTACCTCTCTGTATTATCTTTGCAGCTTCCTGTGAATCTATAATAATCTCCAAACAAAAAGTTATAATTTTTTTAAACCTGTTCTCTGAGGTTCTTTCTACTCTCTAACTGAGTGTGTCTATACTTCACACCAACCTTTCACATCTCTTAATGTTTTACAATTTCAAAATACACGCAGATTAAATTACATCATTTCAAAATGACGGCAACTCCATAACGTAGCTGTCCTTATGCCCATTTTACAGATAAGGAAAACAAGGCTCAGTGCTTGTTGAAGGGTACACAGATGGTACATGGCAAAAATAGTGCTCCAACCTGACTCAATAAAATTTCTACAGAACTGTCTTCTCAGCTGCAAAACAAGGGGATTTGGCAAAAATGGCCTCTGGACGTGTATCCAGTTATAACACTTTTGTACATAGGACACGCATACATCTTGTGCTCTAGCTTTCCTACTTCTGAGCCAGCCAGCATAAGGGTCTGGCAGTGTAGAGACTGGACTGCAGGCCAGTAACTGGACCTATAGAGGAGAGCATCCATCAGAGGGCTCAGTGCTATGCTGCTGGTGGCATCTGAATGGAGGCATTAGATTCCCCAAATTTCCATCCTCTCCAGGCTAAGAATTGTTGTGATGAGAATCCCAGTGGCTCCTGGGTTTCCATGTTTCTCAGATGCCTTGCCTCTCTGGCTGGCTTCTGCTCCTCTGTTCCATTTCCCTACTTCCCATCTCCCGGCCTTCATTCCGTCACTCCCCACTGACCCTAATTAATGATACTCTCTATGCCAAGGAGGTGAGCTGTGAAAATGTCTTACCAGATTAGTGAAGATGTATGTGTAATAGGCTGACACCATCCCTAGTTCCGCTGCCTGCAAAGGGAAGAGAAGGAGATTAGAGAGGAAAATAAAAACCTGCTGGAAGTGCATGAGCAGAGAGGGCTCCAAGTGTCCGCCCTTGGTCTGGCCCACTACCCTTCAGCACCAGCAGCGTAGAACATCTTGATTGATTGTTTCTTACATTGCCCTTGGCCTTGGAGGACGGAGCACAGAAACCCTGGCCTCTAGAGTAAGGTCCCTCCCCCTCCCCCCCACACCCCACCCCTGCAGTGACACTCCTAGTAGCTGATATTCTCAGGTAAAACACATTCCCATGGATATAACTGGGTATTCTGGAAACCAAAGTGACTTTACGGGAAACGAAACAAATAATAAAACAGACTATAATAATTATCCCCACGACCATTAACAATACCAATGGCTAACACTCACTCACTGTTCAGCCCACACCAAGCACTAGAAAGCATTTTACTCGGGTTAACCGGACGAGGTAGGCACTATTACTCCTCCACCACCCCCACTGACAGCTGAGCACTGACAGCTGAAGCACCAAAGGCTGTGCAACTTGTCCAGAAGCTCACGCGTCTCATAAATGGAAATGTCTCATACGCCCCTTGGAGGGCTATGATATTGATGGAACTACTGACACACTTCTCTTAGGGGCCGAGGCATAGATGGCAGAGCGTCTGTGGGCTGTAGGCAATTCCCAAATTAACTCCTCCCCTAGCGGGATGAGAGTGAGTGAGACTCAAGTGTATTCTTGAATCTGCAGTAATGTTGGAAACAGGTGAGTCATCTGCAAACTTTGGTCCTTTATGAGTAGTGAGGAGCGAGTTGCCTGGGACGTGCCCTTGGTCACAGCGCATCAGCAAGTCTCAGCCCACGGTTGAGAGCTGTGACTTCGGAAGGGTCTCTTTTTGTCTGATCTTTGTAGCCGTCATAAATGCCCCTAAGCGAGCTTCCCTGTCGGCGTGCCTGGCTTGGAGTGTGACAGGTGCTATAGACGCTGACAAGGAGATCACGGAAATAATGAGCCCAGCTCTCCCCAGGGCCCTCATCCCTCCTGACCGTCGGTTAGATCTGCATCATGTAGCCCACAGCCCTGGGCCCCTGGGAAACCGTTTGTGTCATGACTACTGAGGTGCATGGGAGGAAAATACAAGGCCAGGGATGATTAGATTTTCCCCTTACATCGTGTTGACCCCCCAAGGCACTCCAATAATTTTGTGAGCATTCTCACAGGAACCTTCACAGGCTCCTTGAAGGATAGGCCAGGGTAATTATATCACTGCCATTCCAATAGGAAACAAATGTCTGGGGTGAGATTACACGGGGGGGTCCTGATGGAGCCCAAGGACCCTGACGGGAGGCTCTTCCTTCTTCTAGCAAAGCTACATTGCCTCCTCCACTTCCAAGAAGATGGTGGGGCATGATGCTCACCTCTATCCCTTCCCTCCCCCACCGCTGTCCGTGCCTCTCACCACTGCCTAGGCCAGCGAGAGCTCCCAGGTTACAGGGATGGGCTGAGGGCAGGGGGCTGGGAGAGGGCACCGTCAGATGGTTAAAAACCACTTTGTGAAATCTGATGTCCTAAAAATAAGAGACAAGAGATCCTTGGTTTTTGAGACCTGAATTCTGGGTAAACATGGAGTTCGTTGACAGAACAGCCGCTCAATGAAGTAGGGGATTACTCTGGAAATCTTCCTGAAATCAAGAGGCAGCGGAGAGCTGTCTAGCTCTGGGGCCAGGCTCAGGAGTACACACCAACACTCCCAGAAGCTCCGTACATCTTCTGATCACACTGCTTCCCACACTGAGTTCATCCTCCCTGAGGCCCCTCAAGGCCGGCTTGTAGCCCCGTGAAAGAGGAGTCTGGAGCTCCAGGGAAACATGTGGACTGAGTCCAGGATGGATGCAGGGCCGGCCTGCTGGGGCTGCTAGGAATTCAAATGGGAGCAAGGTTTCCCAAAACCTCGCTGGTCACTGATGGATTTGGTTCCAAGGTCACAAGGGCTGAGTCTGACAGGTGGCTTCAGGAAAGCCTGCACCCAGCAGAACCATTTGCTAATAATGA